>NC_064828.1:44795336-45400753 GCF_024166365.1 Elephas maximus indicus | reverse complement strand
GTGTTAGGATTAGAGTTGAGGGTCTAAGGCACTTATCCCAGTGCCTGGAACAAAATAAAGGGTAGTAATTATTATAACTATTAATTCATTCAACAAACATTTACAGAGAGCTTATCTTGGTGAATGTGCAGGTATATCAAGGGGTGTTGACTAAACCCTACAGGTATGTGATACACATGAAGCCCACAGGATATCATAAGTAACTGGAATCATAAATTATAACTTCAGTGGATCTGGAAGACTTGTAATCACAGAAAGCTGACCTCTAGAAAGGTTTTGATCTATATTTAGTAGGTCTTGTAAAATAGATCAGTGCCTTGAAAAGAGATGAAATCCCTCCATCGAAAGCCTCCCTCCTCAAATATGTCACACATTATTTTCCTTCACATTGAGTGCTACCTACTCTCTCAGTAAATGAGAGCAAAGGTGCTAGCCTATACTTGGCACTTTATCCACTAAGTGTTAGAACACCATATTGCAAAACCCCTCAGTCAATGTGCATTCTCAGTCTCATTCTGAGATGACTGTGCTCTGCAAAGTGGGCTACTTTCCACTGTAATCTCTCTTTCTCCATTTATTTTGGGTTCTGGAAAATAGTTTTGAACCATAATAGCTGGCAAAATTATGCCAGTGCCAGACCTGGAACCAGACAAAGAAACAAAGGACATTAAAATGCAAGTTCTACATGGCCTGAGGCACTGTCGTGTTAATGGTGGAGACAGGGTGGGTAGAGATCAGCAGGAAAATGGGGATTGGTGGAGTCTTCCCAAGGTCACTGCAGCTCAGGTGGCTGGACCCACAACTGCAGGAACGATGGCTGAATAAAAGCTACACCTGAAGCACAGCCTAACTTTAGGGATCTGAGGAGAAAGGTAGAGCAATTTCCAATGTAAAAGGCCAACTGCTCCCGCTTAGAGGCTATACCATAATGGGTCCCGACCATACTTATCCTGCTAAAGTCCATTTCCAGGAGGCAGTCCCCAACTCTAAAAGAATGATGTATGTATGTGTTAGATTTAGGATGACCAGTCTTACCAAATAGCTCACATTTACATAACATTTTACAGCATTCAAAGTGATTTTCATAATACCCATGCGTTTTTATTAAGATTTTAATTTTAAAATGAGGCAACTGAAGCTGAGAGCATTTAAGCCATACAACTAAAAAAAGAGTAATAGCAGATCTCCAGAGAAGCTCTTCTGACACCACATCCAATATGTCTACAAACAATAAGCAACTGAAAGGGTCTATTCCCAGCAGCAAATTCTGCTCTAAGGACAATCCACCTGAAATGCAAATAAACATCTGTAAATTATCTATTCAGATTTCACAAACCGTTCTTTTTCTTAGAGTACCCTGTACGGTGAATCCCAGGTGGATGGCTCTCACAGCCAGAAGAAACAGCTAGTACAAACCTGTCCTTTCACTGAGGAAACTGAGGCCCAGAAAGGCCAAGAGGCATGCCAGACTGTACCCAGAGCAGTAGTGCCAGAGCTGGATATAGGCACAGGTACCACAGAAGTTCCAGGGCAACACTGTCTACATCTGATACACTGCCAAAAAGCATTCAACAAAAACAAAAACTGTTCTGTACTTAAGAAACCTCAGCATTCACGGTGGGAAGTTTTCCTGATCACTCTCCATTGGGCCTGATACATTCTTCAGGGTCTGTTCTGAAATGCTTGGAGACCGATGTTTCTATCTAGAGATGTTTTACTTTGTTTTTCACTGGATTTTCAGAACAAGTATCCACAACTCATCAGAAACAGGTGAAAATCATTAAACAGTTCCTAACGCACATGTTAAAATTTACCCAAATTCTACCCCTTTACTGGGGCCTCTGGTTACCATCTGATTTCCTTAACCATTACTTAAGAATTGTTTTGACTAATAACCATTGTACCTTTCCCCAGGCTAATTATAATCATACTTTTGCCCTTAACTTTTATCTATATGCTAATGACTTGTCTCTATCCTCAGTTCTCAACTTAATACCAAACCCAAGACCTGTATATTCTTCCATCTACTGTACATTTCTACTTAGAGTTTCCACTTCATCCTTGTAAAATGGAGCCAATCCCTTTTCCTCCCCAACTGGATCTTATATTCCCCACTGGAATTAACTCAGGGATCTGCCTCATTCCTTCTCCCAGATATGAAGCCAGAATTCACACTTCTCTCCTCCTTCCCTTGCAGGCCATCAAGCCCTTTCCATTTGTCTCCTGCTGATCTCTGTGATGTTCCTACTTCTCCATCTCTAGTGACCTTTTCTTAGTTTAAGCATAGGACACCTGATCTGGACCACTGCAATACCCACAAGTGATGTGTGGCTTCCACGCTCTATGCACCTACATGCCATTTTGTCTCCAACAATGGACTTGACTTTTCATTCCCTGGCTGATCTGTAAGTATCTTTCAGTACTTTCCTAGTTCATGACTTCAACCTGAGTAGTAAAAAAAGCAGAGCACATCTTTCATCTGGTCCTTTTCTCTAGTAAATCTTTTGTTTATTTGCTGGTTGTTAAATTGTTTGTTGTACCATTGAGACTTGTGTGTTGCTGTGATGTTGAAAGCTATGCCACTGGTATTTCAAATACCAGCAGGATACAACAACAGATACATGGACCAATGGAACAGAACTGAGAATCCAGACATAAATCCATCTACATATGAGCAGTTGATATTTGACAAAGGCCCCAAAACAGTTAAATGGGGGAAAAGACAGTCTTTTTAACAAATGGCGCTGGCATAACTGGATATTCATCTGCAAAAAAAAATGAAACAAGACCCATACCTCACTCCATTAACAAAAACTAACTCAAAGTGAATCAAAGACCTAAATATAAAATCTGAAACGATAAAGATCATGGAAGACAAAATAGGGACAACATTAGGAGCCCTAATACATGGCAAAACAGTATATAAAACATTATAAAGAATGGAGAAGAAAAACTAGATAACTGGGAGCTCCTAAAAATCAAACACCTATGCTTATCCAAAGACCACCAAAAGAGTAAAAAGACTACCTACAGACTGGGAAAAAGTTTTTAGCTATGACATTTCTGATCAGTGCCTGATCTCTAAAATCTACATGATACTGCAAAAACTCAACTGCAAAAAAACAAATAATTAAAAAATGGGCAGAAGATATGAATAGACACTTCACTAAAGAAGACATTCAGGTAGCTAACAGATATATGAGGAAATGTCATTACCATTAGACAAATGCAGATCAAAACTACAATGAGATTTCATCTCATTTTTTTTTTTTTCACTCCAACAAGGTTGGCATTAATCCAAAAAAACACAATAGAATAAATGCTGGAGAGGCTGTGGAGAGGTTGGAACACTTCTACACTGCTGGTGGGAATGTCAAATGGTACAACCACTTTGGAAATCGATTTGGTACTTCCTTAAATAGTTAGAAATAGAACTACCATATGATCCAGCAATCCCACTCCTTGGACTATATCCTAGAGAAATAAGAGCCTTTACACAAACAGATATATGCACATCCATGTTTACTGCAGTACTGTTTACAATAGCAAAAAGATGGAAGCAACCAAGGTTCCCAACAATGGATGAATGGATAAATAAATTATGGTATATTCACACAATGGAATACTACGCATCGATAAACAACAGCGAGGAATCTGGGAAACATTTCATAACATGGAGGAAACTGGAAGGCATTATGCTGAGTGAAATTAGTCAGTTGCAAAAGGACAAATATTGTATAAGGCCACTATTATAAAAACTTGAGAAATAGTTTAAACTGAGAAGAAAACATTCTTTTGTGGTTACGGGAGGGGGGAGGGAGGCAGGGTGGGAAGGGGCATTCATTAATTAGATAGTAGATAAGAACAACTTTAGGTGAAGGGAAAGACAGCACACAATACAGGGGAGGTCAGCACAACTGGACTAAACCAAAAACAAAGAAGTTTCCTTAATAAACTGAATGCTTCGAAGGTCAGCGTAGCAGGGGTAGGGGTCTGGGGGCCATGGTTTCAGGGGACATCTAAGTCAACTGGCATAATAAAATCTATTAAAACATTCTCCATCCCACCTTGAAGAGTGGCATCTGGGGTCTTAAACGCTAGCAAGCAGCCATCCAAGATGCATCAATTGGTCTCAACCCACCCGGATCAAGGGAAAATGAAGAACACCAAGGACACAAGGCGATTATGAGCCCAAGAGACAGAAAGGGCCATATGAACCGAAGACTACATCATCCTGAGACCAGAAGAATTAGATATTGCCTGGCTACAACCAATGACTGCCCTGAGAGGGAACACAACAGACAGCCTCTGAGGGAGCAGGAGAGCAGTGGGATGCAGACCCCAAATTCTCATAAGACCAGACTTAATGGTCTGACTGAGACTAGAAGGACCCCGGTGGTCATGGCCCACAGACCTTCTGTTGGCCCAGGACAGGAACCATTCCCGAAGCTAACTCCTCAGACATGGATTGGACTGGACAATGGGTTGGAGAGGGATGCTGGTGAGGAGTGAGCTTCTTGGATCAGGTGGACACTTGAGGCTATGTTGGCATCTCCTCCCTGGAGGGGAGATGCGAGGGTGGAGGGGGTTAGAAGATGGCAAAATGGACAGGAAATGAGAAAGTGGAGGGAGATAGTGGGCTATCTCATTAGGGGGGTAGTAATTGGGAGTATGTAGCAAGGTGTATATGGGTTTTTGTGTGAGAGACTGACTTGATTTGTAAACTTTCACTTTAAGCACAATAAAAATTATTAAAAAAAAAAAAAATACCAGCAGGGCCACCCATGGTGGTCAGGTTTCAGTGGAGCTTCCAGACTAAGACAGACTAGGAAGGAGGACCTGGAGAACTACTTCTAAAAAAAATTGGCCAGTGAAAACCTTATGATAGCAGCAGAACATTGTCTGATACAGTGCCAGAAGATGAGCCCCTCAGGTTGGAAGATACTTAAAATTCGACTGGAGAAGATGTTTCCTTGAAGTAGAGCCAACCTTAATGATGTGGATAGAATAAAGCTTCCAGGACCTACATTTGCAGATGTGGCATGACTCAAAATGATAAGAAACAGCTGCAAACATCCATTAATAATCGGAATGTGGAACACATGAAGTATGAATCTAGGAAATTGAAACCCCCCAAAAAATTGAAGTCATCAAAAATGAAAGGGAATGCATAAAGATCCATATCCTAGGCATTAGTGAGCTGAAATGCACTGTTATTGGCCATTTTGAATTGGACAAACATATAGTCTACTATACTGGGAATGACAAATTGAAGAGGAATGGCATCACATTTATCATCAAAAAGAATATGTTAGATCTATCCTAAAGTACAATGCTGTTGATGATAGGATAATATCCACATGCCTAAAAGAAAGACCAGTTACTACGACTATCATTCAAATTTACATGCCAACCACTAATGCCAAAGATGAAGAAAATGAAGATTTTTACCAACTTGTGCAGTCTGAAATTTATCAAATATATAATCAAGATGCATTGATAATTACTGGTGACTGGAATGTGAAAGTTGGAAACGAAGAAAAAGGATTGGTACTTGGAAAATACGATCTTAGTGATAGAAAAGAAGCCAGAGATCACATGATAGATTTTTGAAAGACTAACAACTTATTCATTGCAAATACCTTTTTTCAACAACATAAATGATGACTATACACTTGGACCACACCAGATGTAATACACAGGAATCAAATTGACTACGTCTGTGGAAAGAGACAATGGGGAAGCTCAATATCATCAATCAGAACAAGGCCAGGCTCCAACTGCAGAAAAGACCATCGATTGCTCAGATGCAAACTCAAGTTGAAGCAGAAAAAAATTCAAGCAAGTCCACGAGAATCAACATACAACTTTGAGTACATCCCACCCGAATTTAGATTTGACACATTGAACACTAATGACTGAAGACCAGAAGAGCTGTGGGATGACATTAAGGACATCTGACGTGAAAAAAGCAAAAGGTCTTTAAAAAGACAGGAAAGAAAGAAAAGACCAAAATGGCTTATGTACTTCAGACATGTTATCAGGAGGGGCCAGTCCCTGGAGAATGACATCATGCTCAGTAACGTAGAGGGTCAGCCAAAAAGAGGAAGAACGTCATTTAGATGGACCAACACAGCGGCTGCAACCACGGGCTCAAACACAGCAACAATTGTGAGGATGCTGCCAGAGCGGGCAGTATTTCATTCTGTTGCATAAAGGGTCGCTATGAGTGGGAACCAACTTGACAGCTCCTAATAACAAAACTGTGAACTCTACTTGCAAATCCGTTTTAATTTTAGGATTCCAGTTCTAAAAATCGTTATAAAGCCAGGAAGGCCACTGAACACATCTAAGCTAGTTCTATGCTGATATCCATATAGCCCAGATCCTCTGTATCTAAAACCACCCCAGGAAAGACTCAGCAGAGGTTGTCATGGATTGAATAATGTCCCCAAAAACCGTATGTCAACTTGGCTAGGTCATGATTCCCAGTCTTATGTGGTTGTGCTCCATTTTGTGAGGTGATGCTATTATTCTATATGTTTATAAATCCTAACTTCTATGATGTTAACGAGGCAGGATTAGAGGCAGTTATGTTAATGAACCAAGACTCAATCTACAGGATTAAGTTATATTTTGAGTCAATCTCTTTTGAGATATAAAAGAGAGAAGTGAGAGAGTGGAGGTGGGCCTCATACCACCAAGGAAGCAGAGCCTAGAGCAGAGTACGTCCTTTGGACCCAGGGTCCTTGCGCTGAGAAGCTCTTTGACTGGGAGAAGATTGATGACAAGCACCTTCCCCCAGAGCCAACAGAGACAGAAAGCATTCCCCTGGAGCTGGCTCCCTGCATTTGGACTTCTAGGCTCTTAGACTGTGAGAGAATTAAACTTCTGTTAAAGTCATCCACTTGTGGTACTTCTACTATAGCAGCACTAGATCACTAAGACAGAGGATTAAGCCAAACCATGCCTAGAGACTATGAGCATCTATCCCCAGCTCAGCCCAGTTTCCCTCTTGGTTAGTCCAAAGGCCCTAGAAATAAATTATCTTCCCTACAAAGCAATTACTCTAACCATTCTCTACACAGCCTTAAGGCCTGACCTAACAAAAGGTTCTTTGTTGAGCCTTACTCCAAACTATTTTTAACTGAAAAAATACCATCAACTCAAATAAAAACTTCATGGGACCCTCCCCTGTAGACTTCTTTCTCAATTGAACCAAGCTTTAAAACTTTCTGGACTGAAAAAGAAAGAAAAAACCTGGGAGTAGACAGGACCATCTTCATCTACACAAGATGTCAACACACACTGATGTAATAGTATGTATTCAACCATTAGTGCGAACATCTACTTTGTTATACAGCATGGTTAAGAGTCACATGGACATTTGGTCACATGCTAAGTGAATTCAATCAATTTGTGATAGCAACCAACTATAAAATCAGAAATTTAAGGTTCCCCTGAGGTGACTAACCTAAAGGAAAGTATTTCAAAGCAGGTCATGACTCAAGAGTTTAAGATTTAAAAAAGGGGGATGGGGCCTCAAAATACTAAGATTTTTCTGGCAAATCTCAGAACTAATGATTCACATGGAGAAAAGCAATGTTTGAAGTCCTATATTTAGTTCAGGATGGCATATGGAGCCCTTGGTGATTTGGCCCCTGTCTACTGATGGCCTAGTAATACAGAGTTGTAACTAGATATTCAGCCTCCCTTGCAGCTATGTAAGGCCACGTGACTATATTCTCACCAGTGGCAGGGGAGAGGAAATGATGAGCTCCACTTCCAGGTCTGGGCCTTAAGCCACTGAGCGTGTACTCTTCCATACCTTTCCTTCCCACAAGCTGTACTGAAGTACCTACAACCCACCCTTGACCATGTAGTTGAGAACAATGCTGATGGTGGAGCAACAAAACAGAAGGACCCTGAATGACCCTGTGATGCAGAACCATTCCTTCATCCAGGCCACTCACTTTGGGTCTATTAAATAAAAGAGAAATAACTTTAATGTTCACTTAGCTGCTGTAGTTTATAGTCACTTTGTTACAGTCCTTTGTTTTTAACCTTACTAATAAAAAAAAAAATTTTTTTTTTTTAAATAATATATACCTTCCCAACTTTTTCCACTCCTACTCATCCTTCAAAAAGTAGTTCTTCCGTGAAGTTTTCCTGAAACCCCCATAGAACATATGTCCCTCTTCTGAGCCACCACAGCCCTCTGTTCTCATCTCTATTACAGCACTCATCACAGTTCACTTCAATGGTTTGTTTACCCTTCTGGCCCCGCTAAAGAACGGACTGTTAAAATTCTGAAGGTAGGGATTTATCTTTTTTTTTTTTATTTGTTTATTTATTTATTTATTTTATTTGTTGCACAGTGCCTGGCACATTCTCTGACTTCAGAGATCCTAAGTGAATAAATCAAGTTGGAAACCACACAGCTTTCCTAGACTGACTGCAAGTGAAGAGTAGTTGTTACTACAACACTATAGCCAGATCACCCAACAGTAGTCATTTTATACTGAGCATCTGAAAAAATGTAAAGGTCTGGCAAGGTACATAACCTTTTTCTCTAGTAGAAATATGAGTAAAATACAATGGCTGCCTCATCTAAAAACTGCAGTTCAAACGTATGAGTAATGAAGACTTTAAAGTAAGAACATCTGAGTGGAGGAAAGAAAAACAGGAAAAATAACCTTTGAGAAATTATCCTAAATTAATAAAAGTTGTTATTTAACGTTGATCATTCCTTGTTATTAAAATTAATATGATTATCCCTGTCGATGAGTTATAGTAGCTGTAGTCTCCTCCCCAGTCAATTACCTTTTCAGGTTTTGAAACGGCAAAACAAAGTAACGTGAACTTTACCTTTGTCTGACCTCTGGCAGGGACACCAATTATACAAATACTTGGTAAACCCAAAGACTACACTGGATTTCATTACCCATGAAAAGTATTGCAAAAAAGTCAAATATAAGAAAGATACCATATTTGGAAATGAGTGAAAAAAAAAGGAAATTGAAGGTGAGGCAATATGGCTACAGGCTATGAAGTAGAATGTTACTAGAATACATTTCTGTGGATGTGTAAATATTTTTGTCTGAATGTTTTTGTGCCTCATAGACAATTATAAATTATTTTTGTTTCTGTTTTTAACTTCCACCAGTCTTTTCCACTGTAGTGTAACTATAGATTTTTAAAATGTGAACTGTTCCCAAATTATTAACTGGAATTGGGCCTTTAAAATTAGTTTGCGCTGACCCAATGTGGGAATTGTCACCAATGTCACAAAACAATCTGAGTATACATTTTGAATGAGAAACTAATTTGCGCTGTAAACTTTCACCTAAAGCACAATAAAAATTAAAAATTGGTTTATGTTTGATGATTATATGCTGTGTTAAGTGCCCCCCATCCCCAGACTCCATTAAGAGTTAACAGCCTTTGTCATGTTGCTCTTTCTGTCTTAGGAAGAGAAGTAAACAGGTAAAATCACAAGTAATCTTGACACATGTATTCTATTCATTACAACAATTAAATTTACAGAGTTAGGGAAATGCTCTGGAGAATCTCCTTCCTCAAGTTTGATTTGGGTTGAAGCCAAAACATTTCAGCTTTGGTACTCAGGAGTATTACTTAGAAGATAAATTGCCTGATATCAGATTTTGGAAAAGGTAAAATTATCATCAAGTCTTGTTACACAACAGTTCATTGGAGGGAACCTACCCCGTATTATTCAGTTTTGCTTATCATAAAAAAGGACTACTAAGGGGAATTTAATTAGAATAAAATATCACTGAATTATAGTATAGCAATTCCATAATAGACCACCTCCTTCTCTTGAAAAAAAAAAGTTTTATTTTGAGGTTTTACTGTTCTACTGGTGTGTAATATATATTTAGAAATGTGTTCTTATCATAAATCTTTTAACATGAAAGTAGACTGTACCAACTAATAGGAGAGCTTCAGTATTGATCTTCCACTTCTGAATGACAAAAATGGTTTCAACTTTCAGTGTGGCAATTTCTCAAAAATAAATTTGAGTGGAGGAGATTACATTCAACTAAAGCTACATTATGAAGCAGCAGCAGCAAGGTAATATAAAGTACTTTTCTTGGGTATATTTGAGATCTGTACATATTTTTCCGTTTCTTTCAAGGTCTTGATTCAACAAGATTTATTGGCACTGTCTCCTTTAAAAGAAAAAATGGCTCTGTATAAAAGTTCGTATTTTTCTATCTCTAGAACTCACATTTTCTGTACTCAACTGTCTCAAAATAACTACCGTGAATAAAAGGCTTTTCTTAACTTGGTTAAGCTGAATTACCACTGAATTGTAGCCAATTTACTCTTTTCATAGAAAAGTTCTTAATAGGAATAGCAGAACTTCAAATTGGTGCTTTAAAATGCTAAAGTGTGAGCAAGGATATTAACGCTGAGGCCAGGTCCACAATAGTTGAATGAAGTGGCATGATGAATAGTTAAGACAGTAA
Source organism: Elephas maximus indicus (assembly GCF_024166365.1). Lineage (NCBI taxonomy): Eukaryota > Metazoa > Chordata > Mammalia > Proboscidea > Elephantidae > Elephas > Elephas maximus. Next base: position 45,390,260 of record NC_064828.1, on the reverse strand, counting down.
TGTATATAATTAAATAGGATGGTGTACAGATCAAAAAAATTGTCTGTTATATTGATATTTTGGCAAATAACGGTTCTATTTTGACAGCTTTTTACTGGACTTTGAAGAGATAGTTCTATCTTAGTAAAATTTCCACAAAATGATGTGAAAATTAAATTCCTTAGATGCCTGATGGGTGGGTAAGTCCTTGTTGAATACATCTGTCCTTTTCATCATCTTGAAAACATCCATACACATCAGCACAGGTGCTTCCAAACACTGGGTTCTACATCCATGAGATAAACTCCACTTCATCACAACTCTCTTTTCTTCTCCGTGTATGGTTTCCAATTAGTTAGGCAATCCATATAGTCAGAAAATCACCCACCCCTGGTGCAAAGAAGCCTTAGTCCAACATGGAATTGTCTTCCATGCAGGAATAATGGGAAGTTCCCACAGACCCTGGTCAGCAGTTCAAATCCACCAGGCGCTCCTTGGAAACTCTATGGGGCAGTTCTACTCCATCCTACAGGGTCGCTATGGTCAGAATTGACTCGACGGCAGTGGGTTTGGTTTGATTGGTTTCCCATAGTCCAACATTTTTCCCAGGACACAAGAGGCAAGCATTTGCCTCTAAAGGTGGGGAAAGATACAGTGATAGCACAGGATCTATTTTTGGTATTTCCTACTTTTTGGCCTCAGGTATCCTGCTATTTTATAATTACACTTATGAAAAGCACTTTCTTTGTGCCCACAAGGAGAAAAAAGGACAAGCAAAATCTTGCTAAAGATAATTCAAAAATGATTGCAGCAGCGCATCCACAGGGAACTGCCAGAAATTCAAGCCAGATTCAGAAGAGAAGATGGAATGAGGGATATCATTGCTGATGTCAGATGGATCTTGGCTGAAAGCAGAGAATACCAGAAAGATGTTTACCTGTGTTTTACTGACTATGTGAAGGCATTCGAATGTGTGGATCATTACAAATTACGGATAACACTATGAAGAATGGAAATTACAGAACACTTAATTGTGCTCATGCAGAGCCTATACATAGATCAAGAGGCAGTCATCTGAACAGAACAAGGGGATACTGAATGATTTAAAATCAGAAAAGGTGTGCATCAGGGCTGTATCCTTTCACCATATTTATTGAACCTGTATTCTAAACAAATAATCCAAGAAGCCAGACTATATGAAGAAAAATACAGCATCACAATTGGAGGAAGACTCATTAACAACCTGCAATATGTAGATGACACAATCTTGCTTGCTGAAAGTGAAGAGGACTTGAAGCACTTCCTAATGAAGATCAGAGACCACAGCCTTCAGTATGGATCACAAATCAATATAAAGAAAACAAAAATCCTCACAACAGGACCAATAAGCAACATCATGATAAACAGAGAAAAGACTGAAGTTGTCAAGAATTTCATTTTACTTGGACCCACAATCAGTGCTCATGGAAGCGGCACTCAAGAAATCAAACGGCCTATTGCATTGGGTAAACCTGCTGCAAAAGACCTCTTTACGCTTTAAAAAGGATGTCACCTTGAGGATTAAGGTGCGCCTGACTCAAGCCATGGTGTTTTCAACTGCCTCATATGCATGCAAAAGCCGGACAAGAAGACCAAAGAAGAACTGATGCCTCTGAATTATGGTTTTGGTGATGAACACTGAACATACCATGGACTGCCAGAAGAACAAACAAATCTCTCCTGGAAGAAGTACAGCCAAAATGCTCCTTAGAAGTGAGGCTGGTAAGACTTTGTATCATGTACTTTGGACTTGTTATTAGGAGGGACCAGTCCCTGAAGAAAGACATTATGCTTGGTAAAGTGAGGGTCAGTGAAAAAGAGGACGACCCTCAACGAGATGGGCTGACACAATGGCTGCAACAATGGGCTCAAACATAGCAAGGATTCTTAGGATGGCACAGGACTGGATACTGCCCCATTTTGATCTGTTGTACGTACTGTCACCATGAGTCAGAACCAACTTGATGGCACCTAACAACAGCAACAATCCAAATGATTCAAGTTACATCCATCATGAGGAAATAATCACCATTACAAAATCACTGAGTGTTACTGACTGAACTGTGTCCCTCAAAAGTATATGGTGAAGTCCTAACCCTAGTACCTGTGAACATGATCCCATTTGGAAATAGAGTTTTTCTTTGGTTATGTTAAGGAGGCTATACCAAAGGAGGATGAGTCCTAAACCTAATCTCATTTGAGCGGTCTTATAAAGGGAAGTACAGACACAGAGAGACAGACACACAGGAAATGCCATGGGGTGATGAAGGCAGATGCATCTGGAAGCAGCAAAGGAATGCTACGGATTGATGGCAGTCACCAGAAAGCAGGAGAGAGGCCCATCAAACCAAAAAACCAAACCCAGTGCCGTCGAGTCGATTCCAACTCATAGCAGCCCTATAGGACAGAGTAGAACTGCCCCATAGAGTTTCCAAGGAGCGCCTGGCAGATTCAAACTGCCAACCCTTTGGTTAGCAGCCGTAGCACTTAACTACTACGTCACCAGGGTCTCCAGAGAGGTCCATAGAAGGCACCAATATGACCAAGACCTTGATTTGGACTTTAGCCTCCAGAACTATGAAAAAAATTAATTTTTGTTCTTTAAAGCCACTCATTTTGTGGTATTTTGTTATGGCAGCCCTAAGAAACTAAGAAACTGGGTCTTAGAAGACAAAGAATCTAAGAAAATTGGCCTTATTCATGCTTAAATTGTATGCCACCACACTCAAAATATCTCACTGCATTCACTACTGATGCATTGAAGTATATACATTATACACTGATAAACAGAGTGCATCTTGTAAATAAGTGACCTGGAGGTGTCCTGAGGCAGCACATTATTGGTATTTAGATAGAACAACGAATCAGTCACTAGCAACTGTCTTCTAATACATATTAAATTTTAAAGTTAAAGCTATTTACTGCATTTGAGCAATTAAAAAAAGAAAACATGGAGAATATACAATAGCAAGTCTCTGTACCTTTCGAATTTTGATATTAATAATAGGTTCCCATGCCAATTCTACCCCAATAAACTCTGTCAGTCTAGCCACCAGTTGACTCAATTCTAATTTTGGTTCTGCCACTTTCTACCAGTGTGGCCTTCACAAACTCAACTACTACTCTGTGTCTGGGTTTCCTGTTCTAGAAATTGGAAACAACAACAAGTCCTGTCTTCCTGACAGGGTCCTTGAGAAGGTCAGATGCACGGGAAAACGAAATGGAAACTGTAAGCACCATACAAATGTGAAGAGTTATTATTAGTGTTATAATTAGTGACGAAAACATAAGAATGATGATGGAAGCACATTAAGTCTGGAAGTAGAAAGGATGTTGGAGGTAATCTTCTTCACTAACCACATTTTACAGGAAAGAAAACTAAAGTGACAGGGTTAGCAGGCTCAAGCAAAGCCATATAACTATTGAAGGCACAGTTTTGTTAAGAGCATCACCTTAAGGCTCTAATATCCTTCCACTATTCAACTCTGGTGGCGTAGTGGTTAAGTGCTACGGCAGCTAACCAAAGAGTCGGCAGTTCAAACCCACCAGGCGCTCCTTGGTGACTATGAGTCGGAATCAACTTGACGGCACTGGGTTTGGTTTTTTTTTTTTTTTGGTTTATTCAACTGTACTCATGGAATGAATAAATAACAAAGTCATACATGTGTCAGTGCTTCTTGGTATGTGTATATAGGTGTGTGTGTGTGTGTATGTGTGTGGTGTTAAAGAATCATGGATGATACAACTGCTATTATATGGAATATTCTGTGGAGAGTACACACTATTATTAAACAGATTTCATTTCAACTGCACTAACCAAATGCCCATAAGAATGACTCATTTTATCTGCAATTGTTTTTACGAAGTACCCCAGAATCTGTTGTTATCTTTATTTCACACAAATATGTTTGGAGAAACTCCACTCCTACCCAGCACTTTGGTCATCCCTTTGACTCCTAGTCTGGCAAAGGTAAGTAAAACAATCTAGCTAACGTTTGTTCTCTTAGTACACGTAAAAATGCCTGTTACTTCCTCAGTACAGCAGGTTCCTCCATTCAGTGTCGTTGCCTGCTGTGGAGTCACCCTCCCACTCACGGGAGACATAAGGTACAACGGGATCGGACTATTACGATCCACAGAGTTTTCATTGGCTGAATTTTAGGAAGTATATAGCCAAGCCTTTCTTCCTAGTTTGTCTTAGTTTAGAAGTTCTGCTGACACCTGTTTAGCACCATGCCAACTGTCATGGATTGAAGCCATGTCCCCCCAGAGTATCTGTCAAACTTGGCTAGGTCATGATTCCCAGTATTGTATGACTGTCCACCATTTTGTCATCTGATATGATTTCCCTATATGTTATAAATCCTATCACTATGATATAATGAGATGGATTAGTGGCAGTTATATTGATGAGATCTACAGGATTAGATAGTGTCTTAAGCCAATCTCTTTTGAGATATAAAAGAGAAGCAAGCAGAGAGACATGGGGACCTCATACAACCAAGAAAGCAGCACCGGGAGCAGAGCGGGTCCTTTGGACCTGAGGTTCCTGCGTTGAGATGCTCCCAGGCCAAGGGAAGACTGATGACAAGCACTTTCCTCCAGAGGCGACAGAGACTGAAAGCCTTCTCCAGGAGCCGGTGCCCTGAACTGGTATTTCTTGCCTACTAGACTGTGAGAGAATAAATTTATCTTTGTTAAAGCCATCCACTTGTGGTATTTCTGTTATAGTAGCACTAGATGACTAAGACAGTAACATGTAAGCCTCCACTGAAAAACGAATGGTGGCTGCGCTTGAAACGCATGGCCAGGAATCAAACCCAGATCTCCTGCACGGAAGGTAAAGAATTCTACCACTGAACCACCAACTGCTCCCCTCCATTCAGTAGCTTCCTGAAACTGGCTAAAACACCATCGTAAGATAACTTCATTTTCCCCAATTCAGTTACTGAGTGATTGAAAGGAGAATACCCTTGAAGGTTGCTGCCACCCCTTCTGGTAAGTCTGAATCCTAACAGCTTAACCATGGAATTTCATCAGTAAAACCCACTTTATTAAAAAACAAACATTTGTCAAACAGCCCTCTCTTGTACGAGATCTTACAATCTAGTATTCAAAAATACTTTAGAAAAAAAAAAATAGATCCTCAAATAGAAAAGAAAATTTAACATATCACGGGTATATTAACAAAATTCTAGCAAGGCAATGACTGAAGTAATACCTTGTGTCTCTTTCCCCATCTCTATCAATCCAGACTTAGCCAGGGAAATTTAAAGGCCTGATTCCTAGGCCCCAGGCCCCCGCACGCAGCCTGCACATGTACCGCGCCTACTATTGAAAGTGTTTAATAATAGAGGCGCTCGCACTTTCATGTAATTCATAATTAGAAGACGACTACAACTGCATTATTTAAAATCGAGCCTTTGTTATCAGCAGCACTTTTAGACAGAAGCTGGGAATCACTTGTGAGCCGTGGCAGACCCAGGCTGTTCAAAGCAATTGCTGTTCAGCATGAAAGCTGCAATGGAGGTCACGGAACAGGTCAGGAGGAAAGATAGTGTATCGATTTCACACCAGGAATAGAGGCAAAGCCAGGGCCCACTGTTGCTGCATGTGATGTATTTCACTTCGGTTTAAGGCGCATTTCATTCCAGTCCAAGAGGGGGCGGGGAGCAAAGGGCAGCGGATCTCACACTGAATCATGATGAATTCTGGACTCGTGAATTCCAGTAAATATCTCCTTCCTGGCATTAAGCATTTCTGTAGCAGAGTGAATATAATGGAAATTAGGCTTCCATTGGTAGCAAAAATGTACCTTAAGAAAAGGTAATCAGGTTGTGGTAAGTTCATTTCCTCCACTTATTAAAATGTAATAAAAGCAGATGTGAGTGGAAAAGCATAAAACATGTGCAAGTGAGGAGCTCGGACAAATGGCCTCACAACAAGTATCGTTTAAATAGAATGATGTCACACATCACTCAGTGAAAGAAGCCGATTAATATAAACATACCTCTGAAAAAAAAATTCTTGTTCATGGCCTCATGGATAAATCTTTGAAGCCACACATGGGGTACTGATGGCATCTAAAACTGTCATTTTGTGTTCCCAACTTACACATGTTCTTTTCTTCCCCTTCATCTCTGAAAGTCCATTCACGATAAGATGGAGAAATCAGTTTATACCCAACTTCATCCTGCCTGAGGCTGTCCTGAGATAACTGGTAAACTATGTTCTCAATAAATGCCATTAATTAACAATAACGACATTGTATTCTATTTTGGCTGTGACTATCAGCATTTGCCACCTTCAAAATTTAGATCAGTTGGGTAAGTTTAGAGAAACAAAAACATTGACTGGATGTTTATGATTCTAAACAAGTGGCAAACAGAACAGCCTTGTTCTCTGTCTTCCCATTGAGAAAACTGGTTTTCCAGTGTGTGTACTCAACATATATACAGCTAACCCCAAATGGTACCCAGATAGCATGGGCAATAATTTGCTTGAAAGGATAACAGCATCATCCCTTATAAAAGAAAGACTAAATTCATGACAGATAGTATATATGCCTTTAATATAATTTCTGGAACACCTTTTTTCTCCTGTTCAGAAACATCTATCTTTTCTCTTTTTGGAAAACTAAGATTATGTTAGAAACAGCACAAGGACATCCTCTTAAATTATTTATATCATTTCTCCACCTAATCATCGTTTCTGTTAAACTGATCCCAGGCATCCATGTAGACCTTTTCATTGCCCCTTCTTCCCATATGCCTCTTGTTAGTTATTTTATACGTGAGAATCAATTTACTATCTGCCATGGAAATAAAGATACAGCAATTAAGGCATATACCTGGGTAGAGTTTTAAAATCAGTCTTTCCCAAGCCTCCTTACCCAGGGGGAAAAGAAGGAATTGGCACATTTTCTTTTTACCATACAAAAGAAAACTACACTGCTTAGACAGAGAAATATTAAAATAGAGAGGAAAAAGAAATAGATATTTTTTCTTCCACAAGCGAAGGTGATTAATAAGAAGAAACTATAAAGGGGTGGGGAAAGACAGGTGGAAATCAATTGCCGTGTTGATGCTTTTCTAGGCCAAAAGTCTCTGATTTTGAATTCAAGGTATCAAAAAAGCCCAAACATCCACAGGAATCTGTAAGGACACTCAATCCAATCACTCTTCTATGAGGATAATCGATGTAATAAAGTAAATAACTGAGATAAAGAGTAATATAGAAAACTCCCGTTAAATTATTTATGTTATTTGGCTTTATTTGGCTTACATATCATCAAGTCCCTCTAATAGTTCCAAGGCATCAATCCAACTTCTCTAGGCATCTCCTGGAAGCTTTTGTTATTGGAAATATATATTTTTTTAGAATCTTGAATATATACAGTAGGACTCATTTCTCCAACAAATATTTTGGCTAGCATAGTGACTTTGAGAAGTCTGGCAAATTCCCAACCACCTATCTTAATATACCATATGAATTTAGAAAGGATTAATGATGTTTCAATATGTATTAGAACTCACAAACACATTAACAATTTTTAAAATCTAATTAAGGTAGCTAGTTCTCATACTCATCCCTGAGAAGATAATTATTGGCTTCTGTTCTGATATTCTCCCAACTCTATAAAGCTACGGTACATGCTTTCAATTAAGAGTCATGGTATCCAAGTGTACTCTGAGCAAATACACAGCCGTCCAATCTCCATACAAAAAAACTCCAAGGCTGAAAAGAGGATGCTTAGTCAGAAGTACAGCTTTAAGCTGCATCTCCAGTTCATAACATGGCTTTGGCTATCCTGCAACATAATCACAATACCTTGAGTAAGACACCTAGATTTGTGGGCAGGTATATAATGGGTCTGAAACAGAGCAAGTCAGAATACTCTCATGTAATTTGTTCAACTCGGGTACCTGAAAACATCTACTCTTTCTGCATCCTTCAGAGACTGTCTGCTGGTTTATCATTAAAGGTCTGATCTTTTCCTCTTTTTAATTCTGGAAATACACTGAACAATTTCCTTCTATGCTACGTGGCTGTTAATCCAAGGAGAAAATTTGCTATACAGGGAGCTTTATTTCCCTTTACAAAGCTTCACGTTGACTCTAAGAAAACCTCTGTTTCAGTGAGTTTATGTTAATGGAGGAGGAACAATTCAAAAAAGGGGGGTGAGAATGGTTGCACAACTTTAAGAATGTGATCAACGTCACCAAATCGCACATGTAGAAATTGTTGAATTGGTGGATGTTCTGCTGTATATATTCTCAACACCAACAAAAATAAATTATTAAAAAGAAAAAAAATAAAATCTCTGCTTCGTTATTTACCACAGTAATAAATGCTAGATTTCTACATTGTTATAAGCTCTATTCTAGCCTTGGAAAAATCATGGATGCACGAATTTTACTGCCTGCACTGCCCCCTCTGCTTTTTTCCGTTATAGTCTCTTTAGGTGTCCCATGGCCTCTTTTTGGCCAAAGGTCTTTATAGCAGCAACTAGATAGTGTCTCAAGCAGTGACACTTCCTTTCTTCCTTACTGGTTGACATCCTCCATCACCTGATTTCTGTGAGTCCCTTGTTCTTACCAAGCTGCCAGCAATTATTATATACTTTAATGATATAACTCTCCCTTTGCAGGGAACTGGCCTGGAACTCACAGTCCCATGGCTCCCTATGATACTGAAGCCATCGCTAGAGACTTCTGTGAGGATTATAGCACCCTGCTCCCACATCCACACTCTCTCCCCTGATCCCTGACTCCTCTCCTTTCCAGAGCTGTTTGCCTTAGAAACTGACTTGGGAAAAGATGAAGAATTACTTTGTTCTGTGGCACAGCTGCGGCATAGCATGGGGACCTTTCCTCCCAAACATCAGCAAAGGCAAACCAAAGGGCTATGGGTTGGGCATAACTCCACAGATAAAAAGGAAGTGGCTTCTAGGGAAGTTTCAAGATAATTTAGGAATGTACAGGTACTTCTGCTTTTGTTACCCTATGTCTTTGTTCTGCCTTCAGACTGAGAAACTGGTCACCCACATGGAAATCCTATGAAAGCCACACTCCCACTAGAAGGTAACCAAAGAGCACTGGGACTTCCCCATGGGTAACAAGGACTCCTTGCCTGAAGCCCAGGAGTGTAAAGGTGCTGCTAAGTAGGGTGAGACCCAAATGATGCAAAGAGAGGAGCTCATGTCAATGAAAAGTCCTTTCATCTCCAAAGCCCTACTGGTAGCCCAACAATCCCAAAACATTCCTTGGTAGTCTCTTTTGCAAAGTAATTGGAAAATGCTGTATCAACTGATAAAAAGCATTTTAAGTTTCTGTCTAACATCTATTACATTTTTTCAATGCCCTGAATGAAAACAAAGATTAAAAACGGTTCTGAAATAAACAACAAATATTTATTGAACAGCAACTATGAGGCACTCAGCTGAGACTTAAGGGGATTTGAAGATGTATAAGACTGAGCTTACGATTTAGTTGGGGAGATCAGACGTGCGCACGGTAGAGGTTAAGCGCTAATACAACATGAAAATACTTGAAATGTCAAAAAATACAAGCAAGTGTTTCCATCTCAGGGTGCCAGGCTGTTATATTCCCAAGGCAAGGTCTAGCCCCATCAAAACAGTAAAAAAGCTGCCTCTGGTAATAACAACCCAGATAAAACTTAGTCGGAATGATCACTGTCAATTTAGAAAATGTCCTCTAAAAGGCCCCTGATTTTGGCTTGCCCCTCTAGTGAATATTATGTATGGATTAAATAGGTAGTTGGCTAAGCTTAATTTATATGCAAAAGTCACTAAATACACTCAGAAATTAAGACAACTTTTAAAATGATGCCTTTTTCACTGGGTGTCTGGCAAAATATCAAAATAACTGAACAGTTAAGTCAATTAAGTAAAAGAAATCCATCTATCAATGTGATTGGCGGTTAAATACAGCAACTAGCCTGACCAATTTTTATTACACTTTTCTATGAATTTTGCTTCTTTTAAACTGTGATGATCTTAAAAGGAGTTGACAACTTTCTCAAAAAAAAAAAAAAAACATTTTCAAGGGACCAGAATTGCTGAGCTTGGTTCAGAAAGCAATGAGTCAAGTGTGCCAAGGTGCAGCCTATCACCAGTTCTGTGGCCTCCTTGGTTAAGTTAGTTTTCTCATTCATGAAATGAGATCACTGAGTAAGATGCGCTCCTAAACCTGTTACTGTCAAGTGGATTCTGACTTATAGCAAACCTATAGGACAGAGTAGAACTGCCTCATAGAGTTTCCCAGGTGTGGCTGGTAGATTCAAACTGCCAACCTTTTGGTCAGCAGCAGAACTATTTAACCACTATGCCACTAGGGCTCCAAAATGCGCTCCTAGGGCCCTATAATCTGTAATTGTTCTAGGAATGGAATATTTGGGGCTACCAAATTAAAAATAATTATTTTAATACTAACATTTAAAACTGGCTTTCAAGATATCCATATCAAACTCTATAGCATTTTTAATTTCTTTAAATACATGAGTTCGCGTGCACACACACATACATCCTGCAGGCAAGCAGATCTACATTTTAATAGCTAAAATGACTATATATTAATAATTATATTAATACACAGTTTCTAACTTAATAGAACTGTAACTTTGTAGACTATTTCCTTAGAAAACTAAGACCAATCTTCAATATTATTTTCCAGCTGAATATATACCAAGTGTTATGGATTGAAGTGTGTCCCCAATATCATGTGTTGTAAATCCTAACCCCATAGCTGTGGATGTAATCCTATTTGGGACTCAGGTTTGTTTTGTTGTGTTAATGAGGCAGTATCTGTTGGGGTGTGTTTTAAGCCAATCACTTCTGAGATGTACAAAGAGCGGATTAGGCACAGAGGCAAGGAAGCACAGGCAGGAAAGACAGATGTCACACCACGTGAAGGTCTTGCCAAGGGATCCAGGAACAGAAGCTGAAAAGAGACAAGGACCTTCCCCAGAGCTGACAGAGACAGAAAGCTTTCCTCTAAAGTCAGTACTCTGAATGTGGACTTCTAGACTCCTAAATGGTGAGAAAATAAATTTCTATTCTTTACAGCCACCCATTGGTGGTATTTCTGATATAGCAGCACTAAGAAACTAAGACACCAAGTATACCACTAAATACAGATGAAGCTACTCACATTTTAATAGAACGAGCATAAAAGTATTCAAGGTTTTATTTACAATGTTACATACTCTTTTTTGCAATATTTTAAGATAAAATATTTTTAAAAAATCAAACTGTTAATCCTACTTTAGAAATACTATGGAATTTGACTCCTGACTTCATGTAATAGTGCATACTATTTCATACTAAATTCCATAATGATAGCTTAAAATAAAAAAAAGCAAATATAAATATCAACTCCACACAAAAAAACAGATCTTTATTCAAATTAGAAGAAAAATCTCCATAAGCCTAGCATGAACTCAAAAGGATGATGATTAAAAACCATTACATTTATTTATCCTCAGAGTGACTGATTATCCGATTTATATAATTGTCTTCTCAATTCATAATAAACTATTTTTGATGTTGATGTTTTCAAATAATGTCTCCAAATATCATAATATAAATGTAGTTGTACAGTATGCATGAGGTTGAAAGACTAAGGGTCAGTGGACAATTGTGCCTGCACTGGCAATTTTGTTCTTAATTTAACAACTTAATGCTTATTCTTAACCATGTTTAAGGAATGTTAATGTACCAACAATGGAGACAAAGGATAAATATAAGCAAAGCTTGCCACTTGGCCAATGTTAGAATGTGATTGAGAGGTAACCTGTATAGCTGTAGACGGTAAATATGGAAGGTATCATTATTATATGATGTATGACAGCTCTTAATGGGAGAAAGTGGTCATCAGTTAGGCAAATGAACCATTGGGCAGAGAATAGATGTGACACTGTGGGCATGATCTACTAATTTTCTGATCAGCAATGGACATTAACTGGTTCACAGATTTTAATGAGGACATATACAATATGTAATACTTATGCATGTACAAATAGGTCTATATATTTATTTGACCGAAATGGAGACATGAATATATCAGAATTGCAGGCTTAATTTTTTTCTACTTTTCAATGAGCTGCTCTAAAATCTACATTTATCTGTCTACACAAACAGGTTGGGCCAAACCATTGCTTAGGAGTTCCTATTTGATCTGACAGTCTGTTTGGGTTTTTTTTGGGGGGGGGGGGCTATCTAGAGCTTATAGGCAAGGTGAAACTATTTTGGCTCACAAATAGAACAAATTATAATTTCAGGTCTGAACAAAACGTTGAACTTAGTGCCAGTGAAAGTTGACTCATAATGTGAGTGTGTGTGTGTGTGTGTGTGTAAAACAGGTGCACAGGATCAAATTGAAACTTTAAGTTTGTCTTTGTTTAGAATTCCTAAAAGCAGATCATGTGATAAAGATTTGAGTATAAACTGGGGAAGTAACATGGGGAAGAAAAGGCAGTCAATAACGGTGTGTGATCAATGCTATAGGTGTGTGATTGATACTGCCACTGTGGGCCACTGGAGCTTAATTTCACCAATGAATTCTGAGAATCAGTATAAACTGGGCCCACAGTTATTCCACGCAAAGGAGGAAATAGCTGGCGTACTTACAGACCAACTCCATCAGTCATTGGGAATGCCTTATGCGTTAATGCCCTGGCACTTCCTGCTTGCCAGTAAAGGGCTTCAGAAGCCAGAAAAAGGCTAGGGGCAAGGATACTGCCAGTTATAAATTGTAAGTTGGATTCTGGGGGCACTAATCACATGCGCCATGCATTTTTTTTTTTTAATAATTTTTATTGTGCTTTAAGTGAAAGTTTACAAATCAAGTCAGTCTCTCACGTATGAACTTATATACAACTTAGTACATACTCCCACTTACTCTCCCCCTAAGGAGTCAGCCGGCTCCCTCCTTCCAGTCTCTCCTTTCATGACCATTTTGCCAGTTTCTGACCCCCTCTACCCTCCCATCTCCCCTCCAGACAGGAGATGCCAACATAGTCTGAAGTGTCCAAGTAGCTCACTCCTCATCAGCATCTCTCCCCAACCCATTGTCCAGTCCAACCCATGTCTGCTGAGTTGGCTTCGGGAATGGTTCCTGTCCTGGGCCAACAGAAGGTTTGGGGACCATGACTGCCAGGACTCTTCTAGTCTTAGTCAGACCATTAAGTCTGGTCTTTTTATAAGAATTTGGGGTCTGCATCCCACTGTTCTCCTGCTCCCTCAGGGGTTCTCTGTTGTGCTCCCTGTCAGGGCAGTCATCGGTTGTGGCCGGGCACCATCTAGTTTTTCTGGTCTCAGGATGATGTAGTCTCTAGTTCATGTGGCCCTTTCTGTCTCTTGGAGCCATGCATTTTAATGCACTCAGAAGCTCCACAGAGAAGTAACCTGAAGACATGCAGCCACCGTAGCAGGAGCCTTCTGTTGTTAGCACCTTTAACTGGTCTGCTCGAGTACCTACTCTCTCCATTTCAATCTCTCCTACGCACCATGGCTAACTTCATCTTTCTAAAGCACTGTCCTATTCTGTCACTGCCATGCTAAGAATCTTTCAGTGGTTCTTTTTTTGTCTAAAAAATTTCTGTCTGGCTCTTTCCAACTTCTTTCCAGCCATACGATGTAGTAGTCTCCTGAACCCAGAATTCTGGTCGACCTGAGCAGTCACTATTCACCTGAATGTATTCTTCCCTTGCTCACATCTTACTCCTCACCTGGTAAAATCTTGCCTACATCACAGTCCCTCTCAAAGGGTACCTAAGGCATCTAAAGGGATGAGTCTCCCCCATGTGGGCTTTCCTACGTGTGCCCACTTCTGTGCTTTCACAGCATCTGACTACATTCTCCATTCTGACTTTTACTGGGTTTGAGATTGTGTCTATTTATACTCAATAATTGTCTTCACTCTCCTTCTAGGTTCTCAGCTCAATGAGATCAAGGACTTTGTTTTACTTTCTTTGTGTTATCTCTAATACACAGAACAATGCTTGACACACAGCAGACCCTCACAAAAACACGGTGAGTCAAAACTATAAATGTGGGAAAGTGTCCCTCTGTCATCAAAAGAGAACTGAGCTTGGAGTCTGGACACTTCAGCTGTAGTCCTGGCTAGGTGTGTGGCATTGACATTCCCTTAACCATTTTGCGTCTCAATTGCCTTAACCATAAAACTGGGTAATAAACTGCCCTCTGCTACACATTTTACCTAACTCAAGGATCAAATAAATTAATACCCATGAAGTTGCTCTGAATTTTTTAGTGACAGAACATCACAAGCTACTGGCATTACCACAGCGAGGCACTGTCCTTCAGTGGCCATGGAAATGACACCAATCCTATGATGCTGTAAGTAGTTCTACCAGTAATTATCCTGATTGTGCTTTCCCAATTTTGAATCTCCGTAAAACATATGCCTGTATGCATAAGTTGACTAGCTGGGGAGAGGGACCAGCATTTGAATTTAGTTCAGAACAGGTTAACTAGCCTCATGTAGAGACTGAATGAAGTGCCTTGACTTCATTAACACCATGCTTGAAGCAACAGTCAAATAGACATTATGTGTGTGTGTGTGTGCTTGTATGTATTTAATAAACAAAAAGGTCTATTAAAACAAAGAAGAAATTTATAAAACTCTCCAACTTGTCTTCAGCACACACACAGATGATTTTCATATGCTATGCTTAAGTGAGATAAAATACATGTATGTCCTCCTCTTTTCTAAATAGCATGCCCAGACTTTATAGTGTACTCATATGCTGGCATTGACACACCTTTCAAATATTACAAAAAGGCTGCCTTTCCACAGTGTATTAAGCAGCTGCTTGCATATGAGTATCTTGTTGTCCAGAGTGACAGCTGTATTTTCGCCTGTTTTGACATTGAGTCTGATCTGGGTGAATAGCTCATACCCATTAAAGTGCTATTACAACACTGAATGGCTGCCAGAATACTTCCTGATCAATTTTAAAAGCCAGCTAGCTGTCATCATCTAATCGCAACAGCAAAAAGCAAATCTTTGGGGAATAAAATGAGATTTTTAAACATTTTTAAAGCAGTGTATTAAATATAATCCCTAAAAACTATCTGAATAAGAATTACAAGCTACAGAAACCGGAAGGTGGAAATAACACTTTCTGCACTTTGAAAATCCTTACACTTGCATATTGGCAGGCATTCTCAAATACTCCTTAAATTTACCATTTCTGCAATCACTGAGTTTGAACTCCTACCATTACATAACTTAATAAAGCAGCACTGAAAACAATCACCACAGAGTGCGATTGTGCTCACCATTAAATTTAGTTCTATAAAATTTAAGTCTGAATTCAATCATCTTTCTGTCTTTGCTTCAATGGTTGAAAACTAAGTGCTCGGGGTTACTTTTTACTTTTCTCAACAATGAGACAATATGCATATTTTTAAACTACAATGCTGGCATTTTAGATTTGCATTTATTAAGCATTGCCAAAGGAGGTAGAACTCACTGAGACAGTTAAAACCACTTGAATCATCCATTTAATTGGGGAAGTCTAATTCAAGTTATAATCCCACTGCCATTATAAGGACAATATAAAAAAATATGTAATGTATAAACTGGTGTAATCCGTTTAGAGGACAACTATTTAAAGGAGGTAGTTGTCAATACAATTCATCATCTGGGGTGGTTTTCTTAACGGACAGCACTCAGTTCTTCTCATTTTGGCTTTGGCATTTTTGCCAATAACATTCACTTGCAATCTGGAATCGGCTTCCTCACCTGCAGAAATGAAAAGACCCAACTCCGTTCAACAGTAAACTCAGTGTTGCTCATTTCCTTTCAGGAATGTGTAGCCCGATGTTAGAGAATTCAAACAAAAGGCTGGAAATACTAACTTTCTAACTCATTTTTTATAGAGTGTGATAAATAATGGATAATATACCATATTTTTAAAACCCTCCAGGACACACATCTTCTTAATAAAAGAGAACCATTAATGGAAATACAGAGCTGATAAAACCATTACTCATTTTTGGAGATTCAAGAGATCTCCTAAGAAACTAGAACCTATGGTTACCTCCAGAATACGAAATGATCCCTTCATTTCTGATCAAGGTCTCTCTTCATTTTTACTTTAAAGTCTTTTAAAGTAAAAGACTTCACCTTTTAATCCATTTTTAAATATTAAAATCGATGTTATTCTAAGAAACTGACTCTATCTCGTCTGCTTAAAAAGTCAATGATTCCCCACTGTATGTAGGAGAAAGTCATTTCCCCTGAATTATCAGCCTTTCAAGTACAGCCTTGCCAAACTCACCTCTGCGTTCCCTCAGTCCTACGGACCCCTCTCTAGTCACACCAAGCAGTCCTTACTCTTCCATCACTCCAGCATCTTTCTCAACTCTGCTTTTGCATGTGTTGTGCTCCCTGGCTAAACGAACTTCTGCTCATTTCCACCTAATCAAACTCCCACTCTTTCTTCAAAATACCTGCCTCATTGCCTGCTTGATTTTTCCAGGTAAATGTATTTATTCCTTCCGTTGTATTCCCATAGTACCTACACATAACAACTCCAGGCCAGAACTTACAAATGACTATTTTAGTTACTTGTTCTTCTTTCTGCCTGTGCTAACTTCCATAGATACTATTTGCTGATGGGAATAAAATAAAATGCCACAGAGTCCAAACATCACAAAATGACAAAAATTATCTCACAGTGAAAGCACAGCATGAACCATAGCATGAAAAAGGTAGCAACAGAATGCTGTCGCTAGACCTGAGCTCACATTTGTAGTTATTTTGTGGTGACCTTCATTCGTTTGTTCTTTTTTATTTTCTCATTCTCACCATTGTGGAATCTTGTATGCCCTTGCAAAGCAGAATTATCAAAATCCACCCATCACAGTTTAAAAACAGGAATTCAAAAACCCATTGCTGTTGAGTTGATTGCAACTCACAGCAACCCTATAGGACAAAGTGGAACTAACCTACAGGGTTTCCAAGGCTGTAAATATTTAGGGAAGCAGACTGCCAAATCTTTCTTCTGTGGAGCAGCTGATGGGTTTGAACTGCTGACCTTTCAGTTAGCAGCCGAGCACTTAACCACTGCACCACTGGGGCTCCTTAAAAATAGGGATTAGCTGGGGTTTAGTCACAAAAACCCAACCCAAAAATGACACAGTAAAAATATCAATGAGTATGAGGTTAAATTCCAGAAAAATCTCAATTTTCTTCCAAACCTATGTTATTCTTAAAGGTAAAGCTCGTGTTTATGATGTATAAATATGATCTTGCCTCTTGGAGGCAAGGGCCAACTGTCCAAATAACAATGAGTAACTAAGATTCACTAAAGTATCTAAATGTGACCTTCAAGGCATGAATCACTGAGATTTACCCCATTAAACTTTTAAATTCATAAAAGAACAAGTGACATTTTATAAGCAACTATGGCACAGTGGTTAAGAGACTGGTTGCTAATCAAAAGGTCAGCAGTTCAAATCCACCAGCCGCAGCTTGGAAACCCTATGGGGCAGTTTTACTCTATCCTATGGGGCTGCTATGAGTCAGATATGACTTGACAACAATTTCAGGTTTAGTATGTGTTGAGTATAGGTCCCTGGGTGACACAGTTTGTATTTGTCTACTAATTTAAAGGTTGCCGGTTCGAATCCACCCAGCAGCACCAGGGAAGAAATGCTTAAGAATCTGCTTCTGTAAAGACTAGAGTCAAGAAAAGTTTATGGAGCAGTTCTACTCTGTAACACGTTGGGTCACCATGACTTGGAATCGACTCCATGCAATGGGTTTATGTGTTGAGTGAAAGTAAATTAGGATATGTTACAACTGAAAGTTCACTACCATATATATGATTTTTTTTTTCTAAGTTTGGCTATTCTTTGGACATAGTGCCACATGGTATATAAGAGGAAGTGCACAGAAGGTTATAACTGAGGTCAGCTACTTGTGCCAATTGCCATGTACTTTTCATATCCAGCCCATTACTCTCAGCACAAGTTAGTTTGGCCTCCCCACATACTGCTAAAAATATGTATATTGCTTCTGGGAGATCTACTACCCCTTGTAAATTCACCTATTAAAAGGGAGCATAGAAGAGAAAGGAGTCTGTAATAGAGCCATTTATAGCCAAGCACTAAATCATATAATACAGAAAATAAATGTAGATGGCTTGGACAGTAGGGGTATATATTACTTCTCTTCAATGAACATTCATAAAATAAAATGGGATCTCAAAGCTGCCAAAACTAAGAGGAAGCTGGGCCACAAGAATATCAAAGATGAGAAAGAAATCTAAACCTAATCTGAAAAAATAGTAGTAAGTAGTTAACTAGGTGTTAAGTATTTAAGAGAAGTTTTAAATGAAATTCCTTTCTAACAATCCTGAAACTCATGACACCAATACGTAATACACATACATATATAGAAAGAAACAGAAAGGGAAAGCTCAAAAACAAAAAAATGGCTGGAAAATCAGGATAATAAATTAATAGACTACAGCTTTTCCATCTTTTCCAGTGATTCATATTCCTCCTGACTTGGTGCCCAAACACGTCTTTCTCTGAGCTGCCTTTCTATTCTGCCAAAAGAGAAAACTTATTTTCCATCTATGTAAACTCACAGAAGAGGAGGGAGCAAGAAGACTACTCAATTCAGCCCAAGAAAAATAGAGCCCTTGTGCGTATCTCCAAGTATCTGGCAGTGACCCAATTCCCTGCCAATGTTGGTGGTCCAGGCTGGAGGCTATGATCTAACCTAGGAATTAGAAGCGTTTTGCTAACCTCCCTTCACTGGGTCAACTGGAGAAAATGATACTTAATGGGCAGAAAGGAAGGGCACAAAGCACATCACATTTAACACCACCCATTCCTGAGCTGGCAGGTCCTAGAGAGCCCTGGAATTTAGCTACAAAGGAGTAAGCCTTGCTCGCCTCCATAATGAGAAGAACGGCTTCAGCGTTAGAAAAAAAAAGATGAAGGGAGTGAGGGAAAGGATGAGGAACTCTGAGTTCTGGATTCAAGATGCCAAATCTATTTTTATTTACATGATGTGCTAAATTAACAAAAGCAATCAGAAAGGTATGAGAGATCAACAATGTATTTAAACCAGCCATCTGATGAACCAGTATACCAGAACTCAGAGGAAGACTGTAAAGTAGGAGTGGATGAATTGGAAGCAAGAGGCTAACGGACAATAAATCCATTGTGAGGAGGAACTAAAACGGGGACAGGTAAGATTATAAACTTTTTTTCCTCCTGAACTCTCCCAAAAATAAGTGAGAAATCAGTAAGAAGAACACAGTGAGTAGAGAGGGACAAAAAAAGGGAGAGTCAGGAAAAATCACTTAGCCCACGGTTGGTGTATGTGTTCTGTTAACATACAAGTGACTTCTGTCTACACAATTCATATGGCCTGATGTTAACTGACTAGCTACTGTGGGTCAGAAACTGTTAGAGACTGCTAATACAATGGGAGCCATACGGTGTCCCCACCCTCCAAAAACTTACAGTCTAATGGGGAAGGAAGACCGTTGATTAACAAATAATTACAACTGAGCAAAATAAGAAGCACATAGAAGAGTCATAACCAAACTTGAAGGTGCCCTGGTGGCACAAAGATTAAGCACTTTAGCTGCTAACTGAAAGGCTGGCAGTTCAAACCCACCCAACAGCTCCATGGGGAAAGATGGCGATTTGCTTCCATAAATATTACAGTCTAGAAAACCCTACCATAGTTCTACTCTGTCACATGGGGTCACCAGGAGTCAAAATCAATTCAACAGCACCTAACAACAACAAACTTGAGGCATTCGATATGTCCCAGAAAGCAATATGTAGGCTGAGACCTGACAGAGGACAAGTATGGAGGAAGTGCTCATGTTTGCATTAAATAATATTCATCTGATATGATCTGTATTTGACTTACACATTTTATTGATTTAGGAAAAATCAACATATGATTTGGAATCTTGTTCCTTTTGGGGCAAGCAGGAAAAGAATCTAGGTTGATATTAGCAGAAAAAAATCCTTCACTGAGGAAAGGACAGAGGGTTGGAATATATTATTTTAAATTACTAAATTCCAGAGATTGTCTCAAACCTCTTTCCTAATATTTTGTCAGTTCCCTGTGGAACCCACTTGGAAATGCCCAGACTCTAGAAGAACTCACTTGTGTTTCCCAGCATGGCAGACTTGCTCTGACCAATTTTTCTTACAGGGAACACCACCAAGTCAATGCTTGTACTGTATCTAAGGTCGGAGTGGGGAGGTAGAAAAGAACTAACATTTACTGATCACCTATTATATGCTGCATGCTTGGTGTGTTAAATGTATTACATATTTAATTCTTGCAACAACCCAGCTAGGTGCATCTTATTATTCTCATTTTTCAAATGAGGAAACTAGACCCAGATATGTAAAGCGCTGGGTCTCATAGGCAGTAAGTGGGAAAGCCAGGATCCAAACCTAGATTTGTCTGATTGCAAATGCCTATGCTGAAAACCAGGTAAGCCAGCTGCCCCAGGCTTTCCCAAATCTCAGCAGTTGCTAGGTAGTAACAGCTTCTTCTCTTCTCTGTCTCTTTTCTGCTAAGCTTCTTATTTTAAAATCTTTTTTTTTTTTTTTTTATGAAGACACATGTCATGGATTGAATTGTGCCCCAAAAAATGTGTGTCAATTTGACTAGGCCATGATTCCCAGTATTGTATGGTTATCCACCATTTTGTCATCTGATGTGATTTTCCTATGTGTAAATCCTACCTCTATGATGTTAATAAAGTGGGATAGGCAGAAGTTATGTTAACGAGGTAGGACTCAATCTATAAGACTGGGTTGTGTTTTGAGCCAATCTCTTTTGAGATATAAAAGAGAAGAGAACAGAGAGACAGGGGGACCTCATACCACCAAGAAAGGAGCACTGGGAGCAGAGGGCATCCTTCGGATCCCAGGTCCCTGCACTGAGAAGCTCCTAGTCCAGGGGAAGATTGATGGCAAGGACCGTCCTCTAGAGCCAACAGAGAGATAAAGCCTTCCCCTGGAGCTGATGCCCTAAATTTGGACTTATAGCCTACTAAAAAAAAAAGCCTACTAGGCCGTGAGAAAATAAATTTCTCTTTGTTAAAGTCATTCACTTGTGGTATTTCTGTTAAAGCAGCATTAGATAACTAAGACAACACACATGGTATTTTTATTAGTGGGAACAGAGGCTTACTTCAAGAGAGCCTTAGCAAATTTAGAAATGCACCAATAGGTTAAGAATTAAAATAGTTTTCACAGTCTTGGGGGACTATCTAGGTCAATTGGCATAACACAGGTCATAAAGAAAACGTTCTACATCCCACTTTTGTGAGCAGCATCTGGGGTCTTAGAAGACTTCAAGCAGCCATCTAAAGGTACATCTATTCATCCCATCCCATCCCATCCAGAACAAAGGAGAATGAAGAAAACCAAAAACATAAGGAGAATACTAGCCCAAGGGACTAAAGGACCACATGAACCAGAGACTCTACCAGCTTTAGAACAGAAGAACTAAATGGTGACCGGCTACCACCAATGACCTCTCTGACACGAATTACAACAGAAGGTCCCAGACAGAGTGGGAGAAAAAGGTAAAACAGAATTCAAATTCATGAAAAGAGACCAGACTTACTGGTTTGATGGAGACTGGAATAACCCCCAAAACTATGGCCCCCAGAAACTCTGCTAACCCAGAACTGAAACCATTCTCAAAGCCCACTTTTCAAACATAGATTAGAAAGGCCTATAAAACAAAAAACAACACATGTGAGGAACTGCTTCTTAGTTCAATCAAATATACAAGACCAAATGGGCAGCTCCTGCCCTAAAGCAAGACGAGAAGGCATGAAGAAACAGCAACTGGACAAATGGAAACAGAGAAACTGGGCTGGAAAGGAGGACTGTGCTGTCACATTGTGGGGATTGCAACCAATGTCACAAAACAATATGTGTATAAACTTCTAAATGAGAAATTAACTTGAGTTGTAAACTTTCACCTAAAACACACATACACACAGAGAAAGGCTTCGAAAGCATAGTTAAAAAGGTGTATTTTAATGGCACAACTATATCTGCTTTATAATACAGAATAACAAATCTATTATGAGTATTGTGTTCTATAATATTGAAAGGATTAATTTTCTCCATGTTCAGTGTTTTCAAATTACAAAGGTAATGCACGTTCATTACAAAGAGTTTGAAAACTACAGGTAAGTATAATCAAAATAAAAATCATAATCATTTGGAGTTAGCCCATGTGATCATTTTAGCATTTTTCTATTTCTATTGTGTATATTTTCCACTTAGATCAAAACTGTGAATATTGTTTTGCAACTGGCTTTTTTTTTTCATTTAGCATTATATGGTAAGTATTTTCCTATAAAATCCTCAGAGCAATCAAAAACAAGATCTTCAATGAATGAAAAGTATTCTTCCTACAGCCCTGTGCTGACCAATACGGTAGCCACTAACCACATGTGACTTTAAAAATAAGGATTCAAATATGTATTTCTTTATTGTCCTGTCCAGAAGATATACCAAATTGTTGATATACTACCAAAAGAATGTTAAAGTGTCTGTTTTTCCTGCAATTTGCCCTTATTGTGAACATCTGAGGGCAAAACCAGTGTCTTACTCATCTCTGCACCTCTGCTTTAGCATGTAACACACAGCAAATATTCAATAAATGTTTACTGAATCAATTTGAATATATGCTGTTATGGATTGAACTGTGTCCCACAAAAAGTTATGACATCCTTACCTCTGTACCTGTAAGCATGACCTTGTTTGGAAATAGGTGTTTTCTTTTGTTATGTTTATGTGGCCGTACTGAGTAGGATAGGTCCTAAACTTCATGCCTTCTGAGTGGTGTCTTATAAAAAGAGAAAACCGACAGACACACAGGGGGAGACACCATGTGATAAGGGAGGCAGATACATCTATAAGCAGCAAGGAACCCCAAGAAGCGCTGGGAGTCCCCAGGAACCAGGGTAGAGGCACACAGAAGGAAACTACTAGGCTGAGACCTCCATTTGGACTTTGAGCCTCCAGAACTGTGAGAAAATAGATTTCTGTTCTTTAAAGTCACCCACTTTGTGGTATTTTGTTATGGTAGCACTAGAAAACTAAGATATATGCCTATCTGAGATCTACTGGATAACAAAGGCATGGCTACACTACACATGGGGGGCTTTTGTTTACTACATAAATATATGCAGAATAAACAAACAAATTTAACCTCCCAACTTTAATATAAATATTGTAAATAAACACAAAATTGTATTCAAGATAAAAGCTCTACATGTGTCTATATCAAAAACAGGAAAAAATGTTTCCCTAAAACCCCAAAACTATGGAAGAATGCAAATGTTTGATGTGAAAGGGTCTATTTCGAATGCTCTTTGCCATCCACTTTACCAATGCCACATTCAAGTTATTACAAAACTACAGAATCAATCCACCTTTCTAATGCATTTTTAGAACGTATTAGGAATGACAATAATTGTTAACAGCCTACAGGTCTATTTCCAGCAGAGGAAAGCATCAACACATGTATGAAAAAAGGTGATTCTGACTCAAAGTCAAATTAGGAAATAAGATACATAGAAGAAATATGGAGATTAGGTCACACCTTCCAATGAAAAGAAATATTCATTCCAAAAGTGATGTCATGGGTCAGCTTTGAATCCAAGTGCAAGGTTAACATTTTGTCTCACTGGAAAAAAATGAATTTGACCTTGTAATATTTATATCACACAAAAACTACCAAAGACAGATTTCTTTCTGAAAGCCTTCAGATTGCTTCTTGTCAAACCAACTGTGTCAGAGATGTGAAATGTGATCTTAACTGGCAGCCATATTTGACGGTGACAACCCAAAAGACAGGGCTGAAAGGGTTTTAGTGTGACCTCTTTTTTTTTTTTTTTTTTTCCTTTAAACTTAAGTTTGCTACTACTTTTGTTATGTCTGGCTGGAAGGGTATAGATGTTGTCAAGGGCAGTCTTCGGATAGAAGTGCTTCCTTTTTTACAAAGCTCCTAACAGTTTTTGGATTAAAAAGTTAAAGGCAGTAGTTTCTGTCAGCACTCAGAAAGGCAAAATCGTATATCCTAACTTTTGACTAAAACACAGTAACTCACTACAAAACAACCACAGAACAAAAAAAATTCTGAGCATGGTCCTGGTAAACAGAATCACTATTTACCATGTTGATGAATATTAATAATGACAAGTAAATCATATTCTTTATACCTTTAAAAATTAATTAGGAAAGCACTGAAAAATGTATAGACATGCACTAATTAAACAATTAATAGTGGATCTCTTTGTACAACAGTAATATTTTTTAAATCCATGAAAATGTGGAACTTCCAGCAACTTTAGTGGAAATCTCTTACAGGATGATATTTAACAGGTTAATCCAAATGCTATTTTATATACTTTTGTTTCATCTTCCAAACCACATGCTTCAATGTATTCTTCAGGTTACTTCATATTGACGCACAATCCGTATCTGCATTATTTTCAGGCAGACATTAGAAAGTTAATGTCTTTTATTTTTAAACTAATGTAAATACACCTGTTAAATGCCAAACAGGTGACATTATGCTTAAAAATATGATGGGCAATGAGAACTAGATTCTCCACCCCCGAGCCTGTCCCTCCCAGGGCAATGACCAATGATGGCTCAAACTAGAACAACATTTTAAAACCAAGAGCAACACTTTTGATGTGGAAATATGAAATCATAGTGTGAGTATAATCATCCCTAATAAAAAGGCACAAATAAATGTCTAAGGTGGTGCAGAAGGTATGGGGTTTGGAATCCGACAGACACGGGTTTCAATTTCAGTCCAGGCTTCTATGCCTTTGGTCCTATTACTTAACCTCTGAGAGTCTCCATTTAGTTTCCTTACCAGTGCACTGGAGATGAAGACACCTACCTTGATATGCGGTTTAAAGTAATAGCCTTTATATGCATAGAATGTGTGTTACTATAAAGGCTATTCCATAAAGCCACTCTTGCCCAAGGTCATACAGCTTGTAACAGTGGGGCCAGGGTTTGAACTTGGATCCATCTGACCCCAGACCCAGCACTCTTATCCTCTAAACTATGCCAGTTCTCACATAGCTATACTTGAAATGATAAATGTTATCTGAGTCTAAGAATTCATTCATACTGATTATTTTTCAGAATACATCTTGGTGTCTGAAGTTTTATTCTTGGCTAGATATTGCCAAGACATATCCAAGAATATGAATCCAATCGCCAATCATCAATACATTGAAAGTTATTAACACTACAAACAAGGCAATTAAAAAAATCTGTCAAGGTATATAAATAACATCCATGGTGTTATTCATGGAAAATAACTTATTCATGAAAATTATTATCATTCCTTTCTATCAGGTCCAGGTTTGTAATCAGAAAGAAGACGGACTCATATGGAGGAAAAACAACAGAAGTTTCTATACAGCAAAATCCAAAAGTTAATTTCATGAAACCAGCTATTTTAAATGGGGTGGTTTTGAAGGCATTGTGCATATCTATTCAAATAGCCCCCAGCCCAACCAAAATGTTAATCTGTCACTCCTAACTGATCCTTTACAAAGCCTTAGACGACTGCTTACAAAAGGAATGTAGTTTATTACAGTTGTTGCACTCCAAATGAATATTGATTTCAATCTCAGAATGCCATGAAAGGACTTGCATCGATTACACAGTACATCAGAGTCATAATGCAAGTTACCTAGTTCCAATGATGCACACAGCAAATCAATCATTCACTTTCACACACCTTTGAAGAGACACCCAGCCATGATGAGCTTCCTTTATCTAAGCTTTAAAATAAGCCATGCACTGCAAAGTGGTGATAGAAAAGGAAACCATCCCCAGTTTTGAAAAAGCATAGGCTACTGTCAGAAAGCCATTATAATTACTCCTTTTCAAGTGGCCCATGTGTTAATACAAATACAAATGAGGGGGTTAAAAAAAAATGAAGCCTTAATGACAGCATTATGAGGGGAGGTTTCTCCTTTATATTATTTATTTAGTCAATGGAAAATGATTTGGCTATTATGATAAAGTAACTAGATGACAATGACTTCCCTTTGAATCACTAATTAAAATGCTGATTGCCTTCGGAGTGAGATGCGCAGTTTTGGTCAAACAGGAACTTCCATTGTGCTAAACAGCTTGGGCTCTCCTGACACCTGGGTGGGGAGGACAGGGTAGGAATCAAGCACACTTCACTACTAAAATTGGACTCATTTTTATTCAGCAAAATTCTAACATAATGTTATGAATCTGGGCAAGATAAAACTGCAGCCAATCATTTTAAGAGATTAAGAAAAAGAGAAAATCAAGGTTCTAAAATGAATAACCTTATAAAGTCTAAGAGCACATTTGATACATATCAAATAGCTCTTCGTGTGAAAGTTATTTTGTCTGCGTTGTGTTCTCAGATTTCTTCACAAGCTACCTTTATGTACACACATCAAAAATGTCACCTTCTTAACTCTACATAAACACTCTTTAAACACAGAACAATTTATCTTCAATAATGAAAGAAATGTCTTACAATTAATTGTGAAGAAGAAATTGCCTTCCTTGTAATATAATAAAATCAGTGCCTTGAATTTTACTAACTGAAATTACGGGTTTTCCAATAACACTGAAACAGTCAACATTTTCCAAAATGAAAAATATATTTCTTATATTTGCAACTCGTTTATGTTCCCCCAAATCAATAAAATTCATAAAGTTAAAGGAGAGTAGGTACCCTAAACCAGTAACATTCATCATCAGAAAATGCATACTATTGAAAGTTTTAGTCTCTCACAAAATAATAAATTCTTGCATTAGGAAGAGAACTGAAAGGTCATCTACCCCCATACAATTTGGGAATTCTTTTCACAGTATCTCTAAGATCCCTCCTTTGCCAGGATCTGGAGAAGATGACTTAGCACTTTGGAAGGCAGGTCATTCCACTTCTGAAAGGTTCCGAAGGTCAGCAAAAAAAAACCTAAAGGTCAGAGCTGGCCTTCCCCTATCTTCTACTCCTGGAACCCATCCTGCAGCTGGAGCATCACAGAATAAATTGATCCCTCTTCCATATGATCCCTTTCAAATATTTTAAGACAGTCAGCATGCTTTTTGTAAAGTTTCCTATTTCCCAAACTTATTACCTCAAGCTCTTTCAGCTCATTCCATGTGCTTTGGTATCCATCCCCCATAATCGATGCCTCTTAGCAAATGGTTAGAGGAAAAAAATATATTCTAGGTGTGGTCAAATTAACTACCCAAGTGCAGTGGGACCACTTTTTTTTTTTTTTTTTGGTTTTTAATGTTCACAGCCATGACCTAATAATGGATCATATTCATCTCACGGTCAACTCAAACCTCTAGACCAATTTTAAACAAATAATTTTTTAACTAAAGTACAAGATCTTATGAACTTTACATCTATTGCTCTTAGATTTCATTTTCTTAGTCTATTATGATAAAATTAATTCCTGTTCATTTGATGCTATTTAACCTCTCTATGCCCCAGTTTCCTCATGTATCAAATGCTCAACACAGAAAATTCTAAATAGGCAACAGCTACCAGTTATGAGGTATTTGTTAAGTGCCAAGCATGGTGCTAAACGCCTCTATGCACCACATACGAACAGGTACTATTATTTCCACTTCACAAATAATAAAACTAAGGCGTAGAGAGGTTTAGTAATTTGCTCAAGGTCACTCAGCTAGTGACAGAGCCAAAGTTCGAGTTCAGGCTGCTCTAAACCACCAGACTACCAACGACCACTCCTCTTAATTTTCTGACTTGTAAAATATGAATTAAAAAGCCCATGACAAAACTACTGAACAGAAGGAGGGTCAGGCAGAGTCTTTCTGAAGACTACTCTCCAGTTTGATCAATTCACCTTTTGGGGACCATTTGTTCAAAAATTCATGAATCCTCATCACATAATTCACATTTCCCCAAATAGCCCACAAACATAAGATACCTTCTCAAGTGACTTGTATAACTCAAGTGACTTGCATAAACTAAGATAAACTATGCCTAGGGAATTTCCCTAATCCATGGGTTTTTTTTTTTTAAACCCATAGATCATACTTTAAAACAAGGAAATGAGGCTAGCTTGGCACCCAGGCTGACATCTAATAACTACTGTCTTTTCTCAAATTCATTCATTTAATAGTTCCATCCTAGAACAAGTCTAATTTTCGGCACCCACATTATTTTCAGAACATCAGGATATTGGCTCATCTTTCCTCTTTCCTGATTTGTCCAGATTTCTAACAGTGCTTCCATAATCCCAACTGAAAATTCCCTTGATGACACAGGATGAATTTATAAGATAAAAGCAGCTAGGAGCTCACTTAGAATCTCCTTGCCTACTTGGTTTTCTTAGTTATGGTCATGCTGCTCTTTCCAAGTTGAAAAATCATTATCCTTAACAGAAAAAACAGAAGCAAAATAGAATTCCGTAGTTTTTCTTTCTCTTTAGTCATCTTTAATATTATACCATCTGTTCCAAACAATGCAAATCAGCAAATATTTACGGAGCACCTAGAATGTTTGATGAGATCAAGAGGAATACAAAGATGACACAGTGAGCTTAGAAACTGGGAAGGATGTGGGGCTGGAGGCAGGAAGGGGAGTTACAGAGACAGAAATCATCAAGTATAATGCAAAGGGGAATTAAACATATAAGAGAGCAAACTGCTACAGGCTCGAATTGAGGAAGAGCTGGTTAAGCAATAGGCTAGCTCTTTTTTTTCCCCCCTTCTGTTTCTAAACATAATTTTAAATCCTTTTTCATAGTACTTTATTTTACATGCAGTCTTGGAAAACAGGTATGATTTTTTTGAACAAACCACCCTCTTCTTTGTTGAGGTCATCCATTATTGTTAGAACTGTATTATTAGAGCCTCCCATACCAATGATCCATCTTCACTCAATGATCTTTTCAATCATTCATTCATTCATCCATCGCTTCATTTATTACACAAATATTAAGTGCCTACTAAATACCAGGTTGTCTTTTAAAGTCTTAAGCCACTGACTCACACCTATTATATTTTTAGATTATCTACTATTACAGAAATACAACCAGACTGCTCCTTAGAAACCAGGATAGAGAGACTTTGGCTCACTTACTTTGGACACATTATTAAGAAAGACCAATCACTAGAACAAGGACATCATGGCTGATAAAGCAGAGTGTCAGCAAAAATGTTGGAAACCCTCAGTGAGATGGACTGACACAACAGCCTGAACAACGGATCCAAACATACCAACAGTCATGAAGGTGGCACAGGACCATGCAACATTTCCTTCTGTTGCTCATAAAGTCCCTATGATTCAGAGCTGACTTGGTGGCACCTAACGAGAACACAACTACTGGCCAAGTGGCCACTGGCCCCGCATTTAAGGAGCTAAAGCTTATTTTACTTGAATTTCTTTTAGAATCTCGTTCCTAATGTCTCAAGTTACAGCTCTAGCTATGAACAATCTTCACTTGACCCTTTTATTTGTTTATTTTACTTTAGAATTAAATTGAGAATAACCAATTACTACATTGTTTTTTTTTTTTTATCACTTAAGAGATCAATTTGGTTAAGACAAATCATACATTCTTTAGAATCTTGGCAAAACCATCAGTAGAGATGAAATTCTCCAGCATTACTGTACTTACCTCAACGGCTGTTTTATGATCTCAATAATTAAAGAATCACCCCTATCATTCATTTAGAAAGGTGAGCAACTACTACTTCTGTCCAATTATACATCATACACACCCAAATGCTTTCTACTCAAATGCACATTTTAGTATTTCTGGTATTTAAAATGATTACTTGAGTACTATTTTCATTACCAAAGTAACACCCATACCCGTTGCCGTCAATTCCAATTCATAGTGACCCTGTACAACAGAGTAGAACTGCCCCATAGGGTTTCCCAGGCCATAATCTTTACAGAAGCAGACTGCCACATCTTTCTCCCATCAAAGTAATAGATGCTTACTATTAAAACATTTGAAAATACAGAAAAAACACAAAGACAGAAACAATTGTCCATAATATTATTGCCAGGAGTTAGGTCATGTTTTTTATGTATTTCTTACCTGAATGTACGTGTTTGTATGTGAATACATATTAAAAAAAAAAAAAATTTTATATGTGTCTATATATGCATGTATATTCTGTGTCTATACTGCATGTATAGCTATTTAATATTAAGTCCTCTATTTTTAAAAAATCTTTTTTTTGAAGGTGGAAAGGTAAATCATCCCATTGCAGCACCTAAGTACTTGGGCCAAGACTTGCATATACCCCATATGCTGTAATTTAGTTGTCCCGTATGCAGCACTGGTGGTACGGTGGTTAAGCACTTGGCTGCTAAGCGAAAGTTCAGCAGTTCGAACCCACCAGTTGCTCCACAAGAAAATGATGTGGCAATCTGCTTCTGTAAAGATTTACAGTTATAGGGTAGAAACTCTATGGGGCAGTTCTACTCTGTCCTAGTGTCACTACGAGTCGGAAACAACTCAACAGCAATGGTTAAATTCCTATATAATACCTGGGGCAATATCTACAGAAAGCATACAGATATCTGATTATATTGGCCCCATCCCCTTATTATGCCTTTTGATGGTTTCCAGAGAATTTCCAGAGCCTTCATTCACCCCTCTTTATTGCTCAAATATTAATTTTATGTTTTACTTATCTTGTTTCATTTTTTTCTTCTCTTCACTTGCCCCAAATTTCAATTTAAAGCCCACTTGGCCCTAACAATGAGCCCCCTATCAAGCCTATTCTTCCCAGTCCAGAAAACTGGAAAAGCAGATAAAGACACCTGTGTCTAAACGTCTAAGTTTGAATCTAGAACTTCAGTGACATAGTCTCAAGTCCTTCTAGCCACCTCACTTCTGTGTCCATCAATCAGCAGAACTGGTATTAGTCCGTGGGTCCTATGAGATTTAGCAGACCAGCCATCAATTCCAATATTCTCACCCTTGGAATGTGGCATATGTCTCACGAAGCCTTTTCAGGTGTATGTACAGCCTCCTTCTGCTTTTCAACAGAGACCGCCACAGAATCCGGAGTCACTACAATGAGATTCCTCTAAATTCCTTGTAGTTGTTGTTAGTTGCCATGCAGTTGACCTGGAATCGTGGTGACCCCATGCACAACACAATAAAACGGCTCCCAGTCCTATGCCATCTCCATGATTGGTTAGGGATTGGACCATTGTGATCTGTAGGGTTTTTACTGGCTAATCTTCAGAAACAGATCACCAGGCCTTTCCTCCTAGTCTGTCTGAGTCTGGAAACGCCACTGAAACCATTCCAGCATTGCAGCAATACACAAGCCAACACTGACAGAGGGGTGAGCTTGAGACGAGCTGAACATGAGGTTACTGGTTAGGAATTAAACCCAGGTCCCGCACTTCAAAGGTGAGAATTCTACTACTCAACCATCAATGCCGCCCCTAGACTTCACAGCATCTGTGAACATTCCTTACTGTTCTGCACAGTAGAACAGTGCTTCCTCAGAAAGCTTCTCATGCTCAAGGGGAATACTCTCACGTGCTGTGCACCTCTGGTGGGGCAGAACTGCCTCTTTCTACTTGGAATCAAGTTCTGACATTCATGAACCCCTTGACATTGGTTTATAATTACCCTCTGGTGCTCTTTTCTTCTTGGAGTATTTTTTCACTCAGTTTACCCTCATCAAAAAACAATCTGAGAACAAGTGTTATCACCCAGGTACCTAACTAAAACAAGCAAATCTTCTTTCTACAGTTGAGTAAGTTTATTTATACAAAAGAACAAATATGATAAATTATTTTAATATACTAAGCTTTCAATATGTGTCATTTAAGGTATATTTTTTTATCATTACTGAGGCTACATTAATAATGATTTTCTTATCTTTATGAGACCCTCATTTGAAGATTAGTTCAAAAACATGGTATATAATATTTGATTACAATTATGATATTTGAGTTGGTCATTTTAAATTGAAGACACCAATTATAAACATCTGTATAACTTTACTAGGATCAACAAGTAAATGTAAATTTTCCTACAAGTATTATTTCAATTTCTTATACTAAATGCATGCTATGAAATACAGTCCCTAATGAATATATTATACTGGAAATAAGTAGTACAATCCCCTCTGTCCTTTATCTGTGTCTCTGCCATAAATGTATTTTAGTATCTCCCAAAAGTAACATGACAATATATATCTTAATATTATCTAATAATTAGCATTTTCCCCCACTGCCCATTCTTAAAAGAAAAAAAAAATTGATGGGGAGTAATTTTTTTTCACATTTGCTTTTCTGATTTGAATAATAGCTAGTGGAAGGAAGTAAGCGGTAAGATCAACTCTATTGATCCTGCACTGAAGATATTTTGGGATGATTTTTTTTCCCTCAATTGACTATATACAGAAAAATGAAAATGGTTTCATTTCTTACTTAACCTTATTGTGACATTTCCATTTCATTACTCGCATGAGGAGAAAATTCCAAAAATTCTGGAGAATGGTTTTACAATATATACCAAAATTTAAATACATATCTTATTTCTCTGAATTTGTCCTAAACAAATCTAGTAAATGGCAAAATGCACAAAAATGCAAAAAGACATCCACAGAACTGTTTATTAAAAAAAAAAAATTAAAATCAGATCAAACATCCAACAAAAAAAGGAACTGGTTAAATGGAATACTATGCAATTAAAAACTATGCAACTATAGAAAATGAGCATATAGAGCTATATTACCATGTAAAGACTTGAACAATATATTAAAAAACATTAAAACAAATAGAAAATGAGCATATAGAGTTATATTACCATGTAAAGACTTCCACAATAAATTAAAAAACATTAAAACAAATAGAAAATGAGCATATAGAGCTATATTACCATGTAAAGACTTCTACAATGTATTAAAAAACATTAAAACAATATACATTAAAATACAATTTTTTAAATATATGTAGGCATAAAAAGTCCACAAAATTCTCACTATTTTTTTTTTTAAATGATGATATTTCTGTGAGGCTGGATCACAAGTTACTTCTTTTGCCTTTATAATTCTGTGCACTGTAATGCATAAAATGAGCATGTATTACATTTATAATCAAAAAAGAAAGACAATAAAACTATCCCAAAATATGCTCATTATCTTGTATCTAAACTAATTAAAGGAGCCAAAACACACAATTCTAAATTCATTTGAAATATTTTATTTTTTCCGTACACCAAAAACCAAACCCACTGCCACTGTGTCGAATCTGACTCACAGCAACCCTACAGGACAGAGCAGAACTGCCCCACAGGATTTCCAAGGCTGTAATCTTTACCCTGGTGGTAGAGTGATTAAGAGCTAAGTCTGCTAACCAAAAGGCTGGCAGTTCGAATCCACCAGGCATTCCTTGGAAACCCTATGGGGCATTTCTACTCTGTCCTTTAGGGTCACTGAGTCGGAATAGTTTTGGTTTTAATCTTTACAGAAGCAGACTATCATATCTTTCTCACATGGAGCAGCTGGAGGGTTCAAAATGTTGACCTTGTGGCTAGCAGTCGAGTGATTTAACCACTGCGCCACCAGGGTTTCTATTCTTTCCCCATAGGAATGTCAAATCTGGTTAATTTAGAAACATTTATAGGGAACCTACAATTTAGTATCTAGAGAAATATACAAGGCCATCTCACCCAAACCAAACCAAACCTGTTGCCGTCATTCCGACTCACAGCGGTCCTACAACAAGACAAACAATTTCTTCAGCTGAATGAGGAAATCATCTTATCTGATCTGCATGTATTCTGTAGGTATAGAGAATATGACTGAAAAATACAATGATTTTCATGACTTCTTTTCCCCATTTTGGAGTCCCTGGGTAGTGTAAATGGTTAACGCACTCAGCTGCTAACTGAAAGGTTGGTGGTTCAAGTCCACTCAGCGATATCTCAGAAGAAAAGCCTTGTGATCTACTTCTGGAAAGTGGGCATTGAAAACTGTATAGACCACAGTTCTACTCTGACACACAGGGAGTTGCCCTCGGAATCAACTTGAGGGCAACTAGTTTGGTTTTCCTCACTGAATCAGTATGTTTTCTCAGCAAGCAGACAGAAATCAGATGGAGTAGAAGGTCAGGTTTTGCTACAAGGCAAGGATATTGAACCTCTTAAGTCAGAAAACCCATCCGCCTCAACCACTTTTCAGTCTCCAAGAACACTTAAGCGGATACCATCACTTATGATACTAATCAACAAATTTGGACTGTTTCAGGCTTTACTACTATATATAAACATTGATCAAAAGATATGACTTTAAGGCTGAAAATATACACTTTGTCCTAATAGAGTTTAACATCAAGATCCTCAAAGGGTCTAAATCTGAAAAGTGTAACTGTCACACATAAAATAGAATTATATTATCTTTCAAGAAACACTGTTCCTAGTATTTAGTGGGTTATAAGTTGTTCATTAAATTTCGGTTACATTCGATCAATACGGCATGCCTTCCCTGCAGTAACAATGCAATATCAGAAATCTAACATTTAGATTGCATGGCAACAGAAGACTTCATTTCATGCGAGAAGAGGTCTCAGTTCTCTTCCGTTCTACATCTCTAGTGAAGTAACAACTTGACGAGAGAAAAACAGTAAAACCTATACCAGGTGGTAATACAACTCACAGTGCCCTATTTTGTTAATGAAACTGCAAGGTACAGGACAATGCTATACAGCAGTAGTTCCCTAAATTGTTTCTTGCAGAGGCCTAAATGTTGAAGTGAAAGTCATGGGATAGAAAGAACAAAAGGGAGATGAGGTGGGCACGGGCCCCAGGCACTGATCCAATACAAGCTGCTCCACTTCTATTTGTTGTACATAATGGGCTCCGGCAGAAGATGTCATTTGGAGAAACAAG
The DNA here is from genome assembly GCF_024166365.1 of Elephas maximus indicus. Lineage (NCBI taxonomy): Eukaryota > Metazoa > Chordata > Mammalia > Proboscidea > Elephantidae > Elephas > Elephas maximus. The sequence continues at coordinate 45,355,241 of NC_064828.1, read as the reverse complement.
CCTACTACTGCTTGGGAGCGGGGAGGGAGAGGAAAAAAGAAAAGAAAAAAAAGCTTTAAAAAAAAAAAAAAGCATACAATCTTTGTCCTTTCTAACTTGGAAACCAGTTTTGTTTTGTTTTGTTTTTGTGGTAAAAATATATAAAAAACATTTGCCAATATAACAATTTTTACACATACAATTCAGCGACACTGATCACATTCTTCATCTTGTGTAACCATCACCATTATCCTTTTCTAAATGACTTCATTGCCATTCACAGAAACTCAGGGCCCCCTAAGCAATGACTGTCTTTCCTCCTTCCCACCACCCTTAACAGAAACCTGAATTCTTGTTTTCTCCCTGTATCTAACCAGGACTACACTTTGGGTAGTCCACCTAAGCTCTCACAGGCTACAATTAAAGATAACACTAAATCCAGAAAAAGTTGTTGCTTGTTAAGAAAAAGTACCTCCTCATTAAAAAAAAAAAAAAAAAGGACAGAACAGAACATAACTAGTTTATAATTAAATTATTTTCCAGTCATAAGTAGTACATACAGACTCAAAGCTACTGAAAGGACAAGTAGGAAAAGGAGGCCACTGCTTTACAAGTTACTGGTTTCTTGTAAGTGATGACTCAAAGTTTGTCTGAAGTAAAAGTGGCTTGTCCACTTCTCATTTAGACTTCTGAAACCTTTACTGTTACTTTTGGAAAGCCACTGCCACTTGGCCAAGTACAGTACATATGCAGTCAATTGTCAACAAAGTTAAGAGGCTCTCTCACGAAATCTACCCCCTAATTAGACCCCACATCTTTAGGGAAGTTCTAACATCTAACCTTGCAACATCTTCCTCATCCACAGTTTAGGATACATTCAGTAAAATGAATGTTCAGGCAATTAACTAGACTAGCTGTTTGAGGATAATAACATTTACTGGATTCTAAAATTTTATTGTTTATTACGTGCCTGACATTGTTTCATGCATTATTTCAATGTCTCACCTAAACTTCACAATACAATGATTAGCCCTATTTTTTAACAAAATGGGGCTAATCACAGGATGAACATTAAGAACCTCAGGGATTATATCATCTAGCATCTTCACTTTACGATGGAGAAAAATGAGGCAGGAGGTTACTTAGTGTTAGAACCAGCAGAAGCCTATGGTTGTCCTCTGAGTCAGCCAGGCCTCATGAAGTTTGAGGCTTTGGAGTCAGACGGCAAGTGTTTGCATACTTACTTTGGCACTCACCAGCTGAGTTTTTTTTTGGAAAGGTACCTTACCTTACTAAACCTTGGTTCCTCGTCGGTATCATGGGAAAAAGGAGTACTAGGGATTGAGTTTGATGAGGACTGAATGAAATGATGCCTGTAAAACACTTATTACCTTGCCTGGCATAAAACTCTTGATCAAAAAATATGACCCTAGTATTACTACTACTACTAGTAGTAGTAATAGTAGTACCACTAGTACTAGAGTTATTACTGGTCCACTGATACTTCTCCACCACCAGCAACATTCTAAGTGTCAATGTTACTATTGCTGTCATCATCATCGTTACTACACCAGGCTCCTCAGCAGAAGAGATGCCTAAAGTTGGTCTCTGACTTACTGTCTTTACTCACAACCTCCCTCTCTCTTGAAATCTGCCTTTCTACCTCCCCTATCTATTTAAACTTTTCATTCAGTCCCAAGTCAAGACACAACTCTCTTAAGAAGCTGACTCTTAACTGTTACAGCCTACAAGGGTCCCCTGATATGCTGTTATCTATTACTGGATTCTCAAGTTGGCATTTTAAAATGTGATATATTTTCACATTATCTCATTTCTTCTTACTCCCCAATGAGATGGTTTGCTCTTTCAGTAAAGGGGTTGCCATTCTCATTTCTTTTGTATTTCTTGTTTTTCTAATACAGTGAGGAGTTCACAGTAGGTTCTCAACAAATAGTTGCTACGTTGAAAATACAGCCTCCTCTCAGCCATAAGTAATAGTCTTTTTAACTTCCTATTACCCATCCTATGTCTAGGCTCCTATATGACATTAGTTTTAACAGTCACATTTTAAAATAATGTGACTGTGCTAAATTGCATACCCTGCATCAAAACCTCGCAGATTTCACTTGGGAAGGTAGCAAGTTGCAGGCTAAGTTTTCATATCAGTTTCCAAGTGTGGCACTAGCACAGGTGTAAATTCCTAAGGCCAGACTGACCATAACAGTGACATACGCCTCATAAATTGCCGAATGCTGTGGTCAGTCTACTGCCTTTGCTAAATTATTGAGTTTCTCAAACTTCATAATGTTCAAAGGTTTTCTGCAGATCCAAGGCCTATGCAGTAAATAAACCACATGCCCATTCTACTGAAGTGGAATTCTGACCTAATGTTCATTTTCCACAGAATCCTCAGAATTATACAGACTGTAAAGTTCATACGCTGTATTTTTTAAACTTAAAAATTGGAAGTCCTTCTTCTTTATGTAGTTTCAGAACTTACATGTCTGTTTAGCATTTTGTGCATGTTATTCTCTAAGGTCTTTTTAACAAAACTGTGATTTTGCAATCTCTTTGACCTTTAACCAGCACCCCTACCCAATCCTTGCCCTTAGAGAATCACAGTTATCAGGTTGGTGTGTATTCTCCCAGACCTTTTTCTTCTATAAATTTACAAACATATATTGGTATTCACAGAGAATATGCAGTATTCATTTGTGACTTGTTTGTTTAGCATAAACGATGTCATACCTCTGTATAGCAATCTATAACTTGCTTTTTTTCTCCTTCAAGAAATGGTTTGGGGGCAAAATTTCCTTGTCAACAAAAAATTCGTCCAGCTTATTCCTTTTAACTGTGCAGATTTCCACATTTTGTTTGACCAGTTTCCTATCAACATGAGCATTTGGCTCTTTTCCTTTTTTTGCTATTACAAATAATGTTGCAGTCATAATCTGTGGAAATTTATTAGAAATTACTAACTAAGCACATATTCTAATTACATACATTTCCTCAATAAACGATACGATTTCTTTTCCCCTTTATTGTTAACTAGAACAAATTTCAACTATGGCTTTCATCTATGTTAATATTAAATTTAAAGATCTATCATCACATCAGAACAGGGACTGGCAAACTTTGCCTCATGGACCAATCCCACCCGCTGCCCGTCTTTGTAAATAAAGTTTTATTAGAACACAGCCACACTTTTTTTTTTTTTTTTACATATTGTCTACAACTTCTGTTACACTACAACAGCAAAGCTGAGTAGTCGTAATAGAGACCATAAGACTGACAAAGGAAAATATTTACTATCTGTCCCTTTACAGAAAAAGTTTGCTACACTATAACATGAAATATCCTCTAAGAATTTTTTTCCATTCTACAATCTACATGTTAAAGAGTCAATATCTTTAAGTTTTAAGTATAAGACACTTTTAGTGGCCCTTGTTTCTAAGAACCAAACTAAAAGTCCATATTTCCTGAACAAACCATCTCTTTCAAATTCTACAACTGACACTACACAACATGTTTCAGGTCCTTCATAAATGTTAAAGATATTGAGCGATTAAAATATGGATTACATTTATAGTAGCAATCCTGACTGCTAATTTAGGTTGGCATCTTTTAGTAAAATATACATTTTTTAAATGACTTACCTATTATACCCCTCCCCAAAAAAAACAAACCTGTTGCCATCGAGTTGATTTAGACTCATAGTAACCCTGTAGAAGAGAGTAGAACTATCCCATAGGGTTTCCAAGGAGCGGCTGATGGATTCGAACTGCCAACCTTTTGGTTAGCAGCCAAGCTCCTAACCACTGTGAGACCAAGATTACAGAGTGAGGAAGCTAGTGATTTAAACCAAGTGATTTATGCTTCTGGGCTTACTGCATCCTTCAGTACCTGAAGGTGGTTGGACTAGATACTATCTAAGATTCTTTCAGTTCTCATGTTCCGTAACACCTAACATTCACACTCAAATGGAGGAACTTATCATAGAACCTGCTGCCATCGAGTTGATTCTGACTTGAAGTGACCACACGAGTACCTTTTATTTCCTTAATATTTAAAATTACCATAACATCCACCGATGAGCTCTCTTACTTGGTGTTGCAGCTCACTGAAAAATTTACGTCCAATCTGGAGCATAAGTTCCAATGTATAACAGGAAGAAGTCATAATTTGAGCAGATTTATTCCAAGTTCAAGTGCAATGAACTGGCACTTGCAGAATTAATTACCATTAGAATTCACCACTTATTTCAAACAATACAGGGAGACCCAAACCATGCACAGATGAATTTTCTCATATTAGAATTATGTTTTAATTGTTTTCAACTCAGCTTGCCAGACGGCCATTCTTGTAGTAAAAAGGAATAGTACTTCCAGCCATTGTCCTATGTAAACATTAAAGTTTTCCTTTAGCCTTTTCTATTAAGAAAAGTTACAGAAGCTATAAAGCAGGTCCCAACAGTTGTACAAAGCACTGCATTCCCATTTTGGTTCTTCCTGACAGGGAGATAGAATGGAGAAATGAGGCCACTGGCTTTGTTTGATCAAAAATAACAGTAGTAATAATTACTTTTTAATTATTGTTCATTGACAGTTGGCAGCCTTTTGAGAGACCTCTTTTGGTGACCTGATTGCTTAGTCCTGTAGGGGACCAGGCGGTGGTAACCCAGTTGCCCCCTCCCCCGGGCAACTACTTCAAAAAGTAATCAGTACATTAGTTTGTTGGTAGTGCTATATAGTGAGGAAAAAAAAAAAAAAGAAGGATAGGGAAAAAAAAAAAACCTGTTTTTTTCCCTACAAAGTCTTAGACCCAGGGTAAATCCAGGACTGGTTTGTACAGGGCAACAGGTTTATGCCAGGTTGCCCAAGTATAACTATTAATAGCCCCACTTTCCCCTCAAAATGTCCCAGTATGGACCATAAATGCTATGGTTATCTCCTTGGGCCCCAACCTTTCTCCCTTCAGCCAGGTCTTTTTCAGGCTTCCGTCTCCATCTCTTCTTCCTAATCAGAGTCCTGATTAGGAAGGTTCTGAAGGGAAAAAGGTGTGGGGGTAGGGCACAGGGGCAGAAGAGTGATGGACCAGGTCAGAACAAGCAGTTCTCATGAGATCCAGAAGGCAAAAGGAGATGAGGGAAGTGGTGAATGAAATGGTCAGATGAGAAGTTCAGGAACCTGGGGCCATGTCTATGGCTCCCTGCCTTCTGGTCAGCCAACCAGGTCAGGGAGAGAAAGTGACATGTTTCTAAGGTTGGCTGTCTAGTCTGGAGGATTAGGGGCAGAAGCAAGTTTCTGTGAGAAGGTTGTTACGGATACAAGGTCAGTGACCATGAGGCCAGGTTACAGGAAGAAATCAAGAGGAATATCCTTATTTAAAGGATATTAACAACAGGACGCTTCAGGACCACCAAGGAAGCTGACATTTTAAAAATGGGAGAAACACTCAGAACCCTGAAGACCAGCAGCTGAGCAATGTCTAAGGAGAAGATGCTTTGACAATTTTGAGAAAATGTCTGCTATCTTTAAAGCTGAAACAGCTTCCCCTCAACTCTACCCTGCCTGACCCTCTCCTCTAGATTTAAAGGGTTCTACTTTCTGATTCGGAAACCCTGGTAGCATAGTGGTTAAGAGCTATGTCTCCTAATCAAAAGGTCAGCAGTTCAAATCCACCAGAAGCTCCTTGGAAACTGTATGGGGCAGTTCTACTCTGTCCTATAGGGTCTCTATGAGTCGGAATTGACTCGACAGCAATGGGTTTGGTTTTTTTGTTTGTTTGTTTGTTTTTTTAGTTTTCTGATTCAGATAATCTCACAGTGAGTTTCCTCTGTGGAAAAGATTGTTTGGCTGGGGTTTCAACTTTCTCAGAGGCTGGGGACCTAACTTTCAAACCAATCTGACATATTGATTGTCACCAGCTGAGTACTGGGCAGCTGAGGGACTGTGACCCTACGTGATTTGGCCTCCTGAGAAACTGCAGTAGACACACTGAGTGATCACAGAATAACAGTACTAAAAATTATTGCAGCCACTGTTATTATTACAGCTAAGAATTATTGTGTGCTTTGTGTCAAACACTATTCTAAGTTCTTTACATTTATTAATTAATCTTCACACAACTCTAAGACAGGTGATATTATTCCCATTTTACAGGAAACTGAGGCTAACTTGCCTTGGTTCACACACTAATACATGGAACAACTGGGATCCAAACCAGGGTAGTCTGGCTGCAGGCCCTGCCCAATCAACCCCTTTATTACAGTGCTTCTTTCATACCAAAACCTTCTGAAATTTTGGGGTGGATGGGCCTTAACAACTAAAGTTGATGATCAACTTTACGAGACTACAAAACCAAATTGCCAAAGCCCAAAGAAATTCCAGTAAATCACAAATGCTATTCTTGAATTTTCCTCTTGAAAATTAAAATGCAAGGGGAAATACTTTGTATTTTCCCAGTTTCCTAAGAAGCAAATCATAACCGTAAATCTTTCAACTGTTACAAAGCTTACCCTGTGAAAATCTCACTTGGATTTCTTCTAAACCGAAATAACTTGCCAAAATATTCAAGGAAGGGAGCTCATGATGGTGTTATATTCCTTTCTGAAAGCTTCATTTAGACGCTTGCCAAAGATCCCTTCACGGACACAGAAAAATCTTAAACTGTCTCTATTTGATTGTGCTTGCCTAAGGCATTAAGTCCAGTACACCATGTCACACCTCAATAACTCGACATAGACTAGAAAATTCTTACAGTCAGCTTCCCCAGGGGATTTGTTAAGTTTCACATGCATTTAGTTGTGCAGTTGGCCTGCTCAAATTGATAAACTTGTAGCTAAATTCTCTCTGCAGCAATGGGCTGTTGGGTTTATTTTTTATTGCAGAAGAAGTTGCTACCGTGTGTTAGCATTACCCATTAGTTTTTAACGTAATTGAGCTTACATTCCAATTTCTTAGTAGCTGATAAGTATTTATTTTGTGGATGTAGTTAAAAGGTAAAAGGGATTAAAAAGGGCTAATGCTTAAATATATTTATAGCAAAAAAAAGGAAGGAAATTCTGATGCCTTCAACTGAGCAAAAAAATGAAACAGAAATTATGAATAATTTTTTTTTTTTTTAATTAAAACTCAAGTTGTAGCTATGCATACCTATACTGGGAACTTCTTCTTCTATGCTTAATAAACTCAATACCTGAATGCAAAATGGCCTGACTTAACAAAGTCATATTAAGACTGACTGGAACTCATATTGTTAACTACTAACTTAGGAAAATGTGGGGCTTTTTTCTATCAGGTTTTATTTCTCCTTTTACTGTGCTTCTCCTAGACTTGGGCCTCAACTCACTTCACACCAGTTTTCACCAGCATGTGATTTTCCATCACACTTGACCAAGGCTTTTGCCACACCGTCTGCTTCTTCACAAATGAATACAGATGCGAAAAAGCCAAGAACTTCACCTAGCATTTTAAAAATTCATACCTGAGGACACTTTCATGTCATACCTAAGACAGCATCAGTATTTGTGATAAAGTCAGCATGTTTACGTACATAAATTTTGAAAGCTACCATATCACTGCAGCATCTATATTATTTATCCTTCTGTCTTTTATGTCTATGTTATTTATCTTCAATTCATCTCTATGATCAACAAATATGCATTAAGCATCCATTGTGATCCAGGTACTCTTTTATATCCCACAATAGGTAGTGACCCTATCTACCCTCATAAAAAAAAGGAAAAAAAAGAACAAATAAATATACATGTACTTAAGAAAGGAAAAACAACTTAAGGAAATGGAGGGTCACCAAAAGAAAAGGAAAAAAAAAAAAAAACTAGTTTAGATATGGTGACCAAAAAATCCTCAGGATAAGGTTACATTAGAACAGAAATGTAAATGAGTTCAGGATGTGAACCATGTGAATCACCTGGACAGAGGGCACTGCAGATGTAAAGGCTCTGACTAGGAACATGTGCACAGGACTGAATGAGCAAGAGGACGGGTGGTAGAAAATGCCATCAGTAAACGAGCCAGGGACCAAATCCCACAGCGCCTATTAGCCATGCTAATGTTTTTAGAAAACTTTGAGCAAAAGAGTGACTTGTTCTGACTTTCATTTTGAAAGAATAATTCTGATATCTCTGCAGAGAAGGGACTGTGCTCGGGCAAAGGCAAAAGAAGCAAGGGACCAGGTATCCAGTAGGGAATAATGGTGGCTCAGCCCAGGGTAGTCATGAAAGTGGTGGGAAATAAAGAGATTTGGAATATATTTTGCAGGTAGAGTCAAAGAGATGAACTGAATGACAGGTATAAAAGAGATGGTTCCAGGATGAAGCTGATGGACTAGATGAAGAGTATAAGACAGAACGTTGTAAGATGACTCCAGGGGTTCAGACCTTAGATATTTAAACTCTTTAAAAGTAACGACAACATCTGTAATGCTATTGTTCATTACCACTATGCTTTTTTTTCCTGGCCTGTATTATAAAGAAAATAGCAGTAAGATAAAATAATATATGGATAGGCAGACATATGATATAGCAAGAATAGGAAAATGTTCATTGTAGAATCTAGGTAGCAGATACATGAGCAGTAACCATAAAAGTCTTCCAACTTTTCTGTATGTTTGCAAATGGATATTGAATATGTTGAAAAAATATGCATTTTCCAAATTTATTTGACTATGGAACCCTTTTTTCATAGATCATCTACCCAGATTACTACTCCATGACAATTACCTAGCCTAACCCACTTACATTACACAGAGTTTGAATGACTTGCCCAATGTCACAAACCTCAATAACAGAAAAGTCAGGACTAGATCACTGGTCTCCAAATTCTGTCATCAGTGCTTTTTCAAATAATGATACTGTCAATGTCTGTTGAACATCTGCATTTGGTATCCAAATGAAAGTCCTATCGCAACATGAAACTCAACATGCATTAAATCAACATATTACATTCATTCAAATCATAATTCATTCCCAATTTCTGATACCATCAATATTATACTGCTATAAGGTCTTGGGGGAGCCATCTCTTTCCATTGGTTTTCAAGTATCAGTAAGTTCTACCATTTACTTTTATATAAAAACCCATTGATGTCAAGTTGATTCCAACTCATAAAGACCTGGTAGGACAGAGTGAACTGCCTGCCCCATTGAATTTCTAAGGCTATAATCTTTACAGAAGCAGACTGCCACATCCTTCTCCCATGGATCAGCTGGTGGGTTTGAATCACTGACCTTTTGGTTAGCAGCCAAGTGCTTAGCCACTGCACCACCAGGGCTCCTTTTGCTTTCATATACTATGTTTCAAAAAAGTACCTTCATTTCCAGGCCTATTTTACTGGGTGGTGCTTACCACACTCCTTACCACGCTGCAACTAGAAAGCCTACTAGGAATCTTCTCTGGCTTCAGATTGCCATCTTTTCCAATCCTATAGGTCACACTTGCTGCCATCGAGTCGATTCCAACTTACAGCAGCCCTATAGGACAGAGTAGAACTGCCCCATAAAGTTTCCAAGGAGCGGCTGGTGGATTCGAATGGCCGACCTTTTAGTTAGCAGCCGTAGCTCTTAACCACTATGCCACCAGGGCTTCCTGTAGGTCAAAAGCCCACTGCATTATTTGAGTGAGCAAAGCAGACTCTTTGCTTTAACTCCACCTCTAACATTTTGTATTTCTTTTTGGAACCTGATAGGATCCTACTCACAACAGTAAAAATCTTCCTTGAATAATTTTTGATTCCTGTTCTCAGAAGCAATCAATGGCTCCCAACTGCCTCTTGAATCAAATGAAAACCTCTATCGAAATTATTCTCTCCACAACTAAGTGCCTTCATCTCCATTCAGTACGTTTATTCAGCAAGTATTTGTTGAGTAATCACTTAGTGCCTAGTTGTACGCCAGGGCCTATGGGAAATTGTAAGATATATGATATAATCCCTGCCTCTATGGATCTTAACAATCAATGTGGAGAGACAAAACTTGCACACATTAAACATTTTTATAGCAAAACGAAGCTGTATACGACTAAGGACCCACAGCAGTGAGTAGAATACGTCAAAGATTACCAGGAACCAATACACATGTGTTAGGCTTTAGGAGTTCCATAGGACATGATCTGGGGCTCGCTCCAGAAAGATGCAGAATAGCACACTCTCCAGGGAAGCTTATAGCTTCAGGGTAGAAACTGGCATCCTCTAAATTCAGAGATTTAATGTCACTAGTCTTCCTGGGTTAGAGCATTCTTGTGGTGAGTAGTCAGAAATGAGGCTGGAAAGGAGGTGGAGGTAGGATGACAGTATTTCCTTAAGTATAGGATGATGAATCTGGAATTCACCCTTACACAAAAGGAAGGAAAAGGGAGGTTACTGAATGAGAATGTAGCAAGAAGAACGTGACTACTCATCTATTATTTATGCAGGGTGACTGCTAGGTAATCCAATCTTTAGGAGATGAGGACACTGACCATAGCATGGACACGATGGAAGAAGCAAGAACAGACAGAAGAGACATTCTCAAAAGGACACTTAAATATATAAAGCAAAGAAGAAAAAGAGGTAAGCAGTGACTCCAAGAAATCATACAAAGGTAACAAAAGAATAAAGAAGTGATTGATAACAATAAATAATAAATAATGAAGATGGGAAGAGGAGTGGTGAGTTTGAGATGATAGCAAGGCATCTAAGCTCACTAAGTAGACTAAAGAGACCAAACTACCCTTCAGGTAATCTAAAAAAGAGAAGATGATCTAATTTGTGGAAGATACTAGCATAAAAGTGATAGCAAGAGGTTGCACTGTGCTTCCCAAAACTCATACGTTTTTCCTCCTAGGCACCCACCTAGATTACATTTCCTAGATTCTCTGGCACTGAGGTGTGGCCACTGCCTGGGTTCTGGTTAGTGGAATGTGAGCAGGATTATATCCAGCTGAGCTCACATGTGCCTCCCAGAAATAATTCTCCATTTTCTGTCCCTTTCACCAGGTGAATGAATGAGGCTCTTTGAGCCTAGAGGAAGGCTCCAAGGACCTAGAACATAGCTGGAGTGAGCCTGGGTCCCTAAATGACTGCGTAAAATAGAGACCCCATCACCACCACCGCCACCACACATATGGTCACAGATTCCCGCTGGATCTCATGTAAAAAGTAACCTTTATGGTATTAAGTCACTGATATTTGGACCCTGGTGATGTAGTGATTAAGTGCTACGGCTGTTAACCAAAGGGTTGGCAGTTTGAATCCGCCAGGTGCTCCTTGGAAACTCTGTGGGGCAGTTCTACTCTGTCCTATAGGGTCGCTACAAGTCAGAATCAACTCGATGGCACTGGGTTTGTTTTTTTTTTTTTTTTGGTTTTGTGATAGTTGTTAGCTTACTCTAATATGATTGGTCTCCCAAAGAAATCTTCATCCTACAAAATTCAGCTGTTCCAGCACATCTTATTGCCATCCCCAAATAGCCTGCCTACTCTCTCTATTTTCATTCATTTCAGAATGATTTCCCCCACTCTAATCCTTGTTCTTCCTGTCCTTAACATTTTTTGCATATGTTTTACATCCTATATTAAAACAGTTCCTTACTTACCCCAGCTGACAAGAGTCATCACGATGATTTTCTCAAACACACAGCACTTGTGCAAGTATCTCTATCCATCTGTAACTGGTTATGACTAGGTTTTTATGTTTATTTTATCTGTTATCATGTATCTCCATTTATATTTGTTCCATTAGATTATAAACTCAATATGAACAAAGACTGTGTTTCCTATTTCCTTTGTAATTTCCTACATGCCTCATATATTGCCCTATACAATCAGTGCTCCATAAACTCAACTAATTGAAGCTTGAACTTCTACTCATATCCTTGCACCAGATGTGTAACAACTCACAAAATCTGTGTCTATAACATAAATACATGCACAGTATTGCGGAGGCACCCTTGTTTATCCAGCGTCATTAGGGGATGAGCTGGCCCACAGAATCCATCTTGGCAATCAAATATAACACAGCATGGAGGAACACAGTGGCTAAACAAAATACCACATTTAAGCAGCATCTGAGCGCTGAAATGTTCTCTGTTTCAATTGCATTTTGGAAATAGTCACTAAAATAGGGTGACGCAAATGGTTAACTCACTCAGCTGCTAACTGAAAGGTTGGAGGCTCGAGTCTACCCAGAGGCACCTCAGAAGAAAGGCCTGGCTATCTATTTCCAAAATATCAGACACTGAAAACCCTACAGAGCACAGTTCTACTCTGACATACGTAGGGTTGTCATAAGTCGGAATCAACTGAAAGGCAACTGGTTTACTAGGCATCTGGTAGAGAACAAGTTTAAATTGATCAAAATGGGTTTACACTTGCCCAGCTTGGCCAAAAACTGGTAAAAGTATTTTAAGTTCGAGGCTATTGACACTGTCCAGACAGCATCAGATCTTGTTGCCACCAATTCATTCTCTACAACTCAACTCTATAACACAGCACCTGTGCCACCTCCTCTACTCCCCTCAGCAGAGTGAGGGGCTCCCTCCTTTGTGATACTGGATTGTTTTGTACAAAGGTCAATTACAGCATTCATTACACCATGTGGTTTAACTATGGGCTTTCCTGTCCACTTCACTTCAACCCGCGGCACACACTTTGGAGACATGGGCTAAATCTTACTCTTCTTCAAATTCCCAAAGCCTATACAGTATGTGTCACATTCTAAGTTGTATTATTTAGGATGTTTTGGATCACAAGCAACAGAAGGCCAAGCTAAACAAGCTTAAGAAAAAAAAGGAACTGATTTATTGGCTCATAGGCTCAAATAACAGTAAGGATGATTGGGACTAGGAAATACATCATTAAAAGATTTTTTCCCCAAATACGTACTTTTTTTGGAGCATCATTACAAAAAGTAAGAAGCTGAAGTTAAAATTACTCCTGCTTCAAAAATATCAAGGGAAGTAATTAGAAAAATACACATGTAATTACTAGAAATGAGTACTTTAGGAAAAAAATATGTACTGGATAATCATCTACAAAACGCAACTTGTTCAACAAGAAATATAACATTTATAATAATCCCCATCTAATTCCAACCAGTATTCCTGTTGTAAATCAAGGTATAGAAAAGTTCAACTGGATTTTTTTTTTTTTTACCACAGTCAATAATTGGAATTAAAGAAGCAAAAAATACAGTTTAAAAATAAAACTTCAAAGCAAGCTTTGAGTAGCTTCATGTTCTTTGTACTACATTGGACATCAGAAATACAAACATACATAGGATGGAGTTCCAGCCCTGAAGGAGCACACAGTCTAATGAAGAAAACAGAAAGGGACACCATTAACCTCAATACAGTGTGATTCAGGCTGTGATTGGGTACTATGAGAGCAAGGGAGCAGGAGGAAGAATTGCTATTGCCTACAGACATGGCAAAAATAGGGAGTATTTTACAGAGGAACTGGCATTTCTGTTCTTCCTCAAAGGATGTGGTTGGGCTTAACCAACAAAGGAGACAAGGGGTAACAATGTAAGTCAAAGCAGAGAATGATAAAAGAATACAACGTGTTTAGGGAACAGTAACGCTTCCCCTATGGGTGGAAGAGGCAGGAAATGGGAAATTAGGTTGCAGTCAAATTGTGAAGGGTCTTATATAGCAAGATAGGCAACGTGGCTTCATTCTGTACACAAAGCAGTGGCAGTTAAGGTTTTTAAACAGGGAGCTATATGGGAAGAAAGAAGGTAGTTAGGGAGATACCCACTTATCTCAATGATAGATCACTGGGAACACAGTGATGAGGAGCAGAAGTGGGCAGACTGAAGGGCAAACGGGGTAGAGATACGATGTAAGGAGGAATAAAGTGTGACTCCTAGGTTTCTAGCTTGAGTGACCACATGAATGGTTCCACCATTAACTATGTTATTGAACAAGAAGGAGAAAGCCCTTACTGAAGGCAAGGAGTTAGAAGTGCTGATCTGGAAGAGCTAAGCACCTATCGAAGATGTCCAACAGGTCATCAGGAATTCTGGTCAAGGGATGAGGTTGAGTTTCACTGTGAGTTTAGCTGTCATTAGGGCAGAGAGGAGAGTTGAAAGAGATGAGCAGGATGAGGCAGCTCAGGGAGAGATTTAGGACAAGAATAGGGCCAACAAAAACATTTTGGAAATGCTCACATTTGAGGGCAAGGTAAAAAAGACCATGAGAATGAAAAGGAAATGAAAGAGAAAAAAACAGACTATGGCTGAAATTATAAGAACCAAGAAAAAGATTTAGAAACTCCTTATTGGTATCTCCTCCTAAAAGATTGATTCTGAATTAATAGTTGGCTTCTCCATGAGCAAAAGTATCCAGCAAAATTTCTCTTATGTAGAATCAACATATGCTGAATACCTCCTGTGTCTGGTAGATTTATATATATATATCATCTCACTTTACTCTTACAGGAGCTCTGTATGGGTATTATTTCCAATTTGCAGATGATAATCTGGGTCTTGGAAGGGTTAAGTTGCCAGAACCACATGGCTAGTGTCAGAACCAGGGTTTGAACCTATACTCCTACTGTGCTGAGCTCCCTCCTGCTCCAGTTTCCAATTAAAACAATCCTCTTTCTTCCCTCATCTTCTTTATAACACTTTCCCACGAGTTATTTGTTTCATTAGCAAAGTAACACTTGTTCCAAAGAGAAAATCTTGATTCAAGGAACTGAAAGTGCTTAAATATCTAAAACAAATGCTAGAATGGTTATCTAAAACTTTTTATTTAAGGTTCCAATAAAAGCTGTCTTGTAAACTTCATCAAAGATTAACCTTTCTTACATCACATCGTTATTCATTTCAATTAACATTTTCCATGGAGGAAAAATATTTTTATGCTTTAACCTGTAATTTATAAGAGTTTGGTATATTTAGTTATAGTAGTTTGAATAATTTCCTTTCCTTTCCTAAAAGATAGGCATGAGTAGTACTAACCTATCTTAACTCTTTGTTGAACACGATATAAATTTAATAGACAGGGAGTCAGTTTCCAAGTATTTGTTTTAACAGAGAGATCAGTAGTGAAGTACCACGGAATCCCAAAAGTGTTTACGTTTTTCCTCAATACTATGCAGTTAAGTACAAATATAAGTACTTGCATATTTATGGTATTCAGGGAATTTATGATATCGTATTTCAAACAAAATAATAAATAACTATCCCAGTTCATCATCCATACCACCTACCCCTCTCTCCTCCAGAGAACACCCAGCCTGTCTATCAGCTCTTTAACTTGCAAAACTCAAAGGAGGGTATCTCTGCAAACTTGCTGGTTCCCTTTCCCTGGGGCAGAAGGTAATTAATTTGGCTTTAAAATCCTCCTCTTCAAATTCCTTCTGGGTTATGATAAGCTAGGATCCCGTTTTTGTAAACAAAAGTGCTTAATTAAACAGTATCTGATAATGTCAAAAAGAACTGTAAAGACTTTAATGCTACCATTTTATTAATAAAAATTTGATTATGTCTATGGACCAATGAAAATAAACCAATATTTAAAAGGCAACATTATTTTAATTTTCTAATGCTTTTATTATTATTATTTTTAATAAATTTCATCTTCATTCAAAATTAAAATCAAGTTTGATGAAAACTGATTGGAGAGAATGACCAATCAACGGTGGGAAAGAAAGGCCACAATCTGTCAATGGAGTCCTGTCAAATGGCAAATAACCCATAGTTGAACTAATAGAAAATGGTAAATAAACTAATCTATTGTCCTGCATACTCACTGCCATCCAGTCGATTCCAACTCATAGAGACCCTATAGGACAGAGCAGAACTGCCCCCATAGAGTTTACAAGAAGTGCCTGTGGCTTCGAACTGCCGACCTTTTGGTTAGCAGCTGTAGCACTTAACCACTACACCACTTCAGAATCAACAGCAGAGGATTTTTTTTTTTTAATTGTCATGCATGACATTGTTTTCAAATTCAGTGGTCATTCTTAGGTACAAAATCTCCGTTCCCTTTTATACGTTTAGTTGTTTTCCTCTTAAAGTTCTCTCTTCCGGTCATCTCCTGACCCTACACAAAGCAGGAAACTTGACTGCATTTGATTATATTCTCCTCTTGAATTTCTTGCCTCCTTGAACTTCCCAACCCTACTCTTCACCCACCTCATTGAAAGTTCATGTTGGTTTCCTTCTTGGAGCCTGTTTTCCCTACTCTCAACTCTCTCATGCTAGCCACTCACAAACCTATGCACACAGCCCTATCCTCTCACACAAGCGCCAGTTACTCAGGACCTATCAGCATTTTTACTCTGATACAGCAATATCAATTCAAACGCAACTGTCCCAGAAGAACCATCATTTTCCTTGCCATACCAATTCCATATTTCAACCTTCCTATTTTGATTATTGATATCACCATTCTTGTAGTCATTCAAAACTCTGCGGTCATGTTTGACTCACTCCTCTCCAATCCAAATGTAGTTACCTGTTCATGATTTTTTTGGGTAATTCATATTTTTCAATAAGAGCAATTCATTAATATTTAGTGTCATCATATGAAGGGGTCCTTGAGTAATGCAAATGGTTAATGCACTTGGCTCCTAACCTTAAAGTTGGAAGTTCAAGTCTACCCAGAGGCACCTCAGGAGAAAGGCCTGGTGATGTATGCTGATAAATCAGAC
This sequence comes from Elephas maximus indicus, assembly GCF_024166365.1. Classification (NCBI taxonomy): domain Eukaryota; kingdom Metazoa; phylum Chordata; class Mammalia; order Proboscidea; family Elephantidae; genus Elephas; species Elephas maximus. The sequence continues at coordinate 45,338,604 of NC_064828.1, read as the reverse complement.
ACTGAAAACCCCATGGAGCACAGTTCTAGTCTGACACACATGGGATCGCCATAAATCAGAATCAACTTGATGCAACTGGTTTTTGTCATCATATCAAAACCAAAAAACCCGCTGCTGTCGAGTCGATTCCAACTCATAGAGACACTATATGACAGAGTAGTACTGCCTCATAGAGTTTCCAAGGAGTACCTGGTGGATTTGAACTGCCGACCCTTTGGTTAGCAGCTGTAGCACTTAACCACTACGCCACTACAGTTTCCTTGTCATCATATGAAGGTATAAAATAGCCTATGCCCTGATATTTGGCTCAGAATATACAGTCACTACACTTCCTGGTACCCAACTTTCTCCCATGCTTCTAAAATAACAACTACAGCAACTTACCAGCCAGTCAGTCCCTGTCAGACTCTATGACAAGTGTGATTCCAAGGCCAGAAACAAGCTATGAGTAGCTCTCATTGGTCATCCCAACTACCTTAGTTCTAGGCACTGCCAGTACTTAGGTACTAAACAGAAGCATACTCCAAACACTTGAAAATTAAACTGGCCTATGAAATTTCCACCACAATAGGCAAGTCATCTTAAACAGAATAGCTTCTAGGCTACCAAGACTTGATTATTACTTGATAGCCTAAAGAAAGAATATGACACTCAGAAAAGAATTCCTTAACCACAGACGCTACTTAGAAAATGCTAGACACATCCTTCCATGCACTATTCATGCAGAAGCAGCTTCAGATAATAGACTTTGAGGAGTCCATTGCCACTGACCAGTTCGTGTGCATACGGTGGTAGCAGGCCATCACAGTCTGATTCATCCAAGTGCCCATTCTGAGCCCATGCTCACCAAGCCTCTTCTGAGTGTGATCCGGCTCTCCATGAAGGAAAAGAATGTTCAGGACTTGCTAACACAAGCATTCCATCTGTGTGATCATATTTCTCATTGTAAATGAATAATTTGGCATTCCAGTTTTATAAGCCTCATGAATGTGGTTAATGTGAGTTCACCGAGAAAAACAGGATCTGCCCTCTGAGTGCTGACAAAATCAGACTTCTGAGTTGGCTAAGCTGAGTGCCAGACCCTGTGGCAGACACAGTAAAAATTACCAGAGCAATGACTGCCTTACTCTGAGGCCATGTAATAGTATTTTTTAACTAACCCTGAATAATATTTTATAATGTTGAATATATGGGATAGCATTAATAATCGAATCAAATTGCTTTGAACTAGTCACAGGTTGTGATCTGAATGATGCAAATTAAGAGAAAGCAACTGTCTTTGATATTTTTGTCATTTAGTTATAAACTGAATGATGTGTTATTTTTATGGCTTTGGAAAGCAAGAGAGAAATTCTACCTACATTCACCCTCTACTACTAGTGTTGTAGAAGAAACCATCGTAGATGGACAGAAAGCTAAAGACACCAAGGCTGTGTTTTGCCAAAGAGCCAGACGGACATCCCTCAACCTGAGAATCTTACGGGAAGACCTCCAAGGTAGTCTTAGAGGGGAGTATTACCATTCTTCTTCCAATTATATCTTTATATGGGATTTGGCTCTGCTAGAATTATAGCCCTATCAACCAGGTGGCCTTTCCTAAGAAACATCAAGAACACCAACCTTTATTACAAAATGATCACATTTATACCTACAGAAGGCCACATACAGCTATATTGCATTTATCTCATTGATCCTGAAAAAAACTCCAGCAGTAAATCTGAACAAGAACAAGCCTTGAATTCAAATGGATTAATCATGCAATTACTTATAAAAAAGAATTAAAAAAAAAAAAAAAACCTATACTCAATCCTAGTTTTCAGATTTTTTGTGGGCCATTTCTCTTCAAGTTTATCCTTTCAGTCACTAGATTAGCTTTCCATTGTTCTTAAGAAATTCTAAAAATAGGCAATGGGGGAAAAGAGGCAATGGCAGCATTCAGATTAACCAACTTTAAGTATAGGGTCACACATGTCACATTAACCCATTAACCTATTTTGAAATTTTTAAGCAACAAGAAGAATTGTTTCTGCTACTTATTCTTCCACTTCTACAATAATTAGAATGCTTCCTATTATGCTGTATACTTTTTAAAGAATTACAGCAACTCAATAATAGGCATTGTAAGCATAACGAATTGATGGCTAATCTACACATTCATTCAATCATTCCACAAATATTTGCTTATCAAATACATTCAATTATTTCCATATTCTGGATTAGTCTGCAAACATTTGGGTTTCTGTCATTGTACTTTTTAATGGAAATCCTCAACTCAAAACATCCAAACTGGGACTCATCATCTTCCAGCACAAATCTGTTCCTTTTCCTACATTCCCTGTTTCAGGAAACAGAAACACAATCCACTAAATCAGAAACCTTTGCTTATTCTGTCTCCCTTTTTCTCCCTCACCCTTCATATCCATTCAGTTATTAATTTCTGTAGATATTACCTCCTATAATTTATCAGATTCACCCCTATTCACACTGCTTTTGATCAGAATGCCATCTCTTACCTGGCTGTACTTGTTGCTATCCTTCTAAAATTCAAATCTAACCAGCTCACCCCCAACCTGATCCACTGTAGTGCTTCCAGTTTAATTCAATTCATAGTCACTGTGATAGGAAGTATAAAATTCAAAATCCATTGTAAGAAATACAAGTTTTTAATAATTTTCCATACCCTAGTTTCCCAGCCTCATTTCCTGTCACAGGACTACACATGTCCAGTCATAACAGCCTACAGAGAGTTCCCTATGGCCTTCTGCCTTTCTGCCTAGAATGTCCTTCTCCACTTTATCTACTTGCCCAGCTCTTTCTCATTCTCCAAGTCTTAAAGGATCCCCCTGCTCTTAGTATTCACTCCTGAGCCTCCACAATGAATCTGGTGCCTCAACTCTATGCCACCAGAACATCCTGCATCTGCATCTTCCACAGTAGAGATTATACTAATTGCAATTGTTAATTTGCATATACATCCGTCTCCACTCCTCCCCCTCCTCACACTTGGACTGGGAGATCCTAAATGCCAAGTGCCATATCTAGTTCATCTATTATTTCTATCACCCTGCTCAGTGACTGTTATTTAGTAGGTGCTCAATAAATATTTCCTGAATGGCTGGGTGTTAGAAAAGATTTCTACATATGTTGTGCCCGTGCGTTTCACAATTAGAGATGTTGAATAAATAAATCTAGAGGAGAATATAAATAATAAAGGTCTTCTTGAAAAACAAGTTAGGTATTGGAGAGATGAAGTAAACCCTAGAAAAGTTTTAGGAGCCCCGGAGGTGTAGCGGTTAAGCGCTCGGCTGCTAACCGAAAGGTTGGCGGTTCAAACAGGAGCTCTGCAGGAGAAAGGTGTGGCAGTCTGCTTCCATGAAGATTTACAGAAACCCTACGGGGCAGTTCTACTGTGTCCTATAGGGGTCACTATCAGTCAGAATCGACTCCATAGCCACAAGTTTTGTTTTTTGTTTTTTTAGAGAAGTTTTAAAGAAGAAAAATGATATCAGCAGTGTGGCCAAAAAAAAAGAGAACAAAAGAGACAACTGTCCAGTCCACTTAGTTGTTAGTGGTTGCCACTGTGGTTGGTGACACCCAAAGATGACACACCCCCTTACTGGTATAAAACCAGTTTCAACCTCTGTAGTCCTCGTAAGAAAGGTACTGTATTAATACAAGGTTTTCTCATTCTTCTCATACAATAGACGAGTTGAAACATTGAACCCTAAACATTCTTTAAAAAACAAAAATAAACGTATAACTGCTTTTGGCCATTATACTAGTTCAATCACTCAAACAAGATTTCATAGAAAGCTTAATATGTGGCTTAGGTGCTTATGGGATACAAAAGAATTATTGTATTAGGTCACTACCCTAATGGAAGATAATCACAGTAATAAAAAAGTCAAGCATATGAACAAAATATTAATAACATAAGGCTAAGTGCTGTATGGTAATACCTCTCAATTGTATTGAGGAGAAGGAGCTCAATGAAAGAAAAATTTGTGAGGAGATAATCCATAAAGTAATGGAAGTAGGTGCAAGTCTAAAAGGCCATGTTGAATTTTTACATTCAAAGGAGAAAGAATAACATGAGTGGAGGCACAGATGAAAAAAAAAATTGTATGCTATGTTTACATGACAGTGAGGAGACCAGCTTGACTAGGCACGAGGATAACTATACCAATTATTGTTGTTGTTGTTGTTGTTGTTACATGCCGTTGAGTTGGTTCCAACTCATAGCGACCCTATGTACAACAGAATGAAACACTGCTCAGTCCTGTGCCATCCTCACAATCATTGTTATGCTTGAGCCGATTATTGCAGTCACTGTGTCAATCCATCTCGTTGAGGGTCTTCCTCTTTTTTGCTGGCCCCCTACCAAGCATGATGTCCTTCTCCAGGGACTGATCCCTCTTGATAACATGTCCAAAGTACGTGAGACGTAGTTTCGCCATCCTTGGTTCTAAGGAACATTCTGGTTGTATTTCTTCCAAGACATATTTGTTTGTTCTTTTGGCAGTCCATGGTATATTCAATATTCTTCGCCAACATCACAATTCAAAGGCGTCAATTCTTCTTCGGTCTCCCTTATTCACTGTCCAGCTTTCGCATGCATACGAGGTGAATGAAAACACCATGGCTTGGGTTAGGGGTACCTTAGTCTTCAAGGTGACATCTTGCTTTTCAACATTTTGTTTAAAGAGGTCTTTTGCAGCAGATCTGCCTAATGCAATAAGTCTTTTGATTTCCTGACTGCTGCTTCCATGGGTGCTGACTGTAGATCTGAGTAAAATGCAGTCCTTGACTTCAATATTTTTCCCATTTATCATGCTGTTGCTTATTGGTCTAGTTGTGAGGATTTTTGTTTTATATCAAGGTGTAATCCATACTGAAGGGTGTGGTATTTGATCTTCATCAATAAGTGCTTCAAGTCCTCTTCACGTTCACCAAACAAGGTTGTATCATCTATATATCACAGGTTACTAAAGAGTTTTTCTCTAATTCCGATGCCCCGTTCTTCTTCATATAGTCCAGTTTCTCGGATTATTTGCTCAGCATACAGATTGAATAGGTATGGTGAAAGCATACAACCCTGACACACACCTTTTCTGACTTTAAAGCATGCACTATCCCCTTGTTCTGTTTGAATGACTGCCTCTTGATCTATGTACAGGTTCCTCATGAGCACAATTAAGTGTTCTGGAATTCCCATTCTTTGCAACGTCATCCATAATTTATTATGATTCACTCAGTCCAATGCCTTTGCATAATCAATAAAACACAGGTGAACATCCTTCTGGTATTCTCTGCTTTCAGCCAGGATCCATCTGACATTAGTAATGACATCCCTAGTTCCACATCCTCTTCTGAATCCAGCTTGAATTCCTGGCAGTTCCCTGTGGATATACTGCTGCAGTTGCTTGTGAATGATTTCAGCAAAATTTTTACCTGAATGTGGTATTAATGGCATTGTTTGACAATTTTCCATTCGATTGGATCACCTTTCTTGGGAATAGGCATAAATACAATCTCTTCCAGTCTGTTGGCCAGTTAGCTGTCTTCCAAATTTCTTAGCATAGACAAGTGAGGACAATAAAACTATTTAGCATTTATATAAAAATAAACATAATGTTTATATAAAATACTAGTCACGATTTATTCTTATCTTTAAAGTCAAACGGTATGTACAGCATAATCTTATTTTTCTAAAAATGGCTGTATTGCTACTACTGATAAAATTTAAAATGAGAATATATTTGAAAACATGTTTGAAATAAGATATATCCAAAACTGTGAATAGTGGTTGTCTACTGGCATAAAATTAATAAAAAAAAAATTTTTTTATTGTTTTGATATGTATTTTTGTTCCCGGTTTTCACATTTATGTAGTGTGTATTACTTTTAGGTAGTACATATTATGAAGAGTAGGTCAAGTTTAATAAAGGGCCTGAAAACCGGGAAAAATGAATAACCTTACAACTGACATTGAAATAAATACTGAACTGAGGGCCACCTATTAATTGTCTGTAAATAATCCAAATCAGAAGTAATGAGGGCATTCTGGCAAGGTGATGGGAAGACTGGAAACTAGCACCCTTTCTGAATAAAAAGGAACAAATAACTAACTGTAGGAAACAAAACACAGTTCAAAGGAAAAAAAAGTATTCTCTAAAATCAAATCTTCCTCTCATTTTTCCTTTTTCTGGTCTTTTCTTTACACGTGTTACTGATAATTTTAAATGTTCTTATTTCCCTTACGGACTTTTTTGTAGGTTCTTGTGACACAGACCAGACATCAAGGAAATAACAGTAAATGGCCATCACATTAGATCATTCAATCGGACTCCAGTCTCAGGTTAAGCTACTGCTACCTTCACGTAGCAGAAGTCTGAGTTTTGATTTTCCGTGACTATTTTGTTGACATAATCCGTCATCCCTGCATGTAGTGGCCTCATTTTCTGAAGTAACTGGTGAACTCTGAGCTATCTGGAAACAGGCTATTATCTGGTGTGACCCTACATCATCTACTTTATCCTCTTTGAATACACAGGTAAGAAAAAGAGTCCCATGCACAGAATCAACTTACCTCAACAAAGGCAGACCACACCATGGGTACTGATTTACTAAAAGAAGTGTTAAACATTTTTTTTTTATTGTGCCTTAAGTGAAAGTTTGCAATTCAAGTCAGTTTCTCATACAAAAAGTTATACACACATTGTTATGTGACCCTAGTTGATCTTCCTACAGTGCAAAAGCACACTCCTCGTTTCCACCCTGTATTTCCCGTGTCCATTCAACCAGCTCCTGTCCCACTCTGCCTTCTCATCTAGCCTCCAGACAGGAGCTGTTCACATAGTCTCATGCATCTACTTGAGCCAAGAAACACACTCCTCACCAGTATCATTTTATGTCTTATAGTCCAGTCTAACCTTTGTCTGAAGAGTTGGCTTCAGGAATGGTTTTACTTTTGGGCTAACACAGAGCCCAGGGGCCATGTCCTCTGGGGTGCCTCCAGCCTCAGACAGACCATTAAGTCTGGCCTTTTTACTAGAATTTGACGTCTGCATCCCACTTTTCTCCTGCTCCATCAGGGATTCTCTCTTGTGTTCCCTGTCAGGGCAGTCACTGGTAGTAGCCGAGCACCACCTGGTTCTTCTGGTCTCAGGCTGATGGAGTCTCTAGTTTATGTGGCCCTTTCTTTCTCCTGGGCTCATATTTTCCTTGTGTCTTTGGTGTTCTTCATTCTCCTTTGCTCCAGGTGGGTTAAGACCAATTGATGTATCTTAGATGGCCACTTGCTAGCGTTAAGAACCCAGATGTCACTCACCAAAGTGCGATGCAGAACATTTTCTTAACATACTTTGTTATCCCAATTAAGCTAGCTGTCCCCTGAAACCATGATCCCCAAGCCACTGCTCCTGCTAGTCTGTCCCTTGAAATGTTTGGTTATTTTCAGGAAACTTCTCAGCTTTTGGATTAGTCCAGTTGTGCTGACTTCCCCTGTATTGTGTGCTGTCCTTCCCTTCACCTAAAATAATTCTTGTCCACTATCTAATTAGTGACTACCCCTCTCCCTCCCTCGCTCCCCACCCTCATAACCATCAAAGAATGTTTTCTTCTGTGTAAATCTTTTCTTGAGTTCTTATAATAGTGGTCTCATACTATATTTGTCCTTTTGCAATTGACCAATTTCACTCAGCATAATGCCTTCCAGATTCCTCCACGTTATGTTTCACGGATTCATTGTTGTTCTTTATTGTTGCAATAGTATTCCATTGTGTGAATATACCATAATTTCTTTATCCATTCCTCTGCTGATGGGCACCTTGGTTGCTTCCATCTTTTTGCTATTGTAAACAGTGCTGCAATGAACATGGGTGTGCATATATCTATTCCTGTGAGGGCTCTTATTTCTCTAGGATATATTCCAAGGAGTGGGATTGCTGGATTGTATGGTAGTTCTATTTCTAGCTTTCTAAGGAAGTGTCCAATCTATTTCCAAGGTGGCTGTACCATTTTACATTCTCACCAGCAGTGTGTAAGTGTTCCAGTCTTTCCATAACCTCTCCGACATTTACTATTTTGTGTTTTCTGGATTATTGCCAACCTTGTTGGGGTGAAAATGGTATCTCATTGTAGTTCTGATGTGCATTTCTCTAATGGCTAATGTTCACGGCCATTTCCTCATGTATCTGTTAGCCACCTGAATGTCTTCTTTGGTTAAGTGCCTGTTCGTATCCTTTGCCCATTTTTTAATTGGTTTATTTACCTTTCTGTTGTTGAGGTTTTGCAGTACCTTGCGGATTTTAGAGATTAGACACTGATCAGATTTTGTCATAGCCAAAAATATTTCCCCAGTCTGTAGGTTGTCTTTTTACTCTTTTGGTGAAGTCTTTGGATGAGCGTAAGTGTTTGATTTTTAGGAACTCCCAGTTATCTAGTTTCTCTTCTGTTGTTTGTGCATTGTTAGTAATGTTTTGTATACCGTTTATGCCATGTATTAGGGCTCCTAGCATTGCCCCTATTTTTTCTTCCATGATCTTTATTATTTTAGATTTTATATTTAGGTCTTTGATTCATTTTGAGTTTGTTTTTGTGCATGGTGTGAGGTATGGGTCTTGTTTCATTTTTTTGCAGATGGATATCCAGTTATGCTAGCACCATTTGTTAAAGAGACTGTCTTTTCCCCATTTAACTGACTTTGGGCCTTTGTCAAATACCAGCTGCTCACAGGTGATGAATTTATGTCTGGATTCTCAATTCTGTTCCATTGCTCTATGTATCTGTTGTACCAGTACCAGGCTGTTTTGACTGTGGTGGTATAATAGGTTCTAAAATCAGGCAGCGCGAGGCCTCCCACTTTGTTCTTCTCTTTCAGTACTGTTTACTTATCTGGGGCCTCTTCCTTTTCCATATGAAGTTCATGATTTGTTTCTCCATCTCATTAAAAAATGCCATGGGAATTTGGATCAGAATTGCATTGTATCTATAGACTGCTTTAGGTAAAACAGACATTTTCACAATGTGGAGTCTTCCTATCCACAAGCAAGGTATGTTTTTCCATTTATGTAGGTCTCTTTCGGTTTCTTGCATAATGTCTTGTAGTTTTCTTTGTATAGGTCTTTTATATATAACTCTGCTTAGATTTATTCCTAAGTATTTTATCTTCTTGGGGGCTACTGTAAATGGTATTGATTTGGTGATTTCTTCTTCAACGTTTTGTCAGTGTAGAGGAATCCAACTGATTTTTGTATGTTTATCTTGTATCCTGACACTTTGCCAAAATCTTTTATTAGTTCCAGTAGTTTTCTTGTGAATTCTTTAAGGTTTTCTGTATATAAGACCATATCATCTGCAAATAGAGATACTTTTACTTCTTCCTTACCAATCTGGATACCCTTTATTTCTTTTTCTACCCTAATTGTTCTGGCTAGGACCTCCAGCACAATGTTGAATATGAATGGTGATAAGGGGTATCCTTGTCTGGTTCCAGATCTCAGGGGGAATGCTTTCAGACTCTTTCCAGTTAGGATGATGTTGGCTGCTGGCTTTGTATAAATGCCCTTTATTATGTTGAGGAATTTTCCCTCTATTCCTATTTTGCTGAGAGTTTTCATCATGAATGGGTGTTGGACTTTGTCAAATGCCTTTTCTGCATCAATTGATAAGATCATGTGGTTCCTGTCTTTTGTTTTTGTTCCTGTCTTTTGTTTTATTTATGTGGTGGATTACACTGATTGTTTTTCTAATGTTGAACCATCCCTGCACACCTGGTATGAATCCCACTTAGTCAGGGTGAATTTTTTTTTTGATACATTGTTGAATTTTATCGGCTAGAATTTTGTTGAGCATGTTTGTGTCTAAGTTCATGAGGGATATAGGTCCGTAATTTGTGTGTGTGTGTGTGTGTGTGTGTGTGTGTGTGTGTGTGTGTGGCGTCGTTACCTGGTTTTGGTATCAGGGATACACTGGCTTCAAAGAATGAGTTTGGGCGTATTCCGTCCTTTTCTACGCTCTGAAATACCTTTAGTAGTCGTGGTGTTAACTCTTCTCTGAAAGTTTGGTAGAATTCTCCAGCGAAGCCGTCAGGGCCAGGGCTTTTTTTTTGTTGTTGGAACTTTTTTAATTACCTTTCAATCTCTTCTCTTGTTATGGGTTTATTTAGTTGTTCTACCTCTGTTTCTGTTAGTTTAGGTAAGTAGTGTGTTTCTAGAAATTTGTCCATTTCCTCTAGGTGTTCAAATTTGTTAGAGTATAATTTTTCACAGTATTGTTATGATTCTTTTAATTTCAGTTGGGTCTGTTGTGATACCACCCACCTCATTTCTTATTCAGGTTATTTGCTTCCTTTCCTGTTTTTCTTTTGTCAGTTTGGCCAACGGTTTGTCGATTTTATTGATCTTTTCAAAGAACCAACTTTTAGTCTTGTTAATTCTTTTGATTGCTTTTCTATTCTCTGTTTCATTTAACTCTGCTGTAATTTTTATTATTTGCTTTCTTCTGATGCCTGACAGTTTCTTTTGCTGTTCTTTTTCTATTTCTTTGAGTTCTAGGGTGAATTCTTTGATTTTGGCCCTTTCTTCTAAAAGAAGCCTTAAAACATTCTTTAGAAAAAGAAAAAGAAAATAAGATTCCTAGCTATCTTGCCAATCTAGAGAGAGGTAAATAAAATTATCCTTTGTGACCTAAAGGAGAGGTGTAAGGTGCTCTGTCCCTCAATCAGCTTGGGAGAGAGAAAATGAAATTCCAGTTCATAATATCAATTATTACATTTTTAAAAGTAATTATTAGGTCAATAGAACATGAAAATCTGGAGTTTATTCAAACTATTTCATTACCAAGTCCTGGTTCTATGTGAGAGGAAATGTTAAGATTAAGCGTGATGGCTCTACTTTTCTCTCACAACTAAATAAACTTCATTCTCTGCTTTCATCGCTACAATATATGCACAAATGCAATCCCGTGCACAGTCCAGTGCTCTCTAGTCCTCCTTGTCTATAGTGTTAAAATTTGGTGACCACGCCTGAGACTCTTGGTACTAACCAACTTTCTATTTAAGAAATTCTTTACCTTATCTTACAGAAGAATGTTTATTTAGCAATTTAGTGGAAAACGTGGTTTTTTTTTCATTTAAGATTAAAGAATGTTCTTGCTTTGCAATGTAAAACAATTAAAAGTAGTAAGTGACTATCTGCAAATAAATGCTCTGAGTTATTAACATCTTTACCTTTGTTCTAATTTCAAATATGGATAAGTAGTATTCCTGGTTCCTTAAACCACTTTGGTCCACAAAACTAATCCAATCTTTTTTATCCTCCAGGTGTATTTTTGATTTGTTGACATGCATTTTCTTATCCTTTCAACATATTTACTGAAAACCTACTATGTGCCAGGCACATTTATAGATCTGTCAGGTTCTTATTGATTATTCATCCCATCTTAGACAATCAATCATTGTTGATATATGGGATGCATCTATTACCATCCTACTGACATATACCATGTAGTTGTTAGGTGGCATCAAGTCGGTTCCAACTCAAAGCAACGTAAAATTTGGTTTATTTATTTACTTACTTACTGAGAAGATGAAGGATTGAAGAAAACAGTCCTATTGAGTCTTTTCTTTGACAAAAGACTGCTGTGGAATGCAGAAAAGGCAATCTTGTAGTTTTTTTTTTCAGTTATATAATTACCAGATTAACTACACCAAACACTCAACTAGTAAGGCTACATTAAGCTGTTTTCAAATACCCTAAATGTTATAAACAGTTATGAAATTTCCAAATAATTTATAATGTACCTACAAAAAAAAAAATGTAATTGTATACCTGTTGCAGAGAAATTCATGAGCAGAAAAATCTATTAGGAGTAGGAAAAGCAAAGAGGCAGTGGCTATTGGGGAATATACATCTTCAGTTCACAGTTCAGTTAGAAAAACTGTTCAGAAGTACATCAAAGTTATTTGCTTTACGTTTTGCATCTATAAACTCTCCCCATTTTGTTCTAATACTAAGGCAGCTATGTTCTTGCCCCCAAGAAAAAGCCATTCGTGAGCAGGTGCCCCAGATATGAAGCACAAATGAAAGGCCTTTCCAGTCCCATCATTTTCTTGTCATTTCTAATAGTTCAATTTCCAGAAGGCACATACAAAAAGTAGACAGAAGTTACCTTTTACTAGCATGAGTCAACGCAGACTTCAAGGCCTAGTGAAGTGCGCAAACGTCCCTTCTCACGAACTCCTTTCCTGCTCAAGAGGCACAGTGCAACTTCAACTGTCACAGGGTAAAGTTAAAGCATTCAGTGGTCTTGCCTGTGGTAAGCCTGTATGAACCAGTCGTCTCTTTTCTCAGTTCACCTTAATGTTTTTTCTTTCAGTGCAGGCAGAAATCCTTTCACCCACGATACTCTCCTTGGTGTAAACAGCTTTATCATCTATACATAATGTTTAGTACTTCAGGATATAATTTAATGGAGGAAAAGTTTCACAGTAATAGAGATTATAATTCTCAAATGTATTGGCAATAGATCATCAACTCCATGACTTCTTAAATCTGATTTGAATATTTTACATATTGTCATTTTGACTTATTGACTGTGCTTTTAAATAGGAACCCTGGTAGCACAGTGGTTAAGTGTTCGGCTGCTAGCCGAATGGTGGGAGGTTTGACCCACCAGCCACTCCGTGGGAGAAAGATGTGGCACTCTGTTTCCGTAAAGATTACAGCCTTGGAACACCTATGGGGCAGTTTTAGTCTATCCTACAGGAGCGCTATGAGTCAGAATCAACTCAACAGCAACAGGTCAGCAATGAGTGTTCTTAAAATTTTTTCCAGAGCTTCCACTTCCTTCTATAAATATAAAACTATGAGCATAACTTAATAATAACGATTAACTTTATAAGGATATTGATATTTTTTGGAGAAAAAGCAGCATGCTTCTCACGTGTTGAACCATGACAAAATGTTTAGCTGCTATTTTAATTACTATGCATTTTATCCAAGTACAGGAAATTTCATGAAAATGATCCAAATTAAGTCAAGGTATTACCTAAGAAAAGCAAAAAGAAATTAAAATTATTGTTGACACTCATTTAAGAGTCTTGTAAATTCACACAATTATACTGTCTAAAATCAAAGTTAAGATTCAGTACTTAAGATTTACAATTAGCTTTATATGCTGACTTATTGTTGTTATTGTTATCAGTTGCTATCGTTTGTTTTATAAAGACCAAAGCACATTTTTCATTTGTGCGAAGACACTATTACTAATGTTCAAAAGCCAATTCCAATTTTGGTGTCTCTGATCACTGGAAATAATAACAAAAAAGCTTCTGTAAAAGTGTGAACTTGACTCCCCCTCTCAGGGATAACCCTTAATTTTTAACTCCATCCTAGAAAAATCTAACATTTTTTTCAAGCAGCTGATGCTTTTGAACATGCTGGACTAGGCTGAGCATTCCTTCATCCTGATGTCATGCACCAGCATTTGTCTCAGAAGACATCTTTTGTAGTTGTTACCAAAAGGCAAAAGAAATCAGAGCTGTGAACAGGGAGAGGAGGAAAATTGTGTAGGCCAATTGGCTAAAAAGAATTCTGACACAAACCTGGATATTTTTAGTCACTCAACATGCATACTTTAAAATAACGCCTTCCTACTTTTTTAAGGTATTGTGCTTATTTTCGCACTACTGGTTTTAAAAATACTCTCTGCTTTATGGTAATGTGTCACAGGGAAGTTAGCTATAGTTTCATGAAAGACGTTTTCATCCCTGACTGGCATCTTCTCAATAGCTGGGGCCCAGGCACACCGCTCTCTTCCCGGCAAGGCTCTCGGTGCTGAAACAGTGCGGCATTCATAACTTATTCTCAGCACCGCGGGGCAGCTCCACAGAAAAGCTTCCCCATCCTAATGGGTTACATCACTGAAAAGTCTTCCACTTGGCCTAGGTGAAAAACATGAATGCATGCCTCATTCATTTCTCCACCTTAAAAAAAATAAAGTAAAATCATATCCACCCTAAAGCTACAGACCTTCATTCCCACAGCACGGCTCAATCAAAGCTACTCTGCCACTCTTGCTGAATCATATGCAGTAGGGCTGCTAACTTTCTTAACTACCACTAACCTTCAAAATAATTTTTACAACTTGTTCCACTATTAAAAATGCCCAATCAGATATCAAAAACAACGCTTTAAAGTTTTCATGGAAAAGTCTTTGAGTTGTGTTAGCATTGCCTCTAGAGTTAGGACACATTTTAAAAATATACCTGACATACAGTAAGGAAGCCAAAAACCTCACCCTCCTCACTGACATCAGTGCACATAAACCAATGCACACAAAGGTTTCCTTTTTTCCTTTCTCCATACTTCTCTGTATGGTCAAAGGATATCAGCTGCCTCCAGATCTCTTTAGAATATGTCAGATATCCATGACTCTTTGGAAGGTAGGGACCAGTAGTCTCTTCAGAATGTTTTAAATTGAAGAGAACGTACTTTCCTTATTCCTCATTAGAATTTGCCTTTAAGCCTGGACCATAATGAACTGCATGAGAACACTTCCAACTTATTCTCAAAATACAGACTTACATTCACACTTGGAAATTTTTTTTTAAAAAAGATATTGTTCATATTCTTTTCACTCAATCAGAAAAATGAGAGAGGGCAGTTTGAAGTTGGCGCTCCACCCATGTTTTAAAAATGATGCCAAACATCCAAAATCACAGCTGCACACAGGCAGTCCAACAGGCATTTGGTGTTCTCCGGCACAGACAGTTCAGAACACTCAGAGCGGCATCCACGTGGGCCTGGAGGGATACTGTGACAATGGCAGCTTCACGTCCTTACTGCTGTCTCTCTGAATGACAAGGGGAAGCCATGTCAATTATGAAGAACCATGGACCTTATGACTAACGACTTACTCAAAGCCATTTATTTCCTCGATAGTGTAAATCCATCCTCGCTCACCAACCCATGACATGATAGAACTTTATAGCCTCTTCTAAGCTATTTCCAGGTACTATGGAGAATCAGGCTACTGCCATCTGTGTTCACAATCTGAATCCTAAACTTCCTTGTGAAATGCTCACAGAAATTGACTGTTTGTGCTCCTATGGGCCTGAGTCCTCCTTAGAGACTTCTTTCTGCCTTCTTTTCCTTTTAATGGTGTAAACTTTCTTATGGGTTTGTTGTTGTTTTTCTTTTGTTTTTTCCAAACATAATTCCTAACTGGCACACATGGAGGAAAAAAAAAAAATTTCATCCCCAGAAAAGTCTACACTGAGAATTCCAAAAGAACTTGAATCCTTTTAATAAATATGACAATTTTTTGGATATACACTTTACAGAAAACAAGCATAAAGATTACTTCTTGAAACACAGAAAGTTCCATTTTGCACTGGAACAGTCTAATATAGATAGGTAGATTATCTTAATAACCAAAGGTCCCTCACTGCATTATTTGTGTAACTTCAAGTCACAAATCTATATAATAGATTTCTGGCTTTGGAAATTTGTTCACTAGCCTCTAGATTGGGTAGCTGTACCTTTTCTCCTTTAAGACAGATCACTCAAGCCCTACATAAACTTAGTAAAAATGAGATACTGGCATAGGGAAAGACCACTGTTACCATTCCATCTATAGGATTCCTTTCTTTGTTTGCCATTTCCTGTACAATATATATCATGTGCTTATTTACCTAAGTCTGACTGTATGCATATCTTAACGTGAAAAAGTAATTCTGACACATCATGCCCAGATGGCCCCCATAAATAACAAGTAATAATCATTACCATAATTAAAGTTCTCTTTATGAGAGAATAGACATAATTTGGTCCTGAAACTCTTTACACCTTCATGCATGCTATACCCAGGGCTTAATTGGTTGGAAATCTAGACACGAAGTCAGAAAACTCCCTTGATGCAATCATCCTTCCTTAGGATTAAATCAGATGGTAAACTCCTACAAAGTTGTAGTTGTTGGGTGAGGACGTGGAGTTGATTTTGACTCCTAGTGACCTCATGTGACAGAGCAGAACTGCCTTCATAGGGTAGGCTACAATCTTTAGTGAGCAGATTGTCAGGTCTTTCTCCACAGAGCAGCTGAGTGGATTGTAACCGCAAAACTTTCAGTTAACAGCCGAGCACTTAACCACTGTGCCACCAGGGCTCCTTCCTACAACATTAGGAAGGACTCAACTGGAGCTTCAAACTTGGTAGCCATTTCCCCCAACGGTCTTTCAGAAAACAGGTCAACAAACTCACAAAATAGTCACATGACTAAGGATAATTAATGTCAACCATTTCACCCTACAAAGGAAAATGGAGCCTCTGTTGAGAATGAACAATAAAGACATTATTTTGGTTTCATTGTGTTATTTTGAAGGAGTTCTCATCTCTAAAAAGTACATGCAAACATAACAGGACTGTAGTTATCCCAATGTTATCTGATCTGCTAGTAACATTGTTGGAAAGAATTTTGTAAATATTACAAGAAGATTAAAAAAAAAAACTGCCTTAAATATTATTTCCATTCAAAATACAGCACAAGAAAGGCTTAGAGACACTTAAAGCGCAAGTATTTAGGTAGTTCTTCAACTTGGCCACATTTCCAAAGACTGATGCAAACAAAATGTTGATAAAAAGAATATCAGACCTCTTTTACAGTTCATCTCTTTCCCTTTTCATTTTTACATAACACTTTTTGAGCATTTTACCTTATTTATGCACTAAAAAAGTGACAAGATTTATATAAGCACATCACTCCAATCCAAGAGGAAGATCCCTGGAGAGCAGTCTGAGGAAGAATCCTCACTCTGCATTCAACTCCATGTAAAATTCTAAGATGCTGCAGGGATTAAAACAAAACTACGACTAAGCCATTACAATACAGGTCAGGGTTACATCTAAACAATACACAACTCACGTTTCAAACATGGGACAACATACGATTCATTATATACACTGAATCTAGCGAGTAAGACTTCATTTTAAATTACATTGTATTAAACAATTTTTTTCCTCAATGAGTCCTTCTGTATAACACTTACTAATTACGTTTCATTCTATAAGCGTTTATAAATTACATAAATATAGTACAGCGTTGCTAATATTTAGCGACTACTGGAGAAGGAAACTCGGCGCATATCACACTGTTTCAGCCAAATATTTATATTGATATGTTTGGCAAAAATTTTTAGAATTAGCATATAATAATATAGAATATATAACAAATATATTATCCTTTTCATTTACAAAGGGAAATTGTTCATTTAAGATTATTATTGGAAAAGCAAAAACTTGCAATGCCAGATGAAAGTATTTGCCTCGAAAAATGAATGCTTTAATACAAGTGTCCCACCCGCTGAATATTGGGAATGTAAACAAGTCTTTTAATCTAACAAATCATTCCATTATTTGGTAAATAAGAAATGGAAGAATTTTTATATTCTAAAAAAATACAGGATTTCACAAGGAAAATTTTTTTTTCAAGTAAAAAAAAATTCTTAGACAAAACTTAAGGAATTTCCTTTTATTGTCTTCGATGGAGAATATACTCAGTATAATTACTAGTTGAGGACAATGAAAATCATCCTCCATACCTTTGTGTAATGACAATATGCTATTCAATCACGTATAGTTGTATAGGGTGAAAATTGTTTTTCTTCTCTAATTATACCTTAAAATATTTTTTTTTCCTTTCATCTTCACTTAAGATAATTTATAATTGCACACCCTGACACCAACTGTTATAACTAGCCAAGTCAGACATTCTTTCTGGTATAGCCTCAATCTTTTAAAATATTCCTGTCGCTACAGAACAATAAATGAAAGCTTCAAGGTATCCACAAGCTTTATTCTAGCCAATAATTTCAACTCTGCCTCCATCAACTGAGTGATATTAGCAAGTAACTTTGGTTTCACTTTCTTTCTGTTCCTTTGTAGTCTATGGCCATGAAGTGCCCATTGGCTAGTTCATAAAACATAGTGGACAGATGCAGGGGACCCTGAAGAAGTGCAAAGTATTTTGAAAATAATTACATTTGAGAAGGAGGTTGTTGTTGTTAGGTGCCATTAAGTCAGTTCAGATTCATAGCGACCCTATGTACAACATAATGAAACGCCTCCCAGTCCTGCGCCACCCTCACAATCATTGTTATGTTTGAGCCCATTGTTGCAGCCACTGTGTCACTCCATCTCCTTGAGGGTCTTCCTCTTTTCTGCTGACCCTCTACTTTACCAAACATGATGTCCTTCTCCAGGGACTGGTCCCTCCCAATAATATGCCCAAAGTATGTGAGACGAAGTCTTGCCATCCTTACTTCTAAGAAGCATTCTGGCTGTACTTCTTCCAAGACAGATTTGTTCATTCTTCTGACAGCTCACAGTATATTCTTTGCAACACCTAATTCAAAGGCATCAATTCTTCCTCGATCTTCCTTATTTTTCATTGTCCAGCTTTCGCATGAACATGAGGTGGCTGAAAATACCATGGCTTGGATCAGGTGTACCTCAGTCTTCAAGGTGACACCTTTGCTTTTTAACACTTTAAAGAGATAAGGAGGAGGAAGGCCCTCAAATACTGCCAAGTTTTGAGCACAGATAACAAAAGTAAGATCTTGGAGGTGGGAAGGTAGCTACTTAAGGAGTACAGAAAAAGGCATTATTTTAAGGAGTATCCTATTTTGGATTCAGAAGTGTTGTTGAGGTATCCTGAGAGAGGAAACCATCAGGAAGCTAGAAAGATAAAACAGAAGCTGAGGTGAGAGATGAGGAGTAGAGTTAAAATGTGATGAGCCATCAACATAGAGCCGCTATTTCAAGTCATAGGAATAGATGAGATCATCTAGGAAGAATGTGTACAATGAAAAGAAAATGACTGGGGGCTTATAAGTAAGAGTTGAGTGTGTTTGGGTTCTGCCATCAAGACAGTATGCTGCTGAAGCTCTAACAGGGATCACAATAGAGGGTCCCAGACAGAGCTGGAGAAAAATGTAGAACAAAATTCTAACTCAAAAAGAAAGACCATTCTGGCCTGACAGAGGCTGGAGAAACCCTGAGAGTATGGCCCCCAGACGTCCTTTCAGCTCAGTAATGAGGCCACTCCTGAGGTCTACCCTTCAGTCAAAGATTGAACAGGCCCATGGAACAAAACAAGACTAAAGGGACACACCAGCCCCAGGACAGGGACTGGAAGGCAGGAGGGAACAGGAAAGCTGGTAATAGGGAACGCAGGGTTGAGAAGGGAGAGTGCTGACAATGTCGTGGGGTTGTTAACCAATGGCATACAACAATGTGTGTACTAACTGTTTGATGAGAAACTAGTTTGTTCTGTAAACCTTCATCTAAAATTCAATTAAAAAAAAAAAAAAGACAGTCTGCTGCTGGGGTGCTTCCGCCTCCCCAAAATGGTACACCCGAGAAACATCCATATGATTTCTTAAGGGAATCTTGTTGGCTTGACAAAAGTACTCAAAGGGATTTCTTTTTTAAATAGCCAACTTCCTAAGTATTTTTCTAGTCAGAAAAAAAGGTTATTTTTCAGCAAGAATAAAAAGTCTGAAAACTTTAATGTAAAATACAATTTATGTAGTTCCTCAGCAAAATATTTATTGCACAGACACACAACTATGCTTAATATGTACCCTGTGAAAAATAATTAAATGGCTGCCACTTTTCACCCCAGAGGTGGATTCATTTCCATATTGGACTCAAAGATCATTTTCTATAAAGTAGTCTCAAGATGCATGTTCCGTTTACAAAAGCTCTTCAGATGAAAGATGTTTTTGCAAATGCAAAATATGAATTATTGTCATCATCATCATTTTTATTGTGCTAGGCGTGTGAACGGATTTTGCATCTGGTGGCTCTAAGGTTTTACCACAGCAGGGTGCCTAGGCTAAAATCGAAATTCCTAAAGCAATACCGTAATACTTTGAACCATACTGACATCTGAGAGAGATAATGACTTTCTGATGAAGTGAGCAGCTTCCTCTGTGGTAAGAGGAGAAACGCCAAACCGGGAACCTGGCGCAAACTCACAGCTCACCCCTGGCTGAAAGCAGATAATAAATGGCTGCAGGAATTTCTTCGTTCTTCCGTGTGAGCCTCTAACCGAAAGAACCACGGCAGGCCATGATGCTGAGAAGCCTAACAGTTTAAAAGACATATATATATATACTGCTAAAAAAATTAAATTGAAATACCATTTTCTAAATACCTTCCACAACATAAGTGGTCTGTATCTCCTCTCAAGACAGAGTATCAGTTTATTTCAAATTTAGAGATACTGGCCTCGATTCAAATTCATGGCAGTTATAGAAACCAATGTTCCGTGCCTTGATTCAGGTGGCAAGCATTAAATCTTTTCCCGGCTGTCATGCAACAACAACTTTAATACAAATTAGCACTGCCAAACTCAGTTTCCTGGGCTCAGAGGTTCTTGATGCTACTCCTTGCATTTTATTCACACTTTTGCGTGAACTGTCATCTTTTGAAACTGTAGCATCCGAGAAGAAAAACCTACACAAAAATACAATTTAATTATTCCCAATTCGGTTTTCTAATTGACAACTCACTACAAAAAAAAAAAATTAATATCCCTCTTTTTTGTTATTTTGATTAATGGGAAACTTAATCATTGCATCATGCAGAAGAATGTTCTTAAATGCAAATTAAGTTTCTATCACGGCAATTCTCCCTTCAAGCTGTTTACATTGAATGGCGAGACCTGTCAATCAATACTAATTCAAAAATTTAGTTGCCTGTGTTACTATCTCATGGTTTCTGAGTCAAATCCTTCCAAAGCACACAACCCTGGGAACAACAGAGCAAAATAAGAGAGCCATCTCTTCTCACTAGATAAGAAAACCCGATCAATTAACTCTGCGTCCAAACAACTTTGGGATGAGTTCCAGCAAGGAAAGATCTGTCAGAGAAACAATACTTCAAGCTAGGAAAGGACTCTCCACTTTCTCCAACTGGTTTTAAATGAAGACACCCCCAGGGAAAACACAGTCATACAGTAGGTAGTTTTAGCTTGCAGGTCTCTGGATATACGACATGTTCCAAATCAGGATCCCTGGCAAAATTTTCACATTCACAAAAACTCTACTCAGCTTCTTTAGAATTGACATAATAATAGGTCATTTCTTTTCCAACAAATAAAGTTTTTGACAAATCAACTGGCATGATCCTAAAACTAAGCTGACCTCCTAGTTTAGTGGAAGTTTTTATTTAATCACTATTTTGAAGCCCCAAAATAGGAAATGTAACACAAACGAATCTCATTCCAAATTGTGGCTATGCAATCTTACTCTTTCTTGACCTGAGAGATTCAAGATTCTGTATTTTCATATTGATCATTATAAATAAAAAAAAAGTCTGAACATTTTAAGAACAAAGAAAAAGTTTGGGACATTTTTGACTCCCTCAAATATTTATTTCACCATGACACATTTAAATGCCTAAATAGAGCAAATTATGTTAGGCTGCTTTGCTGTACTGCAGCCCTTGAGCCCAAGTAAAGAGATGTCACAAATAACGGCCCACACATGTGTGCAGTGATTAAAGATTTAAAGGGTCTTAAGAGTATAAAGCTCAGGAGAGAGGCAACAGACAGACACTGGCGACTTGCTACTTATGTGACCTTATGCTGAAATCTTTACTTGAGGAGCCCTGATATTCTCAATTATAAAATGAGAACCATGTAGCTACCTCAAGGGATTCTTGCAAGGATTAAATTAGATAATGTGTTTAATTCAGTGACTCACATGGTACGCAACACAGTATGCACTAAATGACTGTTACTTCTGAATCTTAAACTTCAAGACAGTCTGTGAAGTCGGCATTAGTACCCCATTTTACAGAATAGGAAACTGGGACTCATAATCCTCAACCAGTTTGTTCAAGGGCACGCAGGTTTTAAGAGTAATTTTTTACAGACAAGCAGCAATAAGCAGAATAATAACAATAATAGCTAACATGTATTATGCACCTACAATACGGCAGGCACTATACTCAGCTCTTTAATATGCTGCCTCATGTAATCCTCTCAATGACTCTATGGTATTCACACCACTACCCGCATTTCACAGATAAAGAAACTGACTATCAGAATAGTTGAGCTATTTTAAATTACTCAACTATTATTGAGTCCTTATGATGTCCCAGGCATGAGGAATAAAATGTGAGAGGTTCGTGACCTCACAACTTTACAAAATCAACTACACAATCTTGAACCTTAGAGTCTGATGAAAATATCGATCTAAATCTGAATTTAGTCATTACCGGACACTTTATCTTAAGGGAAAACAACAACAACTTGAAGAGCTTTTCTCACTAATCCTCCGAATGTTTCTGTTGTAAACAAAGCAATTGTTTCCATTACACAGAAAAGTAAACTGAGGTACAAAAATACTGTCTTGGATCTATGGATAAAAATAGGATTCAGAGGTAAAAATTGAAGATTTCTGAGGTGCTACATATTTTTTTTTTTTTTTTTTTACAACCTACACGCCATATAAGCCCCTCAAGTGCCAGAGGCCCAGTTTCTCCTGTGCAGTCTAGGTGATTCTCCCTCTATCTAGCTCCTCAGCTCACAGGTCTACACAGAACTGTTAAAGGGGGTAAAGATACCCCTTTTCCAACTTCTTCTGCCTGATCCAGAGCCTCCCAGCCAGTACCACCATTTTGCACAGCTCTAGGGGGCACCATTCACATAGACTAAAATGGAATAATGCTTTTTGGAGTTGTACAAGGCATGGCCCTGCTTACAGCCGTGTATTTGAGCTTCTCTTTTGCAGTAAAGTCAGACTCTCTTATTTTCCTCAAAATGATCTACTCCTGTCCCAATTTCCAACTCCCAATTTAAAAAAAAAACTTTTTTTTTGTTTGTTTTTGTTTTACGTATACCAACTCACAGTAAAATGGCACATAGTAACAGGCAGAAAGTACATACCCATGGCTGAAGAGTTGAGGCTATGTCATCTGGAATCTAGCCTCTTCTGCACCTTACTAGCTAAGTGACTAGCTAAGTGTTTTCACCTCCTCCATTCCCCATTTCCTCAAATGTGAATAACGACAACGGCACGCACCTTATATGGTTATTGCAAAGATTAAATGAGATAATAAGCATAAAGTGCCTTGCACAGTACCACATACCTGTAGGCTCAATCGATATTATTAGCAATTAGCTATATTTATTATCATTTTAACTCCAATTTTTTCAATCTTTTGCAATTTACCCAGACACCTCTTATAATAATTCTGAGAAAAACCAGGGAAGATAGCACTAAAATAAAAAAATGAATATTTAAAATGAGAAACCAAAAGAGATTTCAGATCGTCAGACACCGCCTGCACTATGTGGCCACTAAAAGGTTGATAATACTGATAGAAACTGCTGACGTTTTTCAAAGTAGCAATTTCATGTTCTTTTTTCCTTTATCGACAATTCAACTGAATACATAAATTTAGTTATATATGTGTGTACGTGTGTGTGTGTCAGAGAGAAAACTTACAAACGATACCAGATATACATATACAGAAATACTGAGGGCAGCGGTGGTCCAGCAGCAGAATTCTCACCTTCCATGTGGGAGACCTGGGTTTGATTCCCAGCCAACGCACTTCATGCGTAGCCACCATCCATTTGTCAATGGAGGCTTGAGTGTTGACTGTGATGCTGAACAGATTTCTGTGAAGCTTCCAGACTAAGATGGACTAGGAAGAGAGTTCTAACGATCTACTTCTAAAAATCCTATGGATCACAATGGTCTGATCCCACTGTACATGGGGTCACCACGAGTTGGGGGCCGACTCGATGACGACTAACAACAACATCGTCTAGAGATACCAAGTGGAAGAACCTGAGATGAAAACACACAGCATCTTTGGATCCTATAGTCTGTTTTAAAGCATAAAAAGATACGAAGAGGCAAAACCTAGATCCAGCTCCAAATAAGGGAAACAATTCTTTACCCAATAAACTCCATTAATAATTATGACGGCACTTAGATTAGTTGTTGTAGTCTAAAAAATACCTTTTAAAATATAATTTTATGCAGTGAAAATCATGCATTTCTTTACTTTGAACAGCTATAGTACACCCTATACTTCTAAAGAAAAGGGTCCTTGTGAAAAGAACAGGTGGGGTTAAATCAAGGTTTAAAGACAAAGAATCCAAAAAACCAAACCCAGTGCCATCGAGTCGATTCCAACTCATAGCGACCCTATAGGACAGAATAGAGCTGCCCCATAGAGTTTCCAAGGAGCGCCTGGTGGATCTGAACTGCCAACCCTTTGGCTAGCAGCTGTAGCACTTAACCACGATACCACCAGGGTTTCCAAGACAAAGAAAAAGTCTCTAGAAAATCACATGTTTACACAAACCCACTCTTGAGTGTGCAGTTACCAGAGAGCGATTTTACTAATGGTTGAACTAACAGCCGTAATCTGATAAATTATGTTGGTTCTTTACTTCTGATTCCTCAAAAGAGGTTGTTTAAATCAAAGTATCAGCTCCAATAACTAACCTTAGTACACAGGTATTTCTCCCTGACATAAACTGCAAAGCCCTTTACTCCACCCGATTTTTAGCTATGCTCTTTATTCCTCTGTGTGTGTAGGTAAGCGTGTGTGTGTACACATATACGCTAATAAAATAAGCATTGACTCAATGTCAATACCTAAATGAAAGAACAATAAACTCTTGCAAAGAGCAGGAAAGAGGTATGGATCTTGGCCTTATAAATCGTTCAGAGCAGCAATCTCCAAGCTTCTTGGATCATGTACCACTATCAGTAAAACACTTTCTAGAACAGATGTTTAACCTATGTGCACCTATCTATATCTAACTTTTAAATATGTACAGCTATACTAATACAACACGCACCCAACAAAACACAAACAAGAAATACATTTTAGGAGGTAAAGTTAAAAAAATGATTATCAATAGAAGTTTCATCATTTCCTTCCTGAACCAAAACGGACCCTCTGCAAACCCTCTGGGGTACACATATCCTGTTTTGGGTACCCCTGATTCTAGAGATCAGGAGGAACTGTGAGATACACAAAGGCCTCGTGTGAAACTGTCTTCATAAGTGCTGCTACCACCTCACTTACTGTCTATAATAGTGTTTCTTAAAGTGGTGTCCAGGGGCCACCTACATCAGGATTGTCTGGAGTACTTTAAGATTCACAGTTTCCACTCCTGCCTGACTTAATAAATCAGTGGGCCTGTAAATCTTCATGTTTATTAAGCTCCCCAAAGGATTTTTATGCACACTAAATGTTAGAAAGCCACTGGTAATACCAATCACCAAGAGCTGATTGCCTTTGCTCCTTCTTTGCCTTTGCTCCCGAAGAGGCCAGAAGGAAGTGTCTAAGGTTAGAGTGGTTCTGGCAAGACACACACATGCACATACACACAACACCACCATTGCCATTCCCACCACCATCAACAACAAAAGACAGTCGAGGAAGAAAATCACTATCACCTTTAAGACATACAGATGCTAGAAAAAAATGCAGAGCTGTTTGTTGTGTCTGTTTTGTTAGATTAGTAGCTATAGGAACTACCGGTCCTCCATGATTTGTTGCATTTCTAGTCTTCCTTTCCTATGAGGGCTTTCTATTCCCTACTAAAAAAACAAAAACTGACATCATGCTGAGATAAGAAGAAATTGTGAACACTTTCTGCTCCATCACACTGGTCCTATAATATAAAGATAGTAAAGATGCTTCTTTATAAATCTCTGTTGACAACACCAAAAGGTGACCATGAGTCACCATTTGAAAGAAAAAATGGGAACAAGTCCCTTCTAGAAACTGTATTTGCTCAAAGACAAGGACTCACCCAACTGTTAATGTAAGTTCTCTAGGCAAGTGGTATTAAAAAAAAACTCAGACTGGAGGTGAAAGGACCTTTACTCAAATACCCCCATCTACCAGGAGTCTGTAACTATTCAAGTGTTTTTTACAGACTTCTATATTTTTGCTTGTACAAGACAGCAGGCAAGTCTAAAGATCATGATTGATCACCTACTAAATTCTGACAGATTACTTTATTGATCAGATACTCTTTCTGTATTTACTCTCGTTAATAACACTAAAGAAATTAATTTGTTTTCATTTGTTCTTTTTCAAGTATTTTTGGTTTTAGTTTGGTTTGATTTGGTTTGTTATTTTACCCCTTCTAATTTCTTTTAGTGCAGTCTGGATGATACTATGTTCATTAAGAATGGCCACGTGGCACTGCTCTAACCAATGGATTTCGGCAGAAGTCTGTTTGGGGCTTCTGGGAAAGCCTTGTTATCAGAAAAGCACGTAATGGCAGCATCTCCTCTTGCCCCTCAGCCTTTCCGCCTTGAGAACAGACATGCTGGAGCTGAAGCAGTATCTTCTAGCCATGGAGAAAAAGCCAAGAGAACCACAGGAAACAACAGCTCTGTTTATGTCGATGGTAAACCCACACCAACAGTCACCTACCTCTGCAGTTATTATTTGAAGAAAAAAAAAAAAAAGGATTACCTACTCTGTTTAAGCCACTGTTAGTCATTCCCCGCGGCCCCCCCTTCCCCCGCCCGCCCTATTTTCTGCAGTGGGAAGCATCCTTTACTGATACATACCTTCATTTTCTTCATCACGTTTCCAAGTTTGATTTCAAAATTCACCAAACACCTGAATTATTTTTACTCTTCTGAACTACTACAGCACTCTATCTGTGCCTTAATTGTGGCCCTCATCATGTTTGTGTGTGTTATATTAGGACTATTTTCCCACTGGAAAATTAACTCTTTGAGGGCGGAAGTCCAGTTTCATTCCTCTTGGTAGCCCCACAGAGCACTTGGCATAGTGGCTAGCAACTGTAAGTGCTCAGTTAAATATTTATTAAATAAACTGATAACAAATAAAGGATAACCTCCTTTGTCACTTAGATGATGACAATAATCAAAGCTACAAATATCCTCACACAAATAGTCCCTGTGTAGATCCTATTTACATGCTCTCTATGTAAGGGTCCCTGGACGGTATAGTTAACACACTTTGCTGCCAACCGGAAGGTGAGAGGTTGGAGTCCACCCAGTGTTGCCTCAGAAGAAAGGCCTGGTGATCTATGTCCAAAAAAGCAGTCACTGAAAATTTTACAGAGTACAGTTCTATGCTGACACATGTGGGGAGGCCATGAGTCAGAACTGACTCAACGGTAACTAGTGTGTCTTTTTTTTTTTTTAATCACAGTTCTCAACAACACTTCAAAAAATGCATTTTGTTCAGCAAAGAAGTCTCAAGGATCTACTCTATGGCGAAGTATTAATTTTGTCCCCTTTTTACA
This sequence comes from Elephas maximus indicus, assembly GCF_024166365.1. NCBI lineage: Eukaryota > Metazoa > Chordata > Mammalia > Proboscidea > Elephantidae > Elephas > Elephas maximus. Next base: position 45,311,270 of record NC_064828.1, on the reverse strand, counting down.
GTAGGTTCTAGGGCAGACACAGTGAGGATTTTAATAGGGAAAGCACAATGGGCGAGCAGGGGCAACCTGCTAGATTTATTATGGGTCATTTGAAATTTGGAAACCATCTGTTTATAGGGTTGAAGGCTTTAAACACAAACCTTACTGGGAGGAATTTCATCTGGCTGTTCTTTCATGCTGCAGACTTCAGCAAAGGCTGCACGTGTGTATGTGCGTGCTTCTATTTTTCATTGAGCAAACCTGATTTCTATAAATTCTCAAAAGAAGTAATGGGTATAAACTATTTTCGGTATTTTAAAAATGCCTGGAAAAGTCTTACGTTTGTTCCTAAACAGGCCTAACAGGGTAACAAAACAAACCAAAAAAAAAAGTTTCTTTGATTTTAACTAGTATTACACTGAAATTTTTTTACTACACACATTATGCCAGGCTAACTAAAAGTAGATGCCTATCTCTAACTAATTAAGAATGGCAAGACCTGAATATTTCTTAATAAATACTGTTTACAATGTCAAAATGTTTCAAAATGGGTTTAGGGAGAACAGAATGATTTGAGTCCACCATAGTGAAATGTACAGAAACCAGTATCATGGATATAATTACAGTACGCAAGACTGGGGGAAGTAATATACATTCCAGAAAATTTCATATGCTATTAGTCATTAGCTGAGAAGGAATTTGTGCAAAAAAAAAAAAAAAAATGTGATCCAAAATGGAGCTTGCAAAATATTCTCTATTGCCTGCTGAAGTTTGTAAGTATTATCTTAAAATTTTTTACCTTCACTCTTAAAAGTAGACATTTTTAATAAGTATTGTCCTGGAGAATAGAAGGTAACATTATATGTGGCATATAATTTTTGGTCCTAATTTTTAAAGCCTATCCATTTCACTGGAAACCCTAGTGGCATAGTAGACGCTACGGCTGCTAACCAAAGGGTCAGTTTGAATCCACCATGCGCTCCTTGGAAATTCTACGGGGCAGTTCTACTCTGTCCTATACGGTCGCTATGAGTTGAAATCGACTCGACGGTACTGGGTTTGGTTTGGTTTTTGGTATCCATTTCATTAAAAAACGAAAATTATCTTTAGGCTAGCAATGATCCACAGTTGGTAAGACTATTTTAAAATAAAGTTAATTATGTTCACCAAAGTTCAGAGAGTACCACAGAGAGTGAGAAGGGAGAAAGCACACTTCCAGGAGGTAATTTCTGGGATGGTAATATTCTCTGTCTTGCCCTGGATAGGGTAATTATTTTTTATAATTATTTTTAAACTGTACATATATGTCGTATGGCCCTTCTGGAATGTACGTTTTAATTAACAGTAAAAAAGTAAGAAGAAAAATCACTCTTTTTGCAGAGGTAAGAGGAAATCATGAAACTTTGGGAAAGAATCAAAATAGACATGTTATGTTACGCCCCTGGGCTAGCAATTTAATCAAGTCACAGAGCCTGAGGGTAATGGAGGCAACTGAAGACAGCACCAATGTAACTGTGAGGGCCAAGATTTTGCCTTTCCTCAAAAACTGAGAATTCTAAGATGTTAATTTAGACCTATTTCTAACCTGGGACAAACTGATAGAAAAGATCAAAACCAAGTTCAGTTGCCTTACCACTGATGAATTTTTATGCCTTTCATCCTATGTTTCGAAATTTCCTTCACAGGTTTACAAAAGCATCTTTTCAAACATCCAGGTATTAAGACAGGCAACAAAGGCCCTGAGACCGGACGGTGCCTGTTTGAGAAATAGTGAAGAGACTGGTGCGGTTAGACAAGAAGCAAGTAAAAGAGAAATAGACTATACTGTCAGGGAGATAATAGGGGATTGGGTATGGAACCTAGGGACTTATTAAGACAAGGAACAGAGGAGCCCCCAAATCTGCAAACAAAGTAACCAAAAATGGGCCAGGGGCAGAAACAAAGCCATTCCCCAGAACATTGGGGCAGGGTATCTAAAAACAGCCTACAAACTACTTTAAAGTTGCTCTTCAGAGGCAGCTGGAGAAAACCAGCCCCAGGGACACGTGCTGAACATCCACCTGTGACCGCTGTGTGACCTTTCACCGGGGCTGTGAGGGGCTGCAGCCCCAGCCAGGGAATCAAACCTGGGGAGTGAGAGACTGTGCAGCCGCGACACCCCATAGTAAGTCCTGCTACGAATCCCAGAAGCCTCCAGGACAGGAGCCATCTTGGAAAGCTGCTGCTCGCGCATCTTAGTTAATATATCCCTGCCTGTGCCTATGAATAAACATGAATCTTTTCCCACCCAAGAACTTTTAAAAACTCAGGCCTGTCTTTTGTTTTGTCAGACGGGGCTATGCCTTGCTCTCGGCCCTCCTCATCTCCGCTTGCAAGCCTCTTCAATAAAGCTTTGCTCGTGTGGAAAACTACATGCCTTACCTGTTCATTCATGACCAGTGAGAGGCAAGAACCTTATTCCTGTAACAGTATCTCAATGTGTTTTGAATGTTAGTCTCCACTATTGCAAAAGCCCTTAAACAGTTTTTATTTCGTTTGCTTATTTAAACTATAAGCTGGTGACTCTTTGCTCCATCTCAATTAGCTTCATTTCACTGTTTAAGTGATTAGTAGCATGGGTTTTGTTTTAGTTTTAAGCAACCCACCTGAAATTCTTCCCTGAATTATGGCTGGGCACTGAAAATTAATTAATATTTCAGTGCATCTTTTATTGAAATGTTTCTGAAAGTAAAAATTTATTTGCTACTCATGTATTTCTTTTTAGGCAGCTCGCCAGGAATTTTAAAACTCGAATCAGCAGCAAAACTCAAGACTGGTATTAATTCCATCTTACAGATTAAAAACCTGAGTTTCAGGAGTAGCGCAGTGGGAAGGGGCAGAGTTGTCATCTGAATCCAGCCTTCCATTATAAAAACTACTTCTTAGACTAATAAAACAGATTTAGTCTAAGCCTACAATTCAACAAACTCACTAAGTACTATTCATACACAAGGTAGTAAATGGATTTGGTTCAGTTTTTTTTTTTAACTATAATTTTTGTGGCACAATACATGCAATATTTCTTCATAAATGCTTTGGGGCACTGCTGTTGTTGTTAGGTGCCACTGAGTTGGTTCTGGCTCACAGCAACCCTATGTACAACAGAATGAAACACTGCCTAGTCCTGTGCCATGCCCACAAACACTGCTATGCTCAAGTCTGTTGTTGCAGCCACGGTGTCAATCCATCTCCTTAAGAGTCTTCCTCTTTTCGCTGACCCTCTACCTTACGAAGCATGATGTCCTTCTCCAGGGACAGGTTCCTCCTTATAACATGTCCCAAGTACATGAGACAAAGTCTCACAACCCTGCTTCTAAGGAATATTCTGGCTGTACACCTTTGGGACATTATCGGTCCTCTTTTTTTCCCCCTAATGAAATACTCCTGGTGGTCAGCCTCCAGGGTGGCTCCCAGTAATCTCCACCTCTTGATATTTCACACCCTTGTGTAGTTCCCAGCTACACTGTACCAGGATTGGTCTCTGTGACCAATGGAGTATGGCAAGACACTTCTAAGATTAGGTTCTAAAAGACTGTGGCTTCCCTTTTGGGTTCTCAATCAGCCTGTCTGTCAACTTTTGTCTCTGTCGACTTATGTCTCTCTTTATTCACTCACTCTGACCAAAGTCAGCCACCATGATGTACGGACACTCAGACAACCTACGGAGAAGCCCAGGAGGTAAGGATCTAATACCTCTAGCCAACAGCCACATGAAGGAGACATCTTGGAAGCAGCTATTCCAGCCCCAGCAATTTAACTGCAAAGTCATGAAAAACCCTAAACATGACCAACCCAGCTATGCACTCCCAGCTATGCACTGGCCCTCAGAAAGTGTGTGAGGTAATAAATGTTAACTGATGTACAAGTATATTAGTTACAAAAAGTAATAGCGTTAAACTTGAAAATGTATCATTATTAAACTTTATGAATGGGGCTTTCCAGTTGCCATCAAGTCCATTCTGACTCATGGTGACCCCATGTGTGTCAGAGTAGAACTACATTCCAAAGGTTTTCAATGGCTGATTTTTCAGAAGCAGATCACCAAGCCTTTCTTCCAAGGCACCTCTGGGTGGAATAGAACATCCAAACTTTCGGTTAGCAGCCAAGTGCTACTAACTATTTGCACTAACCAGGGACTTCTTGATTGGAGCTAGGAAACATTTAATTCATAATGATATCCCAAGTATAAAACTGGTAAATTCATTGACATAATTTAGTTTAATATAGGTACAAAACACCAACCTAAGCCACCTTCGGAATTTTAATACTGTGATGTAATTTTGTGTGGCCTTCCTAGCCATGGTCTTGTAACTCCCACCCAGGTGACTGGGTGAGGCTGTGTGATAGGGTAATTGTGGCCCACCAACGGGATTGGTCAGTTTTGCCTTGAAAGAGAGCCAATTCCAGAGCGGAGAGGAGGATCCTACTACCACCAAGGAAGAACAGCGGAGGAGAGTAGAGAGTGAGTTCTTTGGACTTGAGATCCCCGAACTTAGGTGCTCCTGGAAGCATGAAACAGAGAGAGCGAACAAGCTGTAAACTTGAAGACAGTGAGAAACAGTAGCAGGAGAAAGCCAACAGCAGAGGTCCAGCAGCAGGAGCAGCCTGGTGGGCTTCCTGGCCCATGGAGAGAAAACATCCAGTGTCTCTGAGCAGAGGCCTAGGGCCAGGGAGGGGATGCCTGTGAGCATGGTTAGTAAGAGGCTACCCTGATGGAAGAGTTGTACGGAGTGTTCCTGAGCCTGAATTGTAACCGTTACTTCCCTAATAAACCCCAAAATGGTTAAGTATGGTCTGTGAGCTCTGTGTGGCCACTGCAATGAATTATCGAAGCCAGTAGAGAGTGCTATGGGAGGAATGGCTGGTGTCTGAATTGGGAAGATGGCGGAGAGAGATTTGTCTAGCCTCCATCTCATGGAAGTCAGCCTTGTGCTCTTTATCTTGGTTCTCCTTTCCCCTTGTGGGGTGGAAGGAAGTCAGACACTGCCCCCAAGCCGTTTTTGCAAATACCAATAGTTCAAATCAAAACAATGTACACACATTTACATATATGGCAGGTATACTAGGAATTTGTTTAAAAATACTCTCGTTCTGTTAGACTTTTACAACTGCCATTTCTTTATGCTTCTCTAATTATACCTTTTAAAATATACGAACTCCTTCTCTGGCAGAATAAACAGGCTACCTGACTTACAACAGATGCTTCCATTAAATCCTCAGAATTTTCACTACTCATATAGAATTTTAAATGTCTTCCTTGAGACACTCCATTCTATATCTACTTACATTGTATGTACATAAGTAACCATTAGGTGTTTTTTCAAACTTAAAGGAACGGTCAAAATAATGGGGGGCGGGGAGAGGTTCAGCACACTAGTCATCAGTAACATGGCTTATCAGACAAGAGCATAGGATCTGGAGTCCAGGAGACCTGGGCTGGAACTCTGGCTCTAAAATTTACTAGCTGTGTGACCTTGGGTAATTTTCTTAACCTCTCGGTACCTCTGCATCCTCATTTATAAAATAGCAACAATAATACCTACCCCATAGGGTTGCATAAGGAATGAATAATGCATAAAACATTCTTAGCACAGAGCCTCGCATACAGCAAGCTCTAAATCAATGAATGCTCGTCATTTTTTAGTGTAGCAAAAAGTGAAACAAAGGGCTGCAGGAAATTCCCCAACTGGGGACAATACTGTTTTGGATATTATCATTCTGTCCATATTCTGGCAATTATTTTCGTATGTCTGTGATCAATCTGGAATTTGCATTTTAGTAAGAGCAAAATAATTATTCTTTGAATATTATTTTAAGGTATATCAAGGAAGAACAGACAGTGAAGAATTGATTTCTCCACTAATTAAAGGCATCTCAGAACTCCTAAACCACAGCTTCTCCTCAGTCGGCTTTTCTTTTTTCTGCAACAAAAACAAAAGTCCTAAAATCTGAGGATCAGGGTCTATCTCTTGTTATGTCACGCCATGCAATTATCATATTACTTGGTATTTGTACAGAACTTTAGAATCCATAAAGTGTTTTCCCAGGCGTTATCTTATTTGATCGTCTACTAAGTTCTAGCTGAATACTCAACGTTCATTTCAAATGTAAAGGGAATTTGAAAATTACAACGGGGAGGATGATTCTTTAAGTTCAAAGTTGATCATGGCACTAACTGTTTCAGTCTCTTGGACGATTCTCGAAGGGGAAGAAAGGGGCAGCCTGGCTGGGAGCTGCAGGCCACCAAGTCAATAAGTATATATAGAAATTTTCACAATACTCTTCTCAGTGTCAGCTATACCAGCCGTATCACTCCCCTCCCTCCTCTCACAGCCAGCACTTTGTCAAAGAAAAATGAGATCCTGTCTTTGAAAAAGCTGGAGAACCCAGTTTCAAAGTTTCTCTCTTCTTTTTTCCCCCACGCATTGCTTTGGAACAGCCTGACCCATTATCTTTTTTAACAGCTCATTATTTCAATTTAATGTCCTTATCTCCTGTCTTCTTTCCACTTGGCGAAGCTCCTCTTATCAAATGTTACTCTGTGTTTAAAATCTGAAAGATAGCTAATATGGGGCGTATTACAGCAAACGCAGGAAAGAACCCTGCATTGCCACTATTTATTTGCATTCAGAACTGCGTGCTTTTTTAAAGCAACTTCTTTATCCTCAGAAAGTGTCGTTTTTGTTATTAAGTTCTATCTAGGCTTTCTTCAGGATCATCAGCTATCACTACTAACTGAGAAAAGCCACTGGATAGCACCCATCTCAACAGTAAATGATTTTCAGAAAGAAGGGAGAGGCAAGGGTCCTGGATTAGAAGGAAGTATGCACTTTAAAATTTGGTAAAAATTCCTAACTTCAGAATATTCTTAGATTTCATATATTGTTTATCTTCTGTTAGTTTTTATCTTCTGTTAATACTGACACTTAAAAACAGTCACATTAACAAGCATAATCTCTTCTTCTCAAGACAATCATTTTCACAATTCACTAATGGTTTATTAAATGGTTTGTCCAGTTCTACCTTTGATCTGATAATGTTATTGGTTGCAGTTCGAAATAAAGCAGTAAAGCTTAATAGTTTTAAAACGTATTTTAATAACTCTTAAATAACAGAAATGACATTTTGAGTGTCAATCTTCATTTTTTTTTTTTCCAGTTCAAACAAGTATCAACCAACCAACTCATTTTTTGACATTGTCTTCTATAGGTAAAAGAGCATTCTTCAATGTAACTTTTCACCATCATGTCCTCTACTTCCCTCTAATACAATAAGACCCCAAACTCAAATAAACAGAAATTCTCACTGACATCAGAAGCAGCATACCACTTTACCAAAGCATTTGTTAATTCAGCTTCCTTTTTTCCTAATTGCTTTTTCTGATTTCATAACTGAAACTGAATTTTAATGCAATTCCTACTTGTCTTTGATTATTTACTTAGGAAAAGAAGGTTTTAACTTACGCTACACTTACCAAAAACCAAACCCATTGCCATCCATTCAATTCCGATTCATGGAGACCCCATGTGTTACAGTGTAGAACCACACCTTGTAGGGTTTCCTTGGCTGCAATCTCTATGGAAGCAGATCTCCAGGGCTTTCTTCCACACCACCACAGGGTGGATTCAACAGCCAACCTTTCAACTAGCAGCCAACTGCAAACCATTTGCACTACCCAGGGGCCTTTTGATGCTACACTTGGTTAACCATACGGTACTCTGTATTGAACTTCTAAGCCACTCTTTTACTTTTTACTTCTTATTTACCACTGAAATGGAGCTTTTTTCTCTCTCTTTTTTTTAATTGGGCTTTAAGTGGAAGTTTAAGTCAGTTTCTCATACAAAAACTTACACATTGTTATGTGACCCTAGTTGCTCTCCCTATAATGTGACAGCACACTCCTTCTCTCCACCCTGAATTTCCTGTGTCCATTCACCCAGCTCCTGTCTCCCTCTGCCTTATCTTGCCTCCAGACAGGAGCTTCCCACATAGTCTCATGTGTCTACTTGAGCCAAGAAGCATGCTTCTCACCAGTATCATTTTATGTCTTATAGTCCAGTCTAACCTTTGCCTGAAGAGTTGGCTTCGGGAATGGTTTTACTTGTGGGCTAACACAAAGTCCAGGGGCCATGTCCTCTGGGGTCCCTCCAGTCTCAGACAGACCATTAAGTCTGATCATTTTATGAGAATTTGACGTCTGCATCCCACTTTTCTCCTGCTCCATCAGGGGTTCTCTGTTGTGTTCCCTGTCAGGGCATTCATTGGTGGTAGCTGGGAACCATCTAGTTGTTCTGATCTCAGGCTGAGGGAGTCCCTGGTTTATGTGGCCTCTTCTGTCTCTTGGGCTCTTACGTACCTTCTGTCTTTGGTGTTCTTCATTCTCGTTTGCTCCAGGTGGGTTGAGACCAATTGATGCATCTTAGATGGTCACTTGCTAGCTTTAAGACCCCAGATGCCACTCACCAAAGTGGGATGCAGAACATCGTCTTAATATATTTTGTTATGCCAATTGGCCTAGACGTCCCCTGAAACCATGCCCCTAGACCCCCGCCCCTGCTACTCTGTGACTTGAAGTGTTTGGTTGCATTCAGGAAACTTCTTAGCTTTTGGATTAGTTCAGTTGTGCTGACTTCCCCTGTGTTGTGTGTTGACCTTCCCTTCACCTAAAATAATACTTGTCTACTATCTAATTAGTGACTACCCCCCTCCCTCCCTGAAATGTAGCTTTTTTAAGAAAATTAAGTAAGACCTCAACTGAACAGCAGAGTTGATAACCTCCTAAAATACTTGGTTTCCTCAGCCACAAAATGGGAATATGGTATCTTCCTTAGAGGGTTACTACAGGGATGAAATGAGATGAGACAGGGAAAAAAGTTCAACTCATGTTGCCATGATAATAGTGAAGATGATGGGGTATGCCAATGTAGTAATATCACACAGTACTCACACCATTAATGACAAGTATATAAAGAAATTTCTCATGTTAAAACTGTTGCTGCGGAGTCAATTTTAACTCATAGTGACCTGGTAGGGGACATAGCAGAACTACCCCACAGGATTTCCAACACGCAGGCTGGTCGATTTGAACTGCCAACCTTTTGGTTAGTAGCCGTGCCCTTAACCACTATGCCACCAGGGCTCCATTTACCATGTTAAGCAGATTAAGTGTAAAAACGAGCAGGACCAATACAAGGTGGTAACCCCAAAACCACATGTGAACTCACGGTAACATTAGGTTTCAGCTAACTAGTCAAATACTACTTTGAGTTTTAAATATTTGTTTCTATAATGGAAATAGTCACAAAACATTTTCAAGTTTAAAAATGTTTATTTCAAGAACTGCCATGAAATTACCATTTATGTGGAGAATTAAGCAGCACAAACATTTCTCTAAATACTTCCAGAGGTTGGTAAATATGCTTAAACATATATACTGGGGAAAACAAAACAAACCCAAACACAGAACATTGCTGTCAGGGTTCTTCATGATTAAATCTTAAAATGCTATGTCTCATTGTAGGTTTTCATTTTCCTACTATTTCTGAAAGGATCAGTACTTTTACATAAAATTTTTGTTTTTTCATAATTCCACATTAAACACATTAGTATACATGAAGAATAAAATTTATGGATAATAAAATATTTCATTCAATAGTAAAAGACCCAAATAATGTTTAAAAGCCCAAATGAATTTAATGATTATATTTAACTAATTAAAAAAGTAATGAGAAAAATCCCTTTTTATTATTTCTGAATTAATAAAAGCTATGGAAACCCTGGTGTCATAGTGGTTAAGTGCTACTGCTGCTAACCAAAGGGTTGGCCGTTCGAAACCACCAGGCACTCCTTGGAAACTCTATGGGGCAGTTCTACTCTGTCCTATAGGGTCGCTATGAGTCGGAATTGACTCAACGGCACTGGGTTTGGTTTTGGTTTTTACAGTAGTGCATGGACTGTCTCCTCCGCCTTTCCCCCAAAAATGGGCTATAATTTGACATTCTCCTGTGGTGTACTTGGTGATTTGTCTTGAGAAGTTCTTTTGGCCAACTACCTCTAGAGCACAGGAAGAGATATATGTCTCTTTGGCTTCCATTTGTACTTGAACTGACTCTCTTTATATTAATGTTTCATTTTATTTTTTCTCTGTTCATGTTCCAAAAAATATTCAGGAATAAAAACATATAATATGACACAGTTTCTCCATGACTACTGTAATACTGTATTTCTTGCTCGTCTCTCAAACTCATCACATGAACTTGGTAATGACTAAAAAGTTTAAGTCGGTGAAAAATAAAATATATCTAAGATACAACTATTGGTCTCTATGCATCCACAGTAAAATAGAATTAGGGAAACCAAAGGCTCAGAGAAGAAATTAGTCCGCAGAACTAACAGGATGGCACAAACCACGATCTCATCTACCCTGAGACCAGAAGAACTAGATGGTGCCCAGCAACCACTACTGACCACTCTGATCAGGACACAATAGATGGATGTGATAGAATGGGTGCAAAACATGGAACAGAACTCAAATTCTTAGAAAGTCCAGACTTCCTGGACTAGTTGAGCCTGGAAGACACCCCGAGACTATCACCCCGAGATATTCTTTAAACCTGTAACCAAAACTGTTCCATGAGGTCATCTTTTAGCTAAATAACATATTGGCTCATAAATAGTATCACTCATGAGTATTGAGCTACTTCAAAAATCATCTATATGAGACCAAACAGTCAATAATTACTCTAAAGCAAAGATGAGAAGGCAAAGAGGAAGGGAAACTAGACTACTGAAAACAGACAATCAGGGCAGAAATAATAGGAGAGTTGACACACTATGTAATATGTAACTGATGTCACTGAACAAATTGCGTAGAAACTGTTAAATGGGAACCTAATTTGCTGTGTAAACTTTCACCAAAAACACAATGAAATATTAAAAAACAAGAACATAAAAGTAAGGAAGTTGTTGCGGATAATCTTCCTTATAAAGTTCTTCCAAATGTTTAGCCACTATCTTAAAACTAATAAACTTCCCTTCCCTTACTAAGGCTAAGAAGAACTACAGGTTCCGTCTAATTCCATCATTACTCATCACTCATGAAAAATGTAAACGCAAACTTACGTAATGCCCTAGACATACTTACATAATATCCTAGACATGGTGTGCCCTTACATGATGTTCATAAAACGTTTTTGTTAGTTTACATAAGCCATCTTACTTTAGTCAGCCTATCACCTCACTGAGGACGCATATAGATACTAGCAGTACCTGAGTATTTACTATGTGATAAATCCTGTAAATAGGGTTTTCTCCTAGGTAAACCTGAAGATACTCAGGAATCTCAGAAAAAGCAGTGATGCTGTTACTGAGGAACTGAAGCATATCCAACTTTTCTAAAACCAAGACTGTGCATATTCATGGGTTCACGCCGAAGGTCCATTCTTTTATGATCACGGTTGTAATCAAGTCTTTGTCCACAAGTCACAAACTTGAACATGATTCACACATGCTGTAGATTTTACAAAGAAAAGTCCAAAAATAGCAAAATGGCAATAGAATCAAAGAACATGAAATATTTCCTCTTGTGCATCTAAACACAATTTCTGAAGAGGGTAGCTTATTTCAATTGTTTAAATGTAACGTTAAAAAAAAAAAAAAACATTGCCATCGAGTTGATTTCGACTCATAGTGACCCTACAAGACAGAGTAGAACTGTCTCATGGAGTTTCCAAGGAGTACCCGGTGGATTCGAACTACCAACCTTTTCGTTAGCAGCCATAACACTTAACCACTATACCACCAGGGTTTCCAAATACTAGACTCTAAATCATTAAATATCTTGGGAATCTTTATTCGAACTACAGTTAAAGTGTATATGCATGTGTATGCATGCACACAGACACCTACGCATACCTATTAAATACCAGGAATGCCCTACCAAAGGTCAGGCCAGTTTTAGAATTAAAGGATCTATGGTTTCTGGGACATAAGAAACAAAGGAAAATTTAAGAACAAGAACATCAAGGCAGAAGTAAAGAAGTTCAAAAATTAGTCAAATAAGTAAACAGTATGTCTAGAAACCAGGAAGTAAAAAGAGAGATTAAGAAGTTAGGTCAACATGGTCTCAGGGAATATCTGGCTCAATTGGTATAACATAGTTTATGAAGAAAATGTTCTACATTGTACTTTGGTGGGCAGCATCTGGGTCTTAAAACCTTGTGAGCAGCCATCTAAGATACTTCACTGGTCTCTCTTTATCAGGAGCAAAGGAGAATGAAGAAAACTAAAGACACAAGGGAAAGGTTAGTCCAAACGACTAATGGACCACAACTACCACAGCCTCTACCAGGCTGAGTCCAGAATAGAGGGTTCTGGACAGAGCTGGAAAAAAATGTAGAACAAAATTCTACTCACAAAAAAAAGACCAGACTTACTAGTCTGACAGAGACTGGGGAAACTCTGAGAGTACGGCCCCCAGACACCCTTTTAGCTCAGTAATGAAGTCACTCCTGAGGTTCACTTTTCAGACAAAGGTTAGACAGGCCCATAAAATAAAATGAGACTAAAGGGGCACACCAGCCCACGGGCAAGGACTAGAAGCCAGGAGGGAACAAGAAAGCTGGTAATAGGGAACCCGAGGTAGAGAAGGGAGAGTGCTGGCATGTTGTGGGGTTGGTAACCAATGTCACAAAACAATATGTGTACTAACTGTTTAATGAGAGGCTAGTTTTCATCTAAACTACAATTAAAAAAAAAATGAGGTCAAATTTCAGTACTCAGGGCAGACAACACTATATGTATGCATCAATGGTTTGGCAGAGCAAGATAATCATTATCACCATCAACACACTGGCACGAGCCTGTTCTGAGGATAGTGTATTGTCCCATGTTCGGTGTACACGCCCTGTTCATACATTTACTTATTTATATACTCACTCATTCAACATATACTAAGCACATACCATGTGCCAAGCACTGTACAGTTCAGTTTTGGATCCCTCAGAGTTTGAGGTGTACATGGCATACATGAATGAACATGCCAATACGCAGCTGTGTATGTGGGATTGGAGATCAGGGGACAGAGATCGTGGTTAAAAGTGAGCAACTATGGTCTCATCAGCATCTTTATTTTCCTTTATGAGCTATAGAAATGGATGGCAGGGAGTACGGGATATGAAGAATAGAGAACCAGGACAGAATCTTGAGCAACAAACGGGAAGCTGGAAGGAATACCAGAAAAGCACAGCATCACAGAAGTCAAAGGAACAAGAGTGTCTCAAAAAGGAGCTGGTAGTCAATGACGTCAAATGATGTGAAGACATTAAAGTATACAAACACTGAAAAGTGTCTATTGGCGGTAGGCGACCTTGGGTTTAGAGGGATACAAGGAAGTTGGCTAAGGAAAGATGGAAGGGAATGGTAAGTCCATGGCATAAGGGGAGGGTACTGACATTTCTGGAAGCATCGGTTATTTTGGGGGAGGAGAGTTTTCCCCTTCCCTCCTATCCTGAAAGAATCTATACGATAAAAAGAACTGAAAATCAAAATAGAGGATAAGGTAATGGATTTTTTTTAGAGAGAAACAAACCTTTAGGTGGCACCTGAAAATAGAAAGGCCTGATTTAAAGGGAATTGGTGAAGTATATTTGAGGAATCTCTGAATATGTCTGAGATAAGAGAGTACAGGAAAGAAGAGTGGTGGAAATACAAATATATACTCACTGATTCAACATATACTAAGCACTTACCATGTGCCAAGCACTGTACAGTTCAGTTTTGGATCCCTCAGAGTTTGAAGTGTGCATGGGATGTATGAATGGACATGCCAATATGCAGTTGTGTATGTGGGATTGGAGATCAGGAGACAGGGATAGTCGTTAAAAGTGAGCAACTGTGGTGTCAAAATACAAAATGCTTTTCCATACTGATTTGGGTGGGAGACACAGAGAATGTAACTACAATGATTGAAAAGCTAGATTCTGTATTTATGCTACAAAACATCCCAATCTATATAGTGGACTTCCATAAGCCTAAAATGACTTTTGGTGACTTTATCATCAAAATCAGAATTAAGAGGTGCACAGTTCCTAAACTCAGAAACAGAAATCAGCTCAAAGGATAGGAACGTGATTCAGTTAAACAAAATGAAAAATATGCAGCTTTCAGTATTTCTTAGAGAATACACAAATGCAAAATAAAAACCTGGTATACAAAATAAACACTTAAAGTAAGCAGTATTTAAAGATACTGAAGTTACAAATTAGCAAAGTGTTTAGAAAGTTAAGATAATGTGTCAGAGAGCTTGTCACCATGTGTAAGTAACATACGCTAAAAGTGTAATAAACCATGATGATTAAATTATTTTTAAAACTAAGACATGTGTAGCTGATCAAAATTTTCAGGTAGAAAGGGTAACAGAGACTGTACATTTTTAAGAAAGACAGCAACTGTCTTACATAGATACTGAATGCAGAAGACCAGTTTCTCCTGGAACTGGGAAGCCAAAGGGGATCTGGACAAGTTAACTACAACCATCATCAAACCAGGGTACCACACTAAATAGTCATACATGGTTATATTCATTCGTGGACCTCAATGCTTTCCTTGGGCAAATAAAAAGCTTGCTCATTGGGTTGAGTTTTCATTACTAACATTAAATAGAATTTTTAACTTTTATAGGGTATACCAAAATCAAACCCATCACCATTGAGTCAATTCTGACTCATAACCACCCTAAAGAACAGAATAGAACCACCCCATAGGGTTTCCAATGAGCGGCTGGTAGATTTAAACTGCTGACCTTTTGGTTAGCAGCCAAGCTCTTAACCACCAGGGCTCCTTATACCCACTACCACTATAGGGTGTAAAAGCGCTGTTTAAATCTGTATGATGTATATGGGTATGCATGTGTGTATATGTCTGGGCATGTTTACGTATGTACATCAACATATGGGATGTTATGTCAGTTTCAGAAAAATTGCATGTGTTTCTTTACATGTACCTTAATAAATTTGTAGTTAAATTTTATTCCAGAAATTATTCAAGACATATGTCAGTATATCTGGATACTGCTAACATACCTTGAAGACAAAATTTAGTGACTATAAACTTTAGGGAAAATGAGCAATGTTCAGAGCAAAGAGAGAAAGGAATAAGTATATTTGAACTACTGATCCATTGTCTCCCTAGAGTTATTAATTATTTCATTCTCTTTATATATTAAGTTCAACCAAGTTTACCAAGATTTATCCATCTACTGGTCTGTGTAAAAGTAACAATGTTCATTTCCATTAATCAATCATGGTGAAGAGCTTAATAAATCACCATTATTCGGTGAATCCCTACATGATATTTTCTGTGCAAAGAATTTCTGTATAGGTACTATGTACATAAGACCATATGATAAGTGAACTGTGCCACCAGAGAAGAGATTCCTAGAAAAATGTCAGCTCATTTCTTAATCTGTTCTATTTTATATGATTGAATTTTTCAATTTTGGTCTAATGAACTTAAATTATTACAGGTACAATTTTGTGAATTATGGAATTAATGGAATTCAAATTTTATGGAACTATAATTGACTATAAAATGTATTTAATATGATTCTAATTGAAATATTCCATTGTTACAGAATTCATCTATTTGGTGGCGTCGTTTGGAGGTAAAGAAACTATCAATGGTATATTTGGTTCTAACTGAATTTCTTGACTTCTTGTTTAACAGAGAGTTGTGACACATCTTGTACTTAAAACTATTCTCTCTGGTGTAAACCAAACCAACCCCATTGTCATCAAGTTAATTCCAACTCATAGCAACTCCGTAGGACCTAGTAGAGCTACCCTGTAGGGTTTCTAAGGCCATAATCTTTACAGAAGCAGACTGCCACATCTTTCTCTAGCAGAGTGGCTGGTGGGTTTGAATCACTGGCATTTCAGTTAGCAGCTAAGCGCTTTAACCACTGTGCTACTAGGGCTTCTTCTCTATAGCCTAAGAGGGGTATAATCTCCGAGAAGGAAGAAAGATAACGTATAAAATTCCATTTTGAAACTCAGAATACACTAGGAATTTCTAAACATTAGTAAATTATTATAATTACAAATACTCATTTTCTCTTACGAATTTGTTTTTTAGATGTGAGGTCATGGGTTATGCCAAAAGTGGTGGTAGATTTTCGACTGATGGGGAGAATTTCTGGGATGAAATGTAAATACAAAATAGGCAGAATTGGAACTGGAATTCATTCATTCCTTCATTCACCAATTATGCTGGAAATCTGTTTCAGTACTAGAACCCCACTGCCATGTAAAATGAATAAGACCCAATTTCTTCCTTTCCAAAGAGAGACAAGTACAGAAGAAAACTGTAAGTCATTTCTTCATCAGTCATCATTTTGGATAATGGTCATCTATACTGATTATGGCTATTTAGAATTTTAACAATAGATTCTGATAATGAACTATGATTTGCCTCCCAGAAGTCAGAAGATATCTTACCATTATTACCAGACATTTGATTGACATTTATGTAGGTAGCACCATTGCAGAGAATGATTTCTGGAATGTGTCCAGTAGAGAATATTTGAGTCTGAGTGGTCTCATTATTTATTAGACTATATTTGGATAACTAATTTGCATTAAATTATATTAACATGATATTGTTATGTTCTATTGGAATAAAGGAAACCCTGGTGGCATAGTGGTTAAGTGCTACAGCTGCTAACCAAAGGGTTGGCCATTCGAATCCACCAGGCGCTCCCTGGAAACTCTATGGGGCAGTTCTACTCTGTTCTATAGGGTCGCTGTGAGTCAGAACCAACTCAATGGCACTGGGTTTGGTTTTGGTTCTTGGAATAAAAATTGGAGCTGGAACACTGGAAAAGGGGAAGGCAAAATGCCAAATTAATGGGCACTGACTGGAGTTAAACACCTAATTCGGTAGTTGGAGCTGAGTTGGCCAGAAGCCACATGTTATTTTAACCAAGGCTTTTAAGTAAGCTATATCAACAAATGATGGCATATATAAAAATTCAATGCATACAAAAGAGGGGTACCCATGCCCACCATAATTCTCAGGGAGTATGTCTATCCACAACTAAATATGTTACAAAAACCATGCAGGATTCGAGGGCCAGTGTGGCAGGGACAGGGGTCTGGTGACCATGGTTTCAGGGAACATCTAGGTCAACTAGCATAACAAAATGTATTAAGAAAACATTCTGCATCCCACTTTGGTGAGTGGTGTCTGGGGTCTTAAAAGTTAGCAAGTGGCCATCTAAGATGCATCCACCAATTGGTCTCAACCCACCTGGAGCAAAGGACAATGAAGAACACCAAAGACACAAGGTAAACATGAGCCCAGGAGACAGAAAGGGCCACGTAAACCAAAAACTCCATCAGCCTGAGATCAGAAGAACTAGATGGTGCCTGGCCACCATCAATGACTGCCCTAACAGGGAACACAACAGAGAATCCCTGATGGAGCAGGAGAACAATGGGATGCAGATCTAAAATTCTCATAAAAAGACCAGACTTAATGGTCTGACTGAGACTGGAGGGACCCCAGAGGTCATGGCCCCCGGATCCTCTGTTAGTCTGAGGCTGGAACCATTACTGAAGCCAACTCTTCAGAAAGGGATTCGAGTGGACTATTTTTATAAGACAGAAAATGATACTGGTGAGGAGTGAGCTTCTTGGCTCAAGTAGACACATGAGATTATATTGGCAGCTTCTGTCTGGAGGCAAGATGAGAAGGCAGAGGGGGGGACATGAGCTGGTTGAACGGACATGGGGAATACAGGGTGGAAAGGAGGAGTGTGCTGTCACATTAAGGAGAAAGTAGCTTGGGGTACATAGCAAGGTGTGTATAAGTTTTTGTATGAGAGACTGACTTGATTTGTAAACTTTCACTTAAAGCACAATAAATTTAAAAAATGAATGCTCTAAGAAAAAAAAAAAAGAAAAACTATGCAGGAAATAGAACCACAGATTACAAACTGCTAAGCAAGATCATACCCCCTCATAGAAACCTTTCAATGTATAATGCTAGATATGAGTTACAAACTTTTGGTTGATCCGTTTATACTTTAATTGCAATAATTAGCTTTACACAGACAGTTACTGTGAAATCTGAAAATAAGCAGGGTAAAAATTTATTATAATTTTGGATTACAAAGAGACTCAATATACACATGTCTATGGAAGGTATTAAAAACAGTGTGTAAGAAGGGACCTACAGCATCAGCTAGCCCAAAATGGGGTAAGGAGAAGGATACAGGGAAGGGAAAACAACAGTATGAAGCAGGAAGGTAATGCAGGAAAACGGAGAAGCCCCAGAGAAAAGAATGGAAGTTGAAAATAAACTTACAAGAGTCAGAAGGAAGCTAGCATGGTAAAAAGTTGTCACCCTATTGTATGGTAAATCAATACAGAATGAGGCTTGAGCCTAGTTTTCAATTCTTACTAACTGTGACTTCATTTATAAAGTCAAAATATTAACAGAACCTACCTTTTGGGGTTATGAAGAAACTTAGGTGACATAATGCATGGACAAGAAGCAAATTCCCAGCAAGTTAAAGTTTATGTACAAATAGAGCAAACCAAAAAGAGAACATGTTTACCAAATAAGACAAACACCTACTTGGACAAAATAGAAATCAAGATACCAACTGCCATCAAGTCAATTCCAACTTACAGCGATCTTACAAGACAGAGTAGAACCGCCCCATAGAGTTTCCAAGGAGCACCTGGTGGATTCGAACTGCTTACTTCTCAGTTAGCAGTCATAGCACTTAACCACTATACCACCAGGGTTTCCAGAAATCAAGATAGTGTGAATAAATTAACATCATGGAGATCCATCGTTATCAAACAAGCTAAAACTATATAAGCTTGATGTACTCCATCATATGGCTCATGCTTAAGTAATTTTGGGTAAATTACATATTTGGAACCTTTGTCATTCTCTCATCAAATAGTTGACTTCTTGTCGCATTAAGCTCATAGAAGCCCTAAACTACAAGACCATTAGATCACCTCATCCCTTCTAAAAATCACCAGAACAGTGGTCCAGGCTGTTGAGAGAAAAGTCTCTGTGGTCTCTCACATTTCTGCACATCCTGTGGGCAAGAAACTAAATGCCCTTTGTTCTGGACCATCTTTCCAAGGTTGCTTCTATAGCAAAAAGCCTTTGAAGACAGAGACACTGTCTCCCTCCAGAAAAAAAGAAAAGGCATGTTTATTGCCCATTCTAAAAGATTTAGGTTCCCCAAGCTCAGAGGTCCTCTCCTGTAACAGAACCCACTGTATGTGCAGGCATAATTTGGCCGTCTTCACATCCCTTTATGGGAAATGGGGCTCAGTGTTGACTTAAATGTTGATGCTCTGGCTTCTATGAATGCTATGAGTAATAAACTGTTCTTTATCTCTGACCTAAGGGTCTCGGGTCTTCTGCTAGCATCTATGAAACTTGGCAGGCTAACTTGATAGCTTGCAAGTAAGACAAAATCTCAGACTCTTTACAGTTCTTGACACCAGAGTTTTGGGGAACACATAACCCACTGAATTACAAAAAAGGCATGAATATGATATTTTAGGAGAGTCTCAGATCCCCCGAATCTCATTCATCAACCACAGTAACATGGGTGGATTTTGGGTTAAAAACCCTTGCATAGAAAAGGAGGAGCCACACTCAAGCAGGACCTACTGAAAAGCTCTGCAACCAAGGATGAAATATATGCTGCTGACAAATGACTAATTGTCCATATACAGGTTAGACAGAAAAATACGGCTAAGAGGTCAGCGCTCTCCTTGGAACAAGACTTGGTAAACAGACTTGACCACAGGAGTGAGGGGATCAGATCTTGTGAGGTCTAATGTGGCGGTTGCAACTCAAGTCAAAACACTTGCTGAGTATTCTTTCTACAAAGAATACTATACCAAACCAAACTCACTGCCATCAAGTCGATTCTGACTCAATTCTGACAGAAGAGAACTGCGCCACAGGGTTTCTAAGGAGTGCCTGGTAGATTCGAAGTGCCGAAGTTTTGGTTAGCAGCTGTAGCTCTTAACCACTGTGCCACCAGGGTTCCGAATATACTTGCAGTAGCTATTAAACATCATTAATTGGAAATTTTTGAATAAAACAATGAATAAGTGATTTCAATACCTCTATTTAAAACGTCATTAATAAAAAAGCCAGAAATCTTACACCATCATAAATCTCTAAATCTGTCTACACTAAAAACACTACATCAGTTCACCTTTACAAGGGAGAGGAATTAGAAGAAAGCACTTTTGAAAAACAAGGTTAAAAATAAATAACTTTTGTAGTTTGGGTAAATATCTCACTACAGAAATGCCCTCCACTATAAATGTTTTAGGAACACATGAAAATTTTCTGAGATTAGTTAGTCCCCTAAGTGGTCATCTGTCTATCAAATATTACATTATTAACTTCCTTTTTTGTGGTATGTCATCTAGTTTTCAAACATTTCCAGAGTCCTTCTACCGTCTCCACTGAATTCAACCAACAAATGTATTTATCTGGAAACACTGTTCATGTTTCTTCTTTAGTGCTACATTGAGTCATGTGCATAATATGTCGCTGCACATTGTAACTTACTACATCCTATTGCATCCACTGTAGTATCCCTCTGGACATTCTTGCAGTAAGAAGCTCCCTTTCGAAGACGTTTTCACAGCAGAAAAATATTCAAAAACCTTACATTTTATTGACTGAAATTCGCATGACAGGCATAACATTTGATCTAAAAACTTCACTTAATCATTTTAGAAGGAATATTTGTAAAAATTAAGGCCATCAGGAAAAAAAGTCCACTATATACTACAGCTGATTATTTTGTATTATCTATCGGCATAATTCAAATCCTGCAATTAGAGATGTTTGTAGCTGGGAAGGGGTACTAGCAACTCGATATGCCAATGAAAAAACTGAAGCTCTGAAAGATTAAAGAACCTGTGTAGACTGCAACTTCCTACAGAGATAACGGGAGACTGATACTGGTGACCAGGATTTACACCATTACATGACACTGCACTTGTTCCCAAAGAGCAAGCAGCCAACTGTAATCATAATGTATTACTCTGACAATCTCCATAGCTATGGGCTGCTGTCTTATGCATACATCTGTTATTTAGCAATGGAACTTTTCTTACTTTTTACCTGCCTGTTGATGTACGCAAAGACTGACTGACACCTCAAGCACCGTGTGGTGCAGTTTGACTTTGAGGGCTCTCTTCCAACCTCCGCCATACTGCATTTTAGTAGCAGTTTAAATATCCTAACCCAGGGATGTTCACAGCATTACTATTACAGCTGTCTTTTAAGATATACAAAACCACATTTGCTAGAGGACGGTGCCACTGCCATAAAGAAAACTATACCCCAATCATTTGTTTCAGATGCTACAAAGCCACATCAATACTGTGCAGAAACAGGCCTCAGGAAATCCTGAACATTCTGTAAAGAAAAATAAAGATGCAGGATGGTTCTTTCTTTTGGCTAAGAATGTTCCTCCTTGCTAGTAGTTTTCTGTATCAAATCTGAAATGAGAGCTAAAAGATTAATATACTTTTCACAGTTACAAGCTTCCCTGTACCATTTTATTTTTAAAATGGCCCTGATTTTCTTGTCCTAAAAACACAAAATACATATATTGTCTGAGAGTGAACCCTAGGGATGAAACTACATGGAGAAGCAATATAGGTTATAGGAAAACGTGCCTTCATAATGTCTTCTGCTATCTGCATTGCTAACTATAACTCTTGCATATATAATTCCATTATACTTTTATAATTCAGGGTTTTCAAAATGCTTTTGAACCATTAATATATTTTCCTGGTTAAAATTCTTCGAGATGTTCTTAACAAGAGTCTTAGATAATGAATTTGGGCACACTCTGGAACACTCTTTACAGTATTATCATTCTCATTAATTTTCAGAACTACCCACTGTGCTGAGATGATTGTCATGGGCCTAAGACTTCAATTTGGCTAAATATTTTTGCATATATTTCAACATATAAGTAACTAACAGATGTTTAAATGTTAAGTTCATATGGAAGAAATGGTTAAATATGTTTAATCTCATGATTTCTCTGCAACACTAATTCTTATTTTATGATTTCTTTATATATTTCACAATTTCCTTCATGCCTTGGTCTACGGTGGACCAATAATTACCAAATACCTTCAACAATAGCAAAACAACCCTTTAACGCAGTACTGAACTTAAACCATTTATGCAAATATAATATTTAATATATGTAGGATCAGTATTTTTAAGACAAAATCCTCAAATGGTAACCCAAACATTATTTTTATAAAATATGCAGAGTTCATATAAAGCCTGTACTTTTTCACAAGAAGGGAGTGTTCCATTTATATTCTTACTTGGCTTTAGCAACCTGATCTATGATACTGCCCTAATCCGCCAGAAGAAGATGGGTAGGCGGCTAAAAACCAACATTAAGAGACTTAATGCGGTACACAGTTTCATACTTTCATCCGGTTTATTCTTTTTCTTTGCCTTTTTGGTTATCTCTGAGGACTGCTTCTGCCTCCATTGTTTCATCCTTTAGCATTCACATATCAGAGCAATAAGTATTTCATTACTGGTTTATCTGTCCAGAGGCTTGAGAAGCGGTAACAATTAACCCTCCCTTCACAGTGATTGATACAGGCTTTGCTTTCAATTTGTTCCACTACACAGATCATGAAATTCTGAATGCAATCATCCTCATTGACCTACACTTTCAAACACACAGCTACAATGAGACGAAAGTAATTATTAAAAGGAACACAGGACTACTGAGAACTGAAACAAAGTCTTTGTAAAAATCTGTTTGATGACCTTCTGGTAAAATTGGTAAATTTCGATGTTAAGGAAAATGATAGCTTTGCATCCGTGTCTGGAAATATTCAATGCAAACTGATCAATGTATATTATGGTGATTGCATTGGGTACAGTACGTACTTAGGAAATACAGAAAACCATTCCAGGGCTGCTGCTACAAACATAGAATTAAACTGCTAGCATTGTAGCTAAAACCTGTCTAAAATTTTTTTCAAGTAAACTAAAGTTCATGACTTGTAGGGAAAAAAAACACCACAGCAAGTAATCAAGGTTGGAAAAGCAACAGTTTTCCTCTATCAGGAGAGCTGCATGGCTGAGTCCTACATCTTCCTTCTCTCTCTCCTCCCACCCTTAGATGAAGATTCATAGTAAGAAATGAATACATTTTTCACAAAGTCTTGAAAAATCGCTTCAAATAAATATTAATGTACTGCAATCGATATATATGAGGAATAGAGAGGGTCTGGTAGGAGAGTGGTGACTACAGAACTATATTAAAACAAGGGTTGCAGTTAAAGAAAATCAGGGCAGAAAACGAGGCAGCAGGCCTGAGGCTCTAATCACAGAGCAGAGTGATGGAGATGAACCAATACTGCATGGATTAGCCATGAATTATTTTGAACTGTAATCATATGCCTGCACGGAAGAGAGGTAAAAACTAGCCATTACTCACAAACTGATCTGCTGATTTCTTAAAAGAGAGAGAGGGAGAGATTTGGAATAAATTTATATGCTAAACTAATTCAGAATAATGAAAACCTAAAGATATGGTTATACTTCAAGTAATATCCGATTTTTAATGTCTGCCACTGACTACATAATATGCGATGTGTAGAGTACAAACTGTAAAGTGCTTGGATTCAAGCAGGATTAAACCAACCATTTCTTCTAAGATTAAGATGTGATACATTGATGCCACTCTCTCTCCTTTCCTATCCAGGAAAACCATTTCTGGACAACTTTAGCATCCTCAAATATGACATTTTTTAAGTATTTGGTTATCAAGAAGAAATAGCATTCAAGGAATTAACTTCCTTTGGATCATCTGAAAAATTCATACCAAATGAAGATTCAATTGTTCTAACTAATTTTGTTAGGAAGGAAAAAAAATCCAAACTGCTGGTAGCAAGAGATTCCTGAGATTCTTATGAACAGACTGTTTAAATGAAGAGCACTTTAATCAGTAGAGGAATCCTCACGTCTCTAATGTCTTGCTGTGCATTCTGCAGGTTATAGTAGCAGCTGGTAGAGGTCATATATCTTTTGTGAGCATCCCAAAAAGGCTCACTGCCAGACTGTTAAATTATGAATAAGCAATGAACAAAAGAATGCAGATACGGTGGTGACAAGATAATCCAAGCAAATTTATCTATGACAAATTTCACAGGATTAACAAATTACATTTACACAGAACAATAAAAATGTGCAAAAAAAAATGATGAGCCTACTTTTCCTTGCAGCATTAGGAAAACAAAAAAGTCACCAATCCACAGCATATATTTAAATTTAACTCAATGTAAAGTAAGACATTTATAATATGCTGAAGGTATCTTTGTAACGTTTTCCCATTTTAGGTACACAAAGACACACATGGCATAAGTAGTATATATCTTACATATAATTTATGATGTAAACAACGTGTATGTGCGGTTTATACATAACCTATGCATACCATATATAAAAATCTTCTGCAATAAAAAAATCACCCACCCATATATATGAATAGAACGTATATGTTCTTCAGAATTATATTCTGAGGAATAAATTATTTTAGCAGGAAAAAATGCTCCCTCAATCAGTGCAATACATACTAGTTACTAAAATATCCTTATTCACTGAAGTCTCCACTTTCTAGGACCAGAGAGGTAAACTGGACCAAGTTGTTTCAATCATTCCCTTTGCCCCCACCAAAACACTGCAATCTTTGAGTAAAGCACTTCTGACTGGAGTTTAGAACTAGCATCCTCTCCTACAATGTTACAGTAACAGGAAAAGAATTCATAAATGCAGGGTATTAATTACAGCTATATTCACATAACAATGAATGATCCTCAGTCCAATATTAATTTTTTTCTCTACAATAAAACTGTTTTTATAAATCTTACAACGAAAAAGTCCCGTCTATCAGAAGTAATGAGATATTACTAAAATGACCTGTGATTCCATAGAGTGGTCTTAAAATGCTATGTGGCACGACTTTCCAAATTTGCACGGTAAAGATTTGCTAAGTTTCAATGTTGCATATAACCTAGGTACCAAAGTCAGAGCCCTTTAATTCTGCATTAGCATACTGATGGTAATAAAATACTGTAATCAGATGTAATTTCTTTTAAGATGATCTGAATGCTGTTTTAAATTTTGTAGCCTATTTTTCACTTATACTTCTTACTGACTGTTGCTTTTTTACCTCCAAATATTTTAGCAAAACATCTCTCTAAATGAGCCCTTTTCAACAGTTCATAAGGCAACCTATTCTTTACGTAAACAAGAAATTTTATGAATGTAGAAGTGAATATTTAATTAAGACACACAAACAAAATACTCAGCTATTCAACTTAAATACTTAAGTATTGCTTATCGAGTCCTTTCAGTGCTGAAATTCCTAGTATACACTTTATTTTTTTTTTTAAAGGAGAGATTTAGTTGACTGTATTGAGTCCAAACACCTAAAGATAAATGTGGCATGCTTGCCTACCACTGCAAAACTAGCTTACATTCTGCAACGAACAGTGATGGAGTCAGATGCTACAAAATTTCCTGAAGTATGGTTTTTGTCAAACAACTGTTACATACCAGACCAATCCCTATGATTCCTGGAGTTAGAAATAAAAAGATTATCGATAACTTCCCCTTCTTGAAGGTGCCAGAGAGGGGAGGAAGATGACTATTAATAATGTTAACTTGCCATTTATGCATTTATTGTGGTCTATTTTCTAAACATGTTATATTTTTAATTAAATAAGTTAATGTATGTAAGCAAAGCTCTTAAAACAGTACCCGACATATACCAAAAACCAAACAAACCCATTTCTGTTCAGTCAATTCTGACTCATAGTGACCCTCTAGGACAGAGGGGAACTGCCCCATACAGTTTCCAAGGCTGCAATCTTTTTGGAAGCTGGCTGCCACATCTTTCCCCTGTAGAGTGGCTGGTGAGTTCGAACCACCCACCTTTCAGTTAGCAGACAAGCACTTCATCACTATGCCACCAAGGCTCCTTATCTGGCACATACCAAAAGCAAACCAAACCCACTGCCATCGAGTCGATTCCGACTCATAGTGACCCTACAGAACAGAGTAGAACTGCCCCATAGAGTTTCCAAGGAACGCCTGGAGGATTCAAACTGCTGACCTCTTGGTTAGCAGCCATCGCACTTAACCACCAAGCCACCAGGGTTTCCATCTGGCACACAGGGCTATATAAAAGATGTGGCAGTCTGCTTCCATAAAGATTTCATCCTTGGAAACTCTATGGCGCAGTTCTACTTCATCCTATAGTGTCACTATGAGTCGAAACCAACTTGATGGCAATGGATGTGGTTTGGTTTGGATAAGGCTGTATCTACTCAATGGCAAAACTATCACAAAATAGAAATGCCTCAACCGTAATCTTCAGACACACTGCAGCACACTCTGAGGCACTGGAAATAGGAGTGGAGGAGGTTCTTGAGTACTTCAGTCTCTATGGTGAAAGAGGTATAAGGACGAGGCAAATTGATTCTTCTGAAACCATTCAGTAAAAAAAAAAAAAATCTGCCCTAAAATACATATAGTTGTAAAGCTTGGCCACAAAACTACAGGAATTTTAAATGTGCCTTTAAAAATTTTTTAAATATTGATTCTTCCTCTCAAATTATAAAGACTATTTCTGAAGCTCTCCAAACATCTGCGGAAGGGCCAAGACAGAAAGTGTTCTAGGTTACAGTCCACAGTGTAATCGGCCTTTCTGCCATAGGAACTCTGTTTGGCTTCGGCTCAGAAATCCCTGGCTTTGGAAATGCAGGCCCCTCCACCTGCAATTAAGATGCATTTCTACAGAGACCACATTGCCCAAGTCCACAAATTTCGAGAAATAAACTTGAATTCAAATTCAAATTCAAATTCCAACTCTATCACCTTCCTTGGAAACTCTAAGCCTTAGTTTTCTCATCCATAAATGGGGATATTAGCACTTCCCTTAAAGTGTTTAGTACAAGGCCTGAAACATGGTAGTGTTCAATAACTTTATTACCACTATTATTATTAAAATTGATCTATTTTTAATTTTTTAAACCCACCAAAACATCTTT
This sequence comes from Elephas maximus indicus, assembly GCF_024166365.1. Taxonomy (NCBI): domain Eukaryota; kingdom Metazoa; phylum Chordata; class Mammalia; order Proboscidea; family Elephantidae; genus Elephas; species Elephas maximus. The sequence continues at coordinate 45,284,091 of NC_064828.1, read as the reverse complement.
TTAAATTTTTATTATTTCATTTATATTTATACAGCATCATGTTCTCTCTCCCAAAAATATCAAATCATTTCATAGTCATTAATTATTACTTAACAAGTTAGACATCTGCCCCAGAACACTGAACTAACAAAGGCAAAAGAGAGAGAGCTTTATGTTTCTATCAATTGTGTACCTCCTACTCTTTCAGAAAAAGGTTTTTTCTGGTTTTTTTATAATATGTTGTATGTCAGTAAGTCCAGCAAGTCCAGTGTGAGGGCAACTGTTCTCACAGGGTGTACTGTTGAGTACAATCCCTAGCACAGCTTACTATGGTCCATAATAGGTGGTCAATAAACAAAGCTGAATTGAATACATCAATCAATCAATCAATCAATCAGTACAGCCTAGGCCCCTGAATATTATGGGCCACAATAACGTAGGATTTTCATTTTGCTTCTCATGGTTTTGCAAAAAGAACACAAGTATTCCAATTAATTCACCAAAACATTATGCTTTAACAATGTATACAGACAACACTTTCCAGTGTTGTTTAATCTCGTCACTGCCCTACTCATTTCAGACATAGCGGCAATCACTTTAGCCTTACTAAACTATGCCCTGTTTATGCACTGTAGTATTACCAATATTTCTATAAATTATTCTAACTATGCCAGGTTCTATCAAACTTAATAGTGCAAACATCCTATTCACACTAATGGGGCCCTGCGTAGTACAAATACCATTCAGTTACAGTTGGTTTATGACACTGCCCAACGCGAGGGGAAAAAGGGCACTATTTACCGTGAAAATGTTAACATCATTAAATGCCAAGCAAACAGACCTGAATTTTCCCATAAATTCTGGAAGTTCTTACCTAATCATAGCAGATATTTAATGTTTCACATATTCCATTACGTGCAACTTCAGAAGCATTTAAGTGTTAAAGATTAATATCAAGTAATCAACTAAACTTTTCACCGTACTAACTTTTCCACTAGGTTTCAGCCTGATTCATTCTAAGAAACTAAGAACATGTCTGTAAAACATCTGAAGTTAGATTCTAAGCCAACTGCAATATGGAGCTGCTTTAAAAATCAATTAAAGTGGTTAGAGGTGACCATGTAGGAAAAGTGGCCATGTAAACATAGCATGGTGGGGGGGGGGGTTAGTTCTGCTCTCAAAAGTGCTTAATTTTCTTTAAATTTAGTGGCATTCTGCATAGAAAAGAAGATCACAAGGACTACAGGAAAAAAAAAATAAGACTCTGCAAGTTCTACACAGTCGTCATTATTAATCATAAAAAACTTGAGGAAGCATAGAGAGGAAAACATTACTAGAAGTGATTTAAAATTTCTGTGACATATGCCCCGCAAATAGCCAAATGTAAAGTCTTGCAGCTTAAAAAAAATAATAATAAATAAATAAATAAATGCTACACTGCCTGAGTTTTCCCCCAAAAGTGCTGCTTTACAAAAGCATAAACATACAAACACTGCCAGAAAAAAACCACCACAAGGCAGGGATCTTGGATCTCAGTTCCTGTTTCCAACTAATGCAATTTTAACATGCCATTGGGTCACACACTAAGATCTGGGGTAGAGAAGAAGAGTTGAGGGGTTCAGGGAAATTCTGGTATTCCCTTAAAATATCTCTATTTTAGGGGCAAAAATTGTGTGAAGAATTAGAGAGGAAAATCAAAATTTGTATCCCTAAAAATATTAAATTGTTTCAATTTATGGGCTATATTTACATTGCAATTTAATTCTTACCAATTATTGTTGTGATATTAATATCACATCACTGTTGGTCCAAATTAAAAGTAGTATTTTTAAGAATAAGTGAAGACATGGGGACAAAATACTCTTAATACCACTAGATGCTGAAAATACCTCAGTGTAACTTTTTTAAACCAAAAGCATCATATAACATTGAATTCACATTTGTTCACTGTAACAAGTCAAATCTAGGCATTGGCATATTACGGATTTGGAGTAGCTGTATGGCTCTCAATTCAGAAATCAGAAATTAGAAACCTGAAAGGATGTTGTAATGTGGGAGGGTCCTACATAATAACCGCCATTGTTAACTCCTTGCTCTGGAGCTATACAATCTACTACCATCTCTGCTGGTTCTCTGATATGCCCATGCATTACTGGTCTTGTTGACAGTCTGTTGCCTTGGAAATATTTCATTATTTCAGTTTTTCCATTTGTAGACCCTTGGCCTTGTGATATGAAGGCCATCCTATTTCATATTTTCGATTATCATTTAAGCAATCTTGTGGAGCTATTTATATATAAGCAAGTTTTAGACAACACTATCATCATTTATCACTCTGTGTTTAAGCTTACACTGTAGGGGAAAAAAAACTGCAAAACAGTCACCCACACACACATACACCTTTACTTTTTAAACCAAAAGCCTCATGCTACTGTCATGTGCTTTGCAAACCAGCATGCGTGTATCACTCTGTCTAATTTTTTTGGTTATACATCCACATAGTATGAAAACTCTGTAGCAGTGCTATATAATTTGCAAGCCACTGAACTTTAAAGAAAAATCAAATAAGTTTAAATACATAAGGTTTTCAAATTGTTCTTTCAGGCTCTAAAGAGGTTACTTTCTGTATGTATGATCCAGAGAAATTCAAGTTCTCAATAGTAACCAAAGACGTTATCAAGAAAGAGCTTCTTTTCCTCAAATTTACTTTGTAAACATTACATAAAGGAATAACTTTTGTACCATATTATTATATTCAGGCCAGCCATTTCATAAATAAATGACAAGACAGTTTAAAAGAATTTTTTTTCTCAGTAAGTTCCCGATTACTCCTGTATCTGAAAAACAGTAAAGAATCAAGCGTCCATAAGTGCCTTTGTGAAACCAATGACTTGGAAAGCAATTTTTAAGTAAATGGGAGGATACAACTTAAAGCATGTCTATAGAAAGTCATCTTTTATAAACATATTTGTGTTCAACCGCTGCAGATAAATACTACCACTAACCAATAAGTTCCAGGCACACAGTACACATAAAGGTGACATGACTCTGCTTAGCTGAAGCGAGTAACTATGAAAAACGATCCCCTCCTGAACAAACCATCTGACTTCCCATTTCTCACTACAAAACCAAATCAAGCTACAAGTGTAATGTTTATACTTAAAGTGTTAAGAGCATTTAAAACCCTGATAACAAAGTGAGCCCTCGGGCATAAAACTGTTTGGATAAGGGGCCAACTTAGTGGTTATTACTGTTTGAAGCATTTAGTTTCTAACTCCTTCCTACCTTCTCTCTACATTGCTTCTTCTGCCCTCTGCCCCATTATTACTCCTCCCTTTCCCTACAGTTAAACCTTCTCAGATCCAACCTTAAAATGACAGCATCCAAGCTGAACAAGGAGATGCTATTAAAGGGCATTAAATTAAATACAGTATATCCTCCTACAACTTCAATCAGAATTTCAGACCAAGTGTTATTTAGTTCAGCTCTCAAGTGGAGCAGAATAACAAATCGTGCACTTTGATTTCTCTTCTTCGAATGCCAAATGGAGACAGGTGATAAAGAACCCACTCATGCACAGGCTATGAAGTTTCCCCTAGAAATTAATTCTATCTTGGAGATTCCTATCTCAGAGAAATTCCCCAAATGGCACACAAATAGGCCTTGGCTAGAGAGATTACTGGGGCCATCCCAGTAAATACACCTACTACTAACGGAAGGAAGGAAGCAAAGAAGAAACGAAGTGAGGAAGGAAGGAAGGAACCGCTCAGAAACTTCTGATTTCAAAACGTATTCATCAACATGTTAGAAAAAAAAATAATTAAAAGCTTTCCACAATTCTCTGAGGAAGAAATTAATTTTTCTACCTACAAAAGTAAAGCAACATGTGAATTCTTCATAAAACGCTAGTATTTCTTAAGAACTAAATGTTCATTTTTAGCTATACAAGATGTCAGGCTTTCTATAGTCTGAGAAGCCAAACCAAACCCATTGCCATAGAGTCCGTTACGACTCATAGTGACCCTAAAGAACAGAGTAGAACTTGCCCATAGAGTTTTTAAGATGGATTCGAACTGCATACCTTTTTGTTAGCAGCCATAACTGAATTATGCATAATTTACTCTCAGATATATGATTTATACAGGAATTATCTAGAGTTCACAATTAGTCAATTATGTACCTATTTAAAATTATTTTCTTAATTCTGACTATTTTACCTTCCCTATTACGTGAAACAAACACAAAATATGTTACGAGCTTTTTAAGTGAACAGCTTGTCTAAATATCTCCCTGCCTTCTCTTGATGAAGTATACTATGTTTTACACAATGCAGTATAAAAATAAAACTGCCCAGGTAATAATAACATCTTGCAACTAGGGACTTCCCTCAACTTCTCAAGTTCACTCCAGCCTCAGGAAAGTAAACATCCCTGCTGCTTAGGGGAATGGAGTGGGGTGTGGGAGGCGGCATGTATGTGAATGTATTTGTTTTCCTCATGAATCAATGGCCAACATTTCATACTTCCTACTGAATGTTTCCTCTTCGGAGACAGAGATTCATTTTGCTCAAACCAATATGCTATATGTGACCAATGTCATTAATGCAGCCAATTAATAGCAAATATTCCAAACAAAGTAGGCTGGATGGACAGCAGGAGGGAAAAACACGTTGGGGGGGGGGAAGGAGGAGTAATTAGTTACTCTGTAATCTAACAATGCCATTCATGTAGGAGGGTTAAGGATATTTTGAATGTAAACTCCCTTTCCCTTTGGCTCCAGTTTAACTTCAAACAGACGTCCCCAGCCAAGCCCCTAGCCTGGATACGCAATTCTCAACAGGAACTTTTAAAAACACAGATCCCCAAACAGTAACTAACGGGGCATAGATGCTCCAACTGCTGACACGTTTTGGCTCTCGCCGTTCGTTTGCTATTTGGACTGGAAGCTTTTTTCTTTTTCTCCTTTGGGAGGAGGAAGATGGAGAAGAGGACAGATAAGAGCGGCGGGCAAAGAGCAGGGGACCCACAAGTTGCCCAGGCTGAGGGCGCAGCCAGGGCAGCGGGGAGGCGGCGGCCGCACGCCTCTCCCAGCTCAGCCCGGCCTAGCTGCTCGGCGCGGAGACAGCCCCTCCGCGACACATTCCGGGCCTGGCGCGAGCTCCGCGCACCCCGCCCCCGGCTTCCTCCTCCTCCTCCTCCTCCTCCTCCTCGCCTCCTCCCCTTCTCGCCTGCCTTCCCTCCCCCTCCCCAGGCTCATTCCCTTCCTAGAGAGCAGCTGCCAAGGGACCTGCGGCGGCCCCGGGGATCCCCCGGCCCCCCACCCTCACTGCTGCTCCCGGGCGCACAGCAGCGCCTTCTCTTTTTTGTTTCTTTTTTTCTTTTTCTTTCTTTCGTCTCTTTTTTTTTTTTTTTTTTTTTGTCAGCGAGTCACTCCATTCGCCGAGCCGAGGAGGTGCGACTGCTCGGAGAGCCTGGCGCCGCCGCCCCCGCCGTAGCCCGCTCGCTGCCGCAGCCGCCGCCACCGGGCGGACAATGCGCGCGGGGACGGCGGGCGAGCGCTCAGCCGCAAGCCCCCAGACGAGGTCCCCGCGGGCTCGCGGCCCAGGAGGCGGGCTGCGGAGGGGGCCCCGCCACCTTGGCGGCGGCGGCGGCGGCGGCGGCGGCACCAGCGGCCCCGGCGGCAGGTTCAATAAACAGAAAAGTGTTACCGTTCTCGCCTGGAAGGATCCTGCTGAAAGCTGGGCTTGGTGGGCGCCATCTTCCTGCTATTTTTTTTCCTCTCTTACTTTTTGCCTCTCGCCCCCCTCCCGGGGTGGGGGGCGTGGGGAGGGCGGGGGGTGTGCGTGTGCGTGGGGTGGCGGGAGTGAGTGCGGGCGTGCGCGGCACTCAGCGGCGGCCCGGCGGGCGGCGGCCGTGGCCGTGGCGGCGGCGGCGGCCGTGCTGCCGAGGCAGGGAGGCTACGGAAAAGTAGTGGGGCCGGAGCCTCGGCGGCGGCCGGCCGTCCCCTCGCGCCGCCGGTGCCCCCCGCCGCAGGTCGCCGCCTCCTCCGCCGCCGCCTGCGCCTTCTCCTCCCCCTGGTCGCCGGGCGCCGCCGCCGTCCATGCGCCGCAGAGCGCCCGCGGCCCGGGCCGCTCCGGCTCCCGAGACATGCCCAGCGCGGAGACAGGCGACCGGCGGCGGCGGAGGAGGAGGAGGGAGAGGCGGCGGCGGGGGGAGGCGGCCGCGCAGCCCCGCGGGCAGCCCGGCCCAGGGCCCCGCCGCCTCCGGCTTCTCGCCCGCGCTCGCCGCCACACACCCGTCCACGGTCACCCCCCACCCGACCACCCCACCCGGAGCCGGCCTGGCGGCAGGTGGGGCACACACCCTCCCGGCGGGGGGCGGCCGGGGCCTAGGCCGGGAGGGGCGGGGAAGGGGAGGACACGCAGGGGGTTCCCAGCTTGACCGCTGTGAAAGTATTTCTGGGCATTTCCCAGCTGCTTTGCTCCACAGCGCTCTCTCGCAAGCAGACACACACCCCCTTCTCTCTCTCCCTCGCTCGCTCTCTCTGTTTCTCTGTCTCTCTCTCTCTCTCTGCCCCCACCCCCCCACCCCCCCGTTGGGGGACTGGGAAGCTCGACTGCCGGCGCAACTACGCCACTCAGTTGCAGTTTCGAACACTTCCCTTCTCCGGAGTACCGCAGCCAGGGTCAAAGAAACTAGAGAGGAACTCTGAGGCCGCGGGAGCGAGCTCGAGCAGGACACCGTCTCGGGCGCCTTCGGGGGCAGCGGAAATAAACGTGGGTGGGGGGTGCGCTGGCCCAGGCCAAGGGACCCGAGCGCCTCGTGGGCCCGCGCAGCGGCAGCACAGACACCTTGTGGCTCTGGCGCTCTCAGCAGTTGGCCCAAAAACGGAGCATCTGCATTCTTCACGCATGTACAAATTTGCAGACCCCTGGGTTCACAGGTGAATCTCCGCGCGTTTAAGCGCAGTTAGATAAAAACATCTCTCCCGAATTTGGGTGCGGATACCTGGGACTCCACTGCGGGCCTGGTGTCTAGCCCAGCTCCCTCCCCATTTTACAGCTCAGTGAGGCCTAGGGAAGGGGCCACTCAGTGTGGGGCCAAAACTGGAATCCCGTTACCTGGGTAGACCCTGATCAGACCGTTGTCTCCCTAAACCACTTGTCAGCATGTGAGCAGATTTTTACGCAGTGTTTGGTTAGTCTGTGTCAATCAGGCAAGTAGTAAGCCTTGCCCCTCCACCCCTCCAAGGATTTCCACTTTGAATAAACGAAAAAGCCAGAGGGAAAACTTCAGCCCTTTGTGGGGCTTTGCATTCCACTTTAAGCTCAAGAAAAAAATAAAAACCTGTAAAGGGGTCCCCTTCAGTCTTACGATTCCAATAAAGTAGGGCTGGGAGTTGGAAACTTCAAAAACAGTGTTTTTCATGGCAGAGGTGTGTAATCTGCATGATGGTGTTTGAGTTCTCTTTGGAGTATATTCTACAGGCTGAAGAAGATGAGAGTAATTGAGAAACGAAGAACTGGAGAGTGTTGCAGACAAGATATAATGGGCTGGTGGAGAGGGAATAAAGTTGCCAGTTGGAAGGTTTGGCTCCAGGAGAGCCTGCTTAGGGCTGCATAAAACAGATTTCTGCCCAACGATGACAAATGAAAGAAGCTTGTGTTTTCGCAACGGCCCACTCTTTGCTTGAAAAAGCCCCTACCCATGTCATTCCCGCATCAGACTCCCCCCAAGTACTTAATGCAAAAAAATATTTTTGGTAAAATGATGTGTCACCATTCACTTTAGCATATATACCCAGGTTTCAAGGTGAAAATGTCTGCCCCTCAAAGCTCCTAAAGCCTGACATATTGGTGGCCCACATTCCCAGTGAGCGCCAAGGACAAGGGGACTGGTGACACAGGCCCTCTCTCAAACACCTGCCAATAATCTTCTTACCCTACATGACCCACTCTCCTGTCCCCAAATTAACTACTAAAATTAAAGACACTAACAGGTGCCATCACCACTGAGCAACGAAACCAAAGAAGGCTGCATTTTTCACAGCTACCATCTTCTGCTCTGTCATTGTAACAACATAAAATGAGGGGGAAGGAATAATACATCCCAAAGGCTAAAGTTTAGAGTTATTTTTAAAGCTTTAGTCTTTAGAACTTCAAGGGGGATTGAGAGATTTGATAAAATGAGCTCAAATTCAAAGATGAAGGTGGGATACATCAGTGCAGCTTCTAGTGTGTGTTGGGGGGGTACCATTGGATACTCCTGACGTTGGGGAGGATTGGCCCTGGGATGATCTTTATCTCTGACTTCATAGGTCAGGATAGCACCAACACCCTGCAAAACTAAAGGCTGAAAATTCATGACGGTCCTGTACACCCAATTCTTATGGTTAGCTAATGTTCCCTGGAGGTCCCTGGAATTGTCCAAAGGCCCCCTGACATTTCTGACCCTTGACTCCCCATTTCACAGACCATGCTATTGTGACTATTGCCTGCACTTCCTGGTTAAAGTGATCGACAGATTCTATTGTCATTTAAATGTTTTATAAGTTTTATAAGTGAAAAAAAAATTCATACCTGAACCATGAAAAGGAAAAATCTAGTTCTATTCTAGCCCTTTATGTTTGAAAGATTACAGATCTTTGTATTAAAGGCTCCTGTAATCACTGAAGTAAAACAAGCCTAAAATAATTTAAATCAAAAGTGTCCTTGACAAGGAATAGCCTCTTTTTGAGTTATTCCTCAAGACTGTCTTGTAAAAACTTCTGACAATATTCAGAGTATATAATGAAATCCCCTACAAAATATCTGCAGCACTGGACATCAACTTGGAAAACATTCAATGTGTTATGCAAAATCTGCTCTGGTCATTGGGCCACTGGTTAGAAGGTACAAAATATGGCAGTGATAGATTATCTTAACATTTTCAGTTTAAATACTGTTGGTTCAAATCAAAGGTTCTCAAATCAATGAAGTTTGAAATAAGGTAAAAATAGGAACTGTTATTTGAATTATGCATTGTGTATATTTTAAGCTAAATGCCACTGGCAAATCTTTCAAATGTTTAATTGTGTACAATCTGGGAAACACAAATATTTGATTACACACTTTCATATGTTCGTTTTTCTTCCATCTTCTATAAAACAGAGCCCCGTAAATAGGGAACTAATCTTTTCTATTACATTTTTAGTTTTTCTCGGAGTATTTTTATGGATTACATTTTTGGTAAAAATCTTGGAAATTGGAAAGTTGTCATTAGGGGAAAAAATTAGGGTTCCAGGGCTGCTGTTGTTGGTAAGAAATTTCCCTTTCTTTCCTAATTGACTCCAAGAATGTTTATTATTTCAAATGTCACATCATAATTTTTTTTTTAATCTATAAATGAGTTTGGGAAAAATGCAAAAAAGTAATAAACCTCCTTTTCATCACCTAGCCTAACTTTGTAAAATTTACCTCCTAACTCGCGTCTGTGAATCTTAGGTATTTGCATTATAATGCATTTAAGATGAATACTTAACAGCGCCAAGGAGACTCGGATTTCATGCTGTATTTCCCTGTAGTAACAGGTGACATGATAACACTATTATATAGAATTGGAAGTCTGCCGTTGCACGTGAAAATCGTTCCTATTTTGTTTGGAAACAAATGATCAATCAGCTTCCGGTGATCAATTGGCCCCTGGCTGCCGGTCAGCACCGGTCCGCACCCGGCAGAGGCATAGAGAAATTCCGCTGGAAGGGGACGGGATCCCAAACTTTGCAAAAGCACCTTGTGCGGCGTCTCAGACTTCGCTGCAACTCCTCAGCTAGCGGAACTGAGGCTCTGGATTTGGGGCGAGGCGGAGGGCAAAGGATAATTTCACTTCGCCAGTGCACTGGACTGCTTTCCAATGCGGATTGTGAATAATTTTTTTCTTTCTCGTCTGTAGAACGAGGGGTAGGCAAAGTGAGCCTTGTCGATGTGCATGTGTGTTGCAAGGCACAAAACAAGAGGGAAAGTGAGTCCCACCCCAGCACCCCGGGGCAGGGGCACTATCCCAGCCCAGGCGGGACTACTCACCGCTGCTGGTAGGAGCTGATGCCCTGGACGTTCTGCGGGGTGCCATTGGCCGCGGCGCCGGCCCTCCCCATGCCCGCGCTGGCCGGCACCCCCGCGGCCGCTCCGCCGGCCGCCGCAGCCGTCACCTGCACACTGAAATCCGGGAAGATTCGGATCATCGCCGCGGCTTCGGCCCCCGGGCGCGGCGGCTCTGGGCGAGGGCTGGCGGGGGCGAGGGCTCGGGCGGCGGCGGCGGCAGCAGCAGCAGCGCGAGCAGCGGCAGCAGCAGCGGAGCCAGGCACCAGCCTGCAATCCCATTAGTGAGCCGCGGCCACTGTGCGCGGCGGAGAGGCGCTTTGATGTGCGCGCAGCGGACTAGGGGGGCCGCGAACGCTAGGAGGAGGTGCGGGGGGCGTGCTAGGGACTTGCAAACAGCAAAACGTGTCAGGGTGGGGCCTTTTTTCCCTTTTGGGGGACGATAGTGCTCCCCCCTCTTTCCAGGATGTTGCTCTCACTGGCTGCTCCGGCTGCGCGGCGCGAGCCCGGCTGAGGGAAGAAGGGGAGGGGGTGGTGGAGGAAGGATGCACCGGGAGGCTTGGCGAGGACTTGGCCGGTGCAAGGGAATGATGGGCAGCGGAGGGTGCCTTTCGTTCCCTCCCCCCTCTCCACACACACACACGCACACACACACACACACACGCCGCGCACTTCCGACTCAAAGTGCAAGACTGAGGCGCGCTCTCTCTTCTCCTTTCTCTAGAGAAATAACCACCATCCAGGCAGGCTCGCGCCACCCGCGGCTTCCAGCAACCTGGGCTCCAGTCCCCGTTGCAGGAATGGGGGCGCAAAGCCTCCCCTCCCAGCCAGGACCCCTCTCTGCCGGGCCTTTGCACACCAGGCAGCGCAAGGGTTGCCAAGCGCAAGTTGGACCTCCTCAAGAACTTGATGCTTATCGAGGAGGGATGGCGTGCGAAGGCGGGGGGGAGGAAAAGAAGCCGCTTTTGTGCAATGGAGAGTTTGTTCAGTTTTTAGGAACCGACTCTCCCCGCTCCTGGTGGGCGGGCGGGGTGGTCCTGGACAAACCTGAGAGGTGGGGACTGGAGGTCCGGGTAGGGGGATCAGTGTGCGCCCCGATGACCCACCCCCTTTCCACCGATGGAACGAATAAATTAGCAGCCACAACTGAGACAAACTCTGAAATTCCAACCACCAGGGAAACAAAAAGAGAAAACACGTGCATTTATTTCCTCCGATTTCTCAGTTACTTCTCCACATCTGTGGGGGTTTTTTAGGGGGGTGGGGAGGAATTCTCGTGGTTTGGGTGCGCCTTTGTAAGTGACGACTTGCACTACTCGCCGAGCAAGTGGGTGGGGGCGGTGGGAGGTGATTGTCCCCCCCCGACATACCCACCTCCACCCCACCCCCTCTCCCTGCCCAGGACCACCCGTTGCCCCACTTCCTTCCTCTTTCTTCCGGTTTGCCAACCCGCAGCGGAGTTGCGGGGCGGAGGGCGCAGTCTCTGCGGGACTCGGGACTCGGCCTCCCCTCTTCTTCCCTCTCCCCGCTCCCTTCCCCCCCCGCCGCCCCGCTGTGCTAGCGCTGCTGGTGGTTTTCCCTCTTGTCCGGTCCCCGCTTCCTCTCCCCGGGTGCCTTAGCCGGGTCCAGGCAGCCGGCTACGAGTGCTGGTCGCGCCTGCCGCGAGAACCTAAGTTGGGCTCGGCGGAGCGTGGTGGCCGCGGCCGCGCCGCCCTTGCCTTTGGCCAATCGCGCAGCGCCCGGCGAGGCACCTGCTTAACCCTTTGAGCCTGGGGCGCAGCCGGCCCGCCCGGACCCAGAGTGACAGGGCCCGATTGGCTAGAAGTTGCCAAGGCCGAGAGCGATAAACGTCCCCGCACATCATCTAGGGTGCAGATGCCTTCCATCGCTGCAGACTCGGAGTCCCTTGCCACCCTCATGGCTCTCGGGAAACCGCACAACCGCACAAAGGCGAGCCCTCGCCCTGGCTGCGTCCCAAGCCTCCCGGGGCAACCTCTGCTCTCCTCTAACCCAAGACAGTCCCGGGAGGAGCCTCCCTCGCCCGGCAGTCGCCTGGAGATGGAGGGAGGGAGCCCCAGCCCCAGCTCTCGCTGGCCAGGCCCACAGCGCAGCTGCGTTTCCATTTTTCTCTCAAAGAAAATGCTTTGGACGGCAGATAATACCAGGAGATATGAAACTGCTTCGTCCCCCACATGTTGCACGGAAAAAGAATCGTAATGAGCATCTGTGGAGTGTGAGAGGAATCCCACCAGTTAGTGGAAGACCTAACCGAGGTCCTGACTCCCTCCTTCCCGGGAAGGGGTCATTTTCTAGCTTAACGGTGTTCGTTCGTGGATACCTGTTGTTCTGAAGTCATATACAAGACCGTTGGGGCTTGGGGGATATGGGGGATCTGGGGTGAAAAGCTGCCTTGTAAAGGATCTGATTTCAGACTTGGGTCCTGGTCCCACCAGGACCACAGCGGGTTCCGTGATGCGCATTGGTTTAGGTCTCTGCGCTCTCTCCTCCGGTTCTCCCATCTCAAGGCGGGGTCTAAAGCGGAGATCTCAAATACCATCCACTGGCTTTCCTGTTGAATGAAATGGGAGTTCACACCAATTCCAGAAAGGTCAAGAATGTTTTAGAGGTTGGGAAAAGTTTTCCTTCTCTGACTGCATAGGTCAAGGCCGACAGAACTGTAGGCCAAACGAAGCTCAGTAAATGGCTGATGAATGAGGCTACAAACGAACTCAGATGCAGGCAACGGCTTTGTATAAAGTAGCATTTGCCTGAATTATTGGCCCATCGTGAGGTGGTGCTGTGCCTGCCACCGGCTATCTGGGCCAGCCAGTTGATGGAGGCTTCCAGCAAGCAGCTCTTGCCTCCGTGTGTTCTTAGACTTCAGTAAGGTAATGCAAGATTCTAAGCTAGAGCCTCTTGATCCAGAGGCAGTCCCAATGTGCCAGGTGAGGCCAAAGGGCCTCTTTGGCCAAAAGAGCAGAATTTTTAGAAAATTAGTTTCCTTTTTAAAGACTTCCTGCACCGCCAATGGATTGTTTTTATAAACTTTCAGTTTCTGTATTTCAATACCAGTGCTGCAAGTTGGAAAAATACCTGCAGATTTATTTAATTCACTACTTATTTTACAGAATAGTTGGTCTGGAAATATGTCCCCTACCTACCCCTTCTCTTTTGAAGGGCAACATTTTCTTGGAAGCCCGAATGGCAAAATTAGAGTGTGCTCTTTTGTTAGACATTTAAAATTAGATAAGCTGAAGCTGCTTCAGTTACACCTTATACTATTAAAATAGAGTTTCATGAGCGCATTCAACTTCAAAGTTCCAAGCTTACAAGCACTGGTATTTAAGATAATCAATATGGCGGCTGTCCTCCAGAAACTTTGTTTTTAAAACCGAACCTAAGGAATACCCAAAGAAGAGTTACATAGCAGTTTACTTTATAATGCATCTAATAAGTCTATTTCTGTATTTTGCCCATTTATATATGTATACTTTCTCATTTTATCCATGTCCCCCAAATCTACATATGTGTTATTGTTGTTAGGTGTCCTCCAGTCTGTTCTGATCGCAAACTTATAGGACAAGAGGAAAACTGCCCCAAGGGATTTCCAAGGAGCAGTTGGTGGAATCGAACTGTGGACCTTTTGGTTAGCAGACAAGCTCTTAACCACTAAGCCACCAGGGTTCCAGTACTAGGTATAGATATGTAATAGGATTGTATGATGTTTTAACCCTGCATACATGCGTATGATTTATACACAGCTAGTTTTTTTTATCACAATTACATATTTACATCTTCATCTGTGTTGTCGTTGTACAACTGTGCCTTTTGCTTATATGGTAAAAATATCTATTCTCTGGAATTCATTTCCATTTACTTGGAGTTAAATGGTTTTACTTTGAATTTTTACTCTTTGCTGTTAGACCTTGTCAGTGACAGGAGGGAGGAAGCTACAAAGCTTCATCGTGACTACTTCTTGTTTTACTTTGGTCAGACTTTTAGAGGGGGAATAAAATTGTACACACAGATCAGAATAAGATAAAGCAAAATCAAAAAATAGAATTAGAATGCCATATATTATAAAAAAGGATAAGAAATATTTTACTTTGAGGTCTTGGGTGTTTTTATTGAAGTCATTATGCTACAATGAGGGATTTTTTTCTCTTAAATAAAACTTGTGTGCTAATTTACATCGACCTGAGAGATGACTCTTCATTGTAGGCAGAACCATTAACTAATACTTCATGGGAGGGAGATTTTACATTCGGTGGATGGGTTAAATATTTCAGAGTCTGTAAAGGAGTTAAATATGGTTTTCCCTCTTTGTCCCTCAATTGAAATTGAATTCAGGCTCTTACTTCTAAATATGCTTTGTTATTAATACGTCCCCTAGTCCATATGTCAGGGGAGGAAAAAAATAACATGAACTTAGTAATATAGTCTTTTTTGATATTCCAGAAGAGATACTAAGGAATTACTAGAGAATATATGTCATTATAATAAATGCATGTCTATATATAATATATAGAGTACTGAGGATTTTTTAAATTAATACTACATATATAAAAAAAATTTTATATCAAATACTGAAATATCTCAAACTAATATGCTAAATGAATTATCAGAGGAATTTAGAAATATATAGCTAGAAAGAGAAGATGTTTAGTTAGAAGAGAGGAAAACCCTTAGCTCTTAGCTTTTTTTTTTTTAAACCCATCAGCAGGCACTAGGGGGGGAAGAATTGTTTTAAAAATTACTGTGAGTGGGGAATGGTCTCAGAAATTCATTTGACTTTTTTATTTAAATATTCACACATTATGGTTAATAGGTGCAAATCATCAGAATCTAACTAAAGCTAAACTTGGAGCTTAGATTCAAACACAAAATAACTAAATATTCTCATATGCATTTAAAAGATTAATTTTGTTTTAAACAACAATCTAAAAAAATTGCCTTTGCTTTTTTTTTTTTTGAGATAGTGGATTTGATTTCGGAGTTGAAATATTTCTTTCTAGGAAAACAATTTTAAATATACCTGTGATTACAAAGGAGTCTTGAATGTTGGTTCACATTTGCTTCTTCTACTTGCTGTCAGTGTAATTAGAACTTGCACAGAGCCACTAGCCATGGGAGTTAGTACTTGCACCCCAACTCCAGCAGCCCTTGCTAGTCTCTGGTTCAGTGAAAATTACTCCCAGGGCTAACTTGAACTTTTGTTTATGTTTGACTTGGTTCTTCCAGGTAGACATATCCATGTAGCCAATGAATATTTTTCTTTACTGAATTTCTTATTAATTAAAAAATTTTTAATTCAGCACCTGCATGAAATAGGTACTTAATAACTATTAGCTGACTGAAGGAAATCCTGGAGGCATAGTGGTTAAGAGCTACAGCTGCTAACCAAAAGGTTGGTGGTTTGAATCTACCAGGTGCTCTTTGGAAACCCTATGCGGCAGTTCTACTCTGCCTTCTAGGGTCACTATGAGTTGGAATCAACCTGAAGGCAACGGGTTTGGGTTTTTTTTGCAGGGGGAGCTGACTGAGTGGCTAATTATTTTGACTTTGCATTGGACTCCCCCAAAAATGAAAACAACAATACAGATGAGTTGGTTTTGTTTTTAATATACTTAAATCGTGTTTTGTTTTTAATACACCTAAAAATTTTAGGCTTACAGAAAAATTACACAGAAAGTAAAAAGAGGTTTCATGTACCTCCTCTCTCCCCTGCATACCACTTAACAACCTATTATTAACATCTTGTGTTAATACATTTATTGCAATGGATTAATCAGTATTGATACATTATAATTAACTAAAGTCCATAGTTTATGTTAGCATTCACTCTTCTTGTTGTGCAGTTCTACGGATAATGCCAGGTACCCATCATAACAGTAACATACAGAAAAGTTTGGCTGCTGTTAAAATGTTCTGTGCTCACATATTCATCCCTCCTCCCTTCCCCCTGAACCTCTGGCAACCACTGATCTTTTTACTGTCTCTATGGTTTTGCCCTTTCTAGAACGTCATATAGTTGAAATCATACAGTACGTAGCTTTTTCAGACCAGCTTCTTTCAGTTAGCAATATGTATTTAAGTTTTCTCCATGCCTTTTAGTAGTGTGACAAGTGTTACTATACTTGTCGGCAACTAACAACAACAATACTCCCTTGTATGGATGCACCGCAGTTTGTTTTTTCATTTACCCACTGATGGATGTCTTGGTTGTTTCTAGGTTTTGGCAATGATAAATAAAGCTGCTATAAACATTCCTGTGCAAGTTTTGTGTGGACTTAAGTTTTCAATTCATTTGGGTAAATAACCAGTAGTGTAGCTACTGGATTGTATGGTAAGCCTATGTTTAGCTTTGTAAGTAACTACCAGATCATCTTCCAAAGTGGCTACACTGTTTTGCTTTCCCGTCAGCAACGAATGAGGCTCCTCTTGCTCCATATCCTCGCCAGCATTTAGCATTGTCTGTGTTTTGAATTTTAGCCATTCTAATAGGTATGGAAACCCGGGTGGCATAGCGGCTAAGTGCTATGGCTGATAACCAAATGGTCGGCAGTTCAAGTCCGCCAGGCACTCCTAGGAAACCCTAGCACTCTTTTTTTTTTTAAATAGGTATGGAGTGGTATCTCATTGTTTTAATTTGCAATTTCCTAATGATATATGACGATGATCATCTTTGATGTACTTACTTGCCATCTGTATGTCTTCTTCGGTGAGGCATCTGTTCAGATCTTCTGCCCATTTTTTTAATTGAGTTGTTTTATTTTCTTATTGTAGAGTGTTAAGAGTTCTTTGCATCTCTTGGATACGAGTCCTTTATCAGATATGTGCTTTATAAAGATTTTTTCCTGGCCTGTGGCTTGTCTTTTCATTCTCTTAAGCTAGATGAGTTTTTAACCTGAGTGTTTCATTTTCAGTAGGATAGGATATTGTATAAACCTAATCACACACCAAATCAAACGAATAGTTTTATTAAGCTCTGCGCTGAGTCAACCATTCTGTTTTTATTAAACTATAGGCCCCTTCACCTAGAGGAGTAATTCTCAAACTTAAATGTACACCAGAATCATAAGAAGGGCTTGTTAAAACACAGGGTGTTGGGGCATACCTCCACAGGATATTATTCAGTAGGTGCAGGGATGAGGCTGATAATTTGCATTTCTACGAAATTCTTCCAGGATGCTGATGCAGCTGATCTGGGTGCCACACTTAGGACCACTACGCAATAAGCAAAACAATACATTACAACAGTATTTTCAAAGGGTTGTGAAATCTTTTTATCATGGTTTACACACGCAACTAAAGATAGGGGTTTTTTTTTTTAATCACTGTTCTAAGGTAGGAGAATTTCAAACTCTTATTTTAAAAGGAAAAAGAAACTGAGATATTATGCAAAGCATCTTAACTTTCTCAAAACCTACAATCCAAAGGAAAATGAGAGAAAATCTGTAATTTAAGTATTTACAGTAATTACTTTTATTTAAGTACCCTGGACAGCTGCTCAGGATACAGACCAAATAGGAGAGTATCTCAACCTTTTAAAGTTGGATCATTAATTGCTACCGCTGTTTTAGTTGCCATTGAGTCCGTTCCAACTACTGAAAACCCATGAGTGCAGAGTAGAACTGCTCCATAGGGTTTTCAAGTCTGTAACCTTTAGAAAGCAAATCACTAGACTTATCTTCTAGGTACCTTTGGATGGGTTCAAACAACCAACCTTTTGGCTAGTAGTCAAGAGTTTAATTGTTTGTGCCACCCAGGGATAATCAAAGATATATCTCAAAGAGACAATAAACCATATTTAATATAGAATTTTAAATAATCTTGTCCAATATTCATATCCCAACTATTAGATATAAAAAATAAAAATTAGATATACACTTGATAAAAGTTCTAGAAGAAGCTTCTCAGCTGATGTATCTACTTAGACTATTTCAGTGTTTGTGTCTCAGTGGAATCAAGGAAGGATGTATTAGCAGAAAAACATCATCTGTGCACCTTTGCACAAAGCTAAGACACTAACATAACTGTTTTAATGCTACTAATTTTAACCGAAAAAAATGACCCTTCCCTAAAAAGTGATTTGTGTGCTTATAGCCAAAGAAAACTGAAAATTAAGAAGGATTCATTGATAATTGTAACTTATTATACCCAATAGATGAGGGAAAAATGTAAATCAATTTTTCCAATTTCAAAGTTTTGCCAGTCTTTTGTTTGATTTTGAAGAGTGATACAACATATTTTCACTTGGAAATTTCTTTGTTGCCAGAGATCTTGGATTATCATGATTTCCTCATTTTTTAATTTTTCTAAGAAGAAATATTGAGTATTACATAAAAGTAAAGTACACTAATTGATTATAATCATTAAAAAAAAAAAAACACCTTTGCGGTCAAGGCGATTCCGACTCATAGCGACTCTGTAGGACAAAGTAGAACTGCCCCATAGGGTTTCCAAGGAGTGGCTGGTGGATTTGAATTGCTGACCTTTTGGGTAGCAGCTGAACTCTTTAACTACTATGCCACCAGGGCTCTAGAAAGAAAAATACATATATATATATATGGAAACCCTGGTGGCATAGTGGTTAAGTGCTATGGCTGCTAACCAAAGAGTCGGCAGTTCAAATCCACCAGGCGCTCCTTGGAAACTCTATGGGGCAGTTCTACTCTGTCCTATAGGATCGCTATGAGTCAGAATTGACTCGAAGGCACTGGGTTTGGTTTGGTTTTTGGTATATATATACATACATATGTATATATATGCATTTTAAATATATACATTTTAAAATATACCCACAAAGAATTAATGGTATTGAAATCGGTAAAATCTGATCATCCTTCCAAGAGCCAGGCACTGTGTTAGGATTCTATACATATTCTATCTTTTAACTTTCATAACAACCCTATAAAGTACATATTATTAGCTCCATGTTTACAGATGGGAAAACTTCATAAATTTTAACAGATACCAGTAAATATTTGGGATAACTAAAGAGTCGTCATCATAGGTTATGTATTTTAGTTGCTAACTACTGTTTTTCAAATAACTCCGCACATATACTTCTGTAATAAGCAAATGAATGTAACACCACTTATCAGATAAAGAAGAAAAATGACAGTTTTTACATCTTAACTATTACTTTTCCTAAAATAAATCAGGCTTTTATACTTTCCCTATTAAGTCCATTCAGTTATAATTAAATTGGTCATAACACTCTAGTACAACTAGTGATGCTCATAGAAACTTTAGCTTCTTTTCTTCTGTTGTGTAATTACAGCAAAGGAAACCCTGGTGGTGTAGTGGTTAAGAGCTACAGCTGCTAACCAAAAGGCCTGCAGTTCGAATCCACCAGGCATCCCTTGGAACCCTGTGGAGCAGTTCTACTCCGTCCTATAGGGTCACTATGAGTTGGAATTGACCGGACAGCAACGGGTTTAATGATAGCAAGGGTATAGATTAGTTCTTCTCAAAGTGTAGTCCCCAGACCAGCATCATTAGCATCACCTGAAAACTCGTTAGAAATGCAAATTCTTGGGCCCCACCTACTGAATAAAAAATTCTAAGAATAAACCCAAAACCAAACCCACTGCCTTCGAGTCCAACTCACAGTGACCCTATAGGACAGAATAGACCCTATAGGACAGAGTTTCCAGGGAGTACCTGGCGGCTTCGAACTGCCGACCTCTTGATTAGCAGCCATAGTACTTAACCACTATGCCACCAGGGTTTCCAATTCTACGAATAGGGCCCAACAATCTGTGTTTTAACCATGTGATTATGATGTACCATAAAGTATGAGAGCCCCTGGCACGGATAATCATTAGTAACCAATAAGCATTGTTACAGATAATTATAATGCTATTTTCTCTGAGGCAAGACTCTCTCCTTAGGCTACACCATGTATATCATTGGTTTCTTCCTATGTAAAGGGAAAAGACAAAACAAGATAGTCCCTTAGAAGCCCCAAATTTTAAGAAATTTCTAATATCACCAATTTGGGAGCTTCAGTGGTACTGAAACCAGAGCAAATATTTTAAAAGCAACAAGAGTCCAAGCCCCATTCCAACTTCTTCTGCTTCTAAAAGGGTATGAAATATATTGCAAAGACCCAGGATCCTGAAAGTACAGAGGAGCAAACCAAAAGGAAGAGTAAATACAGAGCTTCCACAAACATGCTTTAGAGGCTTGCTTTCCTACCTGGAGGGCCAGAAGAACGGGTCCTGTTCAATGTGTAGGAGGCCAGAGAGCAGGATTGGTTTGTTAAGGCTGTCACTGAGATTAGAGCTTCCCGAAGCTCCTGTCCTCACATCAAGCCAATTTCTTGCTAAACTCATTCTCATTTTAAATGGGAAAAAGATTAGACTGTTGAGTGCTTGGGGAAAAATTTAAAACCAGCTGGTAGGCAAGCTTTCTTAAAAAAAAAAAAAAATCAGCCTTCTGAACTCAAAGATGGCTTAATAAAAGCAATGGAAGAAACTAGAACTACAGGAAAAAAATAAGAAAGTAAGAAAATCAGTGTTCCCTAAGTGTCAGTGAAAGAAAATGTCTTCAAGGTTCTTACAGAGCTAACTTTGAGAGAGAAGAAGAAACTAACAAATCATTTAATAATCACAATATTTGGAGAATTTAACTTCTGAGTAACATGGGAGGCATATGACATAAAGATGCAAAAAATATATATATATATGCTTAACATAAAACAACACAAAACAAAACCCGTTGCCGTTGAGTCGATTCCGACTCATAGCGACCATATAGGACAGAGTAGAACCGCCTCATAGAGTGTCCAAGAAGCACCTGGTGGATTTGAGCTGCCGACCTTTTGGTTAACAGCCATAGCACTTAACCACTATGCCACCAGGGTTTCCTTAACATTAAAAGTAGCACGCATTTCCTACAGGTAAACTTGCCCTTCTCTGGTATAGATGCCCTTCTCACTGTCAAATCAGGATGTCGTCTGACCTATTGCAAGATATAACTGAAAAGGAGCAAAGAAGACGAAATTTCGTTTTCATACAAATGTAAAAAGTAGTAGAAAGAGGACTCCTGAAGATTAACTTATCAGTCTTCCTGTTCACGTAAAGCTATGGAGTGCACTGCTGTTTTGAGAAATGAGGCTAAAGTGAAAGTCATTGAAGCCAAGTTTCTGGTGTTACTGATTTACTGGAAAGGGGAACTGGTGAACAATTTCCAGGAACTAAGCTGGACAAAATTTCAGGTGCACTTGGAGCCAGTGGTCAATGTAAACTTTTAGTAAAAATCAGAACTTTATCAAGTTATTCAGCAATTATTGTGAATGAGAAGTAAATGCTGAGATGAAAATTGGATACACGAAGTTTAAGGTGTGTGTGTGAAGATAGTAATAATTGTGAAAGATAAAAAGAAGGAAGTAGGATTTGTCTGAACAAACAGAAAACGAAAAACCCCGGTGCCATCAAGTCAATTTCAACTCATAGCACCCCTTTAGGACAGAGTAGAACTGTCCTGTAGTTTCCGAGGAATGGCTGGTGAGTTGGAACTGCCAACCTTTTGGTTAGCAAATGAGCTCTTAACCACTGCACCACCAGGGATCCAGGATTTATCAAGGAAAGCCTAATATAGATGTGACATTTGTGAAAGGAAAGGGGGCAGGTGGCAGGATTGCATAGGGAGAGCCTTAGACTATGGAACAAATCTGAAAAGCCTCCCTCAGCCCAGCGGGGAGATAGATTACATGTTAGAAGAACCCTACAATGGGCAGAGTGACCAAGCCCTGGTATCACTGCCACGCTCAGGCATTGAGGACAATCAGGGAAAAGCATAGCCTTGGTTCAAAAGTCATGACACACTTCGAAGGCACTGCAGCTGGAAACCGTCAGTTATCTGCACTAATGGAGCTGAAGGGCAAGTTCTTTCTTGAAGGGAGATTCAAGAAGTGCACCCCCATGGCTGCCACAGGCCACCCCTGTGTCACATGGACCTACTTCTCCATACACAATCAGGAGCAGTGCCTCCAGTATTCTCGTGGGCCTTTCTTTGACAGAGCACAATCCTTCTTGTAACTGATACTCATCATCTCCTTCCTCTATTCTCATTCTAAATTCTCCTTGCCCTCAGCTATCACCTCTGCTGGTCTTCACGGTTTTTCAAAAATGTGTATTACCCTGCTGCAGATGGCTTGGATTTGCTTTAGAACCTTAGGATTCCGAAGTGATTCTCCCACTGGAGTTTGCCATGAACTCTACCATTGTAGAGTGGCGTCTTTTTCTACCACGGACACCTCCAAAATAATACAGTCTTCCTCATCATAAGGTCCAGGCTGCATGGCTGCTTACACATGCAGTCTGGACCTGCTACAGAACCTGTCACCTGGTGTGTGGACCTGAAGCAGTATTCCTAGGTATAAAAAGTGTTGCTTCCAGAACCCAAAGAAATTTTCCAAGCATTTTGCATCAGTTTGCCTTCAACTCTGAAGGGAGTGTCCCAGCATGTTCCTGACTGCTAAAATATTTACTGAATCCTCATAGGGTTTATTTCCTTCCCTCTGGACTACCTATGGTGCCTTACCAAGGTTTTATAGTATGTTATCCATTTTTTACCCAAGCTTCCTGATGAACATATTATCAATGCAATGGATGAATGTAATTTTCATAGGCAAACCCCATGAGGGCTATTCAGATGATTCAGATCTCTTAAGACTATGTTATGGCAACTGACATAGCCCTGGTGCAAAACCGTGAATGTATATTGTTGTTCACACCATGTGGATGTGAACTTCTTCTGTTCCCCTTTCTTGATTAGGATTGAAAAAAACACATTTGCCAAATCAAAAGCTGAATATCATGTACCCGAGGCCATATTAATCTATCTTAGCAAAAATGACATATCTGGCAAGGCAGCTGCAATATTCTACAGTCATTCTCCAGCTCCATCTAGTTTTGCAGGATCTAGACTGGTAAATTAAGTGGAATTATAAATGGTACCACCACCACTATATCTTTGCCATCCTTAAGGGTGGCACTAAGCTTTACCACCTCCCCCAGGATATGATATTTTTACCATCTTGGTTGGGGTTGGGGCAAGAACAGACAGTTTTAGAGGCTTCTCCTTGCCTTCCCTACTATATTTCTTTGTCCACAAGCCAAGCAATCAGTGCGGGGATTACTCCATCTGCCAAGTATGTCAATTCCAATTATACGTTCAGGACTAGGAAATAACTGTGGGGTAGATCCACAGACCTAGTGGACCCCTGGGAGCCAGACATTGGCCAGAACTTCATTTATTACCTGGCTACCTTAGGCTTCTGCTTTAATAGGGGCCCCATGATGTCACTTCGGGTCTTTGGATATTAATGTCAGCTTAGACCTTTTTTTTAGACCCTGTGTCCAATAGTCCTCAGAATATCTAGTATTCTCCTTTTTCCAGTATACAGTGTCCGATCACTCAAGTAAGTGGTCACAGGTCCCTTTGGGGAAGGATTGTGAAAGTCTTTACTATATATACTTGCAGGGTTCTTCCTTCTAGGAGATCCAGAGACCAGACCAGGGAGTGGAACTGGGCAAGGGATTGTGACTTTTTATTGGAGTGACCTCTCTCAGCCCCCGTGCTCATCTATTCTTGCTTTCTTTTGATTATATAAAGCAGTACCCTTGCTATATGCTCATCCATTTTTCCTTTAAGGAGGCTGCTGTTCCATCAACAATCTACACAGCTCTTTGCAGGCCTCACCACCTTGGCTGCCACTCTGACTTTTCCAGTCTTTATGCTAATTGCAACCTCCTGCTGACTGCCCTGTACTGCTTCAGGGCCTTGTCATCCCCTTGGCTATCAATAAGCCAAGCTGTGTGACAGTTTCTCCTGTCATCAGCCCTGGCCTACAGAGCAGAACCACCACTGAACTTCTTATTGATACTGGTACCCCTCTCACCAGAGTGTTCTGAATGGCCTTAGTGAATAGTGTGCCCTTTGGGCCTTCCTACTGAACAAAATTCTCTGGTCTCACCTTATATAGCCACTTCAGCTAGTCCACTTTCCTGGGCATTTTAATTTCTTTCTCAATTGTCTACCACTGTGATTCAGGCATTCCTACCTTGCTCAGTATGGGCCATCACTCTCTCCAGGCTTCCAGTAACTTTGGACCATCACCTGAGATCCTCACAAGGGTGCTAAATCCTGTATTACAAGAGAATGCCCCCAAACCAATAAACTTTCCTTTCTCCAGGCTTATGTTCTGGTCCCTTTATCAAAAAAAAAAAAAAAATCAAGCACCCTCAAAATCCAAATTAGGGGTATTCTTATTGTAGCAACTTTGGGATAAAGTTGCTCTCTCTATTATTAGGCCCAGCACACTACCAGTTGAGTTATACTGAGACTTAACCCTAGTTATCAATATGGCGGCCACAACAGAAGATGGAGGCAGATCCTAAGAGGAAATCCTGTTGCCTTGCTGGGAAGGAACCCCTGCAGTGTCTCCCTAAATGGGGAGAATACTAGCTCTTCAATAGATAAGTGGGCTACCTTCTCAGGCTCTGAAAGTCCAGATAAAAGTAAGGAGCCAAAATTTTTAGGGATGCCCTTTTAGATGTTATTGCATATGTTAAGCTTCCAGATTTTCCCAGCCAGTGCCCTAATTAGTAGAACTGCCTCTGCTGAGCATTTAATTGTCTCTGAAGCTCAGTGATTCAAGTGGTTTTCAGCTTTCTGTGCTTTCCCACTGCTGAAGAGAATGGCTGCTTTTAAAGTTTCCAGGGGCCTCTGAAGTTCTCACTTAGTTTTT
Organism: Elephas maximus indicus; assembly: GCF_024166365.1. Lineage (NCBI taxonomy): Eukaryota > Metazoa > Chordata > Mammalia > Proboscidea > Elephantidae > Elephas > Elephas maximus. The sequence goes on along the minus strand of NC_064828.1, from coordinate 45,259,273 downwards.
AGTTGTTAACTACCTTTAGCTTTTTATTATCCTTTTTCAGGGTTTCAATTCAATCTAATAACAGCAAGTCAAATTCATTGAAATTGTATGCATTATTCTCCATCCACCGCCTACTCAGCACTTTTGAAAGTCCTGACTTATCGTAGCAACCAGAGTGTTCCCCCTCTACAGCACCATTGCTCTAGGTTACCACGTGTGTAAGTTCTAGCAATGGGGTTGCCACCTTGTGCTAGAACCTATGTGTGGCCACTTATCACCCAGGATAAGATCCTCATTGCCTGATGGTGGTGAATGATCCAGGCCCCAAGGCCCAGCTTATGAGAGTTTGGATCCTCTAAGAGGCAGATGCTAAGATGGAGTTAGGAGTGTAAGAGGCTTATTGGGAGGGGGATGACTGCTGTGAAAGATGAAGGGAAAGGAAGCAAGTTTGGATAGGGAAGGCTTTCAGACTATGATGCAGATCTGACAGCTTGAAAGGAAAGTGGGAAGAAGTAAATTGGGAAAGCCTCAGACTATGATGCAGAAGTGACAGTCTTGGCCAACCCAATAGGGAGCTCCAAGTCAAAGATTGCCCACTGAGAAGCCCAACAGCAGGCAGAAATGGCCAGGCCCCAGAACCTAACCACACTCAGACATCGACAAGGGGCTGTTCAGGAATAATGTGGCCTTGGCTGAAATGCTGTTGTGGATTCTAAAGTCCTGCAACTGCCTGTCAGCTAATTGCACTTGTCAGAGCTGAATGGCAAGTTCTTTCTTGAAAAGTAATTTGGTGTTGCACCTCCAAGGCTGCCACAGTTGTTTAATTAACAAACATTTATTTCCATCTTTTCAAAGGACAGTAGTAGGGGTGGCATGAGTTATGAAGGTGAATAAATATGGTCTTGCTGTCCAAGGTGTTGGCCTTGTACTCTCAAAGAACCAAATTGCAAAGTAGCAGGAATATGTATTGCTTTAGTCTGTTCAGCATCTATTGCCACTGTTATGGGAACAGTAACTCAGTTTTCCTTTGCAGACCACTCTCTGTTCAAGTGGAGATGCTCCCCCACGCCCGTCATCACTCATCCCCATCAGCTCCAAGAAAGGGCGAATGACTCAGACCTGGCTACCCCAGACTTCCATTGGAAATATGCTCTTTTTCTCACCAGTGTTGTTATTGTAAAGATGAGGTTAGCCTGCCTGGAGTTGCCAGGGAATACCGCATGAAGACAATCCACCAATGAAGCCAAGGCAAACGAAAGTAGAACTTAAGAAACTGGATTGTGATGAAACATTTGGAGACCTTGAATCGCACCAGACTTCAAGATCTAGATCCTCTCCTGGACTTCTCAGTTATGCGGGCAGTAGAGTGCTCTTTGACTTAAGGCTGTTTGAGAGTGGTTTAGTCACTTCCAACTAGAAGAGTCTCGATGTAAAAGTGGTAGAGAAAGAGCTGAGTCTGGAACGGTGGTATGTTAGAAGGCATAATCCTCTTTAATATAGGCCCAGAGGAGAGTCATTTTATGTTAGAGCTAGAAAAGACCTTACACAACCTCTTCAATCCCTTTAAAGAAGAGTGAGTGGAGACTAAGTGGCCCGTCGAAAGTCACAGAGCCAAATCACATTTTGATTCTAAGTCTGTGGTTTTCTAGGACACAATTCTTTTCACTGTGACACCCTATGTCCTCTGACAGAAGAGGAAGATTATGCAATGTTTAAATTCATAGAACTTGCAGAAACAGAAAAAAAAATTAATATATAGACGATAGCAGCCAGCTAATGCTAATTTAGCATTCATCCGGGATAATGTGGTTTTTGGAGTAGTTACTAACATGGTATCATACTATAATTTAGCATTACTTAAGTGAGGACAAAATTTTTAAAAACCTACTTTTGAACAAAGTATGAACAATGTTCAATCCTTATTAATTTTTCTTTTTGTGATTTGCCGGAAAATCCTTCCCTTTGTTAAGTGCATTTCTCTTCTTTAAAATGTTATTTGTAAAATTGGGGATGTTGCAAGGGGAAAGTCATTTTTTTAAATTAAAATTAACTTTTTCTAGTGCAGTGTTATTTATTTAATTGTTGCAAAGAACTTGAGGGAGACTTTTCTGTCTTGAGATTGCCACTGTCTTTATTTTTATAATGTGTTTTTATATTGCAGCGTTAAAAAAAAAATCAGCATCTTAGATTTTAAAGGTTAGTTAAATGAAAAGCTAAATTTGTGAGTGATGATTGTGTCCATATAAAATAGCTTAAGGAGAAGGTGGAGAATTTATACATTTATGAGCAACTGATTCTTCTATAATCTTTTATTTTCTAGAAAAGGACCTATAAATGACTTGGGGCTTTATATTCCAGAGACGATTTATTTGTAGCCTTTCAAATGATTTACCTGGGCATTATATTTTTAAAATTTATTTGGGTTTTTTCATAAACCTAATTTTGGGATATTTTCCAGATTTTTCTGAAAGCAACATTATGATCAGTCACATGCACCAACCACATAATTAACTTATGGTATGAGTTTTACCCACTGCAAAATGGAAACAGAGAGGAGCAGACCAAAATTGAAGAGAAATAATAAAGAGCGTGTTTTTACTCCACAGCTCACACTCCGTTTGACAACACTCTGGGCTTCTTTTTTTTAAAGTAAATATTTCTGGAAATTAGTCTATAAACTTCAATTTAAAGCCTATCGTTCACTCTCAAGAAGTCCCAGGCAAATCTTCATATTCACGATGTCATAATTACAAATAGATAGCACCTAAAGTGTATACGAAAGTGCTTTCTTTGAAAACATCTAATGAAAATATACTGATGATGAGAAAAGCAAAGAAACAAAACTTGAGCATGTTAATAGGAAAGGAGAAACATAGTATCTTTTACTAAGGAAGCCTGATTTTTGCCTCCTATGATTCAATAATTCTTTAATACATTAAAGAGGAATTCACTGAGCACCCATGTTCCGTGCAGGGATATGGAGATGAATAGACTCAGGCCCTATCCTTGGTGAGTAGAAGAGTGGATGACAGAAGACTTCACGGAGGTAAAAATCCATAGAAATTTAACAGGTGTACAAGAAAAAGGCATTCCAGACCAATAGCTTCTAGTAGGTGTGGGAACACATTTATCTCATGCAGGGAATGGAGCGTGGTTAGAGAGCAGTCAGGGTCCATGGTGGGACGTGAAGTAGCAAAGCAAAATGAGTAACAGAAAGACTCAGGTTTGCAAGTTACGCAGGAGTCAGATTTTAAGGACCTTGAACACAAACTCAAGGAATTTGCATTTTATCTCATTGTTATGGGGAGTCATCAAAGGTATATATTGTTTTGCTTTAGCAAGATTGTGCCATTATTATATCATGATGGGTTATTGTTACTGTTGTGGTGGTGGTTGTGTGCTGTTGAGTCAATTCCGACTCATAGTGATCCCATAGGACAGTGTAGAACCTCCCCACAGGGTTTCCAAGACCATAATCTTGAAGGAAACAGGTTGCCCCATCTTTCTCCAGTGGAGCAACTGGTCAGTTCAAACCTCTGACTTTGGGTTAGCAGTCAAGTGCTAAACCACTGTGCCACCAGGGCAGTGAGAGTATGGCGAATAGACTAGAGGTGGGAAGAAACTGAAGCTAAGGACTTTTTTAGAAAATGATTCCAACAGAAAGTGGTGTGGTGATAAGTGCTTGAACTGAGAGAATAGCAGTGGAGCAAAGGAGACAGGAACGTAGCCTGGACAATGGTGGACATAAGTGATATTAACTAAGGTAGGAAAATGAGAAGAGGAACAGGTTTGCAGGTAGGACTGGGGATGGGAGTTGGTGAAGTGGAGAGCAGAGACATGTTGGGTTTTGGCCGTGTTTAATTGAGGTGCCTGTGGATAATCAGGTGGAATTATCCAGTAGATCATTGGAATATGAGTCAAAAACCAAGGACAGCCTTCCAGCTGTTGAGGCTGGCTGTAGACCAGCACTCATAGCACAGAAAGAGCACAGGCCACCAAAGAAAACACAAGTCTGTGTCAGAGACGAATTTCAGAAAATGCAATTTTTATTTATCTATGAGAAACTTTTGAATGGGATAATCTTAAAACTCCCTCTGACTTAAAAATTACATCATTACATACCTTGTTAATGAGCAAAATCTACCATTTCTAATCCTGGTTTACCACATTCAAGCTGAGTTAATATGGGTAAGTCACAACCCACTAAAGCCCAGTTTCCACACCAGTTTACAAGTTATTATGAGGATTTGATGATGGCGACAATGTGCTTTTACATTTATCACCGTGGTCACAAGAAAATGCAAAGTAAAACCACAGTGTGATGCTATTACGTATTCTCTAAATAGCTAAAATGAAAGGACAGAAAAGACAGAGTGTTGGCAGGTATGTGGATCAACTCTCAATTGCCGATGATGGGATTATAAACTGGTAAAGCTGTTGGAAAACTGACTCTAATAAATCTGAATGCATGAATACCCTATGACTCATTTCCTCTTGGAGGTATATACCCAACAGAAACATACACATATATTAACCAAAAGTCAAGTGCAAGAACGTTCACAGCAACACTAGCCACGTGATCCCCAAACCGGAAATCTCTCCAAAGCCTATCAACAGTAGAATAAATAAGTAAAGACATATTCACATGATGGAATGAGAATGAAAGATCACAACTACATACAACATAGCTAAGTCTCACCAACAAAATGTTGAGCATAAGAAGCCAGTCACAAAATAGTACATATAGAACGTTTCAATTTATATAAAGTTCCGAAACAGGTAAAAACTGTTCGGTGTTGTTAGAAGATATGAAGTGGTTACCCCTGAGGTGGGAGACAGAGTATCTTTAGAAGTGCTGATAATATTCTATTTCTTAATCTCAGTGATGATTATGTAAGTACGGTCAGTTTGTGAAAATTCATGGAGCTATCCACTGAAAGATTTTTGCATGTATAGTATACTTCAATAAATGTTTTAAAAACCCTTCCCAGTATTTGACATGTGGTTAACATTGTCTATGTGTAAAGATTTTGTTCCTAGGTGGCACAAACAGTTAAACTCTCAACTACTAGCCCAAAGGTTGGTGGTTCGAACCCACCCAGAGGTGCCTCAGAAGACAGGCCTGGCAAAAATTCACAGGCTTGAAAATTCTACTGGATGCAGACCTACACTGCAACACACGGGATCGTCGTGAGTTGGAATGGACTGGATGGCAACTAACAACAACAACAAAAAAAAACAACATATCTACCTTCTAAGGATCCATCTCTCTTTCTATAGTTGCATACATTTCTGGTTAGGTTAGTTCTTTCAGTACAATAAGTGGTTTGTGGTAATTGGAAAAGTACTCAGGTTGTTTCCGCTGGTTGTGACTGGTAGCATTTCCTAGCGGACAAATCCTGACATGGGACTCTGGACACAGTGCTTCTAGTGAATTACTTGATTACCTTGCTCAGGGCCTTGCATGTAGAGCCTGCTTAATAAATACCAGCAAAGGTGACATACCATTCACAAGCATGATATTTTCAATCACCTCATATGCATATGAAAGCTGGACAATGAATGAGGATGACCTAAGAAGAGCTGATGCCTTTGAATTATGGTGTTGGTGAAGAATATTGAATATACCATGGACTGCCAGAAGAATGAACAAACCTCTCTTGGGAGAAGTACAGCCAGGATGCTCCTTAGAAGCAAGGGTGGTGAAACTTCGTCTCACATACTTTGGACGTGGTGTCAGGAGGGACCTGTCCCTGGAGCAGGGCATTGTGCTTGGTAAGTTTGAAGGTCAGTGAAAAAGAGAAAGACCCTCGACGAGATGGATTGACACAGTGGCTGCAACAGTAGGCTCAAGCATAACGATTGTGAGGATGGTGCAGGACCGGGCAGTGTTTTGTTCTGTTGTGCATACGGTCATTATGAGTTGGATCCCACTTGATGGCACCTAATAGCAACAACAAGGTGACGTGAAATATTTGTCCCTGAGCATAAAAAAGTAAAATCCAAAATCAACTAGATTTTTAAATAAATTGACAAGTAGATAATTTTTTAAAAGAGAGGTCATTCAAAAGCATCATGTAGAAACATTCCATGCTCTGATCTCCTGTACACTGTATTCTATTACCAGCATAATTTATTACATTATGAAAATTAATGTTGAGTCTACTGTAAGTGATTCCTTCTAATTATTGTAATCTGGTTGAAGTATGTCTTATTGATTAGATTATCATGCTACAAATGACACAGCTTTATTAATTAAAAAATTGAGACAGGAAAACCAATACTTAGATAAATTTTTACCTAACACTGTCAGAGGTTTAAAGCAATGAAAACCAGGTGGGGGAAAGGTTAAAAAATTGTGACATATTCAAATACTGAATATTTGTGATTGTATGGAAAAACCAACCAAATTTTCTAGTGAATTTTTGAGTCATATTTAGCATGTTTTATTTAAACCTTAATTTATGTAAAATTTGAGAACTAACATTGGAGGCCATTATTTGTCAAGATGGAAAGAATTCCTAAAATTTCTTAAGTGAATTAAGATTTGTGGATTGACTACAATAGTAGCTAAATCTAATCCTCCAACCCATTTTCTTTGACCAAATTAAAAAAGGATTCTAGGTTTTAAATCCCATATGATTTATTTCCTTATACTGCTTTATATTTACAAACCATCTCTAGGTGACGGGAACCCTCCCCACAATGGCACTATTTTAAGTTCCTTCAGGAGACCCTGGTGGCATAGTGGTTAAGAGCTACGGCTGCTAACCAAAAGGTCAGCAGTTTGAATCCACCAGGCTCTCCTTGGAAACTCTATGGGGCAGTTCTACTCCTTCCTATACGGTTCCTATGAGTCGGAATTGACTCGACAGCAACAGGTTTGGTGTTTGGTTTTTGGTCTTGGAGGAGATAAAAAATGTAACTACAAAACATTCAAGAAGAGTCAACAATTAATGGTGACAGCAATAGTTTCACAGTAGCCCACAGAGAGGGAAACAAAGACAAGAAATGTGAATTGCTTGATTAAAAGGAATTCTAACCACAAAGGGTTAAGCACTCAACTATTAGCTGAAAGGTTGGCAGTTTGAACCTATACAGCAGGTACCTCCGGAGACAGACCTGGGAATCTACTTCCAAAAGGTCACAGCTTTGAAAATCCTATGGAACAGCTCTACTCTACACACTGATGTCATCATGAGTTGGAATCCACTGGACAGGACCTAACAACAACAGCAAATTCCTCTTAGCCATGGTCCTTCCCCTTGAATGTGTAACATACCAATGTTGAAGGAAACATTCTTCAAGTTCAGTGGTCTTGGGGCATGTTACAGCTTTGAATGGTATCCTCTAAAAATATTTATGTTGAGGTCCTAACCCCTGTTACCTGTCTACCTGACCTTGTTTGGAATAGGGACTTTGAAGATGACGTCAATTAAATTAACATGAAGTCGTAGAGGAGTAGAGTGAGTCCTAATCCAATATAAGTAGTGTCCTATAAAAGAGGAGAAGAGAAACAGAGACCAAAAAAAAATAAATTAATTAATTAACTTGGAGTCAATCTTGACTCATGGTGACCCCAGGTGTGCAGAGTACAACTGCATTCCATAGGGTTTTCAAGTCTGTGACCTCTCGGAAGCAGATGGCCAGGCTTTCTTCCAAGGCATCTTTGGGTGCTTTGAACACTTAACCCTTTGCGCTACCCAGGGATGGCCATATGATGATGGAGTTAGGCTATAGCTGCAAGCCAAGGAAGTCAGGAGAGACAAGAAAGTTTCTTCCTTTTTGGAGAGAATATGGCCCTGCCAGTACCCTGAATTTGAACTATTAGCCTCCAGAACTGAGAGACAACAAATGTCTGCTCTTATAAGCCACCTAGTTTGTGATACTTTGTTAAGGCAGGCCTGGGAGTCCCTGGGTGGTACAAATGGTTAATCTCCTAGGCTGCTAACCAAAAGGTTAGAGGTTGGAGTCCACCCAGGGTCATCTCAGAAGAAAGGTCTGGCAATCTCCTTTGAAAAAATTAGCCACTGAAAACCCTATAGAGCACAGTTCTACTCTGACACATACAAGGCCACCATGAGTTGGAAACAACTCCACGGAAACTGGTTTTGGAGGAAATTAATACAGGCCATTTTTATAGACTTGAATTTATAGGGATCTGAATGCAGCTTTATAGTTAAATTTGAAGGAACTCTTTGGTTGCCTGCTTCTAACTTCTCTCTAATTTTTGATTTGGTGATGACATTCCAGAACAGTCTTTGTACCCCTCCCCCTTACTTCTTAAAGAGCATTTTCATTTTGAACTGTAATTCATAACAGCATCACTGAAACAGGATTCCCAAAATAAATAACACCCATCACCAGCCCCCTACCATTGTCTGACAGAAAAACACCAATTAAAGGAAGAAAAAGGTTAATGTAAAAATTACAGCTTAAAAAAAAAAAAAAACCCTGTAATTTTCCATCCTAGAGGAAACGTGGAGGAATCACAAACCTCAGTAAAGAGGAAATTGCAGTGTTAAAGAAGAAAATGAACAGCATTTTCAAGTTTCAAGCCAAATAACTAGCAGTACCAGAAAGTAATGGCAAAATAAAGGTTAAAAAAAGAAGGTGACAGATAGGCTGATTACAAATGATCTTAAAAATGAGTTTCCCTTGAACATTAAATGGAAAAATGTAGAGTTTGGATTACTGTTTACAAAGAAAAGATTATTCAGAAGAACTACGTGACTTAAACAGTAACATCTTTCAGATCCTTCTGGGAAGATTAGTAGATAATACAGAATTTGGACTAACATTTGGACTTTGTCCATTTGTGCACAGTGAAGACATTTTTGGCATGCTATTTAAAATATTTTTATATCAGTTTATCGTTCCAAAATACAGTGAAAGCACACACATCTGCAGTTTCATTCTGTGGTATAAAGAAAGAAAAATGACAAAAGAGGCCATTTTACCTTATATAAAAACAAATAACTCCCTGTATCCATTTTGCTCTTATTTTCACCCTTTATTGTATGTAAGATACAATTTTAAGAACGAAATCATTATATGAACTTGAACAACTTACTTAACCCCTCTACACTTAGTTTCCTACTTTAAAAAAAAAAAAGGAGACAACAGTAATACCCACTTCCCTGGGTTGTTGTGAATTTTTAATGAATTATTACTTAAAAACTACTTTGCACATAGTATCCTTCTCCTCCCTGGAGAAGGACATCATGCCTGGTAAAGTACAGGGTCAGTGGAAAAGAGGAAGACCTTCAGCAAGGTGGCTGCCAACCATGGGCTCAAGCATAACAACGATTTTAAGGATGGCGCTGGACCGGCAGTGTTTTATTCTGTTGTGCGTAGGGTCGTTATGAATCAGAACCGACTCGAAGGCACTTAACAGCAACAACAACAATCAACAATAAAGGGGAAAAAGTGAAATAAAACAGGCAAGGAGGTATTTACTCTATTAAATTACCAGCTCTTAAAATATTTCTAAGTGTTGAAAAAAAAAAGAATATGTGACGAAGACCATAAGCAGCCTACAAAGCCTAAAATATTTACTATCTGGCCCTTTACAGAAACATTTCTCCAACCTCTACTCTGAAAGATAATCTTGACTACAATAGAATGTTTATCAAGTGTAAATGAATGATAAATATGGAATGCCAAGGATATTTAGATTTTTCTCTAGAGTTAAACAGCATTTACCAAGATTAAAAATGGATTATATAACCAAATTACTGTTTCTTGTATAAGTTCGAAGGTTACCAAAATATTTATCAAAGGGAAATATTCTGAAGTATGTCTGATGCAAGAAAATTGTTAATCAGTTTTTTTGTTTTGTTTTATTTTTAAAGCCTGGCTAACATAGATGCAGAGATGTCTCAAGGGTATTATTATGAAATTAACCTCATTCAGGGCTACAGAACTCCACACAGCTCCCGAGGACATCAAGTGCATTTATTCCAGGAATTCTACTTAGGGGTTCTGTTAGGGGTTACCTCTCATACAAAAGATGATATGAATAAAGCCCCTGAGGTGTACTGACCTCGGTTCCCTTCTAAATGGAACTAAGCTGGTAAATATGGAAAATAATTTAGGTTCTGTATGTTTGTTTTAAAAGGATATTTGAAAAAATCTTCCTTGATCCCTTCTTGTCAAGCAAGAGGAGTACAGCTTGGATGTGTTGTGGATTGAATTGTGTCCTCCAAAATATTGTGTTGAAATTCTAACCTTTGTACCTGTAAATATGACCCTGTTTGGAAATAGGGGTTTTTCTTTTATGTCATTGGGGTCAGGCCAGAATAGGGTTGGTCCTAAACCTAATCATCTCTGAGTTATAAAATGAGCAGAACAAACACAGGGACACACAGGGGGAAGACAGATGCCAGGGAACACCAAGGAGCGCCAAAGCTGCCAGCAGACACCAGAAACTAGGAGAGAGACTCTCAGAAGGAATCGACATGGCTGAGACCGTGATTTGGAATTTTAGCCTCCAAAACTATAAGAAAATAAATTTGTTCTGGTATTTTTACTATGGCAGCAGTAGGGATCGAAGGTAGAAGCTGATACAATAATGGTTGACTCATTAAAGATCATTGACTGATACATAAAGAGCCCTGGTGGTGTACTGACACATGCCAGCTGGTTGGCGGCCAGAGCAGTAGGACTAATGGACCACCATAAGACAGTGATCTTGGCCTAGGAGAGCCCACCTTAGTTTTAATCCATGATCTAAATGATGACATAGAAGCAATGCTTATCAAATTTGCTTATGACATGCAGTTGAGAGGCCTAGAGGATATTAAGCGTGGTTTCCAACTGAAAATATTAGCAATGGGCCAAAACTGAGCAAAAACAGTCATAATAAAATCAGTCTTTTACATGAAGGAACCCCCTAAATCTAACTCATATGTATAATACGTGTAATTTATTTTTTAATCTAAATGCATTTTGGGTTCAAAAGTCTCCAGGAATTTCAAAGGGAATACTGGGATAAGTTAGGCAACAGTAGTTAACCTTAGACATTTGACTTTTTTTTCTGTCTTTTTTTAGTAAAGGAATGTAAAGTTCAACAGATTTTTTTTTCCAGAAGTGAAATTGCAAGGCAGGATTTAACTCTGAGGTTAAAATACTGAAGGACTGCAGGCCAGTTTTGGCTCCACACACGTTTTGTTTTATCTAACATTTCAACTCAGATTGAAAAGTCAGAGGAATTCACGTAAATACCTGGATTTTTGGCTTCTCTTGAGTCACAGGATGATCTGGCAACACTGGCCCCTCACTCCCATGGTAGCACTCAGCTGGAGCAGAATAGCACTCACTCTTTTAAGGCAAAATCTGTTCTGTCCAGTTTACCACAGTCCCCACCACTCCCTATTGTTTATATGTGGCCTGCTTTACTCATTTATATTTATTTCTGGGCCCCATGCATTTGAGTTTGTGCGACTCCTATAAAATAAAGTGACAAAGAAACTCTGAAAAGATAAAATCTCTCCCCAAATGTAGTGCTTTGCCTTATGAGGTGCTAAGCTTTCTCTCGCAGAAGGCATCATTGTGGAAGCATAGGCTGACATGGATGTTACAGAGGTAATTCTTGCATGAGGTTGGACGTTAAGCTAGATCAATGTTTACCAAAGTCCTTTTTAAGAGAAAAAAATTTTTGAAGGAAAGGAGACATGGTGTTTTCACTTAATTATTTTTATTCTAATGATTCTTAAACTTCCATAAACATAAAACCTGTGAGTTAAATTCTTATGTTTATAGCTCTGATTTGCATGATTAAAAAAAAATATATATATATAAATTAAATTCCAAAATATTGCTTTCAAACATCTGTATAAAAGGTTAAAAAAAAAAAAAGTTGAGCCTGTTTCCAGATATTCATATTTTAATGTGGGTATGTATTATGTGTAGACATAGCTCACATATATGATATTTCATCATCTACGTAGTTTTGGATCAACACTTAGGCCCTGTACTTAACTGGAACTGTAAGTTTAGGGATGGTTCTCATGGTCCAAGATGCCCATGAAGCTAGGTCATTCGCAAGCAACATTCAGAGAATAACAAGAAAATGATCCTAATTATGCCAACTCATTCAAATTATGAATTCTGAAGTGCTGGTTTGTGCTATTTGAGATTCAGGTGCACATTTATAGGTTCCTCCTTCAAACAAAAAAAGTCTGACTCACTGATATGAAGTCAACAACATTTATAGTAAGTCCTTAATGAGTGGTCACCATTGTCAGAACTACGAAAGATTTGTTAAAGACAAATCCCAACCACAAAGAAAATAATTAGAGAATAATAAAAATAACATATACTCAAATATATTACAGATTGCATATACAATAATTTGGAGAAAGGAAAGATTAAATAAACTGATGTAATTTGTGAAGAATGAGTAGAATGTGGATAATCTAAAAGGGGAGGAAAAAACATTACAAGTAACAGACACAGCATGAGATAAGAAACATACTCTTCCTAGATTGGGGAGAAGTGTGAGGTTTGTGTGGGTATGTGAGCAGCTTGATCATACAGGTCCTGAATACTACTCCAAGGTTAAAGCCTTGAACATTCCTTCAGTTAGTGCTGAAAGGGATGATATGAGGTAATGAGAGTGACAGCATCCTGCAGACCTGCAGCCAGGAGACTAGAGCTCTGATCCTGGAGGGATGTGAGAACTTCTCCAGAAAAGGACAGAAAGGAAAACACTATTTGTTTCAAAAGATGAATGTATTGCAGTTGACCATGGATTGGTGTAGCAGGTTGGTGACAAAACCAAAGAGAAATGCCATTTAAAACTTGGGAGACTGCAAACCTGCTGGTACTGCTGACCAATAGTTGAATAATGACCTCAGGTTGGCAGCCTGTTGCATTTCTTTTGATATCATAGGTTAAAGGGTGAAATTAGCCCCAAAGGGAAGTAGGCTAATTTTTCATCAGAGATAGATGCAAAGAGAGAGGTTGGGGAAAGCTATAAATTACTGACATGGCTGTTCATTTCAAGGAGTTCAGTCTGGGTAAAGAGGTAAATAAAGTCAGAATTTCTAGGACACAGGCTGGAAGAAGGAAGGGATTGGAAGTCACAGTGAGAACAAATTGGAGACCAGAAAGGATGAAGAAAGAGATAGGTTGTGTACAGAAAGTAAATAAATAAATTCCTGTTTTTGAAATTCACAGGTATAGATTCCTGGATGATATTGTTGCCACAGATATGGCTATGCTGGGGGTAACTGCAGTTATGTGAGGACTGAAAAGATGAGGTGTTGTAAGGCCAGGGAGTTACATGGTCGTCACCACATGTACTACAGCCATGGAAAATGGTGGCAGAGCCCAGGTTGTAAATGTAGATGGAGACTTTAGTGCCACCATCATTGAGGAGGCTGGGATAGCATCCTGGTGGCTGGAAGCTGAGATGAGGGAGACAGTGGTTTAGGGAGATGTCATGGATTCCAGAAGAGGATTGTATACTTGGTAAAGCTACGAAAATAAGGGACTGGATTCCACAGTGAAGAATAAGGAAATGATCCCCTCTTGTACAGAATACTTCTTATGTAGACCACTCCTCTTGGGCCACCATTTACTTCACGTATTTCTGTAGCAACTAGCTTTACACAGATGTAACTTGACAGCATCTTGGCTCAAATGCACCATTCACCTCTTGCTTTCTGCCCCAAAGCTTCTCTGACAATGCAGTGTGGCACTCACTTACATACAATCTAAAAATGGAGGGAGTTAACATCCATTGAGGCAATATTTGACCAACGGTAGCTGTTGGATAAATACTCTCTCTTCCATCCTTAGGCGAACAGTTTTGTCGTGCTTTCTACAGGGCTCGTCAGAGTGTCCCACGTGGGTTGATCTCCAGTTGCACAGAGTAGCAAACAATTTGATGATATAACTTTGTATTGGCTTTCCTGCCTTTCTGGGTTTGCTCTTCCCAGTTGTCTACTTTTTCCTTGGGATCACTCCTCAAAGTAAACTACATGAATGTAAGCCCTTGTTCCAAATCTGCTTTTTTGGAGGAACACATGACACTTACCTGTAATAGGAAGAAAGAATAACCTCCATTTTGAGAGTAATAAGGAGGGTGTCATGGTCAAAGAAAAGCCAAGTTTTAGTTAAGGACGTTAGTTAAGGAAGGAGGAGCCCTGAAAGACACACAGTAGTTTATTACAGAACACAAGTCCCAACAGAATCCTCCTGGAATGGTGGCAGGTTAAAGCTAGAATAGGGCTGATAGAGATGAAAGCATACCAAAAAAAAAAAAAAAAAACCCACTGTCGTCGAGTCGATTCTGACTCATAGCAACCCTATAGGACAGAGCAGAACTGCACCATACAGTTTCCAAGGAGAAAGAAAAAAGAGGAAGGTAAAAGATAAATCGTATACTTTAAATAATTCCCTCTATACCAGAAAATAAATATACTAATAATCATGAGGGGCACGTTTTAGACAGTCGTATTTATGGCTGTAGCTTTGTGTTTGCCTTCATCTTCATTTGTTCTACCGTGGTGAGAACATCAGACAGTCTAGCCTTGTTGTATATCTCTATTTCTTGCCAACATGCTGATGTCATCCTATATCCAGCCCTTAACGTCACTTCAATTCACATTCACGTCCTTTGTCTTTTTGTTGGTGTCTAATTTACTACAGTTTCATTGAACTTGATTTTTTCTTAGTAATTCATTGAACTTGATTTTTTCTTAGTAGGATAGATGGTCAATTTATCTAAGATAAAATGTCAAGAAACAAACCATATGTGTACATAATAAATACCATGTTTGTGGCTATTAGGGACAATTTTAAAAACATACATGTATAATAGTTTATAAAGAAAACGTTCTACATTCTACCTTGGTGAGTAGCGTCTGGGGTCTTCAAAGTCTGTGAGTGGCCATCTCCACTGGTCTCACCCCTTCAGGAGCAAGGGAGAATGATGAAAACTAAAGGCACAACGGAAAGATTAATCCAAAAGACTAATGGACCAAAACCACCATGGCCTCCACCAAACTGAGTCCAGTACAATGAGATGGTACCCGGCTACTACCACTGACCACTCTGGCAAGGATCACAATACAGGGTCCCAGACAGAGCTGGAGAACAGAATTCTAATTCACAAAAAAAGACCAGACTTGCTGGCCTGACAGAGACTGCAGAAACCCCCAGAGTTGGCCCACGGATATGGTTATAGCTCAGTAATGAGTCACTCCTGAGGTTTACCCTTCAGCCAAAGATTAGACAGGCCCATAAAACAAAACGAGACTCAAGTGACACACCAGCCCAGGGTCAAGAGCTAGAAAGCAGGAGGGAACAGGAAAGCTGCTTAAAGGGAACCCAAGGTGAAGAAAGGAGAGTGTTGATATGTGGTGGGGTTGGTGACCAATGTCACAAAACAATATGTATACTAACTGTTTAATGAGAAGCTAGTTTTCATCTAAAGTACAATAAAAAAATTTTTTTAAAAAGAACCAGACTGTAAAATATATATATATACATGTATAAGGGTGTATATTTTTGGAAATGCCTGTATATTTTTTAAAGCATATGATTCTGACAGAAAGCTAGATTCCTGGGGAATCTCCTTGTAATAGCATTATCAAACTTGATCATATCCCTTGAACTCCTGAAATTTGAGTCAATAAATCATAAAATGCTTTGAATCCTATTTTTTCTGAGTGAAGTTTGTCATTTTTAGACATTTTGGTTTAAATTTTTAGGTTATAAGAGGCATTGACGATGAGTTCTAACAAACTGAGAAGTCTTCTGTCGTTACTTCCTGAACCTGCTGAGTCACAGCCGTGTGTACACACTGAACCCATCAAACCCTTAGCAGAGGGCAGGCCTGGGAGAAGGGCCTACATGTTTGACATTCAAGTGAACCTTGAATTGTTATTGCTTAGAAAGACTCCACAAAGGAGACACGTTTGGTTTGGAATCATAGAAAACTGAGATCAAAAGAGACCTTTCAGCGCATCGGCTCCCCACTTCCTGCTGATCTTTTACACCACGGTTTTGTTTTCCTAGTGTATTGCTCACTCTAGCTTTAAATTTCTCCACAGACTACTCTTTATGAGATTATTCCACAGTGTAATACTACTGATAAAACTGCTTTACATTTGTAGGTTTCTTGCCCATAGTCTTTCTAATGGAGAGCAAATTTTTGATTACTCCATTCCATTACCCCTCATGTCTCCCCTGCTCACATTTATGCTCATCAGAATCATCTCACTCTTGTGGTTGTGGCTTAATGAACACGAACACCTTTTAAATTTCATCTCTTTATCCAAGCTCTTTCAATTATTTCTGTTATTTGTTTTTTAATTCCTTTGACTTTACCTCTCACCTCTCGTTGATGAGGTAGTTTTAGCAGACATTTTTCCTTAAATATAATTCATCACTGCATCATCCTAGTTAGCAATGTCGGTTTAAGTTATAAGTTTTTAGTACAATACAGAAAAAAGTAATCCTAACCAGCCAAGAGACTCTAATCCACTGAAACCGTTTTATTAGGCACCCTCCCTCCTTTCTATAACTCTAAGTTCTCTAAAAGCTGGTTGGTCATACCAATAGCTATACTAATGACCAAGATTAAAATGTGTTTATTAAGCCTGTACCAGCAGGCACTTACTAGGCCCCATAAAACAAATTAGTTTCAGTGCTCCAGTCACTAGGAAGTTGAAATCTAAGATTATCCACATATATAGCAAATCTGAGGAAAATAATATTTTAGCAGCAACTATTTATACTAAATGGGTAACATAGTAGACATGAGCTGTTCCCCATGTCCCACATCTTGATTTGTTTTTTGGGAAATCACCCTTATTCCATGGTGAATTCATGGGGTTTAGTTGGAGCTGATGGATGCCCTCCATCTCCCAAAACACACAAATATATGTGTGTACACACTCACATAAACACCCTCACTCACTCCAAGGGAAGGGACATTTGACTCAGGCCTGGCCGTTGAAAGTATTCTACCTACTGGCCACAGGAATTGTTTCTGGATGGGAAAGTGATACAACTCAGTCCAATGAGACTCAGTCACAGGACTTTTGCTGGAACTAGTGTTTCCAATGAACTTGCTGAGAAGAAAGCATATAATCATAGAACTATTGGTGGCCATCTTGTCAACTCTTACAAAGAGTTTTACTGAAGGACACGGCATAGAGAAAAACGAAACCAAAGGTGGAGAGAGAAACCAAGTCCTGACAACATCCTTTGAACGCGAGCAAGTGGTCAGATCTTTGTTGAAGCAAGGTCTACCCCCATAGTTTCCTATTATATGAGTTACTATATTTCCATTTTTGTTTAAGCCAGTTTGGGTTAGGTTTCTGCCCACTGCAAGTGATGTATGTAGTTTTCCTAATAACAAGTTTGACCTACATTTTCTACCAGATCTTTTATAATTTCAGTGTTTCTCAAAGTGAGATCTACACACCACTCACATCAGAATCACCTGAGATGCTTATAAAGTGAGACTCTGAGGCTGTACCCCAAACTTCCTAATCAGAATCTATAAACAAGAGCTCACAAGAACCTCATGTTTGGCAAGCTACTTCTGGTGCTTTTTATGCACACTTAATTTTGAATATCATTTTCAAAGTTATGATTTTTGATTACAATAAGTCCCTGGGTTATGAACGTCTGACTAAACATTTGCCCTTTAATGTTATGTAAATTTGCCCTCACTTTGTAACGATTGAACCAACCCCTGCTTGAAACAAATCCTTCATCACAATCCCCTTCATTTGCTGCACGTGCAGCTTTTAAATTTTTGAAAAGGCTTTGAGCCTTTTCTTGCTCTCACTTAAGGCTAAATAAGAACTGTACATACTTGTTGCAAGTTACCTACAAATCTGACTTAAAGACACACTTAGAAATGGATCTCGTTCATAACCACGAGACTGCCTGTATGTTAACTCAGGGCAAACAGTTTTATCAAAGTGACCCGTGAATTGAGTCCAAGAGCAAATCTTTTCAAAGAATTGATCATCATATTTTAAAATGTCACCAGTGATGTACCTAGATAATAAAGGTTTAAGGGCATATGTGAGGGAACTGTCCTGGAACTTGTATGTTTTGATAACTGCAGAAGTTCCCTATCACATCTCACCTGTAATCTAAGTCCCATTAAAAGAAATAGTCTTCTACCTGGTACAAGGTTCAGGAACATCAGCAGATAAGGTAGGAGGGGAAAATTAAATAACTTCAGAGGTGTGAGAGCCAAAAAACAAACAAAAAAAAGGAGACATGACTATTCTGTGTCTTTGTTATATCATTTTTTGAATGAAACCCATACCTCTCAAATATAGCATTAATTTCTCACACTTGAATGATTCCTTGTTTCTGAAAGAAAGTTGGTACAAAGAAATATCCTTCACTTGGGAGGACCCAAAATATCCCTTTGCTTCTTTGGATCTTTTCTATTACATTAGAATAAGGATGTGTTTAATTTGTTAAGTTTTTGGACAAGACATCTTGAAACTCAAGGAACTCATTTTCAAACCAGTTTCAGAATAAATGGAATATGTGCAGCAAAATGAACGTGAATCTATCATCTGGTCAATGGGTAAACTTATTGTGGTATATCCATTCAGTGGAATACTACTCAGCAAAATAAAAGGGAAAGGAATTCTAATACACTTAACTATACTGATGAATCTAAAAAACATTAGGCTAAGTGAAATAATTCAAACACCATAAAGTATATACTACATGATTCCTATATGAAATTCTAGAAAAGACAAAACTATAAGGAAAGAAAACAGATCAGTGCCTGCCTGGGGCTGGGAGTCAGGAGAAAACCTACATTGTAAAGAGGCACAAGAGGACTTTTTAGGATGAAGGAACTGTTCCATCTTGATTATAGTAGAGATGACATGACTGTATATAATACTAGCTTCATCAAATTTTTTTTTCATCAAACTTTACACCTGATATGAGGGAATCTTATTGTATGTAAATTATGCCTCCCTCTATTGCTGAAAAGTAAAATTTAGATGGAGTAGGAAGAGAGTTTATCAGGAGAACTATGACACAAACAACAGTTCTAGAGAGGTATGTATGGTCTAGGAAGGAGATCAAGGGCGATTACCTAAGGCCTAGAGATGCAGGCAGGTCCCAGGAAACAGAGGAAAGACCTTGATGATCTAATGGGGAGGAGAGGTGAACTCTCATCCTAGAGAGGTAGCTGTCTCACTATGCCTTGTTTTCTGTGGCTTGTTTTGGCTTCAGTGCCACAAATGATCTGAGCTAGAGGATGGTCAACATTGTACCTGGAAGTAACTAGGGCAGGAAGGAGGCCTTTTGAAATAGCTCCATAATGTCAGGAACATAGCAGCATGGATGTGTGGATCAGGAAGAGCCGTAGTAGATATGAGTAATACACAGAGAGACTTGGGTAATGGAATCCCAGTGTGGGCATCTGTGGTGTGCAGCTAAGAGATGTCCTACAAAAGGTAGAGGACACTTCCTGGTCTAGAAGACATTTGTCTGGAGACTAGTGATCCGCTGCAGCCTGGTCCCTTTGGAATTATTTTCAATATGTCAATAATTTATTTGCTCTAGAAACAAATCCCAAACCATTCACAAGTGAAAAACTAAAAGGTACTAGTAAACATAAGCAAAAAAAAAAAAAAAAGTAAACATACTTTGGGTTAAAAAGTTATTCCCTGGGGGAAAAAATAGCTTTGTAAAAGACAGGGAAAATCGCTTCCGAAAAACTGGGGGCATTTAGCAAGCAAGCTTGATTACAGCAGCTTTACCCTAGACCTTTCCAATGAGAATGGAAGCTTTTTTCTTTTTCTTTTTTTTTTGAGTACTTTCTCATAAATATCCTGTCTGCATGTGAAAAGTATAAGAACAGTTGAATTCAGTCCATTTTGTGAACCCCTTGAAAACAATGGGGTGCTCCCATTGCCATCAGTAGTGTTTTAGGAGCCAAAAAATGAGTTTGGGCTGCCAAGAGGGATAACTTTTTATTTAAACCCTAATTTTCTCTTTCACTCATTTGCTGTCAAAGCAAATGAAATTTGGCTTTAAAAAAAAAAAAAGTGGTAACCAGAGTAAAGCAACAATTAGAGGGATTATTAAAAATCCATGAATTATATTCAATTTATAAAAAGCTCTTAGTATCAATAAATAAGTCATGTCCTTATCTAGACACATTCAAACTGGGCATCCATTAAAAAAAGAGCACAAGGAAATGAAAAGTTCAAATGGAAAAAAATCGCTAGATGAATTACTTCATCCTAAATGTTGCAATTGGCTTCTTTTACAGGAACCATTTTTTTTCCAGAGGTGATAAACGCAGAACCTCATCAATCTAGCTCTTTACCCTTGGCGGATACTTGTCTTTCTATATGCATATATATTTATTTTTTTTTCCCTCTCTTTGGCTCCAGACACAAAACAGAGTATTACTGTGATCCAGGATTTGTTTGAAGAGATTTCATCTGGAAAGAAATCAAGCAGGGCACTAGCAGGGGGGCTTTTACAGATTACGATCTGTAATCTGGGTAATACTCTGAAACACAAAGATCTGAATTTGGGGATAAGACTACTTCATATGTAGCCATGTGCCTCAGCTCCCCTATTCCCTAGAAGTTATCCCAGAGACTGAGAAGGACCCAGTCTGTCCACGCTGGCAGGCTAAGAGGGAGGATAATACTGCTACAATGGTGTATATTCCAAATTTAGCAGAGGATAATCATCTAATAACAGGATTACTTATTTTGCTACTATTGCCATGGGAGTCGATGTCTTTTTTTAGTTTAGGATATCATATCTGTGGTCCTTGATAAAAAGAGGATGCTGGGTACTAGGCTTTATTTCCACTTAGATGCTTGGCCTAATGCTTTACAGTTTCAATTTTTTCCTAAAAGGTTATATAAAAATATGTCCATTTGGAGACCAGTGAATTTTAATTTGTCCTCTTTTAGGGACCATCTGCTGAAAGTAAATCTTCATGGCATCTAAGTTACATTATGAATGTGTTTTCCTTTCTTTAAACACAAAGAAGTTTTTAGAGAATACTGAATATCATTTTCTAATCAAAATGGAAGATTAAGGTTTCTTTCCCAACCCCAATTTGCCCTTTTTATTTTAGGTTGTATAGCTCACAAATGGATTTTTTAAAGCCCTAAGGTGTTACTTCTGTTGTTTCTCTCCAAAACTCTGAGTTGTGCAGATCAATCTTCTAAGACATTCACTTGCATACACAAGCCCTGTGTGCACAGGGATTAAGCATCCCAACAGCGATTCCCAAGTTATGAATACTTGATTTAAGACCAATCTGCATGCAGAAAAGTTCTCTGGAGAAAGCACGACCCAACCGCCTAGTTCCTATGGGCATCATACCTATTTTCCCCAGTTATACTTGGAAAGCAACTCGTTTAGAGGAATGCTTTATCTTACAAACATAACAAGAGGGAAGTCACTGGATTTCAGGAATACCTGTCCCCCTGCCCCTTGAAGGTGAGGTTCTTGTCCTCTGAAGCTGTTGCCTTTGATGCTGATGCCACTGAGGCAGAACGATGTGTGACAACTTGGAACCCTTGTTGCTATGGAATAACATTAGCGTTGCCGATTCACTATGGGTGAAGGTTTTGAAGACTAGTGAGGGAAACAAATTGCATTTCCAAAAATATTGCTGGGGAAAAAGTAAATTTCAAACAACCAACTCATATACTTATATACTAACTTATATACTAACTCTTGAAAAGAATGCACTCATAAGTTGGGTGCTTTTGGGGTTATTCCTCAGAGATCACTTACTTGTCATATTGCTTGAGAAACTGAAGTTAGCTAAGTAATTTCCTCAAAAGGTTCAGAGACCAAAGTGACTGAAAATTCCCAGATTCGTTTACTCTTCAGATTATCCACCTCATTCTTCCTACACATTGCAAAACTTCCTTGTCGAAAAATGAAGATTGTTCCAAGTGAAATTTTTTAAATGTGAACTTAAAAAAAAAAAATCTTTTGGGTAAGCAGAACAGTAGATTTGACCTCTCAATTCTTCAGTGACTCAATGGACAGGCTCACCATGGCAAACCATCACCATACCCCCTGTCATGGATTGAATTATGTCTCCCCAAAAATGTGTGTATCAACTTGGTTAGGCCATGATTCTCAGTATTGTGTGGTTGGCCTCCATTTAGTGATTGTAATTTTACGTTGAGAGGATTCGGGTGGGATTGTAACACCACCCTTACTCAGGTTACCTCCCTGATCCAAGGTAAAGGGAGTTTCCCTGGGGTGTGGCCTTCACCTTTTATCTCTCAAGAGATAAAAGAGAAGCAAGCAGAGAGCTGGGGACCTTGTATCACCAAGAAGACAGCACCAAGAGCAGAGCGTGTCCTTTGGGCACAGAGTCCCTGAGCCTGAGAAGCTCCTGGACCAGGGGAAGATTGAAGACAAGGACCTTCCTCCAGAGCTGACAGAGAGAGAAAGCCTTCCCCTGGAGATGACACCCTGAATTTAGACTTGTAGCCTACTTTACTGTGAAGAAATAAGCTTCTCTTTGTTAAAGCCATCCACTTGTGGTATTTCTGTTATGGCAGTACTAAATGACTAGGACACCTCTTTCATCATCCCACAGTGTTCAAATGAACCTTGTTTTAAAAACTTTGTCATTGCATGTTTTGTAGAGAAGACAAAGAAAATGGAGAAAGTGAGCTTCAATCTGAAGATGTGTGGCTGACATTGGTACCTAGGAAGTTTTTCTGACTTGTCTCTTTACTAAGCCTACTTCTCAATGTACTTTTATAAGGGGATTTAAAAAACAAACAAAAAACAGATTTATTTTAATAAGGAGACAACAGAACAAAATTTAAGATACCTTTAATACATTCTGAGATGGAGCAAAGTGCTAATGCAAAATGAACATACGTTAAAGAACGTGTAACCTTTCTCAAGATGAACATCCCACATAAATCCTTTCCTTTCTCTGGAGCCTGTGAGACAAACATGTAGGCTGTCAAAATCAAAAAGCTGTTTTATTCCAAGTACTATGGAGCCTGGAGCAAATGACATAATTTTTTATACCATTTTCCTCATTTGTAAAATGAGGATAACAATAGTTTCTTATTCTACCACAGTTTGAAAACTGAAAGCTGAAAAAATAATAGTGTAGTTCCAATTTTGTAGAGGCTCGGTCTAAACTATCCATCTTGAAATTCAAAGACCACCGGACCCTTTTGACTATGACTTTTAAATGCCAGAGGAGTAGAACCCTAATTCTTTTGCATATGTGAAGTTTTTTTTTCTTCCTTTCTTTTAATCAGCAAGCTTATTGAGTTCCTACATTTATATTTTGCTCACAATTTATAATGTACTTCCAAATAACATTATTTCATTTGGTCTTCACAGCAGCTCTGTGAGGTAGATGTAATTTTTCCAGTGAGGAAACTAGTGGACAGAGAAGCTAATATCTTGCCTGAGGACTCATGGCCCGGAAGCACAGAGTTCAGGCTTGAAACTGGGTTGGCTGGGTTGAATTGCCATGTGGCCCATGCAATCTCATGGCAGGGCACAGCTGGTTCTTTGTCAAGGGAAAGAAGGCCAGGATTTTCTTAATCCCTCTTGCTCCCAGAGTTTCCTTAAGATCCTCCAGAATAATGGAATGAGTTCTCAGGAAGCAGGAAGGGATCAATATTAATGCATATTCAGCAAACAAAATAGAGTCTATATAAGCCATCACAGAGTTTTTATGTAGCACAACTAAGAATTTCTAGCCATTAGTCCTTTACTTTATTTGTTCCAAACGTTTTTTTCCAAACAATCAAATGGGGGATGGGAGTAGGAGGCGATGACCAAGAAAGAAATATCAGTAATCATGGTGAATAACAGTCATAGGGGTAAAGTGACAGCTCAAGGCTTTATTGTTGTCATAAAAGTGGTGTGGTTTTAGAGCTTTAAGATGAGCAAATCTCTGGGGTCTATGTCCACTGTGGTTCTAATAGCATTAGAAAGGGTGAGTTGGTATAAACAATAACAAGATTTATGTTAGTGCAAACTGCTGACTATTGACTCTGGTTTTGAAGAGAGGAGAAAAGAGAAAGGGAAACCAGACCAGATTTCTGTTTATGCCCCTATTTATGGAAAAGAGAGAAACTTGACCACTTCTAGTGGACATTAACAAAGGGAAGACACACAACTGATTCTGATGCCTTAAAATTAAAGAGAAATAAAACAGAAAGAGGCAGTAAAAAAAGCTGTGGTGTTGTTCTTAACTTGCAGGTTTCTAACCATAGAAAGGAGCTGATTGAGGCTATAGGAACTGGGACAACTGTATACTCAGAGGGACAGAGAATTTAAAATCCTACTTTGTAGAACACAATATCTAACCTAAAAGTGGCTACCACTACAAAAGAAAACTCAAACACTCTTTTGCTTGCAACTTGTCTTTTAGATGGCAAAATTTATCTTAAGTAAACGACCTAGGATATACCTCTACTATTGGACTTGACTTTAATATCATATTGATATATGAAGGATCCTATCTCCCTTACATTCTTCCCTTCTTTGTCAATAACAAGGGCCCTGAAACAGACTCTTCTCTTCCTTTTGGTTGCTTATCAGTTACAAAAAAATATTTTTCCACTCTGAGGGAACTTCCTATTTTCTTTATAATTATTATTGAGCTACCACAAACATTTTGGCTTTGTTGGTTTATATGCTGATCTCATTGACTCAACTGGATTTTTTTTTCAGCAACAAGAACAAAAAATGTGACTTACTGTAGTCTCTCAGAGGAAAGTCCATCTTTAAAAAAAAAACCACCACATGATCACAAAAACAAATACGTAGGAAAGGAGTCCTTGGTCACAGGAGGGAACTTAGCTGAAGTACCACTGACTGATCTTAATAAAAGAAAAATCAAGCTTAAAAAAGAAAATTGAATACTTGAGCACAGGATCTGCTCCCATAATCTGGGAATTTTATGGCTTCCCTAAAGGAAAGAGTATGTGGTCTGTTAAATCTGATCATAAAATATCTCCTTGAGGCCTTAAAATGTAATGTGTAGGATGTTCCAATCCATTCCATACAGGCCAATTGTATAGCTAAGATGTCAGCCCCCATTCCAGGACATCACTCTGGCATTATTGCCACAGTCTACAGCCTCAGAAAACGGTTGAAAACTATGAAGCTGAGGAACTATTACAAATATTAGAATAGAAAATATTACACAGATACTTTTATTATATACTCATTAAATATATTTGAATATCATATCTATGTCCATACACCTACTTCTCTACATAAGACCCGGAAACGCACAAATTTAACTCTTAAGCAGTCATCTATAGAGTCTGAGGTTGGTAAGAGGCAGCTTTTTCTTTTCATTCTGTATATTACTGTAATTTTTAATATTTTTTAAAGTGAGCATTTATTACTTTATTAAAAATAAAATCACTATATTTTTTTCTAAAGGAAATATGAGTCAATAAGATATTTAAAAAATTTTTGGCAACGTAAGCTAAGTTCATGGCACAGTTAAAATCAATAATTTTGGGACAACCTTGTATCTAAAACAGAAATCATGAGGTTAGAATGGTTATTTTTGTATTTACTATAGCAGCTCTGTAAATTCACTAATTCACCCTAATTTCTTTCTTGCCTTTGAGGTGTATTTAGAATCAAGTAGTCAGCAGTTATTTGTTTCAGGAGGATAAATTGTTACCCTAAGTAAGCAACTGAGCCACTATTAAGAGTGCATACCAACAAAAGAACATTTTAGAAAAAAGGTTGGCAGTTTGAATCCAGAGGCACTCCTTGGAAACCCTATGGGGCAGTTCTACTCTGTCCCGTAGGGTTATTATGAGTCAGAATCAACTGGACGGCAACAGATTTGGTTTTTTATTATAGGGGTGGGGACCCTACTGAGAGTGGTTAAGCGTTTGGCTATTAACCAAAAGGCCAGCAGTTTGAATCTACCAGCCGCTCCTTAGAAACCCTATGGGGCAGTTCTACTCTGTCCTATATGGTCACTAGGAGTTGGAATTGACTTGACGGCAATGGGTGTTCTAGGGGTGAGTGTTATAAAAGCTATACCCTGAAGGTTTGGGATTGGGAGCTCATGCTCAAGAAGTAGAATAACAGCAAGGTTTTGGCTTTGGAGCAAAGATCCTTGACAATTTTACATTGCTTAGAAAGTTGGAATCTCTGGGTATAGAACCCTCTGTATCCTGACACATGAGTTCTCAAACTGAACAAAGCGAGTATTTTAACACACCTGTTTTCTATAATAATAGAGATTAATAACCAGACTGCAGTTGGGTATATTGTTTGTGTATTTTAGAAATATGTCATAGAAACAAAGGACAAAGAACCTAGCACTGAGGAACTCAGGTGAGGAAGGAGGGGTATGGCGGGAGGGGTTAGGGGCTAGAATTGTTCCAATGAATTCCATAAATCAAGTCACCTATAAAGATGTATGAAGTAGAAAACCAAGTTCATGAAAGCCCAGAAATTGAGGATTTACAGAAAAGGCTTACTCTCTAAAGCAATTGAACAAGGAGAAAAAGGGCAAGAAAAAGATACTTCATAAAGCCAGGCCTAAACTAATGCTTTTTGCCCTACACCTTCACATTTACACTTAACCTAAAAAGATTAAAATATCGTAATAATTCTGAGATTCCTGGCTCTCAAGATTTCCATTATGACACATCAATAAAGCAAGGCAAGGTGACTGAGAAAGAACAGCTGGCTTTCATTTCCTGCTCATTTGAAGGTCACTTTTGGAGATAAAGATTATATTTTTGCAGAACCAGAGGATACACGAACATTTCTAGAAACCTGTAACATCAGATGTTCTGAACGAGCGAAGGAAAATGAATGATCCTATTAAGATACTTCTGACCATAAATCAGAGGTGTTAAGCTCTGACTGGCTAACTTCAGCTTCCCTTTTGACTCATTTGAAAATGGAACTGATGTGAATATAGATTGAGGAAAGATGCTCAGTACCATTAAAGGTAGCTCATAAGCTACTACTCACGAATCTCAGATTGAAATACAGTGTGCCTAGCACCCATAGACAAATATTTGCACCATTTTGGTGTTAAGTGGCTCTTGTACGAGCGGTAGAAAAATGGGTGTCATGCTCGTAATACAAAAGAATGGCTTGTGTTAAAACTTGCAGGCACGCAGCAACTGAGTGGTGATTAATTTACTATTGTCAAGCACTTGGGCAGGCTGAGCTCATGTTCAAGCCTACCCCTCCTCACTTGCAAAAGCACCTATTTCTCCCCTTGTGTTGAAGTTACATCCGCCTTCCCCCGATAGGCTTAGCGATGTTTTGGTTGGACCATCTAACGGAGCAATCTTTCAGCAAGGGACATTTGGACCCACCTTCTGCCATTCCCTCTGAGTTCTTAGTTTCCAGAAAATTTTTACCAGGCGACGTACTGAAGTTCTGCCACTCATTCATGAGCAAGTTATTTGACTATCCTGAGCCTCAGTTTTCCCACTTGTAAAATGATGCTAAAATAATCCCTATCCCACAGTGTTGTTTTGAGATAGAGAAATGGATTTGTTAAGGTGTTAAAATACCAGGCAATTAACAGGTATCAACAAACATGTTTATTTGTCTTCTATTCAAAAAGGTGCTATGTAGGTAAAGACAACCTCCTTGACAACAGGAATCCCAACAATTAAATGATACAAATGCTTATTTTTCACTGATGAAAACATTGAATGCATTTACCTTTATTTTTCCAAGGCCCCACACAGTGTGTAACACACAACAGATACTCAGTAAATGTTAATAGTTGCAAATGGATCGAGAATTTCAGTGGGAAAGTGGAAGGAAAAAAAGATATCAGAACCGTTTAAGAAAAAAATGTCATTTTTTTATAGTCCAGTCTAATCTTTGTCTGAAGAGTTGGCTTTGGGAATGGTTTTAGTTCTGGGTTAACAGACAGTCCAGGGCCACATCGTCTGGGGTTCCTGTGGTCTCAGTCAGACCATTAAGTCCGGTCTTTTTACGTGAATTTGAGTTCTATACCCCACTTTTCTCTTGCTCCATCAGGGACTCTCTGTTGTATTCCCTGTCAGGGTGGTCATTGATGGTAGCTGGGCACCATCTAGTTCTTCTGGTCTCAGGCTGATAGAGTCTCTGGTTTATGTAGCCCTTTTTGTCTCTTGGACTATAAAACATAAATAATACTTGTGGTGAGTGTGCTTCTTAGTTCAAGTAGGTACCTGAGACTAAATGGGCAGCTCTTCTCTGGAGGCAAGATGAGAAGGCAGAAAGGGATAGATCTGGTTGAATGAACATGGGAAATCTGGGGTGGAGAGGAGTGTGCTGTCACATTATAGGGATTTCAACTAGGGTCACATAACAATGTATGTGTACATTTTTGTCTGAGAAAGTAACTTGAGCTGTAAACTTTGATCTACAGCACAATAAAAAAAAAAAAAAAAAGAAATGTCAGCTAGCACCCATGACTAAGACAAGTGCTTATGAGCTTGGTCAGTGCCTCTGACTGTCTCCTTTCTGAACCAGGTTGTGATAGCATCCCTGCAATTCCACATGCTACTAATCAACGCAAAATATAGAGCAAAATATTAGAAACAACCGTTTAAGGACTTTTTGCAAATTCCCTAAACTTCTGTTTATCTGGAAATGTCCTAATTTCACCATCATATTTGAGAGACAGTATTGCTGGATATATAATTCTTAGTTGGCAATTTTTTTTCCTTCAAAGCTTTATATATGTCATTGCATTGCCTTCTTGCCTGCCTGGTTTCTGCTGAGTAGTCCAAACTTAGTGTTATTGACTCTCCCTAGCCGCCCTTAAAATTCTCCCTTTATCTTTGGTTTTGGCAAGTTTGATTATAATATGTCTTGGTGACTTTCTTTTGGGATCTATCTTGTGTGGGGTTCGATGAGCTTCTTGGATGGATATCTTCTCACCTCTCACAATATCAGTGAAGTTTTCTGCCAACAAATCTTCAATAATTCTCTCTGTATTTTCTGTTATCCACCCCACCGCTCTGGTACTCCAATCACTCGCAGGTTAATCCTCTTGGTAGAATCGCATGAAATTCTTAGGGTTTCTTCATTTTTTTTAATTCTTTTATCTGATTTTTCCTCAAATATTTTAGTGTCAAGTGCTTTATCTCCAATCTCACTGATTCTGACTTCCATTGCCTCAATTATTCTTCTCTGACTTTATATTGAGTTGTCTAATTCTGAAATCTTATTGTTAATATTCTGCGTTTCTGTTTGCTGTCTATGGATTCTCAAAGCCTATTAAATTTGTCATTATGCTCTTCTCTAATCTTCTGAAGCTCCTCTATTGCTTTGTCTGTGTGCTCCTTGGCTTGTTCTATGATTTGCCTGATCTCCTTCCTGATCTCTCGAAGAGTTCTGCATATTCTGGTAATTCCATGAATTTCTCTTCCTCTGGAAGATTCCTTGAATTTTTGTTTTGGGAGCTTGCTGAAGCCATCATGGTCTGGGTCTTTATGTGATTTGGTATTGACTGTTGTCTCGGAGCCATCAATAAGTTACTGTATTTATTTATTTTATGTTTGCTTACTGTGTCCTAGCTTCTTGTTTTGATATGCCCAGATAGGCTGCTTGAGTGAGCTAGTTTGCTTATTGGTGCCTTTGAAGCTCTAACATCCTGTCACCAGGTAGTTAGAACTATTACTAGGAGTCCATTTACTTTTCTTATGTGGATTCGGCTCAGGTGTCCAGGTGGTTGGTCACCAAGTGTGTACAGGCTCTCAACTACAGTCCTAGGCATGCAGGGGTGATTGGTATAGGCACAGGTATCTGGCTGCAGTAGGGGGTTACAAGCTGAGCAAGAGAGGGGGCTGCCCCTGAGTGTCTGTGAGGAAAGTGTGTCCCTGTTCCCTAGAGTGCACGGATAGGTGGGTTTTGCAGCCGAACTATGGGCACCCAATGCTGTTGGCTGTAAGGACTGGGAGGCACCACTTATCTTGCACTCCTGTCTTGGGCGGCTAGGTGGTATGGGTGGAGCCACCAGTCCTCAGGCCCCTGATGAGGTGAGGACCCTGCTTAGTAGGCAGAGCGGTGTCAAATGTCACGAACCTACCTCTCCACCACATAGCTGAAACAGTTGAAGTTAGATTTCAGGTATATATCCTATTGTACTGTGCTAATGAGGGCCTATGCTGTTGGAAAGGGCCCATACAGGCCTATGCAGGGTGAAAGGCATTTAAAGTCCATGGGCCCCTTAAGCCTGTGCCTAGGCAAAGGAGCTGTTTCTGTCCTGAGTTCCCGGATTAGGGGAGCCAGCAGATTATATTTTCCCTGTTTGTTAATTTGTTCCTCTCCAAGGCTGGGAGAATGGCTCATAGCAGGATTCTCTGAAACCAGCTCGGAGCCAGTGTATAGTGCGAAGGCGGCAGGTAAGTGGGAGAAAGGTTTTTCCTAAAGGGGTGTTTTTTAATATGCACAGTAGGTTAGACACATGTACTCACCTTTTGCTGATTGAGTACCCTTTTTCTTGTTTCTAGAGGCATGAGTAGACTCTCTACCACTTGGTCTCTGCCGATGTGGAAAACACATCCTGAATGCCACTGCTTGCCTCACTAAATGCCAGCCAATCCCAACGTGCAGGGTACAAGTTCCTGCTGGGTCAGCTCTGGCAACTTCTCGTTGCTTCTGAACCATCTGTCCCTTCCCCTTCTACTCAGCCCAATTCCTGAACTTTGTCTTTGATATTCAGGGCTCCTACAGTATCATATATAATCAATTCGCTTCTTTTTTTCAGGTCTTTGTTGTAAGAGGGACCCACAGGAAGCATCCGACTACTCTGCCGTCTTGGCCTCGCCTCTCCATTTAAGGACTTTTTAACATCACTTACTCTTAAACATGAAAGTGACATGTACACCTGTACCTGCAAATTGTAGAGCAGAGACACCCACAATCACAATCTTTAAAAGAAACAAAATTAGAATCTTATACATTCTAATATGACTATCATAGGCATCACAGTTAGGAAAGTCCTATACGAAGACATTATATGGCTAATTATTTTTTAAAAATACCCTAAGAACTGATTCAACCTAAAAATTATAATTTTATCATCTAGGCAGTTTCTTAAAATGCAAGTTATTGAGAAGTAGAACTAAATGTTTCTCATACATTATTTGAAATGTAAACTATAGTCCTTTAACTAATACTAAAGCATTTTAAAGAAAGAAGAAAAAAGATATTGGAGTACCGTATTTTTATGTAAATAACGCGTGCCTTTGTTCTTTTGCCAGCTGCCCGTCCCCCACAAACTACTTTCATAAGTGCTATGTCTTTTTTTTTTTTACATGGTGCTGTAAATTTCTAAACTTTTTTACTAAGGTTTTTTTTTTTTTTTTTTTTGACAAGTTTAGAAAATTCTAATATTTCAGATTAAACAGGATCTCACTGAAAACTCATTGTGCATCTGAACTGAGATTTATTGAGTAAACAAATGATCAAAACTCTATGCTATAGATACAGAATCTGTTCCTTTCTCCTAAGAAATTCCTGCAAAGAATACTTTAATTTTCTTTTGACATGATTTTGGCATGTGTAGGGATAACTTTTGCACCTGGGTACAAATGTTGTTCTTTGTAAAGCTTTGGAAGTTATTTGTTTCTTCATTCAATGGCATGCCAAGCTTTTCTTTTTTGTTTTCTCAAGACTAAGTTTTCTTCATTCAAGTTGGAAAATGAAACTAAAATAATTTTAAAAATCAAATAACTCAAAAAAAATCAAATAATTCTCATAAATCCTATAACTATTTATTGATGCTATTTGGTGTGGATAAAACCACAAACAAAATATTTGAAAACTGGGCTTGTTAATTTATCACTGACAAAAGTATTTTCAAGATCTTCTGTACTTCAAAAAAAAAAAAAAAAAAGGAGAGAACATATCATGTCTTTATTTTATTTTGTATTACATACTTGATTGTATATTCCAGGTATAATGTTCACAATTTCCCACATTCATCCTTTCATTTGTTAACTCTTTAATTTTTTGTTGAGGTTCTATTATACAGTAAGCACAGTTTACAACTGTGAACAAAGTTGACAATACTCTACTGCTCACCCTCATGGGGCTTACAGTCTATTATGGGAAATAGACATTAAAAAATATATACAAGATAAATAATTACAAACCATGGTAAGTGCTCTAATAAAAATGTATTGGGTACAATGAGAACATAGAACAGGGGACCTGACCTAGTTTTGGTGGTTCAGAAAGGCTTCCCTGAGGAGAGTTGTTGAATTGAGATATGAAGGTGACTTGTTGGTCATTAACAAGAGAAAAGCCTAGAAGAGAATGCCAATTTGCTGACCTATTTTGAAAACTGAGTAGAATCAATGTACTTTGCAGTAAGTATAAAACAGGCCAGGGTAGCTGCAGACTTTCAAACAATGGCTCCCTCCCCTGGCTGCACCTGGGGAATGTCAAGAAAATACAGGGGCCTGGGCCTTATCCCTAGAGATTCTGATATAAACCTTCTGGCATTAGGCTTGACCTTTGGTATGTTTTGAAAGCCCCCATGTGATTCTAATATGTAGTCAAAATTCATAACTACTGCCTTATAGTTAGGGGAGTGTGACTGGAGAAAATACTTGGGATCAGATCACATTGTACCTCACATGTCTTTCTGTGGTTTTTGGTCTTTCTACTAAGAGCAATGGGAAGTCTTTGAGAGAGGGTGTGGAAAATGCATATGCAAATATATTGGTGGCTGAGACAGCCAATGGCTGCAGTAATGAGCAAATTATTAGTCTGGGGAACTAGAATTGCCACAAAAAAATCTTGAAAAAGGATGATGTTGGAAAACTTACACTTCCTGATTTCAAACCTTACTACAAAGCCACAGTAATCAGAACGGTATGGTACTAACATAATGATTGACTTGTAGATAAGTGGAATACACTTGAGAGTACAGAAATAGACCCTTATATTTATGGTCAACTGATTTTGAAAAGAATATCAAGACAATTCAAAAGACAAAGAATAGTCTTAACCCAAAATGGTACTGGGACAAGTGGTATTTACATAAGCAAAAGAATGAAGGTGGACAATTACCTTGTAACCTAACCAAAAACTAACTCCAAATGGTTCATAGACCTAAACTTAAGAGCTAACATTATAAAAATATTGGAAGAAAATGTTTTGTTGTTTGTTTGCTTTAATGGTTGCACATGGAATAAATCTTCATGATACTGGGTTAGAAAAGGGTTTCTTAGACATGACACCAAAAGCACACCATCAAGAAAATACATCAAAGACGTCATCAAATATATAAATAACTTTTACAACTTAACAATAAAAAGGTAAATACCCCATTTTAAAATGCTTAAAGGATTTAAATATTTCTCCAAAGAAGATGCATAAATGGCCAATAAACACACAAAAAAGATACTCGGTACCATTAACCATCAGTTAAGCCACGTGAGATACCACTTCACCCCCACTAGATGGCTATAATCAAAAAGTTGGAAAAACAATTGTTGATGAGAATGTAGAGAAATTAAAACCCTCACATACTGCTGGTGAAAATGTAAAATGGTACAGCCACTTTGGAAGACAGTATGGCAATTATTCAAAAAGTCCAACATGGAACTACCATATAATCCAGCAATTTCCCTCCCAGAATATACTATAAGAACTGAAAACATGACCACACAAAATATGTATGTGAATACTCATAGCAGCATTAGTCATAAAAGCAAAAAGTAAAAACCACCCAAACATCTATCAACGAATGAATGGATGAACAAAATGTGGTATATCCATACAATGAAGATTATTCAGCAACAAAAAGGAATGAAGTAGCGATACATGCCACACATAGATGAACCCTGAAAACATTATCCTAAGTGAAAGACACCAGGCACTAAACAACTTCATTTATACAAATTGTCAGAAATAGACAAATTCGTAGAAACAGAAAGTAAACTAGTGGTTGTCAGGGCCTAGGTGAGGGAGGGAATAGGGAATAACCACTAATGGGTACAAAGTTTCTTTTAGGAGTGATGAAATATTCTAAATTTAATGATGACAATGGTTGCACAAGTCCCTGAGTGGTGCAAAATATTTGCACTCGACTATTATTATCCTAAAGGATTGTGGTTCAAACACACCCAGCAGTGCTGTAGAAGAAAGGCCTGGAGATCTGCTTACGTAAAGGTTACAACCAAGAAAACCCTATAGAGCAGTTTTACCTGGTAACACATGGGATCACCATGTGTTAAGTGAGGAGGAATCAACTAGATGGCAATGGGTTTGGTTTCTTTGTTATTTATTTTTTGGTTTTAATAGTTGCACAATTCTGTGACTACACTAAATACCACTGAACTGTACACTTTAAAGGGGTGAATTTTATAGTCCAGCCAGCCCTCCGTGTCTGCAGCTTCCACATCCACGGATGGATTCAACCAACTTCGGATCATTTGAGCATTGTCAGCCTCGTGCGTGTCTCCTCCGTTTGCTACTTGTGTATAACTTTTTTTTTCTTGTCATTATTCCCTAAACAATACAGTGTAACAACTGTTTATGTAGCATTTACATTGTATTAGGTATTACAAGTAATGGAGATGATTTAAAGTATACAGGAGGGTGTGTGTAGGTTATATGCAAATATTGCACCATTTAACAGAAAAGACTTGAGCATCTGAGGATTTTGTTATCTGCGGGGGTCCTGGAACCATTTCCCCCAGATACCCAGGGATGACTGCATGTGAATTATATCTCAACAAAGCTGTTATAAAAAAATATATTTGGTTTGGTGGATTTGGTAGATCTAGTCCCCTCATGTTAACTATGCCAGAGTTAGTATTCAATTGTGGTGTCACAATTTTTGGATTCATTTCCTGTATTTTCGTTTTTTCCTAATCCAGAAAATACTTCTAGGAGTGCCATTGTAAGTCACCTTGTACACACATGCAAGAGTTTCTCAAGGCCATAAACACTGCATTTAGAGTCTGAGCTGCTGGGTCCTCGAGTACGTGCTTCAGGTTGCCACATTGCCCTCCAACATGACCGTAGCAATTTAAAGTTGCACCAGCAATGTTCCAGCAATATTTAAAAGGTCTCGTTTCCTCATATCCGAGCCAACAATAGCAATTTTCATATATTTTTTTAATTTTTTGGTTAATCCAATGAATATGGAATAGTATTTCAATGTTGTTATTTATATTTTCTCTATTACTAACGAGGGCGCTTTTATTCACAGGTCAATTGGCCAACTAGATTGTCTTCTATTAGAACTGCCTGTCATGTCTTCACCCATTTTTCTATTGGGTCAATTTTATTTTCCTTAAGATTTGCAGTGATTCTTTATCTATTCAGAATATTAATCCTATTTGGGATAAATGTATTGCATACATCCTCTTCAAGCCTATGGCTTACATTTTCACTTTTCAATGATCTTTATATTGAATTTTTAAATTTTAATGAAACCAAATGTACCAGTTTTTCCTTATGATTATTCTTCTTTTTGTCTAATTCATTTGGAGCTCACTTTTTTGTGTGTATGATCTTAGGTAGGGATGAAGTTGTATTTTTCTATTTATAATGCCAATTATTCCAGTCAATTATTCCATAGATCCTCTTCACCACCAATCCAATGTACCTTTGACACATATGCATATTTCTAGACTCTCTATTGAACTCTCTTTGCCTATTTGTCTACGCCTGTAGCACTTCATTTTCTTTTTTAATGTAATTAATTATTATATATATATACATATTGTCTTAGTTATATGGTGCTGCTATAAAAGAAATACCACAAGTGGATGGTTTTAACAAAGAGACATTTATTCTCTCATAGTCTAGTAGGCTAGAAGTCCACATTCAGGGTGTCAGCTCCAGGGGAAGGCTTTTTCTTTCTGTTGGCCCTGGAGGAAGTTCCTTGTCATCAACCCTTCCCTGGACTAGGAGCTTCTCTGAGCAGGAACCTCGGGTCCAAAGGATGAGATGTTGCTTTCATGGTGGTAAGACATCTCCATCTCTTTCAAATCTCAAAAGAGATTGGCTTAAATTGTAGATTGTTTGTAGATTGAGTTTTTTTAATATGTAACTGCCACTAATTCCATCTCATCAACTTCATAGAGACAGGATTTACAACACATAGGGAAATCATTAGATGACAAAATGGTGGACAATTATACGATACTGGGAATCATGACCTAGTCAAGTTGACAGATATTTTTTGGGGGGGGGGCACAATTCAATCCATGACACTTGTGCACACACACACACACACACACACACACACACAGAGAGACAGACAGAGACAGAAACAGGCAGAGAGACAGAGTGAGAGACAGAGTGAGAGTGAGAGACAGAGATAAACAGAGAGATAGAGATATAGCAAAATATACATATACTAGCTTGATGAATATATGTATGTGTGGGTATCCAGGCAGCCACTACCCAGGAGGCTCTCTTTTGCCCCTTCCTGTTTAGTATTTCCCTCCCACCAGAAGCAGCCACTATTCTGACTTCTGTCACCATCAAATAGTTTTGGCTGATCTTGAAATTTTTACAAGTGGAATCATATATGTACTCTTCTGGAGTACATATATGATTTTGGCTTCTTTTATTCATGTATGTGAGATTTATCCATATTGCTGAATTTAGCAATAATTTATTTTTTTTAATTAATGCTGTGTAGTAGTCTATTACATAAATGCATCAGAATTTATTTACCCATTTTTTTTGTTGTTTGACATTAAGGTTATTCCCAGTTTTTGGCTATCATAAAGTTGCTATTAATGTTATGTTACATATCATTAGGTGGACAGATGCACTTAGTATTTCTTTTGAATATATTCTTAGGATTGGAACTGCTGAGTAGGTAGCTTTAGTTGTTGTGTGCCTTCAATTCCCACTCATAGGGACCCTGTATGACAGAGTAGAACTGCCCCCACAGAGTTTTGTAAGCTGTAATCTTTACAGGAGCAGATTGCTAGGACTTTTATCCCATGAAGCTGCTGGGTGGGTTCAAACTGCAGAACTTTTGGTTAGCAGCCAATTCCCTAACCATTGTGCCACCAGGGCTCTTTAGGTAACTTTAGTAGGTATTGACAAACACTTTTGCAAAGTTGTTGTACCACCTTTTACTCCCAACACCAGAGAAGTCCAGAAGTTCAGTTACTTCACCAACATTGGTATTACAATTCTTATTTTTAACCAATATGGTAAGCATCTATGAGTTGAAATTGGCTTGATGGCAATGGGGTTTTTTTTGGCAAGTGTCTTGGGGGTATCTCATTGCAGTTTTACTATGCATTTCTCTGATAAGTGTTGATGGTGAACTGGTTACGGGTTACTTAAAGAGCCCTGGTGGTACAATAGTAAAGTGCTTGGCTGCTAACTGAAAAGCTGGCATTTTGAACCTACCTGGTGGCTCCTTGAGAGAAAGCCCTGGGAATCTGCTTTTGTAAAGATGACCAGCCTAGGAAACCCTATGGGGCAGTTTTACTCTGCCACGTGGAGTTGTTATGAGTCAAAAATAAACTGGATGACACCTAACAACAACATTGGCTACTTGGATATTCTTTTCTGTGAAGTACCTGTATAAGTCTATTGTCATTTTAAAAAAATTGGCTCACTTACTTTTTCTTATTGGTTTGTAGTATTTCTTTTTATATGCTAGAGACAAGTCAGGTGTTACATTCTGTTGTTCTTTTCTGCTTTGGCACTTTATCCTGAGGATATCAAGGAAACTATTCCCATCTTTCTGTCCTAATAGTCAAGGATCAGAAGGAATCGGACATCCTGCAATTATCCTGGAATGTAGAATTATTCCAGAGAGCTTTTTTCAACCAACTTATACAATAAATCCAAAGATCAAGTCCGTTGCAGTCAAGTCAATTCCAACTCATGGCAACCCCAGTGTTACAGAGTAGAGCTGCCCCATCAGGTTTCTTGGCTGTAATCCTTATGAAAGCAGGTCACCAGGCCTTTCTTCTGTGGTCCTTCTGGGTAGGTTTGAATTGCCAGCTTTTATTTAGGTTAGTAGTTCAGTGCAAACTATTTGGCTACCCAGAGACCTAACTTATAGAATATTGAGGACAAAAAGTTTGGGTAAAAAAAAAAATCCTTCAAAGAGAGTAATAATTCTGCACTTACTATTACCTACTCTGACATTTTCCCAATGTACCTCTTGAGAAATTGGTAAAATTATGCTATAGTAATAATTAAGCAATTCGACACTGCCAGACCCCAGTTAGTCAAGGGAATATAAGTCTTACTCTTAAGTTTGAGGAGAAATTTAACATCTTAAAATCTGGTTTGCTCTACCATCTACAAAATGTATTTTACAGAGCATATAAATCAAAATTACGTACATCTATATATGAACAATGCTAAGGAATTTAAGAAATATATTTTTGAGTTCTACTCATTTAGAAACATCCAGAAAAGTAAGTCTTGTTGGAGGTAAGCACACACACAAAAAAGAAAGCTGGGGCTTTCAGGAAACATTATTTTTATACATGGAAAGGCTATGAAGACACTATTCTCAACAAGTAATCCTTAATTTGAAAGGGTTAACCTTAAACATTTTTACTCAGCATTTTCTCTGAAGAGCCAACAATTTGATCCATATTTGAATGCTTTTCTTCTTTTCAGGAGAAAAGATGAGAATCGGAGTTTATCTTGAGGGCAGCTTCCATTCTGCGAAGTTTAAGTTGCATGGCCTCTGACAGAAGCATCCCTTTCCACACCGTACAGTCATCTCTGTCTTGGTGCATGGTTATCACTTAGTCTTAGCAAAGCTTCAGAAATACCCTCTTTTGTCCCTACTCTAGCAATATAAGTAATACTGACAGTATTATTTTCTCCTGTGAAAATAGCATTATGGCAATGATGCCAATTTTCCTTTACCAAATATCTGAATGAATCTCAGCGGGTGCCAGACAAAAGACAACCATGTCCACAAAGGAGCAAAAGAAGCTGTTTCCAGGAAGCCCAGATGAACCCAGCAGCTGTGATGATGGAAAAAAGGGGCCACGGTCGTTTCTCCCACTGTTCAGGCTATGAAGAATTACTCTCATATTCACAGAATTACTCTTTCATCACTTCATCTTACTGAATTGAATTCGGGAGAAACTCTCTTGCTAAGGTGGATCAGTTGGTGGATATAGGATACAATTCCTCCTGCTTCGTTACAGTATCCAGACACCACTTGTTTTATAGCCTCTCCCTGCCTCCCCCCCCATATGTAAGGTCAACATATTCTAGAGATGAAAAATAGTCTCAAAGCATCCAAAACTTCAGAAAGGTAAAATTAGCAGCTAAAAGTTAGCATATTGAGATGAGTGAGGCTTATTTCTTCTGGAAGACTATTTTTAAGCTTGCTTGTGACTGGAAGTATCCTACATGGTAGTAGGCAGAGTTAGCTCCACTGGGTTCCATGCCAATGTTGCATTTTTTCATTCTTAGTCAACCATTCTGTATGAGAGGGGTGCAATAAGCACTACCATATTGTTAGCAAGTCTAGCACCTGCTCATAGCCAGGGCAAATGAGCCTTCCCAGGTGTCAGCTTTCCTCTTCGAATCTCTATATTATTCACATTAAAAAGCTCAGGGAGAAAACAGGAAGATGAGAATTGATCTCTATCTCTTTTGTCTCTTATTTTAAGTTCTTAGTCAGATACGAGGATTATAAGGAAAAGATTGCTGGGAATTACAATATGAGGCTTCCAGATTAAAATCTAAGAAGTGTGTTTTTGGGCAGGTAGTGGTCAAAGGCAGGTGACAGAGCTATGACTGTGGAGTGAGCTCACCGAAGAGTGAGAATGAGAACTTACGACAGAGAGCAAGGAGGTCTGTCCTGACCTTTGCTTCCAAGATTATTAGGTGATTTGTTTCAGGTTTTTAGTGACTCATGCCCAAGAAAGTTGGGTATACAGGCTTTGAATCGGACTGACTTAGTCTGCTTGTCATGTATGCAGCTAATTTGCACAGTTCATTAATGTGGTGCAAATTAATGGACAGAACAGTCGATCGTGAATTAGTTCAAGTTGATCTTTCAAACTTTTGGTAACCAGTCTCTAAGATGGCCCCCGATGATCCTTGCCACCTGGTGTTTACACCTTTGTGTAGTCTCTTCCCACACTGAATCACGGTTGCTCTGTGTGACCAACAGAATATGGCAGAGGTGGCAGGGTAGAACTCCTTGGGCAATGCAATTTCCACCTTCTTCTCTTGGATCATTGTTTCTGGGAGAGGCCAGGGATGACATCATGAAACCATTCAAGTAGCCCTATGGAGAGGCCCACAAGAAGAGCAACTGAAGCCTCCTGCCAACAGCCAGCACCAACTCATCAGCCATTTGAGTGAGTCACCTTGGACGCAGATCCTCCAGTCAGTCAAGCCTTCAGG
Organism: Elephas maximus indicus; assembly: GCF_024166365.1. NCBI lineage: Eukaryota > Metazoa > Chordata > Mammalia > Proboscidea > Elephantidae > Elephas > Elephas maximus. The sequence continues at coordinate 45,218,920 of NC_064828.1, read as the reverse complement.
TGACTTCAGCTCTAGTCAACATCTGAATAATCTTCAAGGGAATCCCTGAGCCAGAACTGTCTAGCCAGTGGCTTCAAATTTCCTGACTCACACAAACAATGGATGCATTTTTTGTTGTTTTCAACCACTAAGTTTGGGGAATTTGTCTCAGAAAAATAGCTAGCTAATACTGAACCTCATCTCCCATACTTTCCATCTGGCTTTTACAAGTTACTCTAAATGCCTTAAAATGCTCAACCTTGGAAACCCAGGCCTACTCAGGCCTTGTCTCCTTGTGGACTGCTGGTTGTTCACCAAAATCTATTTTCCTCAATTTCCAGGGCACACAGCTAGACTCCATTTTTCAGCCTACCTGGAGGTTAGGTGGGGCCTTGTAATTAGGTTCCGGCCAATGGAATGTGGAAAGCGATGTGTGCCACTTCCAGGCCTGGCTCATAAAACCTCCCAGGTGTGCTCCATCATGCTCTTTTCCCTTTCTGCCTTACTGGGATATAATACTCAAGGTGACTTATAAACCATGTATTGAAGAAGGCATTTCCACTCAGTCTGGATCCTTGGAAAACTATATGGAGCAGTGTGGGCTGTTCCATAAGCAAGAAATGACCTTGGTTCTGAAGCACTAAACTCTGGGGTCCATTTGTTACACCAGACTACCCTGTTCTAATCTACTCAGTGTCCAATATATTTCAGAACCTTTCTGGAATCCTCATTAAATATTTTCACATAAAACTTTCATTTCCTATGTACTATTGCTTTAAAGCCTCTCATATACATAAATGAATAGGTTCTAATGTTTTCAAAGGGTGGGTCTGCATTAAGCCTAGGCCATTGTTCCCAGTATTGTCTACTATTTTGTAATCCGATGTGATTTTTCCTGGTGGCACAATGGTTAAGTGTTTGGGTACTAACCAAAAGGTCCACAGTATGCATCCACCAGCTGCTCCTTGGAAACCCTATGGGGCAGTTTACTTTGTCCTATAGGGTCACTATGATTTGGAATCAACTCCAAGACAATGGATTTTTGGTTGTATATCCTACCTCTAAGATATTAATGAGGCAGAATTAGAGGCAGTTATGTTAATAAGGCAGGACTCAATCTACAGGATTAGAGTGTCTCTTGAGTCAGTCTCTTTTGAGATATAAAAAAGGAAAAAAAAGCAGAGAGACAGGGGGACCTCACGCACCCAGAATGAAGAACCAGGAGGGGAGTACTTTCTTTGGACCCCGGGGTCTACTCACTGAGAAGCTCCTAGATCCAAGGAAAGATTGGTGACAAAGACCTTCCCCCAGACCTGACAGAGAAAGAAAGCTCTCTCCTGGAGCTGGCACCCTGAATTCAGACTTCTAGCCTCCTAGACTGTGAGAGAATAAATTTTTGTTTGTTAAATCCATCCACTTGTGGTATCTCTATTATAGCAGCACTAGATAACTCAGACACCAACTAAGAAGAGATAATACCAAAGTCAGAACTTTACCTTGATACTTGTCCTCATGCCTCCTTCCACATATTTCCTGCCACTTCTCTGGAGAGCCATAGAAGGGGTGACCGAAGAGCACACCATATTCTAGTTTATGGACAATAACATATGCAAGCAGTAACAGAGATATTTAAGAAACTGTGTATATAAAATTTCCCTTGGCAATATGTATTTATGTATACGATAATAATATGAAAACATTTTGTAATAATAGCGTCTTAGCCTGAGTTCCTTCGAAAGCAGCACCTAAGGCAGAAAGCCCACGTGCAGCTATTTTACTAGGGAACACAAACTGAGGGAACAGAGGTGAGGGACAAGTGCGCGGTACAGGGTACCACGGAGGTAATTTATCCAGGGGCTTCATTGCCCATTGGTCAAAAATGTGCCCCACAGGTGTTAACTCTCCAGTACTTGTAAGGGAGGAGTTCCTGGGTAGTTCAAAGGGTTAACGAGCTCTGCTGTTAACCACAAGGATGGCAGTTTAAGTCTACTCCATGGTGTCTTGGAAGAAAGACCTGATGATCTACTGCTGAAAAAGCCGCCATGAAAACCCTATGAAGTACAGTTCTACTCTGAAACACACGGGGTCGTCATGAGTCAGAATCGACTCCATAGCAACTTACAAGGGGGGGAGGAACATCACTACAGATTAGTTTCCATTTCCTACAATTTTATGTAAATTCAATCATAAAGTATGTTTCAAGTGACTCATGCCCAAGAAAGGTGTATATACAGGCTTTAAACTTTTTGTCTGGCTTTTTTCACTCACTCAGCTTAACTGTTTTGAGATTCATCCATGCTGTTGTTTGTGTTAGTAGCTGTGGTGGGCACACCCTAATGTGACCCCCAACAAGTTATCGTCTGTTATAATCTACCCCCCGCCTTGAGTGCTGGCAGGACCTGTGACTTGCTTTTAATATGAATATGGCAAAGGTGATGAAATGTCACATCTGTATTTATTTTACTTTTACTTCATTTTTACAGTTAGATATAATTCACCTAGAATTTACTTTGAATTATGACATGAAGTAAGGTTCTAAATTTACCCAGAATAATTTGTTGATTTCTTTTCCTCATCATTTTGTAGTGTCAGTTTTATCATATATTAAATTCCTACAGCTAGGAGAGATTCTATATGATGCAGAGCTTTCTAAAACTGAAAACCAGTGGGGGGAAAAGTCAGAGAAAATACAAGAAAAATTAAGACAACCATAATCATTGGAAAAAAAAAATCACAATTAAAAAAAAAATTGTTTCCTGATAAAACATTCTTTAAAATGTACATGTATTTACAAAGAGATATATGCACACTCGTGTTCATTATAGCAGTGTTTACAAATGCAAAAAGCTGGAAGCAACCAAGGTACCCATCAATGGATGAATGGATAAATAAATTATGGTATATTCACACAATGGCATACTACACATCGATAAAGAACAATGATGAATCCGTGAAACATTTCATAACATGCAGGAATCTGGAAGGCATTATGCTGAGTGAAATCAGTTGCAAAAGAATAAATATTGTATGAGACCACTATTATAAGAACTTGAAAAATAGTTTAAAACAGAGAAGAAAATATTCTTTGATGGTTACAAGAGTAGGGGGGAGGGAGGGAGAGGTTTTTCACTAACTAGATAGTAGATAAGAACTATTTTAGGTGAAAGGAAAGACAACACACAATACAGGAGAGGTCAGCACAACTGGACTAAGCCAAAAGCAAAGAAGTTTCCTGAATAAACTGAACACTTTGAAGGCCAGCATAGCAGGGGCAGGGTTTGGGGACCATGGTTTTGGGGGACATCTAAGTCAACTGGCATAATAAAATCTATTAAGAGAACATTCTGCATCTCACTTTGGAGAGTGGTGACTGGGGTCTTAAATGCAAGCAAGCAGCCATCTAAGATGCGTCAATGGGTATCGACCTACCTGGAGCAAAGGGAAATGAAGAACACCAGAGACTCAAGGTAATTATGAGCCTAAGAGACAGAAAGGGTCACATAAACCAGAGATTACATCAGCCAGAGACCAGAAGAACTAGATGGTACCTGGCTACAACTGATGACTGCCCTGACAGGAAACGCAGCAGAGAACCCCTGAGGGAGCAGGAGAGCAGTGGGATGCAGACCTCAAATTCTTGTAAAAAGACCAGACTTAATGGTCTGACTGAGACTAGAAGGACCCTGGAAGTCATGGTCTCCAGACCTTCTGTTAGCCCAAGACAGGAACCATTCCCAAAGCCAACTCTTCAGACAGGGATGGGACAGGACTATGGGATACACAATGATACTGGTGAAGAATGAGCTTCTTGGATCAAGTAGACACATGAGACTATGTTGGCATCTCCTGTCTGAAGGGGAGATGAGAGGGTAGAGGGGGCCAGAAGCTGGCCGAATGAACATGAAAATAGAGAGTAGAGGGAAGGAGTGCGCTGCCTCATTGGGGGAAAGCAACTAGGAGCATACAGCAAGGTGTAGATAAATTTTTATATGAGAGACTGACTCAATTTGTAAACTTTCACTTAAAGCACAATAAAAATTAAAAAAAAAAAATGTGTATTTAGTGACAAAGCGAAGAGGCCACCTGAAGATTGGGAGAAAATTTTGGAAACCATGTATCTGATAAAGGTTTAATATCCAGAATATATAAAGAACCCTGACAACTTAACAAAAAGGACAAACAACCCAATCAAAAAAATGGGCAAAGGAACTAAGTATACATTTCACCAAAGAAGATATACAAATGGCCAAAAGTACTCAGAAAGATGTTTGATGTCATTAGTCATTAAAAAAAAAAAAAACTGTTGCTGTTGTGTTAGTTCTGACTCGTGGTGACCTCATGTGTGTCAGAGGAGACCTGTACTCCACAGGCTTTTCAGTGGGTGACTTTTTGGAAGTAGATTGCCAGAACTGTCTTCTGAAGTGACTCTGGGTTGACTCAAACCTCCAACCTTTCTGTTAGCAGCCGAGTACCTAACTGTTCACACCACCTAGGGAATTTCCATAGTCATTAAGGAGACATAAATCAAAACCACAATGAGATGTCGCTTCACCTCCACTAGAACAGTTATGATAAAAAACAAGACAAAATAGAAATTAACAGACAATGATGAGGATGGGGAAGATTGGAACCCTCATCCGTTGCTGGTGGGAATAAAAAATTGTACAGGCGCTTTAGAAAACAGTTGGGCAATTTCTCAAAAAATTATACATAGAACTACCATATGACCCAGCAACCCTGATTCTAGGTATAGACCCAAAAGAATTGAAAGCAGAAATGGAAACAGAAACTTGAACAGCAATGTTTATTGCAGCACTGTTCACAATAGCCAAAAGGTGGAAACAATCTGAACATCCATCAACAGATGGTTAAATAAAATGGAATGGAATATTACTCAGCCAAAAAGAGAAATTAAGTCTTGATGCATGCTACAATATGGATGAATCTTGAAAACATTATACTAAGTGAAGAAAGACAGTCACAAAAGGACAAATATATAGTATCACTCATATGAAATATCCAGAATAGGCAAAAGCATACAGACCAAAGTTTATTAGTGGTCACCAGAAGGGGAAGGAGGGAGGGGGAAGGAGGGAGGGGGAAGGAGGGAGGGGGAAGGAGGGAGGGGGAAGGAGGGAGGGGGAAGGAGGGAGGGGGAAGGAGGGAGGGGGAAGGAGGGAGGGGGAAGGAGGGGGAAGGAGGGATTGTTAGTTTAGGGGTCACCAAGTTTCTGTTAATGGCGATGGACTAATTTGGAAATAGATAATGGTCATGGTTGTACAACATAATGAATGAAACCAAGGTCACTGAATTATGCATGTAAAAAAGGTTCAATTGGCAAATGTTTTGTGATATGTATATTTACCATAACAAGACAATTTTTAAAAAGGATGTGGAAAGAAAACCTACAAAAGAAGAAGTGCAAATTTCTGACAAACATAACAATAATAAAAATTTATATGTGTGGCATGCTTTGTCTTCTCAGTTGCCATACTAATTGTTTTATATGGATCTCGCTTAATCCTCACAACAGCCCTATGAAGTGATGGAGTTTGAGAATACTGAATTTCGTTAGTAACCAGAAAAACATCAACATATTATTCATTTTTCACTTAGTAAATTAGCCAAGTTTATTGAAATGCTGGTGGTTAAGATTTCTTGAAAAGGGCACAAAAAGCATGAGCCATAAAAGAAAAAAAAATCATAAATTGAATTTCATCAAAATTTAAAAACTTTCATATTCAAAATATACCATTAGTAAATGAAAAGAGGAGCCACAAAATGGGAGAAAATATTTGCTTTATATATATTTGACAAAGGATTTGTACTGAGAATATATAAAGAAGTCTCAAAACTGAATATTAAGAAGACGACAACCCATTTAAAAAAAAAAGAGCAAAAGAATGGAAGAGACACTTCACCAAAGAAGATACAGAGATGGCAAATACGACAGCGCAACGTCAGGAGTCATGAGGGAAATGCATACAAAACCACAGTGAGATACCACTGCATACGAATTACCGGAAAAAAAAAAAAAAAAAACCGTTGGTGTGGAGTCCATTCTGACTCATAGCAACCCTGTAGGACAGAGTAGAACTGCCCCATACTATTTCCAGGGAGTGACTGGTGGATTCAAACTGTCAACCTTTTGGTCGGCAGCTGAACTCTTTACCACTGCGTCACGTACATATTGGAATGGCTAATATTAAAAAGATTGAACATATAAAGTGTTGACAAGGATTTGAAGCAAGTGGATCTCTTATACTTTGTTGGTGGGAGTGTTCAGTGGGACATTACAGGGAAAAACAGTTTAGGAGCTTCTTAGAAGTAAACATCCACTTACCATATGACCCAGAAATCCTAGTCCTAGGTACTCACACTAGAGAAATGAAAACATCTTCACACAAAAACCTGTACTTGAATGTTATAGTGACCTTACTCAACATAGCCAAAACCAGAAAATAACCCAAATATCCTAGTGGGAGAAAGAATAAAAGATTTGGTGAATATATACAATGGAAGGCTATTCAAAAATAATTACGATTGAACTACTGTTACACACAACAATGCAGATAGATATAAAAAACATTATGCTGGGCGAAAAATGCCAGACTCAAAAGGATACATTCTGTGTGATTCTATTTATGAAAATTTAGAGCAGGCAACACTTATTGATAGTGACAGATCATTGGTTGCCTGGCCCAGGAGATGGGGAACACAAGGGGGCACAAGGGAATTTTTCGGAGTGACCGAAGTTAGAATCAACTCATGGCAAAGGGCTTAGTTTGGTTTTGGAAGTATTCTATATCTTAATTATAATAGTGGTTGTGTAGGTGTATAACTTTATATTGAAATATAATTAAGTTTACATTGAAATATAAACTTAAAACAGGTATATTTTACTGTAAGTAATTTATATCTTAATAAAATTGATTACAGAAAGATTTTAATTTGTGTGGAAAAATCAAAATCTCACTTCTCACACCAAAGGGTAAGGATCAATTCTATTCAGTTCAATTCATTTTCACTTCTGTTCAGATACCAGCTGTACAGGCAGCACTTCTTCTGCTGACCCTCACCATCCCGAGCGAGGTCAAACCTCATAGTTTCAAGGGTACTGCCCTCCAGGCTGCCAAGTCTGCCCAAGACCTCAGATGCCAACAGCAAGTTTGGGAGTTCCCAGGACTCCCCTCACTTCTGATGTGCTGGCTCCCACTACTCCCTTGGGCTTGATAATTTGCTAGAACAACTCACAAAACTCACTCAAAGGGTGTACTTACCATTAAAGTTTTATCCATGAATTGATGTCTTTCACCAATCAAGAATCCCATGAGGCTTCTGCGTTCACAGCCTTCTTTTATTGGAGCCACATAAGTAGTCACGACTGGCTGAATCAGCCTATCTCCTCTGAGGTCAGCTGATATCACAAGGTGGGCTTTCTGGCTTTGCTAGCCCTCACCTGAGTTATTCGATTAGTGTTTGCGATGTGTTATTAGCATCAGGTGTGGTGGCCTAGAACTAACCAGTTGCCTTTGAGTTGACCCTGACTTATGGTGACCCTATGTGTGTCAGAGTAGAACTGTGCTCCACAGGGTTTTTAATGTATGATTTTTCAAAACCAGATTGCCAGGGCTTTCTAGCACCCAGTAGCTTAGCTCATTAACCCTTTGCACCATCCAGGGCCTCTAGATAACCAAGGTACCCCAATTACCCTGGAAATTACTAGGGTTTTATTTTAGGAGTCTAAAACAAAGACCAAATTCTTTGGGTAAAATTAATTTTGAACCCCATAGTATCCTACTAGTTTTTTTTTTTTTATATATTAAAACTGAAAAACTAAAAACAAAAAAATTAAAAAACTTTTTGCTATACAAAAAGTTTTGTTAAAGAAATTACGACATAGCCCCATGTTACAATATTCTACATGTACTATACAAAACCTGAAGAATATTTAATGACATGTGAACATTATCACAATGCATTTTTAAGGAAAAAATTCAAGTAATTGTACATATTATGTGAACTGTATACCTCTCTTTAAAATTTTCAAATCAGCCCTTCTAGCTTGAAACTCAGTTTCTTTTGAACTCACATGTTCCCATGTTATATTTTCAAGTCTTGGCATAATACTTGCGTAACTGCATAGCCTTTTGACAAATTACTGTGTTGTCCAAGGACATATTTTTTGTGCTTAGCTTTCTATTCACAATTGAGAAGATAGAACATAAGTATATAACTTGTTTTTTCAAAACCAGGACATGCATCTACCCACATGGAGAAATACATTTTGCAGTCTTTTTTTTTTTTTTTTTTTTAAACAGGACTGAATAGAACCAGACACACTGAAACTATTCCTAATTAAAAATTTTGGTATAAATAATAACCTGTTATATTAAAAACCTGGTTTGGTAGGACTTAATGTGACTGCTGTTTTCTTCCTTGAAAATTGGAGTTCATGAATTTTTGCACAGCACACTGTTTTATGTCTAAAAATAATTATAAACACTCATTAGAAGAAATTATATTTGACTTTATTTCACATTTAGTCTAAGATTTTATCATTTAAATTGTCCTTGTGATTATTTGTGTGTCAGAAGAGCATTTTACATTTGAAAAGTTAACCCAATTCTCTTTAACCGAGTGAATGAAATCAGAAATTGAGTCCTTGGGCAAAGCCTGGGAGGAAAATCAAATATCAGCTCCATTTAGATTTCACGGAGTTAAAAGTACAAACTGTTTATTATAATTCCGGGATTAATATTCTTGCTAGTAAAGTATTTTGCTTTACTCAAAACGCCCTCAGTGCTTCCCGGATGCCGATTAAATAGAGTCTTCTTGCTGAGTATGGAAATCAAGGCCTCACCTGAACAACCCCTGGTTCCACTACTTACCGACAATGACTTGGGCGAGGTGCTTTTACCGTATGAGCGTCTTGGTTTTTAGTTACTTACTTAAAAAAAAAAAATACATAAGGAGAGTAATATCTTGCTCATAGAGTTGTTATGGGCAATAAATGAAACAAACGTTGAACACAGTGCATGGTTTACAATGAGTAGCCAGTAGAAGGGAATGATGCATTTCACCAGTTACTATTACTATGATTATTATTATTAATTATTTCCCCTACTGGGTTGTAAGTAACTTAAAGACCACCATTGCTTTTATTTTTCTCTTGTTCATCCGATGGGCATTTATTGAATACCTAGAAAACCCAGGCCTTATGGTTGCTGCTGAGGCTACAATGGTAAAGAAAATGAACATGGCACCAGCTCTCCAGTAGCTTTCAGTCTAGTGGGGGTAGACAGTCAGTAAACAAAAGAACAAATCGAAAGGGAAAAGTAGGTCATGGGGGATGCTACTACAGGAGGTGGAGGGGTGGTTGGAGACCAAATTTTGACAGTTGTCAGAGAAGACCTCTCAGAGGTGACATTTAAGCAAAAGCCTCAGAAATGAGGACTGGGACATCATGCCAAGAGCAGAAGGGAAGGCACCATTTAACATCATGTGTGATTGAGCAGAAAAGAGGAGCTGGAAGTTAATGAGTGAAGGTGAGACAGACTAGATTCATGAGAGAAGTCTGCACGGGCCAGGTCTTTGTGGTCTTCGAGGTTTGGCAAGGATTTTGAGTAGTATTCTAAGTGCTGTGGAAAACTACGGAAGGATGATAAGCAGGGGAGTGCCATCACTCAATTTAAATTTTAATAGTAAACTAGGGATCTAGAAGTGACAAGAACAGACATATGCACACCTATGCTCACCGCAGCACTATTCAAAATAGTAAAAAGATGGAAACAACCTAAGTGCCTATTAACGGATGAATGGATAAGTAAAATGTGGTACACACGTACAATGGAATAAAAAAAACTCATTACCCTCAGGTTAATTCCGACTCATAGTGACCCTATAGGACAGAGTAGAACTGCACCATAAGATATCCATGGCTGTAATCCTTACGGAAGCAGACGGCCACACCTTTCTCCCACAAAGTGGCTGGGGGGCTCTAACTGCTGACCTTTCAGTTAGCAGCCTAGTGCTTAGCCACTGCACCACCAGGGCTCCTTATACAATGGAATATTACTCAGCAATATAGAAAAATGAGTTCCCAAAACATCTTGGAACATGACTGAACCTGGAAGACATTGTGTTGAGCATAAGTCAATAACAAAAAACAAATATTATATGTTTTACTTTTATGAACTGACAAGAACAAGTAAACACGCAGAAACTAATGTTTGTTAGTGATTACCAGGGATGGGGTGGGACTCACTCTCAAGATAGTAGACACTTGTTATTTTTGGTGACGAGAAAGGAAACACTGAATGAGGGTGAAGTGAACACAGCTTGACAAAGGTAAACGATGTTACTAAAAAATACACAAGAAAAAAAAGGACCTGTTGGTAATTACTATAAAAAAAAATTACTACAGGATATATAATTTTGACACAACAGCAAAAACATCCAAAAAATATATGCGTGGGCATATATGTATGTATGTAGGCATATATGTGTATAACATCCGTTGCCATTGAGTTGATTCAGACTCATAGTGACCCTAGATATGAGTATACCAACCAACAAACCTCATAGCGAACCTATAGGACAGAGTAGAGCTGCCCCATAGAGTTTCCAAGGAGCACCTGGCAGATTCGAACTGCCAGCCTCTTGGTTAACAGCCGTAGCACTTAACCACTACGCCACCAAGGTTTCCAGATATGAGTATATGTGCGTATAAATAGGTGTATGCATATATATATATGTATATGCCTCTAGGAAACCGTATGCACATATATTCATATATATAATAAAGTACATAGGGAGCACAGTTACAGATGCTTCTTAGACATAACCAAGTATCTTGCAAGATTGGGCTTCTGGGTTTGAAGGATTAGGCATAATGTAGTTCATAAAATTATGCTCTATATCCTAGTTTTGCGAGTAGTATCTGGAGTATTAAAAGATATGAGTGGCCATCTAAGATGCAACTATTCATCTCTACTGGTCTGGGACAAAATGGAAAGAAGTAAATCAAAGACTGAAAGAAGAATCTAGTGTACAGGACAAAGAGTCTACACAACCCATGGTCTCCTCTACCCTGAGAGCAGAAGAACTAGATGGTGCTTGGCTACCACTACCAACTGTTGTAATCAGGGCCACAGTAGATGAACCCTGCTGGAATGGGAGAAACATGTGGAACAGAAATTCAAATTCCTGAAAACAACCAAACGACCAAACAAACAAAACCCAGGCCTACTGGACTGGTTGAGACTAGAAGAGTCCCTGAGACGACTGCCCTGAGATACTCTTTAAACCTTTGGCTGAAACTAAACTCTGAGATCATTTTGTAGCTAAATAACAAATTGGCTCAAAAAATAATGATGTATATCACCTGTAAGTACTGTTCTCCTTTAAAAAATCACCTATATAAGACAAAATGTTCAACAATTACTTTAAAACAAAAATGAGAATGTAAGGGGTCAGGGAAACTAGATTAATGGAATGGGAACAACCAGAACGAAAATAATAATGTTCATGTGTTGTAAAGAATGTAACCAATGTCACTGAACAACTTGTGTAAAAATTGTTGAATGGGAACCTAAACTGCTGTGTAAATCTTCACCAAAAACACACTAAAATATTATTTTAAAAAATTTAATAGGATCGTTCTGCAAAACACTGAGAATAGAATGAATGGGACCTGGGAGGCTGGTGGTGGTAGTGGAGAAGGACAAGAATAGAAGGAGAGGACTAGTACCTGGCTCCTGCCCACCTCTTGGATTTCGACTGGGATCATCTTCTCGTGTTCTATCCTCTAGCCACATATCTCTCTCCCTCGGGGGTGCTAAGTCGGTTACTCCCTGTGCTCCTCTGAGCTAGCTGTTTTCTTTGCCTGGAATGTCCCTTATTCAGATCACTGCCTGAATAGTTTCATTTTAGGATCAATGCTGGATTGCTGAGTAGCAAATCAATGTTTATTTCATTATAAAATGAACTTCTGCAGTAAAAAAAATAATAAATCTAACATTTTAGTAAATAAATTTAATTATTTCCACAGCTTCATCATGAAAGATTTTATAAGTCTGAAACTGTAGCACAGGAACAATCATTTGGAGCACCGTCAGCTGCTAGGCTGCTCCTACAGTCACTGTAATGCTACTTTCTACTGGCTTTAGTGGAGCAGAAAGATTGATTTTGGTTTCTTGACTTTTCTGTGACAGTCTCTTCTTCATTGCTCTACGTTGTCTGTATTTGTTGTCTGCATCATGGATGTTGTTGAACATCCTATTTTAAGTTTCTCCTTCTTTGGAAATTTAAAAGAGTTAAAGTTGGCATTCTGCTTTGAATTTATCTCTGTGAGAAGTGAAGAATTCCAAAACAGAATATTTTCTGGAATTATGACATAAATGGAATTTGATAACTAAAACTTAAATCCACATCTTAAAAGGCTTTTTTTTTTTTTTTTGCTTAATGTTAAAATTCTAGAACACAATACAATTTTACAAATATTAAAATGATCATATAAATATTTTTTGGTGTAAAAAGAATAGAATTTTCCCTAAGTAATCTGGCTAATGTACACTTCTAATATTCATATTTACTGTCAATATATTTTCTTATCTATTTAACTGGTTGAAAGTTCTTAACAATTGCTTTTGTACATACATAAAATCAATAGATTTCATTATCATCATATATTGCAGCGGTTACTTTTGTGATAATAAATATATATTTCAACTGACTAATAGAATTTAAAAAGGAGCACTGGTAACCTTGAAGTAGGCATTCAGCTATTTGGCTTTTGAAAGTTTGAAGTCAGAGACAAAGAGCAGATTTTGTCTGAACATGAAGGCCCAAAACAAAATCTAGTGCATCTCTACTGTTGTTGCCTCCCACAATAGCACCCTGTTTTATTATCATTAGTATGAAAAAACAAAATAAAACGAAAATCAAACCCACTGCCGTCCAGTCCATTCTGACTCATAGCGGCCCTGTAGGACAGGGTAGAACTGCCCCATAGGGTTTCCAAGGAGCAGCTGGTAGATTCGAACTGCCGATTTTTTGGTTAGCATCCAAGCGCTTAACCACAGTGCCACTATGAACCGTTATCAACTCGATGGCAAAGGATATAATTACTATAGAAATCACTATCACTACCTGACTTTTCCTTCTTTTCTTAATTTTCTGTATTTCTTCTTTAGAATGCTGCTCCATGGGAATAGAGACCCCATTTGTCTCGTTCAATGGAGTATTCCAGAGCCCAGAAAGGTGACTGGCACATAGTTAGCATCTAACAGGTGTTTGCTGAATGGATAAATGAATGGATAAATACTACAATGGTTTAGGCAAGAGGCGATGATTGCTTAAAAAAAAAAAAAAACTCTTGCAAAATAAATGAGGAAAGTAACAATTTTTTTTTTTTTTTCCTATAAATCAGCAGGACTTTCTAAAGGATTGAATGTGGGATAGGAGGAAAAGCTATTAATTGGGGTTGGTTCCCAGGGTTCTGGCCTGAGGAACTTTTATATCTTTGGTGTTAACATATTGCTTAATACGTAACAAAAATGTCTATCAAGTTGAGCTCGAACTTTGATAGGCTTAATTAGCAGTTATGAAATTGAAAAGTAGGAATATTCTGTACAAGATTTTCCAAGTCTGCCCACTTGAATGACAATTGATGTTCACATTCTCTTTTTGGTGGTTGAGCTATGAACTCGGAGACTACTGAGTGACAGCATGTTGAACCTTATTGGCCTGGAGAAAGACACAGAAGAACATCATCGCCAGAAGTATCATTTAATATGTGGTTTCAGCCAGATTGCTATGAATGTAAGTGGTTTGCAGTTGCTCACCTTATTCCCAATGAAGAAGACTAATTCAGAAAAATATGGCAAATTTCCTAACTAATTATTGGGACAATATCTGAACCATGAAAAATTTGGTTACCGAAAGAGGATTAAAAAAGAGCATATGGCACTAATTGTCGTAAAGTCCTTGTTACATTTTATAGATTTTTCACTTTGTAAGGAGTGATTCATTAAAAAAAGAAAAAAGTTAAACAGTAATTCAGAGAAAAGTTAAATTAATACAGACATTAGCCCAGACTTTATGTGCATAATACAGGCAGGCCACACGCAGCTCTTGCTCTCGTGGACGCCGCATGTGAGAAGACAACCTTTGATTTCATGGCTACCAATGCCATTTACTAGAATGTGAACCCTGATGTGTCTTTGACCCTGAAATTCATTACGTGAGCTTCATGGGCCTGCTGGCCCTCCAATTAGCCAAGTTGTCATGCCTGATTTCTTAAGAAAGGGACAAAGCAATTTGAATGCAGCAGTGTCTTGCACAATATGGAGTCTTTATCATTTTTCCCCTCTTGATGATTTTACAAATAATGTGTAGAGCAGAGTGAAGATAACCACTTCAGCATGTGGCCACCAATCATCACTTATTGTTTTCAAAGAATGGGCAAGGGTTATTCTATACTTTGGGTCAAAAGAATTTAAAAAAAAAAATTCTCTAGAGTCAGATGCACACATGTGCAGAAAAGTTTCATTTTTAGAATTGACAAAATCATAGTATCTTCTAACTGGCCTCACTATATCGAATCTCCGTTGTCTGTCTGAAATGCCACAGACCTGGTATTTCTTCCCTACCACCCCCTACCCCATTGCTCTTGGGTTCTATCAACTTCAGTTGAAAAGTGAGGCAGTGCAGGGTAGTGGAAAGAACAGGCTTTGAAAGAGGTGGCCTGAAAATCAAATATTGGCTCAGTCCCTTCATTGCTGCTTGACCTCCATTTCTGCTGAAATTACTTATCTTCATCTGTGGAACAGGTTTAGTAATAAACGTCTTGCAAGATGAGTATGTGAAAACCAAGCCAAACGTATTACCATCAAGTCGATTCTGACTCATAGTGACCCTATTGGACAGAGTGGAACTGCTCCATAGGGCTTCCAAGGAGTGCCTGGTGGATTCGAACTGCTGACTTTTGGGTTAGCAACCATAGCTCTTAACCACTACAGCACCAGGGTTTCCATTTATAAAGTGCCTGCCATGTAATCAGTGATCATAGCTGTCATTGTTGCCACCTATCCTGTGGTCTAAATCCTCATAGCTCTGTGATTTGCTTATTTATCAATAGGACCATCTTCCCTTGAGTTCCATACTGTGAAACTGACATTTATTCATTTAGCAAATGTGAACAGTAAGGCTATTACATGTTAGATCCCACACAGTCAAGCTGCCCTAGAGATCCCCCTGGCTTTCAGAAGACTTTGTCAAACTGCTTTTCTGGTATCTAAAAAATCCATGATATCCTTCATTCAAACATTTCTATTTATTTCAATATTGACACAAATTTGTTGACTGCTACTATTTTGGAAAGGATGGAGTTAGCTATAACCAAACCAAATCTGTTGCTGTCGAGTAGATTCCAACTCATAGCGACCCTATAGAACAGGGTAGAACTGCCCCACAGGGTTTTCAAGGCTACACACCTTTGGAGTAGCTGGTAGATTTGAATCCTCAACCTTTTGGTTAGCAGTTGAGTGCTTAACCACTGCACCACAGGATTTCTTGGTGTTAGTTGTAGAAGACCAAGATATAGACCATTAGGAATCTGCAATCTAACAGGTGATATAGCTGTACACAAAGTTTTTCAAACAAGTAACTTAATAAACATGCTCCTAATTTAAGTCTGGAGTATTCCAGTTTATGATCTCTGTCTCAGAAGGCCATATAAGACTTGAGGAATTACAGAGGTGGGAGGTGGAGAGGAGTAAGGGGAAGGTGTATATTTCATGCCCTTCACTTCATTTAAGATTACAAATTCTTAGACAGTGTAAATGTCTTAGACAGACATTTTTATATTCAAATGAGAACCCAAAAGAGTGGGATACTCAGTTAAATCTGGAAATAACAGCCCCATTTTTACAAATGAATCAGTTTTTACTTTGGCTTCTATTCTGTGAACTGTTGTATCATACATAGATTTTGTGATCACGAATGTCCTGAGAAGAAATTGCAGTCATTGCTAGATTTTCTGGGGAGTCCCTGGATAGATGGATAACTGGTACCTGCAAATAGCATCTCAAACCATATTTTAGCAAAAAAAATAAATAATTATTTATTTAATTAGTAAACTTTTGTCCAGAGCTACTGATGATGGCAAAATAGATGGAGAATGCTAGCGAGCATAGATCCACCGGCTTTTGAACAAAACTGCTGTAGCAGTGAGCACTTAGGAATGTAGGAGAGGATCCAACATTGGGCCACCGCAGAGAGAAGCTCGGCATTTGCCCAGGAGCCTGTAGGGGGCCTGTTCCTCAAACAGGATTATAGGCCTGGAGAGGGAGCCAGGAATGTCTGCAAAGCCCAGAAACTCAGCTTTACAACTCGTGGCAGGGAAAACCCCAGCATGCCCTGTGACAATAATTAAACTTCACCCTGAGAATCTTCGAATGCTCAGAATACTACATGGACAATTCCCAGAAATGATTATTCATTAATAATAATTTAGTGCCTTCTATATGTACCTGGTGGCATAGTGGCTAAACGTTCATCTGCTAACCAAAAGGCGGGCAGTTCAAATCCACCAGCCACTCCTTGGAAACCCTAGCGGACAATTCTACTCTGTGCTATAGGGTGGCTGTGAGTTGGAGTCAACTTAACAGCAACAGGTTTGTTTTAGTTTTTTATGTGCAAAAAAAGGAGACCTGGTGGAGCAGTGGTTAGAGTGCTTGGCTGCTAACCAAAAAGTCAGGGGTTTGAACCTACCAATGGCTCCGGGGGAGAAAGATGTGGCAGTCTGCTCCTGTAAGATTACAGCCTTGGAAACAGTATGGGGTAGTTCTACTCTGTCCTGTAGGGTTGTCATAGGGTCACTGTGAGTCAAGGGCAATGGGTTTGGTTTGGTTTATGTGCAAAAACTCTATGCATGCAGCTGAAATTCGGTGTTTCCCATGACCTTGACTCTACTTTTATTCCCCTCAAGAGAGTCCACCAGCAAAATCTTGTTGTTAGGCAGAGGAAAGTGCTCTATTTGTCATTTCTGAACTGAAATGCTTCTATCAGCCTTGAATTACAGGAAAATCTCCTATACTTAGCTATTGTTTGCATCATCATCGTCATTATTATTCCAGGCTCTCGAAAGAGAGCCGAGAGTGCTTCTTTTAATGCCATCTGTGATTTGCATGTTCATGGAAGGTTTGAAGTTTCAGAAATTAAACGTCGGGGTGTAAAATTTTCTTGAAGGAAGAAAGTATGATTGCATCAAACTTTCAAAGTACAATCAAAGTCTAAAGGAAATATAATTATTATTGTCGGTTTATCACCTCAAACATGTTGTTGTAAATGTCATTATATCAGATGAGTTGGGTAACAGGTTTTCCATTTTGCACTTTATTTGACAAGGTGATTCATTGTTTAGTGCAGTTTAAGATGTCAGTCCTTCTGGAGAGAATTGAGCTGAGCTGATGTGCATAAGAACATTCTTCCATCAAAGTATATGATTAAAGAAGGGTTAGACTCCTGAAATATTGTTTCCAAACTTGCTTTGAATAAGAGTGGTTTCTTTGTCGAGATATAATTCATCACAGTTTTCTACATCTGGGAAAGTGTACATAGGCCATACATGCTGGCTATGGCACTTTGTACATCTGTAAGCCTGTGCAAGATCATCCTATCTTCAGTAAGTTTGTATCGTGGAACGTACTCAGTAACTGAAGTTGTGCCTAGTTTGTTTTTTCTCAAATAATATCTCAGCATAAACCAGAGTGATAGAGCAAACTATTCATTTGGCCTAACATTATTGCTTGTGGTATGATGAATTACCATGTGAGGGTCATCCTGTGTGGGTCACCCAATATTAGACATTTCACAACACAGCACCCAACTTTAGAGTGCCAGAAGGGAGTCCATGTCTTCTTTTTGCCCTTTTGATGATGCCACAAGCATTTCCTTTTCCCCTTTTCTCTTCGTTAACTTCCTATATCAAAATTGTAAAGAACAGCTTTCTACCAGTAAAGGACAGCACGTTTATACACGTACCCATGAACTGCCAAGAACTGAGCTAATTAATATACTATCTCTCATATTGAAAGTAACCTTACAAATTTATTTGCACGCCCATTACACAAAGAAGGGACCAGAGAGTTTGAGAGGAGAAGTAATTTGCATATAGCAAATTAACAGACAGAAAGTGGCAGAGCTCGGATTCAAACTCAGGTCCTATGACTCCAAAGCCCAGAGCTCTTTCCTCCACTGTGGTTGGTTTGTGTGTTCAAAGCAAGTCAAGCTTCTCAGAAAAGGAGGGTGAGCGTGGTTGCACAACTCCAAGAATATAATCAATGTCACTGAATTATCTGTGTAGAAATTGTTGAATTGGCCTATGTTCTGCTATGCATATTCTCAGCAACAACGAAAATAAAATAAATTATATAAAAAAGAAAAGCATCGAGATTACTCCCCCTCCCCTTTTTTTTTTTAAAGCAGTATGGCCTTTGGTTTTACTACTTGCCTGGGTAATACCTGTATTTATATAGCTGTGAAAATTTCACTTGATATCTAACTGTTAGTGTCTCGTTTTAGGTGCAATAGTGCACATCAGATAGAAGCTGTAAGATGGAACATTCCTTCCTTCCCTTCCTCAAATTCAAATATATGTTGATTTCAACAAAGGTCAAAATGTCCCAGGCCTCTTATAGAGAAATTAGATGTAAAAGGGACTCTAAATATCTTCCAAATTATATTATTTAAAATTAACCAGGTAGAGGGTGTCACGTGATACAATTCCTTATTTAAATCAAATTGAACAGCCTTTTTATGAGAGATGCAATGCCCGACAATTGAGAATGTAAAATTGGTGTGATGTATTTATGCAGATGCCACTAAAAAATGACAGCTATGTCATAGCTGAATAATATTCTGTCCATTGGTGAAAGAAGAGGCAGGTTTGGTGTCTACTTACGTTCAAGCTGTAATATTTTCAAGGCCTTTCAGTTTTGCTTGAGGGTAGGGAAGTATCATGGAATGTCCAGGAAAATTTGGAGAGCTCTCAGCCCTGTTTGCACCCACTAGACAACTCAAATATGCAAAACAAGGGGTATCTGTATACATATATGTACATACACACAACTTTATGTACAGCAAACACACTTTATGGGTTCAGATTCAGTAATAGAATTAAAATGGCCAGCAGACATTCTATAATTAACTCATCGTTCAGCAAGCAATAGAGGATTACATAGTGATTAAGTTCTTGGTCTTTAGCAAGATCCCAGTTCTACCCCATACTATTTCTGGGAACTTGGATAAGCTGTTTAATGTCTCTACCTCTCAGTTTCCCCATTTTTAAAGTGATACCTTCCTCATGGGTTTGTAAGAGTTCACATTTGTAAAGCACCTAAAATAGTATTTGGGTAACATAGTAAGTTCTATATAACTATTTGGTTAATAAATAAGTTTTTCCTTTCTTTTTTTTTACAATAGTGAACATTTATTGAGAGTTTGCTATGTGTGAGACATTTTGTCTTTCTTTTATTTTTATATATATTTTTTATTGTGCATTAGGTGAAAGTTTACAGAGCAAATTAGTTTCCCATTCCATAGTTCATACAAAAAGTATTTTGTGACCTTGTTTACATTCCCTACAATGTGTTAGCACTCTCCCCATTTCCACCCTGGGTTCCCTATTCCCTTTAGTCCTAATTTTCTACCCCTTCCTGCCTTCTCATCTTTGCTTGAGCCAATATTGGCCTTTTGATTTCCTATAGCTAATTGTTCTAAGGAGTTTGTTACTCTCAGGTGTTATTGTTTATCTTATGGGCTTGTCTATTGTTTGACTGGAAGGAGGTCTCCAGGACTGCCTTGAGCTCCAGCTCAGAAGGATGTCTTAGGGTCATAGTGCCAGGGGTTCCTCCAGTCTCTGTCAGACCAGTAAGTCTGGTCTTTTTTGTGAATGTGATTTTTTGTTTTGCAATCTTTCTCCCACTCTGTCTGGGGCCCTTTGTTGTGATCCCAGTCAGAGTGGTTGATAGTGGTGTCTGGACACAGTCTAGTTCTTCTGGTCTCAGGGTCATGTAGGCTGTGGTTCATGAGGTCCGTGAATCCTCTGGACTAATTGCTCCCTTGGATCTTTGGTTTTCTTAATTCTCCTTTGCTCTAGGTGGTAAGAGACCAGTAGTTGTATCATAGATGGCCACTCACAAGCTTTTAAGATCCCAGATACTACTCACCAAAATAGGATGCAGAACACTGTCTTTAATGAACTATATTGTGCCATTTGACATAAATGTCCCCTAAGTCTATGGCCCTTTGTCTTCTAGCCTAGGAATTTCATCCCACAAGGTATTTGGTTACGTCTAAGAGGTTTCCCTGACTGAACCCATTGTATGCTGTATATGAGCCACACACAGTCATGTATATAGAAATATCCACCACCAAACCTGTATCTGCTGGTGGGTGTATTCCCTTACACCTCCCACACCTCTGGCGAATCTACCTATTTGCCCATTTGTAAATTATTATTATTACTGCAGGATTGTCTAAGCTATAGTAGTTACCGTAGTTGCCCTTTATTCTTGCATTCCTCAGTGTCCCCCCTTGTCTTAGTCATGTTGTACTGGCTTCCCCTTGTATCGCCTTTCCCTTCACCACTGTTAACTCGTGTCTTCTGTCTGACTGGTAATTTTCCTTCCCTCCACTTCCCATTCCTGATAACTGAATAGGTTTTTTCTTTGAATAAATGTGATTATAATAGATTGGTCAAAAATGTGTTTAGAAATATATTTTGAGATGCAATAACTCTTTGGGGGTTGTACTTTGTTCTGTTGAGTTAGTAATTGATAAAAACTTGAAGACAGAAAAAGGCAATTGGTTTCTACATTGTGCATTGGCATCTACATTAGGATAAGAGATAACTACAGAAAAAAAAATAAGGTAGACAGTGCAAGCCAGTCTTTATTCTGAACTACTGCTCTTATAGACAGTAAGTGGCAGAGGTCAGAGAGTTAGTCTGCTTGAATCCAATACTAACCTTGGGCAAGTTGCCAGATGTCCTTGAGTCTCAGTTTCCTCATGCATAAGATAGAAATACTAATAAATCTACCTGTTACACTATTGTGAGAATTAAATGAGATAATCTGTAAAACTCTATTGCATTGAGTGCTTTGCTCAATAACAATTGGGTTCAACCGTGATCAGTATTAATATTGATGGTTCTATTATTTGATGCTCTCTTTCACATTATATCTCTCATATATTTGTTAGGAAAACCAGAACCCAGTGCAAAATATTTGTTAGGAATAAGTGTAAATCATATTAATCAAGTACACTTGCAATGGAATAATGCCAAGAATGACAGTAAGAGGTGAGTAAGCCCATATAAAGTTGGCCAGATCCTTACAGCATAATTTGCCAAGTTTTGATTTCTGTATTTTAAAATATATGTGGAAAAATCATCATAAACTTGGAGAGCCAAGAAATAAAATAACAACATACCATAATTTCAAAGAAAGAGAAAACCAGTCCCAGGAAAGAAGAGTTGAAAGGATAGGCCTTATTTACCTGAAAAGAGACTGATAGTGACTGACTCAAGACCTTCAAGGATAGTTTTTATGAGGATGTTGACTTCAGTTTATAAGAAGATAAAGATAAGGAGTTGACTGTAGATAATAGAGAGCAAGTTGGGCAACCGTGTTCCCACAGCAGGACAGTCTTCCAGCAGAGACTGTTTCCTTACAGCCTCTATAAAATTTTAAACTCAGGATAAAAAACATGATCCTGGATGTTTAGAGTAACTAGGTTTCCTGGGTATGAAAAACTGGACCTGATTACTACTTTTTATTACAAGGTTTTGATTTTTTTATTTTACCATAGTCCAGAGCTTCCCAAACTTAGTTCTGCAGCACACTCTAGAGTGTGGTATTCCTGTTGTGCTGAAGTTGGAGCCCCTCAGGCCCCTCAGTGATGGGGGAGCAGGCAGGCTCAAAGGATTGGTCACCACGAGGAGCCTCCTCTACTTAGTCTAGAGTGCGGTACAATACGATCAATTCTTATGTATGCTGTGAAGTGAAGAATGTAGGAAATCACTGACTTGGTTGTATAATGTACTGAAAAAAGACCTGGCACCTAAATACAAATATGTTATCAGTCAACTGAAGGCTTTTTGGGGGTTAAATACAGCCCCTTAATACACACACAGAAGGCAAGACAGAAATGAGAAAACTGAGGAGCCTACAGCCACCGTTATTCAAACTGTCTAGGTGTTCATTGGATTTTCCTCAGGAAAAGAACATTAGAGAAATCCAGTTAGAACATTACAGTGGTTTGGCCAATGTGACGAGGGCTCTACCTCCCTGGCAAGTGCTGATGTAGCCCATCCATTTTCAACATTCTGTACCTTGAAAATCTGGAATGATCTGATTCCAACTTTTATTGACAGAAAACCAAAACAGCCTCTTAAGCAAAAGAACATAAGTCATATTCATCATGTTCTTTGAAATTTTGTCTCTTCCTTCTATGTCTCCAAATTATTTGGTTAGAAACTTTATATTTGGTTATAACCAAAGTGGTAAATATTAATCTATTTATTCCTTAACCAACCTTCATTCGTTCTTTTCTTTAACAAACATTTAGAGAATGTCTGTGTTTATAGAATAACTGTTCAAAGCTTTGGAGGATACATAAAACAGAAATCTAATTGGAGCCATAAGATATATGAAAAATAACTATAATAAAGGAGAGTATATAAGAAGTGTCATGAGAGTGAATTGGGGAAATGGATTTTAGACAATTGAAAGAGAGGTGAGAAATCAGCATGCAACGTATACTCCTGAAGATAAAATGCAGTCTCTCAGACAATGAGGAGCATTTCAAGACTTCATGGAACTTATTGATTTATCATTGGTCATTGAATCCATAAAGAGGCCTAAGTGTATGATCTCAACATAGATTCAAGGCTTATAATTCTCTCCCAGAGTCATTACTGCCGCACACTATGACACAAATTAATGTGGATAGGAAAGGCCTTCTTTTTGACAGATGAAATATTTATTTTATATGGCATAAAACAGGGCTGGAACCCAAGTGTCCTTTTAAGTTTATAATTGGACAAATTAGTGGTCTTTAGATGACCTAGCCACAGTAAGACAAGCACCTCACATGTGTTGACATGCCTTTCTCTCTGGTCGCAAAAGTGCCTTTGACAAGCATTTCAACCTATTGGCCAGCTTCTGTGAGGAAAAGCTCCTAGTATTAATTGTCCTTAAACCAAAAGGTTCAGTTTTGGCAGGCACGCTTTGACATCCAGAGGGATAATATTAAACTAGTCCATTCAACTTATCACTATATTTAGTTACTTAGAGTCACAACTTGTGACCCACCTGGTTAACCGTTGGGATACAGTTGGTTTCAAAATTAAACATTTTACAGGAGTCATGTTAAGGATCTCCTGTGGTTAGGACAGAGCTTTAGTACTTCTTATGCTCAACACTTTTAAGGCAGGCCATCTCTTTTGTGACTTATGGTACAGAGTCCTGGTATCTCCATCAACAATTTGAGCAGACATTGAATTGATTTGTGAGAATTGCCCTTGATCTGTTTGAAAGTGCTCATCTGGCTCACTGGTGTACAGAGGTGAAGTGACCCTCCATTAAGATAAAAATATCAAGCAAATACTTTCATTTTCACAAGGAAACAACATCTTTGTCATCTATATATTGGTTTTTTTTTTTTCAACTAGCATTGTGGACTATTTGTGAGTAGAAGAGTAGAACTGGATAGTAATTTCAACTTCGAATTTTCTATCATTCATCTCCTGCCAAAAGCCTGGCTGAGACTACTGATACTTACAAGGGATTACCTAAGTGATCCACCAACCATTCATCCTCAAGATTCTGCAAAACGTAACCATATCATGCTCTCAATTTTCATCTAAGCGTATAACAAGAAGTAGCTCTGTGTGGGCTTCATTTTGTTAAATAAATAAATAAATAAAATCACAGTATCCCTTATGTCATTCAACGGCCTTCAAATGAAGATCCATAGAACAAATTCCTCCCAAACCACCACGTGCAAAAGAAAGTTACTTCCTTTTATTGGACAAATAATACTCTCATTGGTTTTGTTTTCTTCTTTACCTTGATTGCTGAGGCTAACAGTCATTTTTTATGTTTATTTTCAGCAGTTTTCCTTAGTCTAAATTCTCATATAATTATTTCCTCACCATTTTTATTTCTTGGCTCTTGTCTTTTACCATGTTAATTGCTTTTCCATATACCTGTACCTATAATTTTTATTGTAAGCTCCCTCACATAACTTTTGGAAGTAGGCAGTGGAGGAATGTGTGGAGGAATGTTTCAGAAAGTGTGGTCAATGTAATACCTGCAAAAGAATAGCCTGTGGTATTTATTATGCAGATTCCTAGGCTCTCTTCCAAGTCTACCAAATCAGAACCAAAGTGGGGACTAAGAATCTTTATTTTCAAAAGGTCCTCCCTCAGGTGAGTCTTCTGCAAACTAAAGACTGAGAACCACTGGTCTAGAGTCATTCCCTAATTGTTTCTTATGTGTAATTGTGTCTCTCAAAGTTGGCAGACTGTCCTTAAGAGAAGGATATGCCTTATATTTCACCAATATTGTTAGCAGGGGACACATTCAGATACTCAAAAAGGTCTTGATTAATTGAAATGTGTGAGGCAAAGTGGTAGGCACTGTGAGTGACCCAAAAAATGGATAAAAAAATCAAGAAATTATTGCTATGAACCATTTGTGAGTTCTTTGGGGGATTGGCAACAAGATGGCAGTGGGAATGGAAAGTATGTGAAAACATTTTCAAAATGTGGGGGAGAAGAACCACCAGGACCTTTCTAATTAAATTTGGGGGATTAAAGAATGGAGAAATCAGAAATATCCTCGGAGTTTAAATTTTGAATAATTAGAAAAATGTCCATATCATTATCTGAGATAGGCAATGGTGTAAAAGAGCATAAGGTATCAATTTGGTTTTAGCGTATGAGGTACTAAGGAAACCATCATATGGAAAAAGAGTTCCACAAATGGACCTAGAATTGCAGAGAAAAGTCAAGTGTAGAGATGAAATGGACTTTTTACACCTAGAGGTGAGTTGAAATTATGGGAGTAATAAAATAACTCAGACAGGAAACACATAGGGGAAAAATGAAGAAGACTAAGAATGAAACCTGGGAGAAAAACTTCAGCTGAGAGAGAAGGAAAGGAGGAGATAGATGTGTCAAAAAGTAGGAGGGGAAACAGAATTTCAGGCTACAGAAGTCAAAATAAAAATGGCTTTCAAGAAAGGTCTCAAGCACCAGAACCTTTCTTGCATTCAGGTAGAATTATAATTTCCTGGTGAATTCTATTTTAAATGACTGTTTTAACCATATTAAAGGGAAGAAATATAGAAGTAAGGTAAGAAATGAAGGATAGGTGGAAGGAAGGAAGGAAGGCAGGAAGGGAAGGAGGAAAGGAAGAGAGAAGGTAAAAAAGGAAGGAAGGAAAGTAAAAAGAACAAATCGAAGTAATTTAGGAACTTAAGAACACAGTATTTAATTATTACATACCGTTAGTTTTAGGCAGGATGTAGTGGGAAAGGGAATTGCAAACAAATCCTGAACTCTTTTATTTTTTGTAGTGCTTTGTTTTAGGTGAAAGTTTACAGCTCAAGTTAATTTCTCATACAAAAATTTATATACATATTGTTTTGTGACATTGTTGCTATACCCACAATGTGGCAACACACTCCCTCTTTCCACCCTGGGTACTCTGTATCCATTCAACCAGTTCCTGTCCCTTCCTGCCTTCTCATCCTGCCTCTGGACAGGATTGGCCTGTTTGGTCTTGTGTATCTGATTGAAGTAAGAAGCTCACTCCTCACATGTATTATTTTTTGTTTTGTAGTCCTGACTAATCTTTGTTTGAAGAGTGGGAATCAGGAATGGTTTCAGTTCCAAGTTAACAGAGCACTCAGGGGGCCATAGTTTTGGGGTTCCTTCAGTCTCTGTCAGACCATTAAGGCTCATCTTTTTAGTAGAATTTGAGTTCTGCTCCACATTTTTCTCCTGCTCCATCAGGAACTCTCTGTTGTATTCCTTGTGCCAGGACAGTCACTGGGGGTAGCCAGGCACCATCTAGTTCTTCTGGTCGCAGGCTGGTGGAGTCTCTGGTTTATGTGCTCCTTTAGCCTCTTGGGTTAATATTTTCCTGGTGTCTTTGGTTTTCTTCATTCTCCTTTGCTCCAAGTGGGATGACACCAATTGCAAATCCTGAACTCTTTTTAATCCCCAAAACCCAGTGCTGTCGAGTCGATTCCAACTCATAGCGACCCTATAGGGCAGAGTAGAACTGCTCCATAGAGTTTCCGAGGAATGCCTGGCGGATTCGAAGTGCCTACCCTTTGGTTAGCAGCCATAGCACTTAACCGCTACGCCACCAGGGTTTCCTCTTTTTAATAGGTTCGTTTATTATAATGGTATGAGTCAATAAATTCTCAAACTATTTTAGAGGTATTACATTACTGAGCAAATGAACGAATGTGTTGATGTTGTTGATATCCAGGGTTCTAACTGTGGAAGAAAGAAAATGTAAATATGGACTTGTGAAAGCCAAGAAAGAACCTGTAGAGATGGACTGGAATTGGAGGTACTGGTGTGAACTCATGATTTCTAAAATAGCTATATATATATGTATATATGTATATATATATACATATATGAACATTTATGCGCATGTGTGTGCATATAAAGGAAGTCCCTGACTTATGATATGTTCAAAATATGGCAAACCACACTTATGGCAGTCTGTTTTTTGTTTTGGGGTTTTTTTTTTTATGTCTCATCATTAGTAATATATCCTACATACAAGGTTACAGCACATAATTTTTGATATTATCATTCTCAGATGTTCACTTGCAGGTGTTCAATTTTATGTTTTACTGTTCCATTTAATTTTCTAAACCAAATCACGGGCTTCAATTACTTGAAAACATGGGCCCAAATGTTGATCATTTTGCTAAAGTCAAGGGCAGATTCAGGAACCAGTTGAGATATTACCACAAAACATATGAAGAAAAAAAGAAAAGGACCGTAAGACAACTCTCATTAATTTTCTGACTAGAAACGTCATTGCTATTCAGGGATAATCCAGGTGATCCAGAACCTTCCACAAATGGAGTTATTACTGTAACTGACAAATGCCAATGTCATCAAACTCTTCTTCATCATTGAAGTAAATTTTTATGATTTGTGTATTTTTATGTATGTATGTATGTATGTATTAAAATATATCTATAAGTTTACGTGTAATGTTTCCAGTTCCCAAAGACAATAAAGGTTGAATTTATAAAGACACTGATAAAAAAGGCAATAATAATTAAAACTAAAAAAAAAAAAAAAAGATGAGGTATTCAACTTAAATCAGAACCGAGTTATCACCGAGTTGTTGCAAGAAAACCCCATCGCAAGTTAAGGACTACCTGTATATAGACATGTGTATGTATAATTGTGTGTATGAGTACATGAATGTATATTTACATTCATGTATTCTCTAGCCCTGTTGGCTGGAAGGGTCAAAAAGCAAAGACACCCCCGTAGCAATGAGCACACCTAAGTTCTGAGATCTTGGTCTGTAATACCATTCTCCACTAAAAAGAACCAAGGCTCCTCAAAGAAATGTCTGATTCAAGGGCTGGGGCAGGTGGGTGCAAGATAAGACTGGAATGCCTTGTTATGCCAGAAGTAAGGGATCACCTAAAAGGAAATGGGGGCATGTCACAAGAATACAAGAGCTAGATTGCAGAGGCTCCCATTGGCCAAATCTGGGGCAATTTAAGCCCCAAAATAATTTAAGTAAAGTAATGAATTATGAATAATTGGAAAAAAGGAATTCATGAGTTCATACTTTTGATATATAAATAGCAGAGAAGGAAATACCAATAGCCAACTGGTAAATGTGGGAACAGTGGTAGAGTAGGAAAACCATAATTTTGCAATAGTCCTGGTAAAGATTCAATCAGGAAAGAGCTATCAATGGAGACTAATTATAGGGAGAAATTTTGATGAGGAGCAAGATATTTGAATGATTTTAAAGTGTGTCTTCACAAAACAATAAAAATTAACATCACTAATCAGGGACAGATGGACATCGGGTATCTCCAAATCTGATAATCTGAGAACACAGAACATCGCCTATGCAATATTCCTGCTGAGATGCATAATTTCAATCTAATCACAAAGAAAGATAAGACAAACACAAAAGGAGGAATGATCTGTTAAAAAGGGGGTTGGGACCACTATGCTTTAAAACTGTCAGTGCCATAAAAAGACAAAGGCTGTGGAATGTTTCCAGATTAAAGTAGCCTAAAGAGATATGACAACTCAATTTAATACCTGACCCTAGACGGGTTCCCATCCTGAAGTGGAAAGAATGCTATGAAGGATATTACTGCAGCAACTGACAAAATTGGAATAAAAAAAAATTGGAATGTAGACGATAAATTAGATAAAATTAATGTTTCAGTGTAAATTTATGTAGTTGGTAATTGTACTCTACGGTTATATAAGAGAATATACCTATATCCGTATTCTTAAAAAAAAAAAAATTTTTTTTTTTTATTCTTAGGAAATGCACGATGACGTTTTTAGGAATAAAAGGCCAGGTTGTATGTTTCTTACTTTCAAATGGTTCAAAAAAATTAAAAAACTATATGGATAGATAGCAAATGGGGTAAAATACTAACGATAGGTAAATCTGGGTAATATGTACTAATTTCATTCTTGCAACACTTGGTCAATTTGCAATTATATTCAAAGAAAAAGTTTAAAAAGTTTTGATTTGTTATTAAATATTTACCGTAAGTGTGCGGTTAGTGGTGGAAGTCTAACAAATATAATTGAGGAACTATGCTATGTTAGAAAACGCCTCTTGGCAATAATGAGAAACTTCGAGGTACTTTTTTTGCAAACTGGGACCCCAGTATCTACTCTTAAAGTTAAAATACCTTAGTGAAAAAAAGACCCATGTGAAGAAAATCACATATAGTATGCCAGGAATCATAGTAAGGCCTACATTTTTGTTTCATTAAATTGGAATTTTAATTGATACTTAACGTTTTATAGAATTTTCTCTCTTCGCCACCCCTTCATATATGAAACAAAATGTATGGAAGGGAAATTGCATTTTTTAAAGTATTTCTCCAGCAAAATATAATGATAAAAATGTATGTCCCTACCAGAACATTTATCTCGTCCTTCATAATTAACTATTGCGTTTTTCTTTCATCAGGCTCTGACCTTTAAAGTGTTCCTGTTGTGTGTGTTTTTAATGCCTAGCTTTTCTAAAAAATGTGTAGAGGTCATAATGAGGCATAATTATATACAGCATATAATTTCTTTGGCCTTTTTCGAGTGCTAATTTAGCTATCATTTCTTCCTATGGAATTTTTATAAGAAATACTTTTTAAAATGAAAGTCCTTTCTTCAGTTTTGGCATGAATTATATGTGCACTAAATATTTGATACAGACAGGAAATTAAGTAGCATGTGTATGGATGTTAAGTGAACGCTGTACGATAAATCCTTTTTTATTTAGATGGCAAATGAGCTTTAAAAATAGCATTTTTCCTTCATACTCTGCTTCTGTGGAAGGGAAACTAATAATAACTAACCCATTTCTCTAGCCCTCAATTTTCTTATTATAAAATGGGTATCATCCATCATAGAATATTGTAAGGATTAAATTAAATTGAGTATGTAAGATGCTTAGAACAGTGCCTGGCACATAGTAAGCACTCGAGTAATAATTTCTTTTATTATTATTCATACCTCGTGATGGTTAAAGTTGTGTGTCAACTTGGCTGGGACATGATTCTCAGTGGTTTGCCAGTTATGTAATGATGTAATTTGGCAATTATATGATGATGTAGTTATCATCCATTTTGTGATATAATCACCTCAATGATGTGATCTGATGTGATCAGCCAATCAGTTGTAAGGGGAATTTCCTCAGGAGTGTGGCCTGCATCCACGGTCTGGCAAAGCTTGCTGGCTTTTGCTTGCTCTGGATTCTGACCTCCCATTTTGGGGACTTGAGTAGTGGCCTGCCATGTTGCCTACCGATATTGGGACTCATTGGCTCCACAGCCTGTGAACAAGCAGCCTGCCACCTGACCTGCTGATTTGCAATTCATCAGCCCCTGCAGCTATGTGAGTCAGAAGAAGCCTCCAGCCTGTTGCCTGACCCATGGACTCGGGACTTGCCAGTCTACACAACAGCATGAGCTATTTCCTTGAGATAAATCTCTCTCTTATATATATATGTACATATATATGCTTCACTGGTGTTGCTGCTCTAGAGAACCTAAGACATATTTATTTAAAAAATAATACCCAGATTTAGCTTGATCTTCTGTAACTTACTCATCTGCTATCCTAAACAATAAAGAATAATTCATAATCATTATAGTGATACTGAATCATCTAAAATTAAATTTTAAGAAATATTTTAGAGTTACCACTAAGTCACTTATGACTTAAACAACCAGACCCTTAGCTTAAAAAGAATATCCTGTTGTTTAATCATTCTGAATAAATAAGGATCTCTTTTATGTTTTATTTTATTTATCCACTAAAGTATTATTTTTTATCTACATGAAATGCCTCTTAACCTGTTAACTGTTAGTAATTTTACTTTCTACAAAAAGATTTTTACATATACTGTGTAGGAAAAAAAATCACTGATAAATTTGGAGAGAATAATCCTGAATTTAGAACACTGATAAAAATATTTACAAAAGAGGCAAATGGTGTATACGTAAAAATAATATTGTTTCATGAAGAGTTACGGAGTTTTCACTTTATGAAACCTCCCCATAAGCATCAGTAGTCATTTGAGATTGGCAGGGGTGAGAGTACCAACATGAAGACTGATTTGATTTTCACACCATT
Source organism: Elephas maximus indicus (assembly GCF_024166365.1). Lineage (NCBI taxonomy): Eukaryota > Metazoa > Chordata > Mammalia > Proboscidea > Elephantidae > Elephas > Elephas maximus. The sequence goes on along the minus strand of NC_064828.1, from coordinate 45,187,983 downwards.
TTAATGTCAACAAAAATTTCAGAAACTTAGTTTTCTGTATAAAGGGACATGTTAAAGTAAATGAAATATATATGTAAGCAAGCAAACATACACACGCAGAGCGAATTATTTCTTTTGAGTTGCTGACTTAGTGTAAGTAACTTGATCATCTAATAGAACCAGCCTAATTCTATAAACCCTAGAGTATTTTTTATAAACCAGTGGCTAGGGAATCCTGGGATTTAAAGGGGATCTTAGGCATTTTTATGTTCCTAATGCCTTCAATCATTTTAAGACCTTGAATAAATTTTGCTGAATAATATTTATTTTATGCCTGTAATGGCCTGTTCATTTATACAGAATTGGGATTTTTTTTAAAAAGATGGCAGGTTAAGTGTACATAAGGACAAAAAAAGTTTTAATAATTTTAGCATTCTTTCTTATTAATCGTGAGTCTATTCATTTGTATTAAATTGATAAAATTCATTATTATACATCTCGATGATGTAGAAAAATACCAAATTTTACATCTGGTGATCCTTGCTCAAATACCCCATATGTAATAATGGAAAAAGTGAGGAAGAAAAATGCCATACTCTGTATAGCTGATGAACAAGACAGCTTACATGATAGAGACACAAAAGGCTTTGTGTACATCTGGAAAACCTCGATGTTCCACATCTTATGTCTCACTCAGTAGCTAACAGTGGGCCAAGTTGTTAACTGGGCCAAATCATCAGAATCAGTCATTTCTCCAATATGAATTTGAGGTCAAGTTCTGTTGCATTTTACATTTGCTTCACTTCAAAGTCACTGTTTTTGAAGAACATACTCACCAGAAAGCCTGAGTTCTTCATGGTCTTGACATCTGGGGCTGTGCATCCATGCACAGTGGAGTTGATTCTCTTGTTCTTTGGGAATGCTTTTCCAGGTTTGGGGAGCCTCATTTTAAGCAAGAACGTGCAGGCTTCAACATCGCTGGTTCTCAAGCCCGATGTCACAAGGAATTTGCTACCAGTAATAAAGTACCAACATTTAGGAATAATTTGCTATTTAAGTCTGAATTAGATTGGCTTCAAAGTTCCTCTTAAGCAACATCGCTTTATTCAGCTGCATTAAGACACCCTCCTTGAGTAGGAGAGATGGAGGCAATCTTTCCGGCACTGAAAATTGCATATTGTTTGGCAAAAGCCTAGAAATATCTCACATATGTGAACATTTTCCAAGCCGTGTGTGTTACCACAGGAAAGAGTCTGAGAAAAGTTGTTTGATGTAGATCCTGATTTACTTCAAAACACAAGGACGTTTAAACTCTGCATAATTTCCATTTGCATGAGGGCCCATTAATCGAACGTTAATATGTTCTCAAGGCACTGGCCAAAACGAAGTTCCCAAAGACACCTTAGTATTGTGTACCTGACCTGAAAATCATTTTGTTATTTTATTCTGGTAACTCAAATACCTGGAGTCTAAAATTAAGAGGCCATTGCTATATGAAATGTCTGTGGTTGCTTTTTAAGAAGGGAGACATGGCTAAAAAATTTCTTGAGGGTTCCCTCATTAGGCATGTGGCAATGGGAGGTGGCAGGTGGTCAACAGTGAATGAAGGACAAAAGTAAAAAAGGGCTGTTCAGTGGAGTTATCACCTATGGCTACAGCAAGGTCTGTGGTGAATACTTCTTTTCTTGGTTAATTCAAATTTGGCTAATAGCAAATTCAAATTGGTTAATTAAAGTTATTTATGTCAAGCATTTGAGAAATGAAGGTGCCTCTTAAACAACCTTTTGATCATGGTTTTACCTTTGGTTGGGTTGAAAAATAAACTTGAAAAAAAAATTGACTCTCAAGTGGCCTAGTTTAAATTAACTTGGACTACTTTAGAAAAACATTTTGAGAAAGGATTCCTGTTTATTGGTGAATTGAATTGAGTTTAGGTTGTGTCAATTTTCCTGATAGTTTTGATTGAACTAACGAGTAGTTCTTGACTAACCCACTAATTCAATCAAAGCCAAGCAGTAATAAGTGAACTAAATTTAAATCCTTACACCAACTGTGGATATGGAACAACCTTTAAGTTTATGAAACAGAGTATATTTTATTTTTCTAAGATAATTTAAAACCAAAATTGGGAATTCCATAAAATCTAGAAAATAAAAAATAACTACTGTGGATGCTCATATGTTACATTGATTTTGCAAATGAAAATATATCTCTAAGAAAATGGTGTCAAGAGTAGAATACCTTACACCAAGGGTTGGAAAACTGTCCCTGTAATGGGCCAGATAGTAAATATTTTAGGCTTTATAAGCCATATGGTCTCTGTCACAACTACATCATCTGCAGTTGTTGTGCAAAAGTAGCCATAAATAATATGTAAACAAATGAGTGTAACTGTGTTCCAATGAAACTTTATTCATGGATGCTTAAAACTGAACTTTATATGATTTTCACGTGTCATGAAGTATTTTATTTTTTTTCAACTTTTAGAAAACTGTAAAAACCATTCTTAGCTCAGAGATCATATCAAAATAGGTAGTGGGGTGGATTGGCCCATAGACTGTAGTTTGCTGACCCCTGCCTCAGACTAATGAAGAAGCATGAGCTGTAAGGGTGTGCTGTGAAACAGATGAAGAATATTAGTGATTCATTCATTTTTATGGCTTCAGAAAGAATGGCTATTGAACACAATATTACTACATATTATACTTGACAAATAAGTTTATCCTGAGTTAAATAATGAGGAAATAACCAGACATGTACAGATTGTGGGTCATTCTAAAAAACTGGCCTGGAGTCTTTAGAAATGTCAATGTTATGAAAGATCAAAGAAAAAAAGAAAGGAAAAAAGGTTAGAAAAACAATTCAAGACTAAAAAGACACAAAAAGTAAAAGCAACGCATGATCTTTGTGTGGATCCTGGAGTTAAAATAAAATAAACGGTATTATTAAGACATTTGAGGAAATTTCAATATGGACTATCAGATGATAATACTGAATCAATGTAAAATTTCTTGGGTGTGCTAATAGTATTCTGGATTTACCTAAAAATGCGCTTGTTCTTAGGTGATATATGCTGAACTATTTGCAAATGAAAAATCATGATTTTCAATTTAATGTCAGATGGCTCAAGCACACAAAAATGTGTGTGTGTGCGTGTGTGTGTAGGGAGAGAGTGAGAGGAAGTAAATGTGGCAAGTTGTCAATAAATAATTAAATCTTAGTGACTAGTGTGCAAGTATCATTGTACTAGTCTTTTAACTTTTATATGGGTCTGAAATTATTCAAAATAAAAGTTGGAAAAATAATATATAGAAAAAAATGCAAATTTAGTTGATTCAAATTTGAAAAATCAGGTATTCTTTAAAATTCCAAAATAACACCAATTTCATTTGGAAATTAAAGCAACTTGTAAGAAATAGCTGGATCATTTCAGTCCATTTTGATATTTTCATCTAGTTAGTTTCCAGGAATTATAGAATGGGTAAAATCTAAGCCGGCTGAACCAAATGCAATAAAATTATCAAACTCAGGTTCTTTTCAAAAGCTCTGAATAAATTGTTCCGTTGATGCGTATGATACATATTTATTCAGTGACCAGAAATCTGAAATACATATATATTTTTTCTATAATTAAAACTTTTAAAGACAAAACAAGAACAAACTTTCATGTCTTCTAGTAGTCACATCCAGATAATTTTGCCTACTATTGGGCTCAAGCATAGTAACAATTACGAGTATGGTGCAGAACCAGGCAGTGTTTCATTCTATTGTACGTAGTACATAGCTACGAATCAGAACTGACTCAACGGCACCTAACAACAATTTTGCTCATGAGATTTTTTAAATAATATAGAGAAACTAGATAGCAAACAAAATAAATGAAGTCATTATTTAATTTGAAGAAAAGTTATTGTCACTCTAAGCACATGGAAGGCACTTTCACGAGAACAATTGCCAGCCCTTTGGAGGCAGACACCACATTTTAGTTGTTTTTGTAACTCAAAGGCCAAACACAGTGCCTCACACAAGTAACCACTCAATGAATGCTTGCTTGTTGAATGACTGACTAAATAAATAAATAAATGTGAAACAGAAAAAAAAAAAAAATCACCTTTTATATTGAAACAGGTTAGGTTTGGGTTTGATGTAAGGAAGAGATTCAATGTGACTCTGGCACCGAACTGGGCCACTGAAAGAAGTCATGGACTCTTTTTATTTATTTATTGAAATTTACAATAATAGAATAAACATATATCTTGAATATATATTTTAGAGAAAACTCAGCACTTAAATGTTCAGACTTTTTTCTACATGTATAATAATGAAAACAGTTCTTTAATATCAAGGACTCTGGTAACATTCAGTCAGGTTGAAATGGATTTGAAAACCGTGACATGTGAAGGGCGAGTGAAGGAACTGGGGAGTAAAAAATCATAGTGTTTGGGAGTGGATGTGCATGTGCTCTGTTATCTTCCGTGTTGCCATGCAAAAGAGGGAGTAGAAAGATTCTGAGCTGCTCATTAGGCCAGAACTAGGACCAAACCAAACCTACTGCTGTTGAGTCCATTCAGACTCATAGCGAAACTACAGGACAGAGTAGAACCTCCCCGTAGGGTTTCCTAGAAGCGCCAGGTAGATTCTAAGTGCCAGCCTTTTGGTTTGCAGTCATAGCTCTTAACCACTACATCACGAGGGTTTACCAGTGAGCAAAAATTAGAGTTGGGGGAGGGAGATAACTACGCAGATTTTAGCGACCTAAGGAAAAACTTTCTGACCGATGTAAAGCCCAGCAGTGGAGCAGCTCGCCTTGACAATGAACCACTGTCACCGGAAGTACTTAGGCAGAGTCGGTGGGATGCTTTCAACGGTGATTGGAAAGGTGGTGCTTGCATGGGGTGAGAGGTTGAGGCTGTTCTTTTCTTTCCAATCTCAAAAGGTATTTTTCAAAAACCTGAAGGTCATTCTACAAAGTTGGTATTAGTAATACTCAGAAGATAGTTATTTGCAAATAGTTTGGATGCTTCAGGGTCTTCAGTGGTCATATAATGGGTAACTAGAACATCGTGGTCACTCTGTTCCTTGAATGTTTACCAATAGATGTACTCAATTTTAGTTACTACCCAAGGGAAATTTAGGTTGTCTCAGTAGGTAAAATAATGCCATATCCTAACAGAAGTTCACAATGCTCTTAGGTATAGGTATTTCAAAGACTCCAGGATTTTTTTTTTGGTAGGAAAAAAATGTTCTTTTTCTACATTCTGGGCCACTACTTGTGCACTCCATTATCATCTCAAACCTGATGTATTTTCCACAGCTGCCTCCTAACTAGACTTTTATCTCTAATCTCTTCACTCCTGTAATCCTCTTGAATACAACTAGGTGTCTGCCTAAAAACTCTTCAACAAACTACCTACTCAAGAACCTACAATGAGTCATCCGTTTAGAAATATGTATGAAAAGGTCTAGAAGGGGCATAAAACTACAAATAGTTATTAAAGTGGTATAATTATAGGTAAGTACTTTTTAAATGTTCTTAGATGTGGCACTAGTAAGGCTCTAACAATAAATAAAAACAGATTCAAAAACAGACTAAACCAAGATTCCTTACTACCTAGTATATTACATACAAAAGCTCCAACTTAGCTTCTTAAAGGCCCCTTCATTAAGTCCTCCTGATCTACCTCATCTCCTATTACCTTTTCAATAAAACTTGACTGCCTATTGTCTAACTTTCTACTCTCTCCTCCTTGTCCCTCAGTGCTGCTTCTGTCTTTGTGCCTCTTTCCACCATGTTTGCTCTTCTCACCTCCAAGACAACTAATGCAGCTCACTTGTATGTTCACTTCTTCCCGATGTAGGTAAATCTCCTGAGGTTAGTCTTTTTCTGCTTGTTCACCAATGCATCGCCAGCATCTAGAACAGTAACCTGCACATGGAAGGTGTTTCTGAACTATTTGTTAAATGAATGACTGTCATACCCGGGACTACGAGAATCCTCAAACCTTTTCCCCTTTTTGAATTTTGATATAAATTGATTATGTATTATGCGTGGCTTAAAATCATATTATACCTTTTTCCTAATGTACATGTTTTAATGTCCCAATACCAGTTGCCACTGAGTTGATTCTGACTCGCTGCAACCTCATGTGTGTCGGAGTAGAACTGTGCTCCATGAGGTTTGTAGTGGCTGATTTTTCGGAAGTAGATCATCAGATGTTTTTTTCCAAGGAGTCACTGGGTGGACTTGGACAGCCAACCTTTCGGTTAGCACCTGAGCACGTTAACCGTTTGCATCACCCAGGGACTCTGTGTTTTAATGTAGGTGTCTCTATATGAAGAGATAGATGCCATCCATGCTACCTTGTCCAATACTTCAATTCGGCAAATTTTTATTAAAGACCTACTGTTGGTCAGGCACTTTAGTAGGCATTAGGATATAGACAAAATATTGGATTTAATAAGAGTTGATAAAGACAAAATGGAATATTCCTTAGCTAATCTCCTTTTTTAATCTCCTTTAGACAAAATAAATATACCTGTAATTTATAATCTAAATAAAAATTATAATCAGATTTTTGATACCTATCTACCATCTTTTTATCAAAACCATTCAAAAGAATAATGGAAAATAAATATAAGACACACAAGTTATCCTGAAACCCATCATTCAATCATTAGTGATAAGAAGAAATAAAAATCTGGTATAAATATGTATTGGTTTAGGGGAATTAGCATTTATGATTTTCTGTTCCATGATCTTTATAGTGACCAGAAAGACTTTGAAAAATGTGAAGGTGTCATGTCCAGTTCTAGTTTAAGTAATTTTAAGCCTTTTATGCATTTTGGAAGCTGCTGCATGTTATATTTTCCCAGAAGCAGATACAACAATTTGGTAAAGAACACAGGTAGAAGAGATCAGTAATTTTCCTTTTCCCCCATTAAACTATGTTTATTATGCCAATTTTAATTACCATGCAATCTAATGGATTTAAGGCTTATATTTTCCACATCACTAGACATCACAAACATGAAAGCATTTATACTGTCATTATACATCAATGTTTGTTCTTGGTTATACATATATACAGAAATTATTCACACATCTTAACCTTGCTATGTCCTCCTTTCAAATCAACATAATTTTACCATGAAAGCAGCTTTTTAATAAATGGTATAAGAAATACAGCAAGGCACACTTTTTTAAAAAACTTTTTTCTCATTACCACCTCAAGAAGCATAAAAAACGAAAATGTTGTACGTAATCCAATAGTAGAATGTCACCAGTTATAATATACAACACCATATAGTTGTTTCTTGAAGTGCTGCATAGATTATTTTTTAAATGAAATAAATAAAATAGTACTTTTAAAAGTTGCTTTATTTTTAAAGAAGGACCAGTGTTTTTCTCTATACTGCAAATCAGATAAAATGTTGGCTTTTTAGGTAAACCTCTTTCAATAAACATAGGCATCATACCATTAAAAAAAAAAAATCCAAGAAATTGGTCAAGTACTGGCAGGGATCATTCCAGACATGTGAACTCAATGGACCATCAATTTAGTGAACTGCAAAACTTTAAAGAGCGGACCAGGAGGGCAGGAGGCAAACAGAAAAGTCTTGTTTTAGGAGAGAGGGTTTGGTAGAGGTAGCTTGGGACAGGAATCCAAGGGAGAAAAAGCAGCTTCGCTTAACTTCAAAGACGATCACCTAAAGAGAACCAGTGCACACATCCAGATCACAAGGCTCATGTGGACAAACCGCATTCAGAAGGAAGATTCATCTTGGGAGAAATCAATGTAACAAACGGCAGTGACGTGATGAAACCAGAGACCAGCCCAGGCTGGGGTATGAGGTCACCCCAGAGTTGCAGGCAGGCTTTTCTACAAGAAACAGAAAAGGAACACGAAAAGTTTCAGAAATGTCTGCTTCATTTGTAAAATCAAGCCCTTTGAGGAGCCATTGTGACTGCCATCTGGGGACTCTCCGAAGTGAAGGGATACATAAGAAAGGGATTTTAAAAGCCCAAGGTTCAAGTTCCTGTCAAAGGTGTTTCAGTATCAATGTGGAAAATAGTGATTTTTCTTTTTATAGATATGATTTTAAAGAAAAATCGTCTGACCTTTTCTTTGGATCTCATCCACTCTTTCCCTGTGAACTCACTTTTGAACACTAGAAAAAAAAAAAAAGATAGCCTCAAATCAATATGAAAATGTAAGGCTGCTGATGCCCAGTGATGCAGCAAGGTATTAACGACGACTTCACAGACTGGGAACCTGGAGTTTCAGGTTTAACCCTTCCTTCAATGACCTGATGTGTGCTATTGAACAATTCCCAGGTAAAATGTTCATAATATTATGATAATTGCAAATGTTTCAGCCCCTTGCCTACACAGACATATAACTGGGGCTTCTAGCTCAAATACAAATACATTTTATTGAAGATACGGACAGCATTATGGAAATAAGAATGATTCTATTATTACTTAAACATCTGATGGTTTAGATACAAATTTGTTCCGAATCCAATCTGTTCTGCCTCTTTCTGACTAAGCTAAAAGCAACCTGTTGAATGTGAGGTTGAGGCAATGCAGAGTGCTATTACTTTAGGTCTCTGACCAGCTCTCAAATAAAGCATACTTTTACTTGTCCGGGTTTAAACTGAGCTCTGACATCTGATGTTAGGTTGCTTTATTGTCCTTCTAGAACTAAATATTCTCATTCTCTGTTTTGCTCTCTCTTTTTCTATAATCTCGCAACCTGTTAAAGTGCCAGATGAACTTTAGCAAAAAGTGATTTAGCTGGAGCTATGGGATGCTGGGAGAGAAGAAAAGTTATCAAGAACAGGGGGAGACAGGCAGGAACAGATGGGGCAAAATTTGATACGGTAAAACAATGCAGTAACTCAAGAAAAAGCATGGCACATGGTTCAAATGCTGAGGACATGACTCATTTGAAATCTGGCCACTGACTAGGAAATCCTTAGGTGTGGAAAATCTGGTCTTACTAAATGCTGGCATTTAAATTCTCTCTGGATAATCAATTTTTCCAACTTGGCCCTCTTGGAAATGGGCAAGCCAGATTGGCTGAGGCACAGGTTGTGTGTGTGCGTGTGTGTGTATCTTGGATGATACCCACTAAAAGTGTTGCTATTTAGCAATGGCAGCTATAGTTACTTAGAAGTCCTGGCTAATTAAAGGATAGCTCACGTCCAGAGAAATCTTACTTTATTAAAGTGATTTTAAAGGTAAATTTGATATGACTATACCTGTATTATTTAGTATGCCTGTATTGATTATAACTGTGTTGTTTAAAGATAATTTAATACACAATTACCAAACGCACTTTCTTCAGCCTGCTTCTCCAGCTTTGGACAAAACTATACACTTCGTGTTATTTCTATTAAGAGAATTAGAATTTGTGTTGTGTTCATGAGAAATGCTTGCACTTGTAGCTTTCTCAGTTTGGTAAAAAACTGAGCACCAGCATTTTTTACTATATATGTGTATACTTAAGCATGCCTAAAATCTAAAATTCATAGGCCACCAACTAACTCTCTTACAAATCAATAAGGTAGGAAAGGCAACAGAGCTAAAAAGTTCTAAAGGAAATATATACATCCCTTCCGCCACCCCCCCCCAAAAAGCCAGTAAAATAGAACCCGAAACCACCAAAGGAAAAGGAAAAAAGTACACACAGGCTGCATGCGCTGAGTTACATTTTTATACCACAGGATTTATCCAGCCAGAAGTTTAGGGTTAAACCATTCATCAAAGATCAGAGGCTTATGATGAGGATTATGAAGAAATAACTGTCAGAATACAGCAAAAAGATTAGTGCAGAGTACATCTCTGAGGCAGGTCCTAGGAGGCATTCCAGTCGTACATTACGTGAGTCCTCCAAATTAGGCAGAAATAGCTGAATCTCTCCAGCTACCTTTCCTTTGATGTGATTTGCTGTAACTGACCTCTCTGTTTTTATAGAAACACGACACATAAATGAAAATAGTGAAAAGCACAGCGGTGGGCCTGGAAATTGGTGCAAATGCAGACTGTGTTAAGATCAGGTTAGAACTTCTTGAACCGTTTTGGTGGATTTTTAATTAGGGCACAGTGAGCGAAAAAACATTTCAAAAAATGTTTTCATTTTTTGTGACTGTTGCAGACTGAAGCTGCTATCCTCAGTTTTCTCTCTTTTGGATGAAATTATAATGATTACATCATCTGAGAACTTATTTCTGCAAAAAAAAAAAACCCAGCAAATTGAATTTGGTGAATTTTATTTTAATTAAAAGAATACCCTAACTGATGGTCTTTCAAATAGTTTAAAGAATGCAGAGCTTTTTCTTTTGCTCTTTTGAATCTTGTAGGAAGAGCAGTTACAACAATTAAGCTTTTGTAGACACCCTCCTATTCAGCAAACCCTCTTACTATGTATTCCTTACATTTAACTCTGAAGGCGTGTCGGCATTTTGAGATTAAATGACTCATCCCGGTTGGTACTACTTTAACCATATGTGAATATTTATACTCAGGTACCCACTGCTATTAACTGGTGAAAAATTCAGGCCTCCAGATGTTTTGTCCACATGATACTGAAAAAGCTGAATAGGACCAGTCAATATGGCTATTTAAACGGCTTTTTTTTTTTTAGGCTGATAACAAGTCACTTGGGGGTGATGTGAGCTCTGCAAAGTATAACCTGCCTTCTCCCTCTGCCTGAGATAGGGCCAGGCATCGCAGGGGCTCAACAAAATATTGCTGACTGGCAGGAAGGCCGGCGGATAGTTCTTGCTTGTGACATGTGAGGGTTACACAAATCCAGGGGCACATTTGCTTCCCCACGTCTCAAGATGGAGCTGCTTATCATGAACATTTCATTTCAATTCTATGTCAACGGAAGGGAGAGAAGAAATTCCCGGAGTACCAGGAGGGAGGAGTGCATCTCACAGCAGACTCCTCAGAGGATTCTCCCCTGCCAGGGCTTCTCGAGCTCCGGATCTCAGCATGACTGGTGACTTGAGGGTCACAGTCACATGATGTCATGCTCAGAGTGGTGTTTCTTTCAAGCCTTTATCCCCTTTCAGAAAACAAAATCAGCCAGGCTCTACCAGCCCTTGTGCGGAGGTTGGCAGAGCCAGCGGTACAATCGGTTCTAATAGGACTTGTTTTGAAGCAGCTTATGGAAGTCAGTTACTTTCCCTTAATGGTCAGCTTTCCTGCATACTGATGGAGTGTGTGACTATTGGGTGGACACACTTCCCAGAAAATACATTTCTCTTGCTCCTACTTTTGCTCTCACTTGCAGCCAATTGTAAATAGTCTGAAACATATAAAATTAGTTAAGCTACATTAGTAAGTAGGAGCCCTGTCCTCAGTTTTGCATACTGAGTTTATTTTTAGGGTATATACATGGTATAGATTCCCCCTCCTCCCCGTTTCTAGCAGCTCTACACAGAATCACACATTTTAATGAGCTTAGGGCACAGGTGTTGCAGGAAAAAAAAATAATGATGTTTGCCATTCATCTTTCAAATTAAATAATGTGTTTTTAAATAGTAACTTTTTTCATAATACATTATGGGAACAACATTTATCTGTCACATTTTAAAAGATGTATTTGTAATAAATGTAAATTACTTTTAGAAAATCAGTAATTAGGCTCATCAAAAAATAAACAATCTGCCACAAAAAAGATAATCTTTAGCATAGTTAAGTATAATAACTGTTATTTGAATAAGTTAACAAATTAGGGTAGATTGCTTCTGTAATTCATTTCCTATAGCACGAGTTTAGGTTACAGCATTAAGCTTCTGGGGTGGGGGGTGGAGATGGCATTAGGCACCTCGTACTTTGGTGAAATACAACTCTCACGTTGGAAAGCTCAAGTTAGCTTCTTTAAACTTGACTGAGAAAGCATATTCATCACTGGGACTTCGAAATGGGAAAGAACGGAATCTTTGTGTCACCTCAACAGATACATCATTATCTCAGAATTATCAATCAATAGCTGTCTTATTAAATATGAAGAGAGGCATGACTTTCTTAAAAAAAAAAATGATGGGAATAAGCCTGTCACCTTCAGGTAAAATTCAAAAATTCTGTTTTTATCAAAATGCCATTAACTTGTCATGTATTCGCTCTGCATTTGCTTTCCGAGCCTGTTCTCGATCTCTGTGTGGATAAATGAGAGGCTCTTCTTTAACGTCAACTTTCCCCTCCTGTTTGAATTCTCAGACTTGGCCACGATTAGGAACTGTGACAGCCCAGCCTTCTACGGGCGAAGCAGACGTGATGATAGTTACGTTAGACAGAAGCATAAAAGGCAGGCTCAAATCAGGAAAGAATGCCTTTAACCTAATCACTGTTCATCTCCAGGCACTGGAAGGTGGGGGCAGCTTTCTGCCCAGGAAACTGAAGTGTGGAGCATTGTTACTATGCTTGGGCTGTGAGCATAGGGTATAATTGCAATTTGGGTAACCATTTTTTTCTCCCTCAGTAGAAGAATTTGAGGCCCTAAAGTGTTCAGATACTCCTCAAATTTTGTATTCTTCTTGCCTGAATGATATAATAATGTCACTAAAAATGCCAGTTGTGACTGTCTCTTTTTCCCCTCTTGCTTCACAGTTACTTTCATGTCAGGGGTGTATTTCTTCCACCTAAGTGTCTTATTCAGACAAATATCTGCCATTGTCATCATTCTGACTAGTCTCTTCTCCTATCATGGCTTTGTTGTCTCGAGCTCATATTAAATATACGCACACACACATACACACATATACACCCACACAAATAACTGATAGAAAAATGTGTTTAGGTAGTGGTTGTAGAGATGGCATTGTTATGTTTCACTGCAAGTCATTAAAAACATGATTTTACGCACCTTTCAATGAGATGATTTTCATGCTTGGGGAGGGTTACATTCTACCTATGCATATCTCTGTGTCCTTCTTCATGAAGGTTTAGAAGATTTTCCTCACAGGCTGAAGTTGTGGGACTGGGATCCAATGCAGCCTTTTGTTTTGGCTGCTTTGCCTTCAAGGAAAGGCCTGGAGCTATAGATTTGGCTGAAGCAGCATTGCTTTCTGGCATTCCAGATTCACCTGGGTTTCCTGGACTCTCCTCTTCACTTGAGGGAGTCGCTAGTGCTGAAATTTCTTCACATCCACTGGAAGTTTGGGGAGGACCATCCACTTCCTTTTCCACATCAGATCCTTTCTCAGATGGAGGGCTTGGAAGAGCCACCATGTCGGCATCCTGGGCTTGTAGTGACACTGCAGGTTCATCAGGAACTGTAGGTTCATTTGGAGAGGGACTAGCCAAAGAGGGCTCCTCTCCGTCAGGGTCATCCTCTACACAGGCCTCAAAGAAGCATTCAATGTCTTCCTTGTCATCTAAACCAGAGTCGGCAGTGTCCTGGGGCAATGGAGTATTGCTTTTCTCTTCTATGTAATTGGTGACCTCCCCACAGTCGCTGTCATGAGATGAGAGGGATAAGTAGGAATAAAAGTCCCCTTTTCTCAGTTGGATGGGCCGGTGAGAATGTTCTAACACTTTCTCCTTGATCTGAGTTAACGAAGTAGGAGTAGTTGCCTCGTTTTCAGGTTGAGATTTACTTTTTAGGGCTGTTGAAGCCATGTCAATGATTTCCTTAACAAAGTCATGTACTGAGCAATCTTCAGCATCTTTTTGATGGAAAACATCTGGCTCACAGTTGCAACAGGAAACGCTGTCGCTGATAGCAGCATTTTCCTCTGTTTCATTTTCTTCAAGTGCTAGACAACAACTAGCAGATTTTCCACCCGTACTTGGTGTATCAATAGATGAAGATTTCAGTACCTCAGAGTCTTGTCTGTTGAGAACTCTGGTTTCTGAAGGAAGTTCTGGGCAAAACTTCTCACTGGAAATAGAAGCAACACTTTGATTTTCAAGATGGTGGTGGTTTTGACATTTCTTTGAAAGATATCTAACAGTCTGAGGAACAAATTCCTTTCCAGCAGTATTTGGATCATCTGAGCTACCTATAAATGCTTTACACTTAAAAAGTTCACTCTCTGAAATCTTTTTCCCAGTTGAACCAAGATTTTCTGATACCTTTGAAATACCATCCAGTTTGTCCTTCTTTCTTTCTGGAGTACTCTCAATATTACCATTCTCCATGTCAGCCACATATGGATCCTTATTAACTTTGAAAATATTTTTCTTATTTTCACACTTTGTCCCTAACTCATGGGTATGGGATAAATTCTTACCATTTCCGTTATTTTCAGAGAGATGTTTTACGGAGCCATTTAGAAGGGCCTCAATGTTCAGGGTATCAGAGGGATTGGTCACCTCGCTACTACTTACATCTTTACTGCTCTTTATTTCATCGCTGAGATTGCACCTTCTCTTATCTCTTGTCAGGGATAACTTTGGCCTAATCCAGGTCTGAAGTTCATTCTTTATATAGTCCAGCCCTGACATCAAGTTGCAATCTTCATAAATTTCATCATCTGTTGCAATACTGGAGTCGTCATCCTCATCTTTGATGCACAGCTCTTCTTCCGTCAAGGTGAGGGTAGAGCTGGAGAGGAGGTCACTGTCATCTTCATCATCAGTGCAAGCAGAGGTGCAAGAGACATTGACGATCATGCTGACATTGACATCGCTTTCATCAGCCACCGAGCGAGTCAGACGCTTTCGGAATGACGCATTTGATTCCGGGATCTTATTCTTGTGTAACACAATATCCTCTGAGCAAAGAGAGAGCTCATCACTGCTGCTAAGTTCTGTAAGAGATGCTGCTGAGTCTTCATTGATAGACGATGCCATGTCCAATGACAGTTGGCCAGTAAAGGACATCTTTTGGGAACCGCTTTGGAGAGTGATATCGGAGACACTGCGCTTTATCTTTTGCTCTGAGGGGCTTTGGATATTCTCCAAACGATTCAGAAGATCTAATGTCCTTTTGCTCAGTTCACCAACTGAGCCACTGCTGGCACTTATGTCCCCAGAGCTGTGACAGCTAAAAAGATCTTCATTGCTTTTATAGGATGTCAACCAACTTTCCAAAGAAGTGCTTCGCTGGAGGCTGTCACTGCCATTTTTAAAGGCGCCCAATGCAAATAAATCACCCCCCGGAGAAAGTGACTCGATGGATGAACTATGAGATAAAAGGGAGAGTTGTTTGGCATTCTGCCTGCCAGTGAATGTCTTCTCTACATCACCACTTTTATACGAACTGCGATCCATTTCGTGGGATGCTCCTGCCAAAAGTCTTTCATGGGGAGATGCATCTGGTTGTAACTCTGTACCCTGATATTTAGATTTGCAGGATTTTTTATCAAAATAAAAACCATGAAGCAGAGGATCCCCCACATGTGCTTTTTCACTTTGTGACTGTTTCATTATCATTGGTAATTTGAGTTTTGAGCCTTGGAGATATGAGTAATCATAAAATGTAAACACATCATGTTTTCCTTGTAATTCTTCTCCCAAACAATCAGGGGTATGTTTGGTAACACTGTTTAAATCTCCAACTTTTCCATTTACACAACTCACTGGTGCAATGGATGACTGAGAGCTATTTGGAAGTTCAATATGTTCCTCCTCATCTTTAAATTTTTGCTTTAACACGTTAACTGCATCTCCTACTTGTGGGTCCAGATGTTCAGTTTCAGGGTTACTTGGGGACCCATCCACTGCATTAAGCAAGCATATTTCAGAGTTAGTAGTGGTTTCAGTGTCTCCTTCACTGACGATTCCACTCTCACTGCCTGAATTCTGGCTCATGTCCCCTCCATGGCATGGGCAGGGCTTCACCAAATTGGTCCCCCCTAGAAGATCTGGCAAAGATTTGGTAGATGAAAATGAAGAGTCTTTACTGAGACTCTTAGTTAAAACACTAGGCTGTGTCACACTGGCAAACTTTGGATTGTTTTTCAGAAATGGCATGTGACTGTCCTCACATAGTTCTACATTGTGGAGGCTGTAGACTTGGTAAATGTGTGGACTGGAGGGGGCAGTAATACTTGAGGCATAGTGAGATCCCCCAAGATCACCTGCCTCCTCTTCATAACCAGGGTCCTCACTCTCTGTCTCTTCAAGGTTCAAGGAAGTCATGACAGATTGGCGTTCTTGATCAAGGTCATTAGATTCTTCATTAAAACTTATTAACTTATTACTTATGTCAGTTTCATCCCATTCCAGGGCATCCTCGCTTGTCCCATTTAGGTCCATCAAGCCAGGATCAATCACATTCAAAGTTTCCTGTGTAGAAGGAAAAAAAGAAGAGAAGAATTAGGGAACACAAGCATGAAAATTGTATCTATTCAAAATCGTTTGGAAGAGTTGGGAAAGAAAATTGCCCCAAGCGTGGATTTGAAAGATAGCATGCTTATGAGGTCTATTCTTCTCTGGAATAACACCCAAAAGTTATTGAAATAGGTTTTTCTATCAAGTGATTTGTCACTGAAGGCAAAACCTAGATTAATATTTAACATTATTGCAATTGAATTATTTATGGAATTAACCATTTCCTATTGATTCCTCTACATTTTTAATCCTAGGTTGCATAAAGATAAAATTGCCATACAAATGAAGGCAAAAAGGGCTACAGTCTATGGTATCTCTTAAGCTACATTCACCCTGATTGTGTTTTAGTTCCAGAGTCCACGATGGAATACTATCTGCAGACACACACGGCAAACTCCCTCTCGCTTCTATTCTTAGGTCCTTCTTTGAAGCAGCTTTTGCCTGAGGTCTTCGAATAGAGTTGTAGCCACCCTGCAAAACCATTTATGGGCCAGAGGCTCTTGACTGCAGACCCTTCCTTTGCTTTCCCTTGCAGAGCTCTTCCTCTGCCGAACCCAGCCCCGCACCCAATCAGACCCAAGATGAGCAACACTTGACTGATTTCCTCACCTTGTGTTAGTCATCTTCCGGGGCTCTAAGTCCCAGGGCTAGTGTTTCCAGGAAGTCCCTCGATCAAAGTTCTCTCAGTCTTTCTCTTCCCCAGTCTGTCTATGACAGAGATTCCCCTTTGATACTTGTCAACTTATATGACTACTGTCAGTCTTACCGCTATTTCTTATTGACAGGAACCTCCCCCTCCAGCCCCAGAATAATAATTTATCTGAAGACTTTCCTGATTCTCAAGAATGAAGTAACCCAGATCTCCTTACACTGCTCTCTGCCTGCCCAGTTGGGACACCCTTGACCTTTCCTTGGGCTTCCTGGTTTACCCCTGTTTAGGTAGATCTTGCCACATTCTGGGACTCAATAGCTGGATGAGTGCCTAGATTCTGTCCAGATTCCTCCACCATCCTCACATGCTTATCCAGTTGTCTGGATTCATGCTGGAGCCAACAGAGGTGAAACCCTAGTGGCGTAGTGGTTAAGAGCTACAGCTGCTAACCAAAAGGTCAGCAGTTTGAATCTACCAGGTGCTCCTTGGAAACTCTATGGGGCAGTTCTAGTCTGTCCTATAGGGTCGCTATGAGTCAGAATCAACTAGATGGCAACAGGTTATATATATATACATATATATATATATATATACACACCCTTCTTAACGCTCCCCTCTTAAAGTTATTGTGATTTCTACAGTATGTATATCTATATACTGCAGACCTTGCCAGGCCCACCTACAAACAAAACACACACAGAACTTTGCAATTCGGCTTGTACAGTGCAGGATGGCCAGGAGGATAACCACAGCTCTGGAACCAGGCAGACTGGCTGGAGTGCTGACTTTACTTATCAGCTGTATGACCTAGGGCAAGTTGCTTGACCTTTCTAATCCCCAGTTTCCTCATATGTAAAATGGGGATAGTGCTATCTACCTTTCAAAGATCATTCTGAGTATTAAATGAGTAATGCTTGTGCAATGCTGAGGAGGCAGTCAGTATAAGGTTGCCGTAATGCCTAATGCATGTAGAATAGCTCAAGAGTGGCCTTGAGCCAATTCATAAAGGGCTCCCCTTTCCCCCCTCATTCTCTCTTCCTCTTTTTCTCATCATTCCTTCTAATTTGCTGTTAAAACCACAAGGAATTCATGTCATGGTAGGTGGAGATAGATGTCACACAGTGTAACAGGTCACCGTATTTGCATTACAAGGCAGAATTACTTTAACAGTCTGGTTGAAAAATAGACCACGATGCTTTTATTCCTCAGTAGTGGAGGAAAAAAACTCCACCTGAAGCACATTAGTGACTTTCCTAAGAAAATCCCCAATTCTTCCTGAAATGAATACTTAAAGGATACCACACAAACGCATTAAGTATAAAATACCCATTAGCACTTTATTATACTGGATATACAAGAGATTATCTGAATAGCCTACTTAAATTTAAAAGAGTCCAGTTACAAAGTAAACATTAATTAGGGATATTTTTAAATTTCATAACAGAAATCTTTCCTCTGCCAATGTTACAGCAGCTAATCTAGTAAACTGGCAGTCATCACACTTGCTTAGGTACGGAGTACATTCGCTGTGATGAATTTTTATTAGAATTTCTGTTTATCCTTTGCTTGCTGATAAAGGAAATACTAATGACCGATTAGTACGGCTAATGAATGTTAAAATGCTCAGCTGTAGAAACAATCAATCAGTCTAATCAAATAGTGTATTAATTTCAAGTACTGTCTTGGCTGATGCTGTACTCTGGAGCGCTAATAAATAATGGAACCCGTCTTTCACAGGAACTCTCTCTGTAACTCTCTGGTTGACTTTAACATTTAGCAACATGGATTTTCCGTGAGGGTCCCAAACCCGGTGGGGCTCACATCCAGACACAGGAATTATGCCATCTGGTCATGCGTCGGCATCTTAGCCCAAGTAATGCCCACAACTCAGACTCGCCTTCCACGACACAGCCGTTACCTCACCAAATGCTGCCTTTAGCGCTTTACAAATTCAAGCCTAAGAAAGTACAAAAAATTACAGGAGCACCTAAAAGAACAAATCCTTTGCTCAACAAAGTTGGAGTGGAAAGTTTCCACAGGAAAAGATTAAACTTTTGGATATAATATTCCTTTTCCTTTCCTAATGCTCCCCTCTTGAAGTTACTGTGATTTCTGAAATTTCTCTGTGTGCCAATTCCAGGGAAAATCTGCCAGGGTCCACTGGAACATCTTGAGACTTTAAATTTTACGTACAAAAGAAGTGCTACTCACTAGGCCCCCACTCACTGCCTTCCTGTTGAGGATTAAATTCTGTCAATATTTTCAAGAAAACCTCCATTTCCTCAGGATTTAGCCTCAGCCATAAAACATACCCCTGGGGCAATAAAGTGTGAAGAGTTTCCAAGAAGAATGACACAAGAATATTTATATAACTGAAAAAGTTGAATTAAAAAAAAAAGATATGCCTACATAGTCATGTAACTACTAAACGTAAAATTATTTCCTCTAATGTTCTTTTGCTGATGGCCCAAAATAGCCAAAAATCCACAAGCTAATTAATAATTAAGTTATTCATCACAGGCATCTGAAGGAAAAGTTCTTATTCCTTGTTTTTAAAATTTTTATTCAGTTTTGTTTTACTAGTAATGAGTAAAGAATTCAAAAGGACGTCATCCTACTGAACTGAAAAATGTCTTTCCAATCTTCGGACCTTTGAAGGTCTATGTATTGCTAAAAATGTCTCTGTTTTCCTTTTCTTTCCCTTCCTTTCTTCCTCCTTCCCCTCTTCTCTCTCTCTTTTTTTTTTTTTTTTTTGTATTTTTTCCAAAGGAATTGTCTGATACATTTTAAAAGACACAAATGTTCCTGTTTTTGATGACATGGAAAATCAAAACAGATTTCGATAAAATCTAAGGATATGTGCCTGAAACCAAAAGGATGGTGAGTGGCAAATGAAGTTTCCAACAGAGAGTTTGCAATTTCAGAGATAATTCTAAATAAATTACATTAGTTTGTACAAGGGACTTTCATTCATAAACCTGCTTCATAGATACAGAATCTTGACCTAAAGCAATGGCACTACATAGATAATTATATATATCTTTAGAAATCTGCTCAAGGGACAAGTGGAATTAAAAGGTGTTAGTTTATTATATGTTGTGTGCTGTTGAGTCAGTGCCGACTCACATGCTTGTGAGTATATATATCACATTTCACATGATATATATGCTGCAATGGTTAAGCGATTGGCTGCTGAGAGGTTGGTGGTTCAAATCCACCAGTGTCTCCACGGGACAGAAGACCTGGTGATCTGTTCTATAAAGATTATAGCCTAGGAAACCCTATAGGGCTGCTATGGGTCAGAATCAACTCAATGGCAGTCAACAGCAACAAGTTTATTATATTTTATTGTTAATCTTGGAAACAGATCATTTATATTAACAATATATACAAATAACTAAAAATAACTGGGAAAATAATGATGACGATGTTGATGAAAGAACCAAAATTCCAAATGCAGCAAGCAGTAAGTATCCAAATTAACTTCCTTCTGTACTTGTAGGGCTTTAATTGAATTAGGTCTCCCAGGATTACATTTCTGGAATTTTCTTCAAATTTTAGCTTAAATGGTGAGTGTTCATGAGATGAGAAACACATAATCAGCTAAAGAGTGGAGATGAAGGAACCTGACATTCTATAAAAACAACAGTCTGATAGAGATCTGACATAGCTGCCTCTAGATTCCTTTAAAAAGTTGCATCTTTTAAAAGACTTTCCTGAAGCATCTCAAAAAGACTAGGATGAACTGAATGTTGTGATCAAACTTCTGGAGCTCAGAATGGGTGACACCATTAGAAGGGCTTACAATTTGTGTTCCTCACTTATTTTAGATCCAGGAGCTTACTCTGCAATACCACATACGAAGACTTGGAAGGAGAGATTTACCTATAGAAAAGTAGAACACATAAAAATAAATAAAAAGGAAAAAAATATAAACAGCTTTAACTGTAAGTGAATAAAGATATTCATATTTACCCTATGGAGAAAGACAGAATGCATGAAGATCTGAGGGGCTGACAGAGAGGAGGGAGAAAATAATATATAGATCAGGATGGAGAATCAATTTAAATGAGGGGAAATTCTAATCTTCATATTATTGTGATGGTTTAGGTTATGTGTCAACTTGGGTATGCCATGATTCTCAGTTGTTTGGCAGATATTATGTAATCATCCTCCATTCTGGGGTCTGATGTAAGCAACCAATCAGGTGAAAAGGGAGTTTCCCTGGGGATGTGGCCTACATCCAATATCTATAGATGTTCTGGCAAAGCTCACTGTCTCTGGATCCTGTAGCCGACTCATCATCCTCTGGCCTCCAGTTCTTGGGACACAAGCCAGCAGCCTGCCATCTGACCTGCAGATTTTGGGATTTGCCAGCTCTTGCAGCCCTGTGAGCCAGCAAACTGCCCTCTGACTTGCAGATTTTGGGTTCATCTGTCCCCGCAACCATGTGAGTTAGGAGAAGCCTCTATTTGGGACTTGCTGGCCTCCACAACTGCATGAGCCATTTCCTTGAAATAAGTATCTCTCTCTATATACACTTTACTGGTTCTGCTCCTCTAGAGAACCCAGACTGAAACATATATTCACTCTTCTTTTTTGATGTAATACTTTTCCTAGCAACTCCCTGCCCCAAACCTAAAATAAAAGTGTCTGAGCATTAGATGCAAATTATTTTCCTAAGTTAGACTTAAGTAGAGATTTCATAAAAACAAAAAAAGCAGTGATAAGAACAAATGGCTAGTCCTCTGAAAATGAAAGTCAGCCTTTATGAGAACCTGGCAGTTTGTAAGTACTCTGCCTCTTGTTGAGAGAATGGATTCAGAGTTAGCAAAAAATATATACACATATAGATAAAGATAGAAAGAAAGAAATGGGAGAAAAAACAAAACTGTTCACTGTTTATTTTGGGATTTGGGGCAGTAACTCAAACAGATCTGGGTTTGGATCCTGGATCCAACCCACCTGTTGTCTGTGAGACCTTGGACACATTATTTAACTTCCATATGCCTCAGTCCCATCATTTGTCTATCTGGGATAATCACAGTATATTGTGCCTACCTTACAGGTTGTTGTGAGTTTAAATGAGAAGATATATGTAAAGCCCTATGAAGAGGGCTGGCACACAGTAGGAGCGCAATGGCTGGCAGTTATATATTCCTTGTGCTTAGAAGAGAGGACCATAATGCAGCTAAGCACTAAATAACCAAACAGTGTTTGCATTAAGACTGGTGCACAGTTGGCTATTTTCTTTTAGTATAACCACATACATGGAATTCCGTGTAGTAAACATCAATTTAGGACCCTTACTCACCCGCACTGTGCTGCAAATGGGATGGCGGGCTTGCTTTGCATGCTGTGGTTGAGTTTATCCCTGAAGAATAACCAAGTGAAAAAAAGACACCTGCCCAGCTCTCAGCAAAGTCCATAACTCAAGGACTTTCTATTTCCTGAAAATAATCTTTTTTTAAAAGGCAGGTCCATTGTCTGTGAAATTCTATCACAACTGACACATTAGAGCAATCAAATCCTGCTCACTATCTATCAGATTGACAATAATGTTAAAGTAACTTGTCTCAGCTCAGAAAACGCTTTGAAGGTCTATCTCACACTAATGATCAACAACTGTTCTAGTGAATGTTCTTTTTCAGGAACGAAGCTGATCAGAAACTCAGAACAGACAAGTAAAATCCAAAGTCATCTCACAAATCTCACTAAAATGAGTACTGACATGGATATATGTCCAGTCTGACTACACAGATATTTCTGAAATTGTTGAAAATTAACAACAACAACAAAAAAAAAACCCAAAAACAAAAAAATCCATGAGATGTTATTTTAAAATAAGTTTTATAATAGGAAAATTTGCCTTTATTCTCAACAGGAACCAGGGAGTTCAACATGGGGAAATAGGAGTTTTCCTCCCAGATGTATATCCCATGAGAGCAGGGGCTTTGCCTGGTCACCACTAGAACTCAGCACGTAAACCAGTGCCTGGCATAGTATAAGTTCTCAAAAAATATTTACTGAATAAACTAAAGGAAGAAAGACTTGTCCATGGGCTCATGAACTGTTGAAGCGATCTGAGGAAGGGTCCTAGGTTAAACTCTGCTGTAGCAAAACACTTAGAAAAGCTCTGACTTTCCAGCTGGTGCCACTGTCTTAGTCATCTAGTGCTGCTATAACAGAAATACCACAAGTGGATGGCTTTAACAAAGAGAAATTTATTCTCTCACAATCTAGGAGGCTAAAAGTTTGATTACAGGGTGCCAGCTCCAGGGGAAGGCTTTCTCTGTCAGCTCTGGAGGAAGGTCCTTGTCATCAATTTTCCCCTGGTCTAGGAGCTTACGAGTGCAGTGACCCCCAGTCCAGAGGACGTGCTATGCTTCTGGTGCTTCTTTCTTGGTGGTATGAGGTCCTCAACTCTCTGCCTCCTTCCCTTTACTTCTATCTCTTGTAAGATAAAAGGTGGTGAAGGCCACACCCAGGTAAATTCCCTTTACATTGGATCAGGGATGTGACCTGAGCAAGGGTGTCATATCCCACCCTAATCTTCTTTAACCACAGGCAGAGATTATGAATTATAACACACAGGAAAATCACAAAATGGAGAACAACCACACAATACTGGGAATCATGTCCTAACCAAGTTGACACATATTTTGGGGGGACACAATTCAATCCATTACAGCCACCTCGCTATTATAAAAGCTGGTAGTCTCTAAAACATTATGGCTAAGTGAAAGAAGCCAGACACAAGGGTCATCTCCCGTATGATTCCACTTATATGAGATATCCAGAATAGGTAAATCCACAGAGACAGAATGCAGATTGGTGGTTGCCTGGAGCTGGGAAGACGGGGGAATTAGGAGTGACTGCTTCACAGTTGCAGGGTTTCCTTTTTGGGTGATGATGATGTTTTGGAATTAGATTGAGGTGGTGGGTATACAACATTGTGAATGTACTAAATGCCACTGAATTGTTCACTTTAAAGCAGCTAATTTTATGTTATGTGAATTTCACCTCAATAAAAGCAAAATTACAACAAAAAAGCTAATAGGAGCCTTCAGTTCTGTTGCGTTTCAGAGCGTGTAACACCATCAAACATAACAGAACTTGATCACTCTGTTGAGGACCTTGCTTATAAAAGATTACAACATAATATTTCTGAATTCACTTGTATCACTGTGTATATATTATCAATAAATATAATTTTTATTATGGGCTTCTTTGTTTGGTCTGCATGCATGTTCATCATTCCTAGAAATGAGGTAGAAAAGAATGTCTGTGTATAGTACTTCCCTCAGTTCAGCTTTACTGACTTCAGTGCAGTGAGCTCTTTTGAGGAGAGAAAGGGATTTTGAGGAGATTAACAGGACCTTCATTTGTTGAATAGTTTAACAGGATCACCATGGACTTTCTGATAACCCAATCCAGCTGAATCTTCTCTGACCTTATATTACTTGATTCTTCTGTAGCATTTGTCTCGAAAATTTCTCTTTCCTTGATGCTAAGACCGTACTGGGTTTCTGGGTAAGGCAGTCTTAGACTCTTAAATGTTGACGTGCCCCACAGTTCTATCTTTGTTCTGCTTCCACCCTAGATGCTCCCCTGGATCATCTGCTGTAGGTTCAGCCACCTGTGGTCTGATTGTCTATTACAGGTAGTCCCTGACTTACAACAGGGTTCCATTCCAGCAACTCCGTTCTAAGTCAGTTCTGTCGTAAGTCGAATACCTCATTTTTTTTTAAGTAGTTTTCATTATTATTCAGTTTTAATACCTGTATCTTTTTAGATCTGATCTTTATTTGTCTTTGAGGGCTGGAAACATTACATATAAACTTACAGGTACGTGCTTTAATGTTGTATGTAATATGTATTATCACTAATGATATGATGTAACCCCCCCCAAAAAAAAAACCAGTGGTCCTAAATGTGGTTTGTTGTAACTCTAATATGTTGTAAGTCGGGGACTATCTGTACTTGGAAGGGTAGGTAGGCTACATTGAGGAGAAAGGAATTTGAGGAAAGGAGAGCAAGAGAACGTGTTACAGGAAGAGGAAACAATATGAATCAAAGGCAGATAAGGCAGAGCCTTGTGGACACCCACAAAGAAGGGATGAGCAATGAGCAATGAAAAATTCAAGTAGAACTGGCATGATAGTCTAGGAGCTTAGAGAAGAGAGAATTCTAATGTAGTGGGTTCTTTAGAGGTTTAAATGAGCAGAGAAGAGGAGATGGAAGGTGAGGGAAAAGCCACTGAATTAGCAAGAAGAAAGTCCTTTGTAACTGTACGGAAGGTTACAAAGGTCCTAAAGACTGGTGGGAGAGGAAATAAATACAGTACGTGCTAGAGAGTAGCCAGGAGTCTAGATTCCACTGTAAAACTGAGGTTGAAATTGAGAGCCTGGTCCCACCAGGTGCTGTTCACCACCTTTCTTGGCTTTTAGCACCAGTTTGGAAGAACAGAAGTAGAGAAATCATGGAGCCGACAGAATGAATAGAAATCTCTTCAATTGTTTTAGCACCTCTGCCTTCAACCCCAGACACAGTAGCCCATCCTGACTGTATCTATTTAAAACCAAAAAAAAAAAAAAAATCCTATTTCTTTCTTTTAGATTTCACTTTGCCTGTGAAGAACAGATTGCCAAGAACTTTGATCTCCTGAAAACAGAGTGATCCTGAGGCTATAAGAAGGAATTCCAGGGAAGGAAGAGGGATACACAAAACATAAGTAATTCTTTCTTCCAAAAGCTTTAGTTTTGCTGCGGGGTCTGCCCTACAGTAGTGCTGTTTCAATTAAGAAGCAATGTGTTTGTGTCACTGAATGAAGGAAACTTAGATGTAGTCATAATTTAGAAATAATTCTTAGGTGTAGTAGTTTTAGTGTTAGTAGTACTAAAGCTAGGTGGCAACAAATGAACACCTTGTATCAAGCCCCGTTTTTCTTTACCAAGTTAATTCTTATTCATATTTGTTAAACACCCACTGCAGGAAAAAAAGTTAATTTCCCACCCAGCTCTGAATATTTGACTAGAAGTAACTAGAAAAATAATCTACTTTCACTGGTAAATAAGTTATTTTATCTTTTGTTTTATAAAGCTGTTGTTTTCCATGTGAACATATGACACTTTTTTTATGCTCAGGACAGGCTAAATACGAAAATTGGTTTATTTTTCTCTTCTTAGTCACTATTCTGTGTTTTCCTAGAATTTTCCCCCAGAGTTCCAAGAAAGTATCTGAATTTTGGATTTTAAAAAAAGAATCTAAAAAAAAATTCAGAGCATTTTTAAATAAAAGGAATTTCTTTATCTGACCTCTCTAGTATTACATAGAACTGAAACAAATAAAAGGAATTTGAAAGGAAAAATAACATCAATGAAGCTGTAAAAAGCCCAAGCACAATTAAATGGTGGCATTTTCTTCATTCAACCACACGGTAAATCTATTGGATGACGATGACAGACCCACATGCCAAGTTGCATAAACAATTTTTTTTTTTTTCCCCTAATGATAACATCTGGTCTCATTTTTTTGGCATTGTTCTAGCTGGTTGATGTTTGTCTTTTGACTGTCAGGAGTTGACACAACATTTGAGTTTTGTGCCCCTGCAGTAATTTTTGCCTCACTTTTGCCTTCTCGAAAATTACACCTTTTTCCCTCCTTTATGATAATGACCTTACGTTAATAAAAATCTACAATGCTAAAAGCTTATAAAGAATATTGGTAGGATTTAACTGGACTATTTTTTTTTATAAGATAGATAATGATACTGGTGAGGAGTGAGCTTCTTGGCTCAAGTAGACATATGAGACTATGCGGGCAGCTTCTGTCTGAAGGGGAAATAAGAAGGAAGAGGGGGACAGGAGCAGACTGAATAGACACAGGGAATACAGCGTGGAGAAAAGGAGTGTGCTATCTCATTGGGGGAGAGCAGCTAGGAGTACATAGCAAGGTGTGTTAAACTTTTTGTATGAGGGACTGACTTATTTGTAAATTTTCACTTAAAGTACAATAAATTAATAAAAAAAGAATATTAGTAATAAAGAGGAGGTGAGCAGTCACGTAAGCAAATTAAGTTTTCTAACACATGAGCTTTTACGTAAGACAGAATCGGGTTCCTGACTTTCAGACCCAATTTTAAAAACACAGATTCTGGGCATGATCATGAGGTAGCCTTAATGAAAAAGGAGAGCTTTGCCAACATGCTGGAGTCTGTCTGAAAAGCCACACATCAGATAACAGAGTTCACCCATGTTAAGGGTTCATGACCTTTAAAAAGTACATAGTAGTTCAGAGAATTTTGTGTCTATTCACTTTCAACAAGGGTACACATCAGGAACCAACACTGTATTATTATTTTTCTTAATTTTTTTTCCTTTTAATTCTAAGACTATGATTACAACTCATTATTCAGAGAGAAAAAAAAACATTAGCAAATTGGATAAGCAAATTAAAATTGATAAAAATGGCACATAAAACTTTAGTCTCCTTTCTATCTTATCTATACCAGTCAACCAAACCCATCTTGGTTTTCTCCTGTTTATCATCTGATTGACCCAAGGTTGAGGCTGATGAACAGACAGGTCAGCCATGATTAGTCTTCTTAAAATGTCTTATCCCTGGATTCTATATCTGATTTTATTTCATTTGGATTTATATTTTTTTGTTAATAGCCTCCCTTATAAAGTAGCTGCTTTGGGGCTTAGGAAGGACTACAAAGTCTCAGAATTGCTGGAACACCTCCGTTGAGCTATCACTATTCCCTCCCTAAAAATGATCCCAGAGTTTACAAGTTACACTTTGACACTTGGAAGGTTGCTTGAAATTCCAGGATGAATTTTCCTAAGAGGTAATAAACATTTTTGCAGTCAAGTTTCCAAGAACTTTTATACTTCTGATTCCTACTCAGGAGTCCTCAGATGTGTAAAAAACTCAGAATCCCGGGGGATTTTCTTTTTGAGATCTCAAGGGAAAAATACTAAGGATCCTAAGATTAGATTTAAAAACTCAATCTTGGTTGGAACAGAAGCTCTGGTCCTGGGCTCTCAGGAAGGAGGTTCTTGCGAGTTTTAACTGTCAGGACCTTAATTCAAACTGTAACCCAAAGGAAAGGTTCCCAGATCAAAGAAATGTAAATTTCACTCTAGAGAAAAAATTATCTGAAGATCTGAATTCATTTTGTTAAAAAAAAAAATCACTCTTAAGGGTTTAGGGTTACCTTAATCCCGTAAAACACTTTTGCAGTTAAAAAACCTAATCCAAAATGATGCCAAGTTCCAAACTCTTTGGATATGGGTTTTTGAGCTGGCAACTAAGAAAATATGCTGAGTTTGCAGTCCCGAGAGGCAAGGATGCAAAACACTGACCAGGCCAGCGAGCTGGTTACCGGAACCAAAACCTGGTGAATTTGACTACTCCATACACTCAATAATGGTGGCACTTGTGACTGATCTCTCTGCTTTGCTTACAATTAGTGCCGAGTGTAGCATACTTCGCACTACATAAAGCTTGGCTGCATTTTCCTCTTAATAAGTAGTAAGCAATCAAGGGAATTTAAAGCCAGGCGACTTCTACCTCCTACCAAATCAACAATATTTTTCAGAGGCCTACTCTGTGCAAGACATTTTCCCGGTAAACACTCTTGCTGCCATCTGGGAGCACTGGGAACATGCAGAAAAGCAGACATCCCTTATGTTTACCTGTAGACTGGTTCCATGCTAAGCTGACAGAGGTTTTCTCTTTTCTCCTTCATTTTTTTCCTCCAAAATTAAAGCCCTCCCTCCACCAAATTAATCATTTCTCTTCATTATTTAGTAAACCCACTAGATGAGCTGTGACTCCATAAACTTTAGGAACTCATTTATTATGTTGCCTGATCAGACCTGGGTTTATTTACACAGTGTACCCATAAACCCAGCTTTCATTAGTGCTGGGGAGGAAGAGTCCTGCTCCCTTCACTGGGGAAGGTGAAGCTGGAGAAGATAATTACCATGAAACAATGAGGAGGCTTGCTGGGTAAGCAGTAGTGTGAAAACAGTTACTCCTCACAAAAGAGGGGAAATTAGCTTGCTGGGTAAAAAAGGAAGTGTCAGATTGAAGACTGAAAGGCCTGCCAACAGAAGTAGATAGCTCTATGCATCATTAATGAAATTTTTTAACACTTAAACGCCACAGCTGTCCACATTTAAATGCATGTAAATGCCATGTGTTTCCAGAGATTAATATGCCATGTTAAAATATTTCTTCCCCCCCTTAAACTTCTAGATTTTGTCTCTGTCTGTTTCATTTCACTACTTCCTTTCCAAGAATAAAAATGCACCAGCTTTCTCGCCATTGTGTCCTCATTTCCAAAGCCCATGTACACCCAGCATCCTGAAGACGGGCAGCGTGCTCATTATCTTTTAGCAAACACATTATTTTACATTCATAATACTGATATTTTAGTAAACAGAGAGTTTGTTTTGATTTTGCCGCTTCACAGAGTGAAGACTTATGATGTGCGTTTCCTTTCAAAACTTCCTCCTGGAGCATTAGTGCTCCCTGAAGCAGCCCCATTTTGGCAGAAATTCAGTTCCGTGCGGTGCCAAAAGAAATAGAATAAACAAACACTGCTCCATGCAGCTGGCGAGATAATTTACATATTACTGCACACCAAACATGAAGAGCTGAATATGGATTAGAGCTCCGGTGATGACACAAATGTCATATAGATAAAGAGAAACAAAATCCAACACATCGTTGTTTATTTTACCACTGCTACTTTTTTACTATATATCCGAGTGCTGCTCTGATGGGAAAAAAAAAAAAAAATGGAGGAATTGCTTTTTGAAAATTGGACTCCCATATTTGAAGCGGGCTCCTTTAGACTATAAAATCAGAAGACTAAGGAGAAAAAAGGCCTGGGTAATTTCAGATCCCCTAATATTCTGGGCTCTTGTGTTATCAAATAAACCCATTTTAATGTGCACCAACTTGGGCGAGGTGGGTTAGTGATCTTACAGGAACAGCCTTAAAAAGACGAGAACCAAGAACCAGTGGCCGAGTTGATTGCGACTCATGGCAACCTCATGTGCTTCATAGGGTTTTTGATGGCTAATTTTTCTTTTCCTTTTTTTTTTTTTGCAGAAGTAGATCTCCAGATCATTCTTCAGAGGCACCTCTGGGTGGATGCAAACCACCTGCCCTTAGGTTAGCAGCCAAGTGTTTAACCACCTGCACTGCACAGGGGCTTCTTGAATCTCTATCTAGCTCTTGCTTCATCCTTCATAATTTTGGCTGAACACTGTGCCCTTTCATTGAGAATTTACATTCTTTGAATTAGATTCTTGGTTACGGAGGCTCGGTAGGTGGCAACCAAACCAAACCTGTTGCTGTTGAGTCGATTCCCACTCATATTGATCCTATGGGACAGAGTAGAACTGCCCCATAGGGTTTCCAAGGAGCAACTGGTGGATTTGAACTGTGGACTTTTTGGTTAGCAGCTGTGCTTTACACCACCAGGGCTCCAGTAAGTGGCAAGTGGCCCATTAAAGCTCCTTTAGGAAACACCAGACCCAGTAGAAAGGACTTGCCCAGAGTCCTCAGCAAACATGTCCTGTCTCCTTGTTCCTGCAAGTGCAGATCGCTGCAAATCGGTATCCCCTTCCTGTCCTCAGCTAGATGTGTAAGTGGTCTAGAGGGGAAGGGCCATCACTCTGAAAATTTATGGCTGTAACCTCCTTTTCTAATCCTTGGGGATGACAAGAGGTTTACAAAGAGACAAGAAATTAACAGTTAACAAATGATGATGGTGATATGGTGAGGAATAAAGTGAATTAAAGATATTTTATACCCATCGAATTAAAAATTCTTTATCCTAGGATTACTTTATGTTTATATGCAAAAAACTTCTCTTGAAATGAGATTGTCTTGTGAGCTTTGAGCACTTTAAATTTTACACAATTATTTTCTACAGTATTTGAAAAGTTATTATGACTAAGGCAATGACAAAGTTCTCTAATTCTACAAGACCAAACTCAAGAAATGGAATTACACTGCAGCAAGTAAGGTTAGGTGAGATACTCAAGAAGAATTTCCTATTAAAAGAGAAACTAAACATCCTCATAGACTCCCAACAAAGTTTGTGAAAAACCTATCCCTAGACTTTTTTAAAAACAGAAGAGACAACAGTGTATTCAGGATAATCCTACATACCACTTTCAATCCAAGCTTCTTAAAATAAATTCTTCCATTGTATTACTTCTCTTACAAAAAAAAAAAAAAAAAATCCCCTGATGGCTTCCTATTTTCTAGACTACACTACTCTGCCTGACTTTTAAGGCATTCCATAATCTGCTCACATAAAAATGGCAGAAATTTAATTCTTAATGCTCCCCCAAAGCTGACCTTCACTATAACTGTCTCATGAATATTCTCTGCTCACTTGGGTAGCTATGCCTTTGTTCATAGTAGGCACTCAATAAACATTTTTTGAATGAATGAATAAATGTGTTTCTATTTCATCCAGGTCTCTCAAAATCCAGTCTTTAAACTCCTCTATAAAGATCTCTCTGGTTACATCAGCCCTCAGTGATGTCCCTCTTATTTGATTCTTGTCTAGAGACAGAACCACACAATTTAGCACACATTTATTCACTCAACAAATGGTCATTGAATACTTACTACAGAGTACTGCATAGGCACTGAGCAGATATAAAGGTGCGTCAAGCACAGATTCGCTTCTCAAGTATCCTGCAACTTTGTATTTAGTTTTGTAATTTGTAATGTCATTTTTCAGCCCACACACAGTGTGGAATAGTTGCTATTTCATCTATGTAAATATTATCTGAATATCACCCCACATGGAGTTACCATGAATCAGAATTGACTCAACAGCAACTAACAACAACTAACACCACCACCTTAAGAATGAAGATCATATCCTAGTCGACCTGTGTTGGCAAATCCTAGAGCAATGCTAATAAGCATATAGTAGGTACTCAAGGAGTACTTCTTGATTATCTCCCTATAGGCTCAAATTCCTCCTAATTCCATAACCCAATGGACCCTTACATCAAAATCACCCTTGTAAATGGGTTATATATTCAGAATCCAATACTTGCATAATTCACAATGACATATTGATGGTAGAGCTTAAACGGATGGCGTTAAACTCTAAAAAAATCAGAAGACAAAATCAAGGACAGAATGTTTAATCTATGTTAAAATAGCTTTAGTTTTTCAGACTTTGAGCCTATGGCCCTAACGGTACTATTTTGCACTGCTACGCTCCTCTCTGCAAAAAGTAGCCTTTTAAAATTGGTAGTTCAATTTTAACCCCCTGGCTGACTAAACACAAGCACCTTTTCTTTGACATTCAGCAAACTTGGTCATTTATATGTTACAAAATCATAAACACAATTGAAGTGAAACAATAAACTTAAAATAATAGATCTGAATAAAAAAGAAAATTAGAGTGAATACGATCTTCCTACAGCAGGATAAGAAAATTATTTGACCTCCCTGGCATATTCACTTAAATCTTTTCTCTTCAATCAAAATTTAAATGTAACTATTGCTTCATGATCAGCAAGTTGATATTGAGGCTGAATACCTATTGTTTCTAGACCAGTGTTTCCCAGATTTTTCGTGCCATGGCACACAGAAAATGCTAATACAGACTTGCATACTGGGACAGAAGTAAGAGGCTGCTCCCTGCAGAAGGCAACTGGCCTGGACTTCTCTCAGGCCCCTCCTGTTCCTCCCCACCCCTTCCCCCAGGAAGGGTGAGGGTTCAAAATCCTAGGGCACATGTAACTGATTCAGGATACACAGTCCCGCAGCTCTGTTAAATAACTCAAACTAGAGTTTTTTTTGATTGAGAAAATCATGAAATTTTGAGAAGGTAGGGAGGTGGCTCAACGAAGGCTACATAATGGTAGACTGAGACAGGAAGAATAAATATGCAGGTAAAGCCAGTTAATATGAGCTTTTCAGATGACCTCATTCATTCATTCATTCTTCAATAAAAATGTATTTGGTAAATTTATTCAACACGTATTTATTGTCTACTAGGTACTGAGTGGAGCCCTGAGGGGCTGTGGTTGAGAGCTTGGCTGCTAACCAAAAGGTTGGCAGTAGGAGTCCACCAGCTGCTCCTTGGGAAAACTATGGGGCAGCTTTACTATGCCTCATAGGTTCATTATGAGTCAGGATCAGCTCGACGGCAACACTTTTTGTTTTTTTTTTTTAGGTATTGATTTTTTTCAGTCTTAGCACCTTGTGGGTGAGATTACAATCTGTGATAATTGCTATGAAAGAAAAATCTACACAGAATTTGGATCTAAGAGAAGATGCAAGAGGTGGACTTGATTTACTCTGGGAGGTCAGGGAAAGTTTGCCTAAGGAAGCGGCTCTTGAGCTGATTTCTGAAGGACAACAGGAATTTCCTGGAAGGGAGCTGGGGGTATGGGTGAATGGTGAAGGCAGAAGGAGCGAGAGTCTGAGGTAAGAGGGAACATGCTGTATTTGAAAGCCTGAGAGCAGGCAGTGGGTCTGGGATGCAGTGAGGGGAAAAAAAAAAGTAATAGGAAATGAGTCTGGAGAAGTAGGTAAAGTGGCATGGTCAGATTAGTGTCTTGGAAAGATTATGCAGGCTTCAGGGTAGAGACAAGATTAAAGGGGCAAGAGTAGATGTGGAGGAGGCAACAGTATAGGCACAGTACCAGAGGTAAGAACAAGGATAATAACGACTCATGTTTATTAAACACCTTCTCTGTGCCAGACAATATGCTAAGAATTGCACACATATTAACCCATTTAACAAAGATGCTGAAGGGCTAACGTGGTAGTAGTGGAGTTAGAGAAAAGTGGATGGATTAAAGAAATATTTAGAAAGTAATATCAGTAGGGCCTGATGATGACCTGGCTGCACTGAATGAGTGAGGCATTAAGGGCTGCACAGTCGATTACTGCAATTGCTGTCAATAAGTTGTATACCTGTAAAATGTTTAACTGGCAAAAGTTGTGTGATAAATAAATTCACAACAATGACAAAAAAAAAAGAGTAGCTGCTGAGACTGCTTATATACAACCAAACACCTCATGGGATTTGGTTTCCTTGGTTTGGGAGGTTGGGTCAGGGTTTCATAGGACATTCCAGTTAACTGGCCTAATAACATGTTTAGTGCTTCTGCTCTATCTCCTAGTTCATTGCATAGTCCCTGGGGTCTTAAAAGATTGCAAGCAGTTATTCAAGGCACAATGATTTGTCTCTATTAACCTGAGCAACACAGAAAGGAAGAGAGTCAGAAATAGAAGAAAGATATGGAATGTGTGGCTAACTGCCTCTATGAACAACTGCCTCCTTTGCCATGAGATCAGAATAACTGGATGGTGCCCAGCTACAATTACAGAACATTTGATCAAAGATTCTATAACAGAATCCTGATCAAAAGGAGGAAAATGCAGAGCATAATTTCAAATTTTTGTAGACTCCAGACTTTGTGGAGCCATGGAGGGTGGAAGAACCCCTGAAGCTATTGCCCTGAGAGTATGCTTAAACCTTAAACCAAAAATATTCCCTGAAGTCTTCTTAAAACCAAGTAATAGTTTAGCTTAACTAGAAAAAAGTGTCTGCCTTGAGCATTATGTTCTTTTAAGAACAATCTATATGGCATCAAATTAACTACAGTAACTCGAAAGATTAGGGGACAGTGAGTTTATGTCTGAGAGAGAAACAACACAGAAAAGAAGAGTGAGAATGGTTGCACAACTCAAAGAATATAATCAATGGCACTAAATTGTACATTTAGAAACTGTTTAATTGGTGTATGTTTTGCTGTGTATATTCTTAACAACAAAATAAATAACATTTAGAAGAAAAAAAAGTAACCCCATGTTTTTTGGCTCTGTATAGCTGAAGAGATTATGGTGTCTTTCATTGAGATCCAGAACACTGGAGAAGGATCAGTTTGTCAGGGAAGACGTGGAGTTTTGTTTTGGAAACTGAGTTTGAAATGCCTTGGAGAGAACTCAAGGGAACTCAAAGGAGTAGTCACTGGATATGGGTGAGATTGCCCAGAGAGAAAGAATAGGATGAAAAGAAAAATGCATCCAGACTTGAAGAGAAGGATGATCAGAGAAATAGAAAAGGTTAATACAGACAAGAAGAATCAGAGAGAAATCTGGGAAGTGGAATTAGTTGAATTGAACTCTGAGGGATAGGCAGGATTTTTTAGAAGTTTCCTTCTATAAGGAAATTCCTTTCACTGTAGAAATTTTAGAAAAATAGAAAGAAAATAAAAATCATCCTTAATAACCTAGAGATAATCCCTGTAAATATGAAATTTAATACCTTACACATACATATACATATTACAAAATCACAGCCATAATTACACATATATTACATGATCAGCATTATATATAGATACCCTGTTTCTCACTCTATATTATATTATAAATATTTTAAAATTCATAAAACATTCCTTAATGGTTTTAATATTCTGTCAATTTATTTAAAAGTTTACTTAAAACCCCTATATTGTTGGAAATTCATCTTGTTTCCAATTGTTTTTGGTTTCATAAATAAAAGAGTGATGATCACCTTCATATGCATACTTAAGATTATTTTCTGAGGGTAAATTCTGAGAAGGATAAATACTAGGCAAAAGGGTGTGAATACTTCTCAGGATACATATAGAAAGCTGAATCTTGCACCAGTTGGCAATCTAGTCTCACCTCTCTAATGTCGGGACTTGTTATTAATTTTCCACCATTTGATTGGTAAAAAAAAAAAAGTAGCTGACAAGCTGTGTTATTTTGTATTTCTTTCACTACTAGTTAGATTGAATATTAATAAGTTTATTAACCATAAGTATTTATTATTTTGTAAATCGCTTAGTCATATCCTTTGGCCATCCTTTGCATGTATAGGACTTACTAGATAGAAAGATGGAAATCTTGGTGGTGTAGTGGTTAAGAGCTTCATCTGATAAATAAAAGGTCAGCAGTTCGAATCCACCAGGCACTCCTTGGAAACTCTATGGGGCAGTTCTACTCTGTCCTATAGGGTCACTATGAGTCAGAATCGACTCAACGGCAATGGGTTTGGTTTTGGTTTGGACAGAAAGATTATTAGTGGAGTTTTTTAAAGGGTTTATATAGTCAGAGTGGGGCCAGCCTATGGAAGCTTGAAAGGTCACGAACTCTGAAGGTCATGAACAAGCAGAATGGAGCTATAACATATCCTTACTCAGTGGGGAAACATAATCACAATAGCATTTCGATCATTTAAGCCATACAATGGTATGCTGGGTAGAGTGGAGGAGGTACTTGGAAATAAGCAAGGAGTATACTCTAGCTAACAGGCTGTGACAGTAAGGAGTCTGAACTACAGTTCCAAAAAAACCAAACCAAACCCAGTGCTGTCGAGTCGATTCCAACTCATAGCAACCCTATAGGACAGAGTAGAACTGCCCCATAGAGTTTCCAAGGAGTGTCTGGTGGATTCAAACTGCTGACCTCTTGGTTAGCAGCCGTAGCACTTAACCACTACTCCACCAAGGTTTCCGAACTACAGTTAGGATAGTGCAAATGAAAAGGAGAGGGTGACATTTCTTCAATTTTTCACACAAAGATTAATAAGGGGAATGGGAGCCTACATTCTAGCCCAAATCCACTTGCATCATTAACAGCTCCATTTTTTCAAGCTCTCTATTAAAAAGACTCTTCACTCTTTAGGGAATTGTTCTCCTGCTCTCTGAGTCTGCAGCCTCTCTGCTTCAGTATGAATTTCAAATTCTTGGCCTGGTCCTTCTGGACTGATACTTGGATTCTTAGTTCTGCTTGGCCCTGGATCCTGCCTCTTGGGTATCTCCTGGATTTACATCCTGCAGTCTTAGATCAGGTTTGCTTCTCTTCTATACCCAATATTGGCCTCTGGAGCCCTAACCTGGGTCAGAACCCTTCATTTCAGCCAGTACTGGGAATTTAGGATTATAGTTCTGACAGAAAAAGAATCTGGAATTATCACTCCTATCCTTAGAAACTCTATGGGGCAGTTCTACCCTGTCCTATAGGGTCGTTATGAGTTGGAATCGACTCGATGGCACCGGGTTTTATCCTTAAAACAAGAAAAAGTGAACAAACTAAAAATCAATGACTTTTCTTGGACTTATTGGAGAACTATGCTTGCAGGGCAAACTGTTACCATGAAATCTAGAGAGACAGGTATATCCATACAGTCACATCTGAGATCTGCTTATCTGGAGCAGAATCTACTTGAGCCAAAAAACTGATAGGAACACTTAAATAGGAATTTTAATAAATTGAATTGTCTCAAGTGTGGATAAGCTTGAGAGTGAGAAACTCACGGGGACTGTAGTTTTAGGGGGAAGGGGACATGCTTTCATGAATTTTACCTCTAGGAATCCCACCAGGTTTTCATGGTGAAGGGCCAAGAAAAATCCCCTTATTTTTCTTCCAGATTACTCTGGAAGAGTAATCATTGTGAAATACCGTTAGAGTGCTCTCCACAACAAAGGCCTACTCTCCAGGGAAAAAGACTTTACCAGAGCCTTATCCCACCTGGGGAAAGGGCATTTCTCCCACACTAGTTTCCTCTAGCTTTCCAGCCTCACCTAAGGTGGGAAGAACTAAGAAAAACTTGTGAAGGTCACAGCCCAGGGACACAGGTCCATTAAAACACTGAAAGTGAATCATAAGATTACAGAATGCTTCCCCTTGCTCCTCCCCCATCCTCAGTCTTTACCACCACACCAACAGGGCGTGGATCATAATAACAGTGGATCAGAGCTGCAAGAGCTGCAAGATACAGACTCTATTTGAGGAGAAATTCTTAGGATATCCTAAAGACAACAGAGCAGATAAAAACAAGGATACTAGAAGAATTTGCAGTTCTGCCAACTACATGTACGGCAAACAAATGTAGCTCAACTCCTGGCCAGATTAACATAAAACCTCATACTAAAGGCCTATTTACCTCAGTTCCTATTACTTAGTACATTGTGTTCAACTTTTAACAAAAAAATTACAAGGTATGCTAGAAGGTAAGAAAAACAGTCTGGAGAGACAAAGCATCAGAACAAGAATTAGATATGACACAGATTTTGGAATTATCAGAGAGAATATTAAAAATAACTATGATTAATATATTAAGGGCTCTAATGGAATAGAATCATATAAAAGGAAGACAATGTGTAAGAGCCTATGGGTAATGTAAGCAAAGAGATGGAAACTCTAAGAATGAATCAAAAAAATGCTAGAAATAAAAACACTGTAAAAGACATGAAGAATGCCTTTGATGGGCTTATCAGTAGATTGGATATGTCCAAGGAAAGAAGCATTGAGCCCAAAGATAGGTCAATAGAAAATTTCCAAAGTGAAATGTAAAGAGTAAAAAGAAAAAAGAAAAGAATATTAAAAATGAAACAAAGTAGAACATCTAAGAACTGTGGGACAATTTCAAAAGTTGTAACACATGCATTATTGCAATACTAGAAACAGAACAAGGAGAAAAAGGAGCAGAAGAAATACTTGAAGTAATAAAGGTTGAGAATTTTCCAAAATTAATGATAACAAATTATAGATCTAGGAAGCTCAGAGCACATCAAACAGGATTTAAAAAAAGAAAACCTACGCCTAGGCACATCATATTCAAACAGCAGAAAACCAAAGGTACAGAAAAATCTTAAAGGAAACCAGAATAAAAAAATACCTTAACTATAGAGTAACAAGGATAAAAATAATGGTAGATTTTGCCTCAGAAACCATATAAGCAAGAAGAAAGCAGAATGGAATATTTAAATTGTTGAAAGTAAAAAACCACCAACCTATAATTCCATATGTAGCAAAATTCTACCTCAAAAGTGAAATAGAAATAAAGACCTCCTTGCTCAAACAAAAATTGAGGAAATTCATTGCCATCAGACTTGCATTGCAAAAGGTACTAAAAGAAGTTCTTCAGAGAGAATGAAAATGATACAGGCCGGCAACTTGGACCTACATGAAAAAGGAATAACGATGAAGAAGGAATAAATAAAGGTAAAATAAAATCTTTTAATTTTCTCATTCTTAATCTAAAAGATGAATGTTTAAAGTAATGATAGTAACAATGTATTGGGTGATTAAAGTATAATGGATTGAATCGCGTCCCCCCAAAATATGTGTCAACTTGTTTAGTCCATGTGTGGTTGTCCTCCATTTTGTGATTCTCCTTTGTGTTATAAATCATAATCTCTGCCTGTGGTTAAAAAGGATTAGGGTGGGATATAACACTCTTGCTCAGATCACATCCCTGATCCAATGTAAAGGGAGTTTCACAAGAGATAAAAGGAAAGGGAAGCAAGCAGAGAGTTGGGGACCTCACACCACAAAGAAAAAAGTACCGGGAGCACAGTGTGTCCTTTGGACCTGAGGTTCGTACGTGGAGAAGCTCCTAG
Organism: Elephas maximus indicus; assembly: GCF_024166365.1. Taxonomy (NCBI): domain Eukaryota; kingdom Metazoa; phylum Chordata; class Mammalia; order Proboscidea; family Elephantidae; genus Elephas; species Elephas maximus. Next base: position 45,148,616 of record NC_064828.1, on the reverse strand, counting down.
GCCAGGGGAAGATTGATGAGAAAGACCTTCCTCCAGAGCCTAGAGAAAGAAAAAACCTTCCCCTGAAGCTGACACCCTGCAATGGACTTCTAGCCTACTAGACTGTGAGAAAACAAATTTCTCTTTGTTAAAGCCATCCACTTGTGGTATTTCTGTTATAGCAGCACTAGATAACTAAGACAATACCATAAGGATAAATTAAATGAATGACAGCAATGTTATATTGGATGGGAAAAATAAAGAATACTCATATATAAGGTCCCTATACTACCAGTGAAGAGATATAGCGTTATATGAAGGCATACTCATATTAATTAAAAATGTATATTGTAAACTTTGGGACAACCACTAAAATTTTTAAAAAAGAAGTATAATTGATGTGCTAAGATAAGAGAGGAGCCAAAATACAATCATATAAAATGCTCAGTTAACACCAAAAATAATTAAAAACATGATAGATGTTAATCCAACTATATTAATAATCCCTTTAAATGTAAGTGGTATAAATACACCAATTGAAAGATATAGATTATCAGAATAGATAAAAGAATAAGACCTAAGTATATGTTGTCTATAAGACACCTACTTTAAATATAAAAACTCGAATAGGTTAAAAGTAAAGGTATGGAGAAAGATACACTATTCTGACACTAATCAAAATAAAGCTGGAACAGTCATATTAATTTCAGACAAAGTGAACTTCAGAACAAGGAAAATTATGAAGGATAAAGAGGTGCATTATGTAATAGTAAAGGGATCAATTCTCTAAGGAAACGTAACAGTCCTGAATGTATATACACCTAATGAGAAGAGTGTCAAAATATGTAAGGCAAAACTGATAGAGCTGCAAGGAGAAATAGCAAACCCATTATTATAGTTGGACATTTCAGCACTCCTCTTTCAGTAACTGATAGCTCAAGCAGGCAAGAAAATTAGTAAAGATAGAGTTAACCTGAACAGTACTGCCTATCAACTTGATCTAATTGTCATTCAGAGAATATCCCATTCAACAAATGCAGGATACATGTTTTTCTCTAGTTCACATGAAACATTCATCAAAATAAACAACATTGTAGACCATAATACACATCTTAACAAATTTAAAAGAATAGAAGAAGTCAGACAAAATATGTTCTTGGACCACAATGGAATTAAACTAGAAATCAATAAGGAAAGATAGCTGAAAAATCCTCAAATATTTGATGATTAAACAACACATTCTAAATAACACAAGTCAAAGAAAAAGCTTCAAGAAAAATTCAACTTGTTTAGCTTTGTCCTATTCTAGAAATGAGGATAAAGATGATTACATCAACCATGGACTGGATCACTTAAGACAGGATTTCCTCTAGACGATCTACTCACTTCTCTTTCATTTGTTAATTTGCTTATTAAAAAAATAATACATTAATTACTTACTAGGCCAGGCAATATACTAAATTCTAGATAACTACAAAGATAAGATTTTGTTCCTGTAGTAAATAATAATAGCAGTTACCAATTATTGCCTATGGGGCAGCAGCTGTTCAAAGGTACTTTTCACATATTAATTCAGTTTAATGCTCACACATCCTATAAGATAGATATTATTATCCCCATCTTACAGATGAGGAAACTGAGGCATAGAGAGGCTAACTAATTTACCATGATTACACAGCTACTAATTGACAGAGCCTGGTTCAAGCTCTTAGTCACTATATTCTATTGAAATACTAAAGGAAGGAACTTCTTAGATTTCCCTCGAGAATCCATCTGTGTACTGGAAATCCTCATGTTAAGGACATGTGTATTATCTTTACTCCAAACCCTTGAAATGTATTTAAAATCTCTTCTTTTTTTGTCTTTTCTTTCTTTTTGCTTTTTTTGGCTACTCTAAGTGGAAACAGGAAAGGGTTATGTAAAAAAAAAATAAAAATTTTTTTATTTTTATTTTTTTTTTACGTAGATATCTACATAATGCACTTTAATACATTTGAAGAAAAGTAGTAACGGATGTTGGAAAGAAAAATAAATTTATTGGAGATCACTTTTAAATGAGCTTTTTAGTATTTGAAGCTTGGATAGAAATACTCTAGAGAACTGTTTTTGACATGTATAAAGATTTTTTAACAACCGTCTCTCTTCTAAGTAATGAAGTACAAGTAATTACATAATTACTTGATTATGGAGCAGCACTAAAATTTTACAGGAGGTTTTTCACTTAAACTCTAGCCTTATAAAAATAATTGCCACAAGTCAAAATTATTTTCTAAATGCAGTAATTCTTTTCTGCTTTTAATTTTTTGGGGGGGAGGTAGAATTCAGATCTATTTTTGTGTAGCAAGAAGCAGAAAAGTGTGTAATTTAATGTCACTGTCTACAGTCACTGACTTAAAACTTAGAATGATGGTGAGAAAAATTTAGATGGGAAATGAAATTATAAGCCAAGATAGCACTCTACAGAATTTCTTTGGTTCGAATCTCCTAAAATCATCAGTCAGATGAGGGTTAGAATATTATCACCCTAGCCACAAAAACAGCATTTTAAAATACTTGGTTTCTCAAAGTGCATCACCAAAGAATAAATTAGATTGACAGAAAAGGAAATCAAGAAGACTCACAAATAATTTTATGTAACCCCTGCTTGAAAGAAACCAGCTTGGGTAATATGATATGTAGGGTTTTTCTCTTTTTCTTTCATTCTTTTTTTTTTTTTAAAGTGAGCTGTCTCGTCACTGCAAATTTTCTCAAGTTCTTAAATCTCTAATTAAAATGTGGTAATTGGTTATGTTACCTCAATTACCATGATGCATGGACATTGATGCAAAGTGACACCAATTGAATCCCTTGGGTGTTTTACCCTGGGGCCATTCCATTTATCGTGGCCTTATTATTTTCAATTATGTGGCTAGATGTGTTGCATACTTTCAAGGCCAATAAACGTGCAGGGTTTTCTGGACATAGGTTTCTGTTTTCAATGCTAGAGCTTTGGAGTGGAAGGGGAGAGGGGAAAAAAGGTTTTTTTTTTTTTTAAGAACAAAAACCTAAAACCCTAATATCACTAAGGATTTCAGAGGAAAAATCCCTGAAATAAAGGTATCTTAAAGCAATCCAGATTATTTCTGTTCAAAACATTTGTTCATGCAGGAATGATTTATTTGCTACTGATAACTAAAAGTAAAAAACAAAAACAACCAAACCCATTGCCAACGAGTCCATTCTGGCTCACAGAGACCTTATAACTACTTTTCTTTAATAGTGATACAGCCATTTAGAAGCCTTATATGATAAGCTAGGTGAACAAACTGAGAAGTAGGTATAAAATAGGAAAGACAAAAATTCTTTCTGTTCAGGTAAAGGTTTGGGTTTCCAAAAGGCTAAGCAGAGCTGTGCTGAGTACTTTATAGAGGTATTTTACTGCATAATAATGCTTTGCATGTTACGAGATCTGTCCTCAGCATAAACATGAAGGTAAGAGTGCTCCAAAATGGTTGTAGCATTAAGTGTTTCGCAGTGGGGATACTACTGGCATTTGTGGTACAACTCCTCATTGTATGGGATTGTTTTGTGCATTATTGTTTTGTTTCCCTCCACCCATCCGTTCAATAGCAGTGATGCCCAAAAGTCAGTATAAACGATGCTTGGGTATTTCTCCTCGAGAACCTAGGAGTGAATTAGGACATTTTTCTGGGAACACTGTCAAACCAGTTTCATTTTCTGTGTATGATCCTGTGACTTCACAAGCTTTTCTTTTTAAAGGAAATCATTTTTGTAGACTTATGAAAATGAAACAAAATTTCCGCCCTTTTACTTATTAATTTATGTCTTGATTTAGTTTGATCACCTCTAAACAGGCATAACATTTGTTCATATTCTGCAGATGACAGAAGAATCTGAACTGGGAAAATTATGAGAGAAAAGAGTTGTACTATACAGAGATCTTTTATAGACTAGTAGAGCAGAGAGATTTATTGGCAGAATCCCGCTTCCTTCCCAAATCAATAGCCAAAATGTCTTATATTTGCAACACTATGAAAGTACTTTTCCAACTAATTTTTCCCTTTGTTTTTATCTCTAGGTTCGAGAATGTTGCAACAGCAAACTCAATAGAGTTTTACATAGAACTCATTTTGTTACTTTTACTCTGGAATAAAAAAATACGTATACTGAGTAATGAGAACATTATCACAATCGTTTCAGTCAAAAATAAATGTTAAATTTTAAACTAATTTTTATTCATTTATTCAAACTATTTTATTCAAACTCTAATTTTTTATTTCAGTTATTCAAAAGAAACAGTTTTCAAGTTTTTTTTTATTTAGTGAACTCTCATTGTTTAAATTTTTAAAAAATCTTCGGATTTTTAACCAACCAAAAATCCATTGCCACTGAATCAATTTTGACTCATAGTGATCCTACAGGACACAGAAGAACTGCCCCGTAGGGTTTTCGAGGCTGTAAACCTTTATGGAAGCAGAGTGCCACATCTTTCACCCAGAGCAGCGGGTGGGTTCGAATCCCAGCCTTTTGGTTAGCAGCCAAACACTTAACCACGGCACCATCAGGGCTCCTTCAGATCTTTAACAGGTGATGTGAAAGTTCTTAGGACTGACCAACTCAGAAAATAGAGCATTAACAGAAACAACTGTGCTGCCATTTACTTATGATTCCTCTTGTATTTAATTCAAAAAGAAATTCCAAGAAGCTTCCAATAGAAAGGAATAATAAGAATAAAAATCATTAATAAAGAATATGATAGCCAACCAAAGTAGGGGACAGGTACGAGTAATTGTATCAATAAACCCTTTATGAGCTAAGAGCCCAAGGCCTTAGAGTCAGATATGTTGTTTCTGTTGGGAGCCACTCTGTTGTCAGTCGATTTTAACTAGTAGTCTGATAATACCTGAGTCCAAATCTTGGTTCCTCCATCTTCTTCCACCTATTACCTGTGTGACCTAGGGCAATTTAGTTTCATCTGCAGTTGTTAAAAAATAAATAAATAAATTACACGATGTAGTGAAACAGTAACACACTGCCTATGATATAGTACATGCTCAATAATGCTAGCAAATTATACAACAGCCCCTTCTTCCTGGTGATTTTACACGAATCTTTGCCAGACAATCGAACAAACAAAGAAAACGAACATGTGTTAAACTCAGAAACACATTTCCTCACAATGTATGCAACTTCATCTTATGTTAGCAAATCTCTGGATTCCTCTAAGGGAATCAGTCTATCTACACTAGACCGAACGTCTGGAGAGGTACAGAGAGTTTTGTTGAGATGACATTTGATTTTTGCTATATACATATCACTGCTGTAAAACTGGGTTAATAAAAATCCCACGAAGGTCAGGTGTTTCTGTGAAGCATGTGGTAAGAAGTAAGAAACCCCAGGAACATAGAGGAAATACTTAAAAAGAGCCGATTAGCTATCAGTGGCCGACCAATTCACATGTTATCCCAAATCTCTCTTCTTTTTTAACTAACGATTTAATTTCCTTAATAGATATGGGGCTATTCAGGTATGTATTTCTCTTGAATGAATGATGTTAGTTTGTGCCTTTCAAGGAACTTGTCCATTTTATCTAGACAGTTGAATGGCATAAAAATATTCATAATATTCCCATTATATTCTTTTAATATCTGGAGAATCTGAAATGATTTCTGTCTCTTATTTCTGATACTGGTAATTTCTTCACCTCTCTTTTTTGCCTATCAGTCTGGTGAGGGATCAACTTCACTGATCTTCTATTAAAAAAAAAAACAAAACAGGTTTTCATTTCATTGATTTTCTCTATTTTTCTGCTTTCTACTTCATTGATTTCTGCTCTGATCTTTAACATTCCCTTTCTTCTGCTTACCTTGGGTTTGTTTTTCTTTTTCTAGTTTCATAAGCTAGAAGCTAAGATCATTGTTTTAGTGACATCCCACAAATTTTCATATATTCTTTATTCATTTCTATTCAGTTCAGAACACATTCCTTTAACTCAAAAGCCAGATGCCTTCAAATCAATTCCAACTCATGGTGACCCCATGTGTGTCAGGGTAGAACTGTGCTCCATAGGGTTTTTAATGGCTGATTTTTTTTTAGAACTAGATTGCCAAGCCTTTCTTCTGAGGTATGTCTGGGTGGACTCAAACCTCCAACCTTTCAGTTAACAGCCAAGCATATTAACTGTACTACTCAGGCAGTTTGTTTAGAAGATTGCTATTTAGCTTACATATATCTGAGAATTTTTCCAATATATTTCTGTCATTTATTTCTAAACTAATTCCATTATGGTCAGAGAACATACACTGTGTGATTTGAATCCTTTTAAATCTGAGACTTGTTTCATGGCCCAGAAAAGAGTTGAAACTGGTAAAAATTCTGTAGACACTTGAAAGAATGCATGTTCTACTCTTGTTGGATAAGTACTTTAAATGTCAATTAGATGAAGCTGATTGATAGTGCTGATTAAGCCTTCTATATTCTTATAGGTTTTGTCTACTTATCTTATCAATTATTGAGAAAAGACTGTTGTAATATTGCCTATAACTGTGTATTTGTCTTGTCTCTTTATAGTCATATTAGTTTTTGTTTCATATATTTGGAAGCTCTGTTATTAGCATATAAACACTTACTTTTGTTATGCCACTTGATTAACTGGCATCTTTATCATAAGAAATGAACTCTTTATACCCTGTAATATTCTTTGATCTGAAATCTAATTTGTTAGATATTAATATAGACATTACAGAGCTTGTTTAATTAGTGTTAGCTTGATATATATTTTTCATCTGTTTACTTTTAATGAATTATGTCTGCATATTTAAAGTGGGTTTCTTGTAGACAACATATAATTCAGTATTACTCTTTTAAATTCAATCAGGCAATTCCTGCCTTTTAATTGGGGATTTTAGTCCATTTATATTTAATAGGATTATTGATTCAGTTTGTTTAAATCTACCACCTTCTTATTTGTTTTCTATTCCATCTGTTCTTTTTACTCTTTTTTTGGAGTCACTGCTTTTTTAAAATTATAATTCCATGTCATTTCCCCTGTTGGCCTATTAGTTATAACTTTTTAATACACTTTTTAAGGTTTATAGCATACATTCTATTTTATCACAGCTGTGTGGATCATAACAAATTATGGATTACATTATGGAGAATGGGAATTCCAGAACACTTAATTGTGTTCATGAGGAATCTGTACATGGATCAAGAGGCAGTCCTTTGAACAGAACAATGGGATACTGCATGGTTTAAAGTCAGGAAAGGCGTGTTTCAGGGTTGTATCCTTTCACCATACCTATTCAATCTGTTTGCTGAGCACATAATTTGAGAAGCTGAATATATAAAGAACATGGGATCAGGATTGGAGGAAGACTCATTAACAACCTGTATTGTGCAGACTACACAGCTTTGCTTGCTGAAAGAGGACTTGAAGTACTGACTGATGAAGATCAAGACCACAGCCTTCAGTATGGATTACACCTCAACATAAAGAAAACAAAAACCTTCACAACTGGACCAATAAGCAACATCATGACATATGGAGAAAAGGTTGAAGTTGTCAAGGATTTCATTTTACGTGCACCCACAATCGACACTCATGGAAGCAGCAGTCAAGAAATCAAATGATTCACTACATTGGGCAAGTCTGCTGCAAAAGATCTCTTTAAAGTGTTAAAAAGGAAGATAACGCTTTAAGGTGTTTCAATTGTCTCATAAGCATATGAAAGCTGGACAATGAATAAGGAAGACCCGAGAAGAATTGATGCTTTTGAATTATGGTGTTGGAGAAGAATATTGAATATACTATGGACTGCCAGAAGAACAAACAAATCCGTCTTGGAAGAAGTACAGCCAGAATGCTCATTAGAAGCAAGGATGGCAAGACTTAGTCTCACATACTTCAGACATGTTATCAGGAGGCATCAGTCCCTGGAAAAGGACATCATGCTTGGTAAGGTAGAGGGTCATCAGAGAAGAGGAAGACCCTCAACGAGATCCGACTGACATAGTGGCTGCAACTATGGGCTCAAACATAGCAATGATTGTGAGGATGGCTCAGGACTGGGCAGTGTTTTTTCCTGTTGTACATAGGGTCAATATAGGTCAGAACTGACTCGATGGCACCTAGCAACAACAACAACTGAGGCAAAACCCTTCTCAGTACTCTGTCCCATGCTCTATGAATTATCAGTTTTTCCACTATGACTGGTGGGATATGGAACTAATCTCAGCCCTGTGTGAGCTCTGAGGACTGTTTCCTCTAATCTTTTTTGGTAGTTGTTTCTGTTTTTGACTTGAGAGGGCCCCTCTGCACATCTCCCAAGCTCTCTTTCTCTCTCTCTGTGCAGCTTTCTCCTCTTTAGTATTGTCTGTAGCAAACCATGCCACTTGGCATCCCCAGGCTCCCAGCCCTGTCTCCTCAACTCAGGGAGACTGCCAGCCTCTGAAGGGATTTCTCCTTTTTGCACTGTGACCTGGAAATTTACTTCAGGCAGAAAAATGGGTAATCACAGTTGTTACTTCACTTGTGTCCCATCTCTTTGCTGCCTGGTGTTCAATGTCTTGAAAGCTGTGGTTTATTACATTTTATTCAGTTTTTAGTTGTTTCAGGTAGGAGGGTAAATTTTCTTCTCTATCTAGGCTAGAAATGGAAGTCTGCCTACGTATTTTAGAAGAAGTAGGCCCGTAGCTTTCATCAAGGAGTTATCTCCTCTCCACAAAGGATTAAGAAACACTGTTCTGACTGGATTTATAGATTATTATTAGGGATTATTATTGTTACTATGGATTGTCTCATCAATTTTCATTTGCTTGTATTAGAGGAAGTGATATTTACACTGATAAAAATAACATAAAACCCATGTTATCTATAATAATTATATCATAAATTCAGGATGCTATTTTGGCAGATTGGGTGGTTTAAGATAATAGAGGAATTGTCAGCAAAGAGGTGGGACCTAAAACAGAGAAAAGAGTCAAAGCAACAGAGTTCAAGCTTCTTTGTCTCTCAAAAGAGTAATCAAAAACTTGTAATTACAATGAAAATCAAAATTAAAGTTTGAAAATTATAGACAGATTGATGTTACAGGTAACACATATGGAACATAAATAAGTCTGGGCAAAGAGCTTGAATGTGGGAGAAACAAAACAGTGTCAAATAATTATGCAATTTCGAATATTGATGAAAAGGAGGAAAGATGGTTTTGAGCTCTATTTCAGCTTCTGAAACTTAATGCAAATTGTCTTGCTTTCTGTCAAATTTTAAAAAGAGATAAATATACTCATTATTTACCTAGTTAGAGAGAATCGTGAGTTTTTATAGAGAAGCTTATTTAATTACATTTATACACTTAGCTGGATTTCCCTCAATATTATGGAAAGATTTTACGTATTTTTGTCACTATTAACTGTAAGCTTGAAGTCAGCAATTACCTCTGAATATTACCTACGACTATGGTTATTTTATATTTGTCTTATCTTTCTTTTTCCTAACTAAGCTTTTTGAGGACAGAAATATGTTCATCCCTGAGTCTCCAATAGTGACTACTACAAAGCATCACTTTATAGAACTCACTTATTTAGAAATATTATGGAGAACCTATTAAGTTCAAGGTACTATGTGGGGTTTGGGAATGCAGTGATGAACAGAAACTGGCTGCGTGACTGCTCTCCTGGAGCTTCAGACTGGTGGAGAAGACAAACAGTAACCAAGTCATCACACAAACAGATGGGAACCGAAAATGAGAAATACCGGATGGGATGCTCAGGTGTCACCTTCTGCACAAGCTATTTCCAAAGTGGCTCACGAAGAAAATGCTGTAACATAGAGCCCGTAGCAGAGCCTCTCATTCTAAGTGTCAGAAACCAGCCCACATTTCTAGAACTACTTTATCTAATATTTCACACAGAATTTTCTTCAGAAATGACTTTTGAAAAAAGAAGAGCATACCACAGGGTACTTCCAATCATGTTTTATAACTTGGAAACATTGTCCTTACTGAACAAAAAGAAAGGCGGTCCCATGAAGGTGAAATATTCTTATAGAAACACACACCACTCCACGATACTTTGTGAGAATACAAAATTTTTTAGAATTCATATATAGAGAGTAACTCCAAAGCAAATGTCAGAATGAAACAAAATTTATTAAATGAAAGCATGTACTCATTCATTTGACAAATATTTATCACACATTTACTACGCCCCAAGTACTGTCCTAGCCCAGAATATACGGCAGTGAATAAAACTAAATCCCAGCACACAAGCAGGGGATGGGATTTGGGGTAGGGGGGCGGGTATGATAAACAGTTGACTTAGAGGCTTGTGGTTCTCTGCCAGGCAGCCTCCCAGATTGGTGAAATACTAGTCTGTCCATCAAAGCAAGCTGGACTCTTTCCTCAGCCAACAGAAATCCAAAGCAGAGAAATATCTCCAACTATCTCCAACTGATATATCCTGTTCTTGTTGCATTGCTTATATTAATGCTACTCCCTATTCTTCAATCCCTTTCCTGACAGTGATTTTCAACCTTGGTTGGCTCAGAGGACCTTATTTGCTACCTTAATTATTCCAAACCTACACACTCCGCAGCCAGTCCAAAGAAAAACAGAGACTTTCCTTCATCGCAATTTTTATCTGCCTCTATGTAGTAGCTTGGGCATCTAAGAAGCACCCAGGATTTCTCAAAGCTAAAGGCTGCCTTTACTACAGACGTAGGATAAATATGTCTGCATCTAGTCTGGAGATCTAGTCCAGTATCCCTAATCATCTCATTTCAAATCAGTCCCAATAGGAACCCAGTCGTGTCTCCTTCAAAGGAGCTTGAATGCTTCCTAAATGTCAGAGCTTCTCCAGCTGCAGTTGGTTTTGTGTAAAGCTTATGGCCACTACCACATTTAGAGTTTTCACACTATAGGAAAAAATAACCTTCCAAACACTCTCCAACAAAACAAAACAAAAAAAAAAAAAAGGAGGGGGGCGGGTGACGACATTCCAGCTAAATAACTTCACAACAGGTCATTTCAAGAAAAGACATCCAATTATATAGACTCTGATTACTAGTAATAACTTGAAAGTCTTAAGAAATTTAACAATTTCAGCTTAAAATAATTAAACAGAACTGATAAGGATAAAATCACCCCCTCGACTCAATATAGCTACAGATGCAAAAAGAGCAAGAAAGCTTAATGATTCATTGTTCCTTCTGTTCCCAGCCCTCAAAGCCAAACATCAGATAGCAAATAGCAGGGCTTTGTTAAAATTAGGATTCATAGGAGAAGCCTGTTTTTCAGTGGTAAGATTTTTTAGACATGGTTTTTTTTATTTTGAAGGGAGAGAACTGAAAATGTAAATATATAGAAGAAACTTTCTATTGTATGTATGGATGGATAAACGTTTTTCATTTATGCAAGTAAAATGTGAGCATTAGACCTTCAATTAACAGACAATGAGCTCTAGGTCAATTTGGGGAATGTGATCTTTTTATCAATAAATTCTGTCCCTAAGGAGGTGAAGGTATTCATTGGACAAGTGTATATTCTATACCGTAAAAAGAAAACTTTCAAGTCACATGTATTTCCTTTATCTAGCAACAGTTAGAACTTAGACAATTTGGAAAATCTTTAAAAAGAATCACTCCCTCCTCCCATCCTTGTTATTGCCTTAAAACTCCAACAGAAAACACACCAGTTCTCAGCAATGTCACGCAATCGCAATGCACTCCAGGCAGGAACAATGGAGAACTGGTGTACAAATGGAGGTGCTAAGTCTTACCATGTAATGGAAAATTAATCAGTATGCTTTATTTCATTGCTTATTCTACAACGCATACTCATTGCTCCATAAGCTCTGAGAGTATTAAGATACCTTCTAGCAAAATTTCAATGGGGTATCGCATAATTAATGAGTATCGTTGGTGAAGGAATGATTGAAAGAAGTAATAGGTTAGTTTGGTAAGGTGAAGCAAAATCTCCGTGTCATTTTTCAAAAAGACAATGAGAGACACTAAAATGCATCTTATTAGTATGGCAAATAAACCTCTGTGTTACAATAAAGTTTCACTCTAGTGGTTATAAACAGCTTTAGTTAGTAAAACCAAGCCCTGAAAGAAAAGTGAGAGACCACTATGCTTTAAAAAAAAGTCACTCACAGACTCCTTTCCCAACTTCTTTTGTAGCCGCGTCTGCCACTGGACGGCTTGCATGACGATGGCTTCCCACCTTCTTTCAAGATTTACAATGATCAGCTGCATAGGCTGGTGGTCTGCGTTCAGATTGCAGGTATCCCGGTCATCCAGAAGATGCTGGCATAATCGCAGAACGGAGGCCACTCCGCGACGTCGCTGCTTGATTTCAGAGCAGAGGGACTGCAACACAGAGAGGAACCGATCCATGAGCGTTCAGAGGGCACTGTTCCCTCTAAGGTGAGGTACTCTCTTCCAACGTAATTCTAAACTGCAGTGATTGCTCAACTGGGAATGGGATAACAAGAAGAAAGGCCCTTGGGGTCTTCTTTAGATTACAGGCCTCTTACAGATACTCAACTAATGCAAAAGAATTTAATTGCATCCCATTCCTCCACCCTTTTTCAGTGACTTCTCCTTCTGAAACGCACCGTTTTACCTTGACGCCTAGGTAAATAACAATTTATAATTTAATGAAATAAATCATTTAGGTAATATGAATACTAAACAAACAGGCTTTGATTCAAGGTCATAAAATACAGAAAAATCCTCCAAAAAGAAATGGAGTTTTTTCACATTCATTTCTCTATTCCTTCTATAAACTTTATTTGTATAAAGTTTAGTTTTCCATAAGTTACATAAGATTGCAAAGAATTTTGATATACAAAATCTATTATCTGGGGGGGGGGGAGCAGTATTTTTCTCCGAAGCTTGATTAACAAAGCAATAATGTTCTGAAAACAGAAATTAAGATACTGGATTATTACTGCACTATTTGCTGGCTGCTGTGCTTCTTTTAATAGACACTCACACTATTTAAGAAGGATATTCATGCATCAAAATAACATTTTGCCCCCAGAAGCTTTTGTATTGCTGCAGTGACCCTAAGCTGAACGATTTGAGCAAAATAGCGGGTACACATGTCTAAAAATATTATATCCTTTCTTTGCCTACGGATATTGTGTAAGTGATAGTCTAATGCAAAGCCTTCAGGAGAAATGATGATTATATCCACAAACATCACTGAATTACTAATCTCTTTCTACTGCCACGATTGGACTGTTCTAACAGTTAACAGATTGCTTATTAATCAACAAGGGTAAACAAGACAATGCAATTTCATTTAGTGTGAGAGTTTTAATGCCTAAAAGTATTTGTGCTTAAAATGTTAATCCAGATAAGGCTTCATTAGACGAAGTCTTAAAATGATTCAGTGCAGTTCATTGGAATGTGTGAGGACTGGGGGTAGTAGATCAGCAGGTGGACGTTTCATACAGATGTCCCACTTACTGACATGATGCACGCTATTGCCATTTATGACCGTAACTCAGTAATAGCTGGAATTCTATTATTTCTGTAATGAGAGAACCCTGTACCTTTAATATTTCTGAATTTTAAATAAGGTGAATGACAAATTCCCAAACATCTATTTATGGCAAAATATGACTTGGAATTTTATTATTCAATTTATACCAGTGCAGCATTTTCAGTTATGTTTCCTGAACTTATCCTTATTTATTTTCCTAGGGTTCATTACTATTTTCCTATATAAAAAAAGCTCCTGATATAACCACCAGGTCTGACCAATCTCTTTACTGATGCTATTCATGAGTTCAGTGCTGAATGAGGAGAAATCCCGACATTCAAAGATAAAACTTGAGGGCCTACTAAATAAATAGTGTTTCCATCTCCTCCTCCAACCCTTATAATCACGCCCTACATGCACCCATGTGAGCGCCCACACACGCATGAGCACACACGTACACACACACACACAATCTTCAACTTTCTCTCTCGGGCGGGTGAAACTATCAGGCCAACTCAATACTTGCCAATTCTTGGCCCAATATTAAACACTTCAAGATAATTTTATGACCAACTAAAGTTGGCTTAAATGAGTCCTATGACCACGAACAGTGAGAGTTTTGGTTTGGTTTTGCTGTTGTTAACGTGTTAAAAGCAAAGGGCTAGAAAAAAGAAGAGATGTTTCCAATCCATAGGACTAGATCTTGCAAAACTCTCTTTGAAGTTGACCAGAATAATAACTGCATTTCTCAAGCCAACAAAAGGCCTCAATATTTCTTAAGCAAATAAAAATTTGCAATGGCTGACAATAAAGGTGCTTGTGGAGTTAGTTAGCACAGGTTACATCAGGTAACATTTGCAAAGAGTTTCAAAGTTCTGAAATGGGACACTTGAGGTTGCTGGGTGAAAGTATCGTAAAGGTCATTGGCCATAATTTTTTTGTAAGTATCCAGAATGTTTCCAGTATTTCAATATCCAGATCTTAACGTGAGTCAGTCCGGATGGATACAGTGGTTTAAAAACCGAAATAAGTTACAGTTACCATTCAATACCTGATTTCTGGATCTTCACAATTCTGTAATTTTTTTTTTAATTTTAAATATCCAAAAGGCTTATATTCTGAATAAATAATTTATCCTTATATGCACATTTGGGAAATAACATTACTCTTCAAAAGAGGAGAAGAGTGGGAATTTTATGTGGCCAACATCTTTTCAGTGGTTTTTTATACCTAAGAGATGTAATTGATAAAATACCATTCTCCTAAGTAAATGAGTTTCCATGACAACCATTAAATTATACATATTCATTTACAACCACAAACACATACTAAATGAAATCAGTGGATTTTCTGGTATTCTTTCTTAGAATCAATAGTTTACATCATTTCCATGATAAACTATGCATAAAAGAAATGTTAAATATAACTATGTAGAAGTAAATTATTATTATAATTATTTTTTGGCTTACTTCTTAAGAGAAAATTATTTTTAAGTAGCAACTCAGGCTAAGCAATCGAAATAAGGCACAGAAATAAGACAATCTTATCCTTGCCTCCCTGGCTGCCTCAGATTTGTATTGTACCTTCCATATGCTAGCCATGGAGGCTTCGAAAAGGAGCAAGTTATTGCTCCTTCCCTTAAGGAGCTGAGCGTCTACCGGAGGTGGACTACACAAATAATTACGGTATCAAGTGTACTGCAGAGAGATAGGCGCTACCAGAAATGTGTGCAAGTTACTATTGGAGGAATAGGTGAAATCTTCAAGAAAATATGGCCCAAACTAGGTGGTGATGGTTATAAGGAGAGAAGGAACAAGAAGTAGGAAGGCCCAGCAAGTACCCTGGAGTAGTGAGAGTGCACAGGGTGTTGGGGAGAGTGACAGATTGAAGCAGCTGGACAGGGAGGTAGAAAAAAGGGAAATTTAGAATGCCCTTTGTTATTGAAAAATTTGAAGCATATCATACTGGTTTCCATGCATAATCATACTGCCGTCACAGAAAAGTATAAATACAAGAAGAAGAACCAAAACCAAACCCATTGTCATCAAGTCAATTCCAACTCATAGTGACCCTATAGGGCAGAGTAGAACTGCCCCATAGGGTTTCCAAGGAATGGCTGGTGGATTTGAACTGCCGATTAGCAACTGAGCTCTTAACCACTGAGCTACCAGGGCTCCAGGAAGATGAAAGGGAAACTTAAAAGGAAAAATAGAATCAATCATCGATATACCTAAGAAAGTATTCCAAATGCTTTTCTATTTAGTTATCCTCATCAGTTTGTAAACTTCAGGCAATTTCTTCCTGCATGGCTATCTCTGTTAGTGTGGAGGTGGTTGTCGTAGCACCACTTCAGAATCCAATCGTTAGGATGAAGTTAGGGGAGGGCTACTTTTCAATTTCTAATGACCTCTTTTGTTTATTTGCTTTTAAATTCCTACTCAGTTTCTTCATAGTATTAAAAAGACAGATTTACTATTAAAAAATAAGTATAGAAAAACAAAGTAAAAATTTCTAAGTCTTTTTTCTTGACAATGATCAAATCTCCAACCTTCTAGACACACTCTTTTGCTCATATTACAAGAGAGTTACTGACAGGCTGAGGGTTTTTGTTTTACACTTATAAACCGTCAATATGATTTTCAATTTATCAATGGTGATGCAAAGAAGTATTTTTTGTTTATCTGGTTTTTTTTTTTTTTTTTTTTGCTCTCTTGACTTCCTCTGGCATTTTCCCCTACTCTTTAAACCACTCATATTACTAAGCCAAAGGTGACATATTATTCTTGACATTGGCTGCTGTCTAATACCACTGAAGGTAATACTTCCAGTACTGCCAGTTTATGCTTCATTATATATTAAATATAAGTATACACACACCCATACTACACAGAACAAATACATGTATACACAAATACTTGATATTAAACAATAGTGTCATCTAATAAAACACATGTAAATAAGCTTACAATAAAAGAACAATTACAATTAGGTCAAGTATTCTTAAATAAAATGTAAGAAACAAGTAGAAAAAATAGCGATGAGGAGTAAAAGAATATTTTAAAAATACCCAAACCGAGTATATTTTAAAATCAGACAGAAAACAAGTATACCTAGCTAAGCAATTCCAAAGCAGTTTGTCTCTGAGTATTCTAGCAGCCAATGCAAGAAGAGTTAGTTATATTGCTTATGCGATTTTATTTAGCAGAGTAACTTAACATCATAAGTTAGAGCAACATCGCCAAATTCATGGGGCTTAGGATGATTTGTTAAATCAAAGGAAAACTATTTTATGAAGTTATACTATTTATAATGACTGGTCAACTTTTTATACGACAAGCACACTACAGAGGGTAAGAATGTCTATATGATATGCATCTTGTATTCAATCTAGTTGAAGTGAAAAAACATAGAAAAGGGAAGAGTGAACAAAAAAACATAGAAAAAGGAAGAATGAACAAATACAGGTGATTTCTTCCATTTTAAATAGTGCCAAGTAGACAGCTCAATTTCTGTTTAAGACTTTCCTATACTTTTTCATGTTTTTGGTGAAGGTGTTTTGTGTGTGTGCATGTATTTTCTGGATTTTAGCATTTTAATTTCATGAGGTGGGCAGTTGTCTTTTCTTTGATAACGATGATCAGATCTTCTAGAGCAGTGATCCTCAGACCAAGCAGCAACAGCATCACCAGCAAATTCTCTGGTACCACCCCGGATCTCTTGAATCAAGAACTTTGGGATTAGGACCCAGTGATCAATGTTTTAACAAGCCCTCAGGTGATTCTAATGCATGCTAAAGTTTGAGACCACCTGTCTACAGGAGATACGAGAAAAAAACCAGTTGCCATCAAGGCAGCCTGATGTGTGTCAGAGTAAAACTGTGCTCCATCAAGTTTTCAGTGGGTGATTTTTCAAAAAAGTAGATCACCTGTCCTTTCTTCCAAGGAGCCTCTGGGTAGATTAGAACCTCCAACCTTTCATTTTGCAGCCAAGTACCTTAACAGTTTGCGCCACTGAAGAACTTCAGAGGAAATATAGGAATTTAGCTTTTAGATAACAGAATGAATCTAATTGAGTAAAATTTGTTTGACTAGTATAAAATACAAGCTGTAAGTTCAGATTTGCAGTCAGACTGGTAGCCAAGAGCCTAGGGTTCCCACTCATTGGTGATTCATAATTTTTTATTACTATCGAATGATTGAAAAAAGTGAATGAATCAATGAATAAATCTTTTCGACCAGTGATATTTTTATATTATTAGGACTTGCTTGATGGTCTCTATAGTTTTCAATGAAATTATTAAGACTGTTGAAGGGTTTGGGTTGTTTGAATTTCATATTTACATATTTCACTTCTTTTTTCACTTTTATCAAATAAGTCATTTATTAATGACTCTAACGTATATGGCATTGTGCTTAGTTAAACAGAATCACTGTTTTCAGCTTACATAGTGTGATGGTTAAGGTTGTGTTTCAACTTGGGTGGGCCATGATTCTCAGTGGTTTGGCAGATGTGATGTAGTTTGGCAGTCATATAATGAATGATGTAATCACTCCCATGATGAGATTTGATATAATGTGATCACCTCCATGATGGGATCTACTGTGAGTAGCCAATCAGTTGTAAGAGAAATTCCTTGGGGGTGTGGCCTGCATCCAATATAGGCAGACTTTCTGGCAAGCCTCGCTGTCTTTTACTAGCTCTGCAGCTGCCTCCTATTCATCTGACCTCTAGTTCTTGGGACTTGAGCTAACAGCTTCCTGATCTTGGGATTCACCAGCCTTCACAATCTGGATCTTGGGCTCACCAGCCCCTGCAGCTATGTGAGTCAGAAGAAGCCTCCAGCCTGACCCAAGGGACGTGGAACTTTCCAGCCTCTATGACTGCATGAGCTATTTCCTTGATATAATCTGTCTCGCTCATTTTTTTTTCTCTCTCTATATATGTATGTATATATATACTTCAATGGTTTTGCTTCTCTAGAGAACCTAGTCTAAGACACATAGTAAAACAAAACGATGATTGCTTGAAAGGTACAGGTATCAGCGGCAGGTATATTACTGTCTGCAGCTACAGTCTAATAAAAATGAACAGCAGGCAGATCATCAGGTGATACGATAGAAAGTGTCTAAGGGTTACTTTAGATTGGGCAGTCAACAAAGCTTCTCTGAAGAGGTGACATCACATAATAACAAGTTCAGATACAGAAAAAAATAGCAGTATTCTGACACTATAGTAGTTCAGACAAGATAATGTTTATAAAATTAAGTCTAATTTATGCTACAAAAGGTTTATCTTATGATTAAGTACAGGGTATTAATGATTAATATTGAGCTCCTACAAATAAAATAATGCAAGTAAAAAACTCTTGGCACAATTAAGTGGGGAAAGAATAGTCTCTTCAACACACAGCAATAGGACAACTGGATTTCCATGTGTAAAAGAATGAAGCTGGATCCCTACATCACACCATATCAAAAATTAACTCAGTTAATGGACCATTACATGTAAGAGCTAAAACTATATAAAAATCTTATAAAAAATAATAGGAGTAAATCTTTGTGATGTTAGGTAGACAATGATTTCTCAGATATCACACCAAAAGTATTAGTGACTTTAGGACTTCATCAAAATTAAAAATTTTTGTGCTCCAAATGGACCATTAATAAAGTAAAAATACAACCCACAGAATGGGAGAAAATACTTGCAAATAGTACAGCTGATTGTTGTTAGTTGCCATTGAGTCAGTTTCAACTTATGGTGACCCCACATGTGCATAGTAGAACGGCTCAATATGGTTTTCAAGGATGTGACCTTTTGGAAGCAGATCACCAGGCCTGTCTTCTGAGGTACCTCTTGGTGGGTTTGAACCCCAAACCTTTCAGCTGGTAGTGGAGCACTTAACTGTTTGTGCCACCCCTGAGGGACTCATGTCCACAAGACATAAATAACTCTTACAACTCAACAATAAAAAGAAAAACAACTCAATTAAAAATGGGCAAAGGATTAAAAAATAGGCATTTTTTTCCAAAGAAGATACACAAATGGTCATAAACACACGAAAAGGTGCTTAATATCACTAGTCATCAAGGAAGGAAAATCAAACTTACAATGAGATACCATTTCATGCTCACTAGGATGGCTATAATAAAAAAGATAGACAATAACAATTGTTGATGAAGATGAAGGGGAATTGGGATCCTCATATGCTGCTGATGGGATTGCAGTCACTTTGCAAAATAATATGACAGTTCCTTATAGGGTTAAACATAAAGTTACCATATGATCCCGCTATTTCACTTCTAGGTATATACCCAAGAGATATAAAAACATTTGAGCACACACACACACAAAAAGCCTGTACATGAATATTCATAGCAGCATTATTCACAATAGCTTAAAAGTGGAAACAACCTAAAAGTCTATCAACTAGTGAATGGATAAACAAAATGTGGTATAGCCATAAAATGGAATGTTATTTAGAAATAAAAAAGGAATGGAGTATTGACACATGCTACATGAATGAACCTTAAAAATGTTATGCTAAGTGAAAAAGCTAGATATGAAAGACCACATAGTATACGATTCCATTTATATGAAGTGTCTAAAATGGGCAAATCCATAGAAACAGAAAGTAGATTAGTGGTTACCAGGGACTGGAGCTCTGGGGAGTGATTATGAATACCAAAAACCAAACCCAATGCCGTGGAGTTGATTCTGACTCATAGTGACCCTATAGGACAGAGTAGAATTGCCCCAAGATGTGCCTGGCGGATTTGAACGGCCAGCCCTTTGGTTGGCAGCCGTAGCACTTAACCACTACGCCACCAGGGCTTCCGATTATGAATAGGTACGTGTTTTTAGGGGCTAGTAATGAAATATTCTTAAATTAGATCGTGGTGATGGCTATATAACTCTGTGAATATACTAAAAACCACCAAATTGCACACTTTAACATGGTAAATTTTATGGTATGTGGATTATAACTCAGTAAAGCAGCTATTAAAAAAATTCTTCAAAGAGCACATAAAGAAAAAAAAAAAAACCCATTGCCATTGAGTCAATTCTGACTCATAGTGACCCTATAAGACAGAGTAGAAGTGCTTCAAAGAGTTTCCAAGGAGCGCCTGGTGGATATGAACTGCTGACCTTTTGGTCAGCAGCCAAAGCACTTAACCACTATGCCACCAGGGTTTCCCAAAAGAGCACATATATATTATTAAAACCACATAATTGGTGATATAATCAGAGAATTAACTTTTGTGCTACAGTGTGTCATGCCAACAGAATCTATGATATTACTAACACCATCGAGTTACCACGGTCCTGTAACTGTGGGTCAATATATGGGCTTATACACTTATGAATGAAAGCTAAGGGCTTTTTAACAGCAAAAGTAATATCTATAAAATTTCCTGGGATAGAGTTATAGCTGCAAACCTATAAATCTCAGTCAACAGACCAGACATTCTGCTATATGATAAAAATAATGCAGTGTAATTTTTAATATAGTTGTCCTACTTCTAGAAATATCATAATACATAAACAGAAACATATATACAAAAGAGTATGTACCTGGAAGAGGAGTTGAAACAATTGTGGAAAATGAAGAATGTTAATTACATCCAATTATTGCCGTGATGCGTTTCATATACAATCATATATATCTTATGAAACTATAATCTATTGTGTTGTTGGTGTCAGTATAAAAATGAGATCTGACATAACATAAAGTACTTCATGCACTTTACAAAAGATCATCCTGAGTTTACTATATGTATCTGAACCAATACCAAATAAAAATGTTATGTTTTCTCCAAATATCTCAAGATTCATTTGAATGCAAAATAATAACTAACAATTATGTAGTCTTATTAATTGCTAGTGCACTATTCTTATTAATTTCTTAGTTACCAAAAAAAAAAAAAACCAAACCCACTGCTATTGAGTCAATTCTGACTCATAGCGACTGAGGAGAACTGCCCCATAGGGTTTCCAAGAAGTGCCTGGTGGATTTGAACTGCTGACCTTTTGGTTAGTAGCCATAGCTCTTAACCACTCTGCCACCAGGGTTTCTGATTTCTTAGTCATTCCTCATTAAACCCCTATATTAAGAACATATTTTGTATATTTCTGTGTGTCATGCATCATTTTAGGTTTTTTAAATGTGTAGACTCATTTAATACTTAAAACAACTTCATGAGATATATATTATTCTCTTGTACCTATTTTGTAAATGAGAAAATGGAGACACAGAGGTCAAGTAGCTAACCAAAAGCTACACAGCTAATAAACAGCAAAGGCAGGATTTGAACCCAGGTGGCCTGAATCTAGAATCTATTCTTGAAAACACCATGGTACACTGCCTTTTATAAGAACTGAAGGAGCTTGTAAAATACCTATATTTTCAGACTATCTCTGCCCATGACTTATAAGCAGAAATGGCCATAAGCCAGTTATCTCTTTTTGCACACCATTCAGGGGTCTAATCTTCTACGAATTCCTAGGGCTATAATATGTTAAATATTAGCAACCTTTTCAGGCCAGAATTGGACAAAACACTCATTCATTCATTAAACAAATATTTATTGAACACCTATATGCCAGGCACCATTCTAAGTGTTTGAGATATATCAGTGAACAAAACAGACAAAAATTCCTGTTCTCTTGGGAGGGCCTCACTCACATTCTAGTGGATACCAAAAACCAAACCAAACCCATTGCCGTGGAGTCGATTCCAACTCACAGTGACCCTACAGGACGGAGTAGAACTGCCCCACAGGCTTTCCAAGGAGTGCCCACCTAGATTTGAACTGCTGACCTTCTGGTTAGCAGCCAAGCTCTTAACCACTGTGCCACCAGGGCTGACATAATCCTTTCCTGGGAAATATATAAATGATATATAAAGAAGAGATTGACAAAGGTAGGAAACATTTATTATGTGAATGATTGTCAAAGCTTCCAGCAACAGGTCAGCAGCTCTTTTGGTCCTGATAGCTCCATTCAGGGGTCAGTTATGTGCTTAACTTAACTATACTTAGGGTATAAATGTTGCGAATAAGAATTTCTATCCTAGAAGAGTAAAGAAACAATTCTTCAAAACAGAAAATATTACAATACCTCAAGTGGGGTAACAGTGATGACTTGCACATTTTAAAGAAAATACAGGTAGATGACATCTGGGTATTTAATTGTTCCAAACTTAAAAGACAACGTCAGCCAATATAGGAACTCAGCTCAGTTGCAAACCCTGGGACTTGATCTATACTGAAGCTAAATATTCTATAAGCATACAGTGAAGTGCAAAAAATAGCAATTGAAAAATGACATGATTAAATGGCGTGACATGCAATCATTTGCTCTCAATTATATCAATGTATCTTCTTCATTTCTAGGAGTCAGGCAGAAATATTGTACTTTAAATGCCTCTATTAAATTGGTCACCAATAATAAAATAGATGAAAGTCCTAATAAGCTCATTTGCATAACATACATCATACACTACACAACTATTCTCTCCAAACAGTTTTGCTCGTAGATTTGTCTCCTGGTTGTCACCCGTCTCTGCTACACTAGCAGATTCTGAAAGCACAATACTGCCTTCAGGACCATTTGTAGAAAAATGTTTAAGAAACTTTTCTAGTTAACCCTTGGCAGGGTCCTTATTGCTAATTATGGAAAAGGTATTGATATAATATCTTGGCTGTCACATTTTATTATCATGATGGTAGAAGCAGAATCTAGGTCTGACATTTTGGAAATATCATCTAATTGCAAGTCAGAAACGGAGAATGACAGTTTTAAGTAGATTATAACTTCCTTCAAGATGGCAAACTGGTTTACTTAATTTAAAAGCTAGATTTTAAAAATAGCATTAAAGCCCCTTGAATTGGTTTACCAGGCACATCTCTGTGCATTCCGCGAAGAGGGGCTGGGATATTTGCCATAAATAGTTTTGATATTGTCCATGACAATATAAGTCTAGATTCTAGAACCAAATAATATCTCATCATTTAAAATCACCATATTTTAAATAAATACTTTCATATTTACGAAAAATAATCTCCCCATGTTCATCTTGTCATTAGGTAAGTGAAGTCCAAAGGCAGATGAGTTGCCTTTACCCTCCTGGCCTGATTATCTTAACCTTTTGACCCAGAAGACCTTACTTTCTGTTGCAACCTAATGTCCTCACCAACCAAGGTGAATCATTAAAGGCCATCAGGATTATTAATTAATACTGCAAATATGGATGAGTGGTGTCATCAAGAGAAAAGCTAACCATTCTTTTAAAAACACTCACATTTATGTTTTGATAGTTTGCAATTTATATGTTAAAAAAAAACATTGATTTCACTTGTTAAGATGCATTGCTATTCCTTTAGCTTTTTCAGACTGGACTAAAATATAATAACCATTCTAAAACTGCAGACTCTCGCTGTGTTATTCCACAAAAGCTGTTGTTATCCCTGTGTGGCATTCTTTAATTTCTTTGTGACTTTCTGTACACTAGGCTAACTACTTTTAAACATGTTTGTTTTTAAGAATCAAGCTCAGTGGTCATGTGCTTAGTTCATATTCACATGTAATTAGTAATATGTTATATACTTCCTTTTCCAAATTAAAACACTATTAAAATTCCAGACATACAAAACAATATGAAGATTAAGTTACTCTAAAGAAAACTGTAATCACTTACAGATTGCTTGTATCATTACTAAAATGCTGGTATCTATTACAGAGTCTCCCTGGAATAAAGAATGTACTTTTGGTAATAATCTCTTAAAAACATGTCCATTATTGTTAAGATGCTAAACTAGTCTGCAATTACACAAAGGTAACTTTTAGCAATAAGGAGGAAAGGGTGCTGGATGTAAATGTAATTTAGCCATTATACTACAAAATACCTTTTCTTAAAACTTACAATCACTCTTTTCATAAGCAGATAAGGCATTAATTGTCATTTATTTTTACATTATTATATTTTGAAATCTATTTACAACACCCACTGTGCTTTTTATCTCTTATTGATTCCATAAGAATCTTTTCAAAGTAATTCTGAGGAAGAGAGTATAAAAAAAAAAAAAGAGAGTATAGATGAAGGCAATTTTCTTCTCTTGATTATCTGTTGATCCTAACTACCCAAATTCATCTTTGCCTTTTAGAGATCTTGGGTATTCGCTGGCCAGTCCAACGAAATATCCAGGCCAGTCTGAGGAAAGAGAAGGAAAGAATTCTACATGACAAGGTACAGTGGGATACACCCATTTGGCCAAATCTTTGAAAGAAGAATCATCATAAAGACCACACGTAGAGAATGAAAGAGCCTTAAGAAGGTAAGCAGGAGATCACAGGAGCTAGGATGACTCAAGAAAAGTTCCCAGGCATAATGTGGAACACTCAGACAACTTGGTTCAAAGGAGAGGGCCCATTACTGGATTAGACTCAAGACTCACTTGCCTCTGCTGCACGGTATTTTTGAGCTCTCTCAGCCATACACGGTTGGCGACCTTCCACCCCACTCCTCTTTCAAGCCCTGTTTTTCCAGGCTTAACTCTGCCTAACTTACTCTGTTATGTATTTCCTATGAAGCTAATTCTGGAACTTGCCACAAAGTTCAGAGGGTTACCTGAAGTACAGTGGCTAGGAATTATAGTTTAGGGATATATTCCTGAATCCAGCAGACGGGAAATAAGTGGATTCAAGAACTCTATTATTATTATTATTAGATGCCCCGGGATCAGTTCCAACTCATAGCAACCCTATATACTACAAAGCAAAACACTGCCTGGTCCTGTGTCATCCTCACAATCATTGCAATGCTTGAGGCCCTCCTGATAACATGTCCATTGTATGTAAGACATAGTCTCCCATCCTTGCTTCAAGAACTCTAGAGACCCAATAAGAATGCAGGAAGAGAGTCAGGTAATGGCCACTAACACCACTAAAGAAGAAAATAACGATGCTAGGGAGAAAAGGTTGATGTTAGAGACACTCTTCTGTTTATCATTTACTCCTCCTTGACCCAGAAGAGGCAGAGTTATAGAGAGTTTTTTAAACTTCATATTCTTGATTTTATTTTCATACTATCCCCAACAGCACATTTCCCTGTGAGCTTGGACCACTAGGAACTTGCTTCTTAGCTCTTTCCTTTGTGTTTGCGGTAGAAATACTGGGCAAGTTGACTCCTTTTCACCAGCTTTCAGTACTCCCAGATGTGTGGTAATACTAAGTACACTCTGAGGGTCGTTTAGAAGCTTAACTAAATGTAACAGCAACACCAGAAGCTCTGGTGGTGTAGAATTCAGCTGCTATAACCAAAAGGTCAGCAGTTCGAATCCACCGGGTGCTCCTTGGAAACCTATGGAGCAGTTCTACTCTGTCCTATAGGGTCGCTATGAGTTGGAATCGACTCGACAGCAATGGGTTTGGTTTTTGGAGTGGCAACACACTCTTCAAATACTACATTAGGTGATAGAGAAATGCTGACTAAATATTAGCCAACTAGTAAATTGCTATGATTATTTACCTCAAAGCAATATTCCATAACCCTGTGAAAAGGAAATGTAATAAAAACATTCTTTAAACATTCCTGTGACTAGAACAAAGTGGAGATTCAGAATTTTTCTAGAACATTTTCTTGAATAAAACTAATTTTTCTTTTAGAGTAGTATGCTTTCTTCTCTTCTGGGAAGAGACACCACACCTCTCTCCTGACTTCTCCCAAAAAGATTTAGTGTGGGTGGGGAGGGGGGTGTTCTCTCATCCATCCCATCTAATACCTAGGCAGCAAGACAAACTATAAATCATCTGAACATAAAGATGTTTTAGGTGAATATTTCAGAAGCAATTTAGAATGAGAAAAAAAAAAAAAACACTGAACTTAGAGTCTAATCCTAGTTCTGCAATAACTAGTTTTGTGATTTCAAGTAAACCACAAAGCTTCTAAGTGCCCTTAATATCCCTCCTCTAAAATGTACTGATTCCTTTAGCCTCTAACACACTCTAGTATTATTTTATCCCATAACCTTATTCTGAGACAGGAAAAAATCTGTAATGGTCTTCGTAGAAGTGATAGTAAAATACAACTTTTACTATCTCTCAATTCATTTGCAAGATGGCTCTCATCTTCTCTGATTAACTTCTAGGGGTAATATTAATTTCACCATGCCTTTAACATTTTTATTTATTTTCCTTTTCACTAGCCTGAACTGTGGAAAGCTGCTCTAATTGAACAAGTGTGTTGTTGTTGCAATCATTTGTGTGAGATAACCTTGCTCAGTCTCAGATTCTGCTCATATCTTGGTCACATTCTAACCTCTTTGAAGTCTAAATCCAAATACCTTTATAGCAAGAACCACATGCCTAAGCAAGACACACATGATTGAAAATTTAACTTCCACCGTTGTTTTCATAAAACTTTGAAGTTCGTTGAGCACAATGTTTTATTGAGGGTTAGGATGGCATGGTTGAATGGATACTCATCGGCTCTCTTCCTGTTGGTCTTGGCTGGCAAATAAAGGAGTGAATGGGTCTTGAAACATCCCTCCAATTCTTAGAAGTCATTCCTCTTAGTCATGACTGAAGGGCAATAAAGGATATTTTGAGAAAAGGGGAAGGAGGAACCTGAGCTACCTCATATTCTGTGCTTCTCAAAGGTGCTTCTGATTGTTTTCACACTTATCCTCATGGGGTTAAATTCAAAAAGAAAAAAAGAATCTCCTTGGAGAAAAGAATGCAATATCCTAAATACAAAGGATATGTTAGGATTTAATCAACAGTTTATAGCATCAGGGAAATTGGGAGAGATAAGTTAGGTTATTTTTTTTTTCCAGATAGGAATAATGATTTATGCCTTCACCCCATCTTAGAGAGGTTTTGAGAGGATTAGTGATCTAATATCTGTAAAGCTCTTTAAGCGCCTCATATGGAAGGCACAACATAAACACAAGGTGAAAAATGATATCAAACTCAATATTGAGTTAAGCTCCCAAGAGTAAAGCCCCTTGAGGAAGCTACAGCAGGTCAAGGTGGGAAATCTTGAAGTTCCAACACCTGAGAAGTCTTGGTTTGTTGTCACATGCATTTTAATACTGTTTAAAATTACCTTTTACTTTTAGTACTATTAGTAAGCATTTCTACCTTTCCTATTAATCACGGTACCCCTTATAATAATTATTTTTATTTCTAATCACCAACTGAGACATGTTTATTATCCCTATTTTATAA
Organism: Elephas maximus indicus; assembly: GCF_024166365.1. Taxonomy (NCBI): domain Eukaryota; kingdom Metazoa; phylum Chordata; class Mammalia; order Proboscidea; family Elephantidae; genus Elephas; species Elephas maximus. Next base: position 45,120,918 of record NC_064828.1, on the reverse strand, counting down.
AAGAAAATTGAGATGTTAAAGTTGCAAGACATCAGTGATGACACATATGAAATCACTGGCTTGGTATTACGGGACTGTGGTCTTGACTGAGATTAAGGAGACGAGGATTGTCATCCCTACGCAAGTTGTTTGGTCCTGGGTGAGTGATTTAATTTATTAGAGACTTGGTTTCCTCCTCTTTGGAACAAGAAAGGTGAGCCAGCTAGATGATCTCAAGTCTTGTCCAGTGATGAAATTTTATGACTTATTAAATACTTCTTGAGAATCTAGTGGCTCTGAGGCATTGTCTTTGGTACTATGAAGGCCATGGAAAACAAACAAAACCTCAAATAATTCCTTCTTTTACAAAATGTACAATCTATTTTGTTGACAAGACACACAAACCCATGCCTCCACACATTTGAATAACATTTAGATAATCAGACAAACAACGCAAGAATTTCTTTGATTGCTCATCTGCACATATTATTCTGTTCCCCCTTCATTGGCTACCCTTCAGATCTCAATTTAGAGTCACTAACTCTAGGAACTTCCTTGCTTCTCCCCATGATAATACGCCTGATCCTCCCCAGGAATATCCTATGTACTTCCACAGCACACTATATTATCTCCTCTCACAGCTCATGCCACATTCTCTTCTTCTTGCCTGTTTACTTATCTATATATCCACTCATTTAAAAGGAAGTATAGGCTGATGAAGAGGCAAAAGTTAGTGTTCCAGGGAAAGTGGAGCTTATGGTGGGAGTGACGTCTGAAAACGGTGGGGCAGATAAGAGGAGATGAGAGAACGGGGGGGAGGGGACTGACTTTGAAGAACAGGAAGGACACAGGAAGCCTGAGAAGAAAGAAGTTCGATGTTATCTCTGTCCTCTCCTTTTTCCTCCTTGCCAGACCTTGCTTTAGATTCCCTGCCTTATTTAATGGTAATACCAAATGCCCCCATTAAAAAGCAAATGGCTATGTGCACAACTACTAGCTGAAAGGCTGGCAGTTTGACCCCACCCAGAGGTTCCTTGGAAGACAGGTCTGGTGATCTACTTCTGAAAGGTCTCAACCTTGAAAACCCTATGGAGTAGTTCTACTCTGAACACATGGGGTCACCATGAGCCAGAATTGACTCGATGACAACTAACAACAACCAGCAAAGTAATTTCTAAATTCTGTCATTCCAAATCCTGAGGCCTCTCTTAAATCTAGCCTCCCTTCTCCCACTGTAACTACACTATTTCATGCTCCCAGGACTTTTCACCTAAATTTCAGAAGAACTACCACCTAATGGGTCTTCCTTCCTCCAGGTTGATGGACACACAGCTCTAAGATCATGCTCCTGCTCAGGGACGCTAAGGACACCACTGATGAATGAGCGAAGTGTGGGCTCCTTGACTGCTCTTCAGCCTTGCCTAACATTAAACTTTTAGGTACCCCTATGCTTGAGTATCGGTAGACATTTTGCTATTCCATGTAAATGTCTTTTACTTTCTCATCCTTGAATTTCAGTAAAGCAAAAGAAAATCTAAATTTTCCATTTTTTTGGTCTGGGCCTCAAATATTTATTTATATAGGCAGCCATTTATATAATCTCTCAGAGAGCTTATCTCAACACCTAGTCCTGGATAATAGAAACTCCTTAAGAATAAACAGAGAAAAATCAACACATACGTCAATACAATACACACTGCAGGTCAAAAAAAGGGGCCAATCTGAGGACTCAAAGCAATAGACATCTTTTGAAACAGAACTGATGCAAGAAAAGAAGAAAATCTTAGAAAATTTCGAATCAATGACTCAAAAATAAGCACAAGGATACTGCATCCATGGCAATAAGGAAGACACTTGCGAAGGTGGAACAAATCAAGATCAGCAGAGACTGCACAAACATGAAAACAATTTGTCGAATTAAAAATTTCAATGAAGACAATAAACCGTAAAACAAACTTGAAAAATCTACCCAAAGTCCCTGGATAAAGAAGTGAAAATGACAAAAGAAAAAAAAAATTTTTTTAAGTGAAGGAAGGATCCAGGGGATTGAATGTGCACAGAAGAGAACTTCCCAGAGGGGGCAACTAAACATACGGAGACGTGATAATCAAAAAGGTAGTGGGTGAAACCTTCCTGATCTGAAGCAGGATTTAAATTTTCTAAGTCATTTAGGACTCACCAAGTACTGGCCAAAATAAATGAAAAGAGACCAACGTCCAGTCATATACTAATAGAAAAAAATATTACTATGTAGGAACAAAAACCAGAACTTCCTTACAATTATAAATCCAGGAGAATCATTAGCAATTTTCAAGGCAAAGATCACACCATCCCTTAAAATTTTATACTCAGCCAAGCTACTATTTTTATGTGAGTTCAAGAAAAGTATATTTTTAGACATGGAAGGGTTTGGAAAATATACTGCGAATATATGTTTGCTATGAAAATTGAAAATTATTAGAAGACAATCCAATACACAGTGCTGAGAATACAGTTTAAAGAAAAAGAAAACTAATGATATAAAAAACTGAATGAAGCTCAGTAGTGAAACCAATGTTACAAAGAATTAACTTTGAAATACTTTAAATATTCTTATAAAATATAATGCAAACATCAAAAGAAATTCTTGAAGGTATGAGAAAGAATGTAATCACATGGAAATAAATAGCAGTAGCTAATAATTAAATCCAAGATTATATTAACAAAAATGGAGTGATACAGTGGAGTAAATAGTAAAAAGCAAGCTCAATTTCTCATTTTAAAGGAGGCATCAATAAGATGTTGATCTATTTTTTTATACTGGATTTAAAGGAAATTAAAACAAAACAAAACTGGGAGGTACACTTTCTAATTCACTAGAGCAAAAGTGAATAAAACAACATCCCGTAGAGCAAAAGATTTAAACCAGACCATGTTGTAAGGTTCATGTACTACTAACATCTACCACAGTGCTTGTCATATGGTAGGTGCACAATAAATATTTATCAAATGAGTAAATAAATGAATGTGACAAGATGAAAGTTAGCTCAGTAATTATTATCAAGAAAATAAATGCGAATGGGATTAATCTTATTAAAAAGATGTAGACTTTAAGATCCAGTTAAAATGTAATTTATAAGAGACTCACCTAAAATAATATGATACTGAAAACTGATAATAAGACTGGCAAGGATATACTAAATGTTTAGATACATTGTGAAACACTGCAAGCCATCTAAGAGAAGAGAAAGTTATGTTTATGATTGAAGGGTGCAGTGTAATGAATTGTTTTTTGTGTGGCCTCTCTAGCCATGGTCTTGTAACTCCTACCCAAGTGACTGCGTAGGACTGTGTGATAGGGTACTTGTGGCCCACAAAGGGGATTGGTCAGTTTTGCCAAGCCACTGGCCTTGAAATGAGCCACCCCAGAGGTGGGAAAGAGAAGAGCCCACCACCACCAAGGAAGGAAAGAATGGCAGGAGAGACCGCCAGGACATGGCGCAGTGGGCTTCCCAGCCCACAAAACAAGAAAGCTGAGTGCCTTTGGACAGAGACTGAGGGCCAGGGAGAAGCCTATGCCTGGCCCCACGAATTTGGGACTTGCCAGCCTCCACAGCCACGCGAGCCATTTCTTTATATGGTTGTGATTTCTGTGAGATATTGTAGCAAATTAGGGAGCCCAAAGATGGGAGTGAGGGGAGAGGGAGTAGTTGACGTTAGAGGTGAAGGAGTTGTACAGCAGCTTGGGAAAGCTGGACATTGGGGACATCTTTAACCTCCGCCTCATAAGAACCAGCTTCATGCTGATCCTTATAAAATATATTATTCCTGTAAAGGGTCTCTGGTTAGTTTGATTAGAACCAAATCCTCCATCTCTTTGACCTAAGTTGTCAATTTTAACCATGTTTTCTGTCTTCCATTTTTGACAGACCCATGCATTTACTTGTTATCGCTGCAGTAATAGTTTATTGGTTCATTTCTTTCCACTTCTAAAATTACTGCATGAACCAAGTCTCTGTTGGTTTATAAACCAATAAAAGTATGTTCAGGTTATCTGTGCCACCATCCCGACTATTTGATATTCATAACTAGGAAGTCTTGCTTTTCCCACTTTAGACCAGCATATCTATTCAAATTACAAATATAATATTAGAAAGGAAAATGGTACAAGGACAAAGCTTGTTCAAAGGCAATAACTGCAACTTTGGTTCAAAAAACTCATTTTCTCATGAAGTTTTGGAGCACTTTTATGGTCTGATGTATAAAATTGGTTGGATTCAAGAGAAGTTTTGTGCCAAGCTGTGTTACTAAGATGAATTAAATGAAATTTGTAACCAAATAAATTTACCAATAGAAAAAGATGGCTATTTCATGTTATAGAGTCCAAGAATGCTAGAGCTGGAAGAAAACTTTTTAATCCCAAAACCTGAATTTTTAAATAAAGATTATCAGACAAAGAAAAGAGAAATTATTTTCCAAGGTTACACAGCCAAAAAGTCTAGATCATAAAGTTGCCACCCAATAGAATCCAGTAAATACTATTAATTGGCCAACTATTAAAAAAAAAAAAAATGCAATAGTAAAGTTATGAAATATTATTAACAATTCAATATGAACATTAAAAAAAGAGAAAGTTTGTTTCTCCCCTTAAGTGAGGGTCTAATTGCACACACACTTTTTAAGTAAGGCAATAATCTGGGAGAAACATGCTGAAGACAAAAGGAGTGCTTACAAAAGGACAGAGAGACAGAAGGTGGAAAAGAAAATGGACTCCAAGTAACTGGCTTGCTGTCTTGTTCAAAAGCTGAAAAGTAGTCCTAATGTAGAGACCTGTCCTTAATAATCCTGGACCTGGTTTTCCGCACCCAAAAGATCTGTCTCTTTTTGTAGCTCAGAGGGCAAGCTTAGGAGGGGTGTGAATTACCTCCCTTTTTTCTAGTCTTGGGAGGGAAGAAAAAAATCTTGTGATTTTACCTAGAAGGTGGAAGAAAAAAAAAAAAAAAGATGATCCAACCAATAGACAATTCAAAAAAAAAAAAATTTTTTTTTTTTATAGACCAAACAACTCTTCTAAAACTAATTAAAATTCCAAAGAATTTGCTTTATTTTTTTACTATAACCCTGCTGTATTGGAGTAGTACTGCCCTATAGAGTTTCCAGGGAGTGCCTGGTGGATTAGAACTGCTGACCTTTTGATTAGCACTCGTAGCTCTTAACCACTATTACCATTGCTAACCACATAACCCTGCTGTATTAAATATAAACACTTTTCTAAAAAGGTGGGTTAATGACATAGTAAGTATAATGCTGATAACTAAAATACATTGAGCTCTTGCTATGCAGACCCTACTTTAATCAGTTTGCATATATTCTTATTTCATACCCATAACCACTCTATGAGGTAGATACTGTTATTGTTCACATTTTTTAGACAAGTTACCAGGGGCTTTATGGAAGATCATGGATTAGAAAGAGGTAGAGCCAGGATAAACCCGTGCATCTTGAATTCACATGCTTAAGTCTCCACATTATGTTGGACCAGATGCACTCTGGTCCAGTCCGACGCTTACTAACGTGGAGACCATGGAGCCACCTTCGCAATTCTGTCTCCCAGTTTCTTCCTTATTTGAATTTATTAACAAAGAAAATAACATTTAAGTAATTAAGGATGAGGTAATTTTTCCTCTATATTATTACTCTATTTAAAAAGTGTGTATGTGTGTATGTGTACAATTAGACCCTCATTTAAAAGGTAACAAAGTGAGAATGAAGTAATGAACATCGCTCTGGCTTCACAGCTCAAATGCAGTCCAGTCTGGCTTTCAAGGCGGCAATGAAACAAAGACAGGTAAGATCTCTTCCTGTCTTTCTCAATGAATATGGCAGCCCTTGATGTCGATAAAGCTGGTTTATCTGATGGCAATAATGCAAATAAAACAAAGGAAATGAGCACATGGAGATATCTTTGCATCCTCAAATCAGGTGCAGAATCTCCCACTTCCTAGGAGACATTCAGCATCTTCTTCTAATAACAGGTGTGATCCAGAGGGAATTGGGCCTTTTTGGTCCCATACTCATTTACTTTAGAAGGTTGCACTGAGACTGCATGGAAAAATGTCCTATGGGTCTTCCTACCATCCCAGATGGCAATGTGAATAGCATTTAGTTAAATCTATCTTTGAATTTCAACCTTAACCCAGCCAATTTTTTTAACAAGGCAGTCTGGATTGTATCCAATTACTTAAAATTATGTCCAAAGAAGTGTTTAGGCGATGGGTTTTTTATATATGGTTGGGGGGGGTTGGAGTATGGGGAAAAGGGAATCCAATAAAAACTGAATTCAGGGTTTTCTTATGAAGAACATACATAGTTAATATAATATCTTTTAAAAAGATTCATCTAAGACATACAGAAAGGATTAAATCCTGCCTGACTTCAGTTGATTTTGAAAGTGTTTTGCATGTTTTTGTTACAGCCAGCTTGAATTACCGTAATTCTTTGTTTGCAGCTTTGCCAACAGCATCATTGCAAATTTGTAATGGCTCCAGGACACAACAACAGGGATGATCCTGGCACCTGTAGGAACCCTAGACTCCTTTCTCATATCTCAAAACTTCCAAAATATTCTCTCCTGTCTTTCAACCTAATCTCCTTTAAAATGTGTTGTTTTGTTTTGTTTTGGGGGGATGGTTCACAGGCATTGTGATTTTTTATGGTGCCATTTGAGGTTGGTATAGGGTCGATATGAGTTGGAATCGACTCAATGACAATGGGTATAGCAGACCTGGGAAATTCCCCCTAGAAATCTTGGCTAGATTGGTCTTATTTTTATTTCTGGGAAAGTTAAGTGTTGATATTTGGGGAAATATTTCTTAATGCACGTGAACTGTGTTTAGCTCTTGTACTTATCTATTTTTCAGAAGTGCCTTAGTGATTTTCTTTTCCAGAGTAATTATTTGGTACTGCTGCACATTTCATAGTTAATTTGAGATCCTTTTAAAGGCCCTACTGTATAAATTTTAATTTCCAAGATTTAAAACACTGACTTGCTGACTACCTCTGGCTGGCTGTCAAGTACGCAGAAATGGGATGAAGAACAATAGAACATGGAAGCCAGCTGATGTCTCTTTCTCTTTCCAGCAATAGGTCTTTGACTGGGGACAGCTGGGTCTACAGAATGGCGGCAGATTCTGGAACAGACTTTCTAGGTTCGTCTATTGGCTCTACTATTTACAAACTGTGTGACCTTCAGTAAATTATTTCAGCTTTTCTCAACTTAGTTTTCTCATCTATACATGAAAGCAAAAAACCTGTTGCCAGCAAGTCAATTCTGACTCATAGTGACCCCATGTGTTAAACAGAGTAAAACTGCTCCATAGAGTTTTCTTAGCTATAAACTTTACAGAAGCAGATTGCCAGGCCTTTCTTCTGAGGCACTTCTGGGTGGGTTCAAACCATCAACCTTTAAGAGTAGTAGATGAGTGCAAACTGTGCTACCCAGTGACCTTCTCATCTAAATATTATCGTGTTTTTGTTAGTTGCTGTCAAGTTGATTTCGGCTCATGGCAACCCCATGTGTGCAGAGTAAAACTGCTCCATTGGGTTTTCAAGGTTGTGACCTTTGTGAAGCAGATTGCCAGGCCTGTCTTCTGAGGCACCTTTGGGTGGGTTCAAACCACTGACTCTCCAGCTAGTAGTCAAGTGCTCAACCATTTGAACAACCCAGGGGCTCCCATCTGTACATTTACCTTACTTACCCACTGCCGTCGAGTTGATTACGACTCCTAAGGACCATATAGGACAGAGTAGAACTGTCTCATAGGGTTTCGAAGGAATGGCTAGGGGATTCAAACTGCTGAACACTTAACCACTGTGCCACCAGGGATCCTTCTATATGTAGGGGATAATAGCAGCTTTCTGAGGATTGTGATGAGGATTAAATACACAAATGAAGGAAGCATTTAAAAACTGTGCCTCCCACCTCATGAGCTCTTAACAAGTGTTAGCTGCTATTGTCACAATTATTAAAATAACTATTTTTTCTTCCTAATGCAATTCTAGTATTGTCTCCTTTCCTCAAAGGAAATGCTGACAGTAGCCATTCTCATGTTTATGATAATTTTTGTAATTTTAGAGGAGGCTCAGGAAAACTCCAGGTAAAATCTGGCTGCCTATTTTTGTAAATAAAGTTTTATTGAACACAGCTACATTTACTCACTTATGTATTGTCTGTGGTTGCTTTTGCGCAGGCCTCTGAGGCAGTTCTAACCGGTTCAGTCACAGCCGACGATGCAAAACTGGAACAGACCTAAATTTTTAAAATTTGGGTAAAGCAGAATGATAACTGGAATGGGAAAAATTACAGACCAAAGCCCTGGAATGGGAGACTTGGAAGAGGCATAGTGAGCCCTTTCAGGAGCCTGATGCGAGAGATTGGATTACTGCCAGAACTGTGGCGAGTCACAAACATTCAAAGTGGTGGGGTCAGCCGCCATCTTTGAGCAGGGCCCTGCTGTTTCTGAATCTGCCAGTCAAGAGATTTGGTTGCTGTGCAACATGTCCGCTGTCCTTGTTTTCTAAGAAGGAGATTAAGTTTCTAGCAAGGCTTTGATCCATAGTTTGTCCTGTTCAGGTTACCTTTCCAGTTCCCCAACATTTTAAAAAATTCGGGTCTGTTCAGGTTTCACTTTGTCCGCCATGACTGAACCGGGCAGAACAAGTTCGAAGCCCTGCATTTGCAGTATAATGGCAGAGTTGAGTAACTGTGATAGAGACTATATTATCTGACCCTTACAGAAAATAGTTGCCAATCCCTGACTTAGAGTAAAAATTTAAATGTTTATTTTGAAGGGTCTGTGAATGACAGGATAGCAAGAGTTTTGGAATCTGAACCCAAAGACCATAGCTTTAGCTGTCTCAGACGCTGGCAGCTGTGTGAATTCAAACAACTCATGTTAACTTTTCTGAAGTTCTTCATTCATAAAGTACATAATAAGGTGATTACAATTTTCAACTTATATAATTTTGTGTGAGGTTTAAGCATAACAACATGGGTAAAAGTGCCTGGTCAAATTTAAATTGCAGAGCAAATAGGGGGCATTAATCATTGAAGAGGTTACCAAATTGATTCCATTCATTCACCTTTTTGATGACAGAGCCTCTGCAGTAGCAGGTCTAAACTTGCCCTTCTGAGGCTGCTTCTGGGCAGAGGCCAGTGCTGCAGCATCCTTTAACTGGTAATGAATAATTTCTCCCCAATCTGAGTCTTTAGAATAATGAATTTGGTTATGGGATACAAGGAACACATAATTAAGTAGTTATTTTCTTTTCTCTCTGAAGGGTCATCCTTAAAACTAGTGCTTTCCAACCAATGGCATTGAAGCGGCACACACCGCTCTGATGGGCCCTTGGCCAGCTGGAACCTGGTGAACTTGCTGATGCAATTTCTGGCATTTTGTTGCCACAGTCAATTTTGCATTTCTGCTCCACGGCTCTTAGATTCCCACCTTCATGGTTCTCCTCTGTTGCTGGGCTTTACTGCTTTTCTTCTCCAGTACAATTTTCCCTTGTGTCTAATCCTGCATTTAACATACTTACTGCCTTAAAGAGAAAGCAAACATTCCATAATTTCTTCTTTTTTCTGAAAAGTTAAGATCCTGATCCTTTCTTTCATCCCAGACCAAGTTATAAAAAGGAAACACCTACAAAGTGATGGGTTTTCCTTTTTATCTGCAGCCCCCTTACTCCCTGCTCTCCTGGGTAGCGCACTGTGGCTTATCCATCATTACTCTGGGTGTCATATGAAAGGAGTCAGTTCCATTAAAAGTCTAAGATTTTAGAAAGTAGAGAATCATAAAGCTAAATTCTGTCTCCTTCTGTATGACCAATGACAGCACAAGACTTTTGAGAACCTACAAGAAAAGGTAGAGCATGGCAAGGGAATTCCTACACACAAAGGTTCTTTGAACTCTTCTATCTGAGTTGTTCTATGACTTAGAAAAACAGGGTAGGGTATCTTTGTATTTTTGACTTGTGATAAGTAACCATTTTTATTCTGTAGATTCTTACTGCCAATTATGAATTCGACTGGTTATAAACATTGAGAGGGGCAAAGAGTTAACACACTTGGCTGCTAACTGAAAGGTTGGAGGTTTGAGTCCATTCAGAGGTGCCCAGAAAGAAAGGCCTGGTGATCTACTTCTGAAAAATCAGCCACTGAAAACCCTATGAAGCACAGTTCTACTCTGACACACATGGGGTTGCCATAAGTCAGAACAGACTCAATGGCCACTGGGTATAAACATTTTTGTTTCATTCTTCCAATGCTTCTTAGTAGCAGCGGTAATACACAGAAGTCTTAATTAATCATATGCTAAATACTAAAAAATGAACAGTTAAGAAATATTTAAAATTCTGCCTAGGAGAGACATTCAAAGGAAAGGCCTAGAATTCCTAAGAGACATGCCTGAAGTTTTCTTTAAAACAACAACAACAACAAAGTGCTATCATGATAGAACTCCTTAACTTATCCAGCCAAACTCCTAAACGTCAAAACTTCAGGTCATAAAGAAAAGTCATCAAGGCTCCATCATTTCAACAATTTTGAAAAGTTTCGACTTAGAAGACGATAGATACATGGCAAAGAAGTTCACACTGACACAGTACAAAAATGCAAAATAAAAAATTTTTACCTACCGAAATCTTCAATAGCTAAAGCTGTTTGTTATTCTGACTAAATTGTTGAAGACAGTGATTGATAAATCTACCATGAAGCAACAGTGAAATGCGCTTCGGCCCTGTTTTTTCTCTGAGTCTCTGGCATGGAAGGACACTCAGTAAATGTCAGCAAATGTCAATTATGTATAGCACTTCAGAGGCTGGACTTTAGAGTCAGACAGCCCTGAATTTGAACCTCAGCTCTACCACCCATTATATGCATCTTTGGTCACATAAAACTTAACCTCCCTGTGCCTCCTTTCCCCTATCTACAAAGTCAGGATACTAACAGTAACCTCATAGCATTGCTATTAGCACTGAGAGATATGTACATGTGTATACTCACAATGGAATATTATACAGCTGTCAAAACAAATAAATATAGTCACACTCAACAATAGGAATGAATCTCAGCATTAAAATATCAAATAAAAAAAGGAAATCCTAAAAGGTAACACACAGCATGATTACCTTTTTAATAAAGTTAAAAACAACTACAACAAAAAATATTCTTTCCTATAAAAGAAAAAAAAAAGGAATAATGACAACAGTGTTCAGGATTATGATTATGTTAGGTGAGGAAAGCAGGGAATGAAATGGGGTGGAGGGAACCACATGGAGTAGATTAACTGTTAAGGTCTTACCTATTTTTAGGGTATGAGATTAATTTTGCTTATTATATATTTTTTTAAATAAATTAAAGTGGGGAATAAGATCAGTTAGTCTGAGAAATAGTGACACTAAAAACATAAAAATGTTCTAAACGAAATAAACAGTATGTCTTTGAAAAACATAGATAAAATAACAAAAAGCATGCGATGGTCTTATACTTTTGATATAAAAAGTTCTAGGATTATTGTCAGGCAGGCATAGTGGTTAAACGTTCAGCTGCTAACCAAAAGGCCGACAGCTTGAATCCACCAGCTGCTCTTTGGAAACCTCATGGGGCAGTTCTACTCTGTCTCACAGAATCGCTATAAGTTGGAATCGACTCAACGGCAATGGGTTTGGCGTGTTTTTCGGTTAAGGTGCACTTGGTAAACAATGTTAGGCGTAGTAGTGAGTATTCCCCTAGTGGCTAGAAGGTGTTTGTGCTACTTCAGCCTATTACTCTGCCTCCCAGGAATCCCCTAATGCCCTGGAAGCCTCTGTGCACACTCACACTTGCTCTCTCTCTTCCTCCTTCCCCGCCTCTCTCCCTCCCACCTGTTTAAACTTGTTGCTAAGACTTAGCTGAAAACAATGTTAATGTCACTGTACAACTTCAAAGCATAAAGCTAATGGCCTTCGGAAGCAACAAGAAAATGAATGCAGAACTGCCCCTGCTTTCATTTATAACCCCAGAACCCAGTGCCGTCGAGCTTTCATTTATAGCGATAGCAAATGTGGAAAAAAAGTAACTTTCAAATATATATCTACGAAACAGGTTGGTAGGTAGGGAGGGAGGTTGATAAATCATTGTAATAACAAACTTTCTGTTTTTGCTTCAAATTATTATTATGTAACGTCTTTGGACTTACAATGTTGCGAGATTTCTATCCCTTATGAATGTACCACTGTAAAAAGTAGAACTAATAAGAGCTTTATGAATATTAATTTACAATCCTGTGAGATAAGTACTATTAGCATCCCATTTTATAGATGAAGAAATTGAGGTACCAAAGGACTAGACATGAAATATTACCAAGGTCACACAGCTGCCCTGGGATTTGATCTAATATCAAAGCTGGTGCCATTAGCAAATTCATTAAAGCTGCAATAAAGATGCAATGGAGAAAAAAAACATACTTCAAAGCTTCCAGTCTGCTAATTGTCAAGATGCTTTGCAAGGTACATGTTAAGTTAAAATAACACAGAGGTAAATCTCTGAAGACGCCATCTCCCTACAGTGGGGGTTAGGGTGAGTTGAATAGGGATGAAATAGCAAAGCATTTGGATATTCAATTTTAAATAGTAAAATCCATTTGCCCTGACAAGATATTTTCATTTAACTTTTAGTTTGATCGTATTAATTCAGCGGCAGAAGAGGAGGTTTTCAACCAAAAGCATTTGTAGGTGTTTTTTTAATGTAAACAGAGTCCCTGGATGGTGCAAATGGTCAAAGTGTTCATTTGCTAAATGAAAGGTCAGAAGTTCTAGTCCACCCAGAGGTGCCTTGGAAGAAAGTCCTGGCAATCTACATCTGCAAAATCAGCTGTTGAAAACCCTACGGAGCATAGTTCTATTCTGACACACACGGGTTCGTCATGAATCGTTAGCAACTCTACAGGAACTTCTTTGGTTAACGCGGACAGTTTCTTGGTAAGTACCATGGACTTACAATTAAGATGCCTCCTCTTTGGTTATGCAGGTGAGCAAGCTGAGCCTGCCTGTCTGGAAGAAGGACCCATGTGACTAAATTTGCTGATAGACTATTGGATGACTGCACTGCAGAGGTGGGATGAATAAAACCTGGACCCAGAAGCCTTTGAGGAGAAATGGTTGCTTAGCCCCAAGAGGTTGTTTCCTTCTTGGTTTTCTTCTTTCTCCTCTTTAAGACCTTACATGCCAGAAGGTTTCCTGCTACCTTCATATTCTACAACCCCAAAGCCTCATATAGGCTAACATTAGTCAGAGCTTAAATAATCACTGCATTTATAGCAGGATTTAAACAGTAGGGGCTTAGCTTGGGCAGTGAGGGAAAACATTAAAACTAAAACTGCTTTTGAATAGATATTGTGTAAACAATGGAAACAAACCTGGGAATAACCTTTCTTCTTGGTGGACACACCGTGAACACATATGCAGCTCTGTTGATAAGATTGCCATTATTCTAAATAATGAACATTGTAACATTGGGATGACTTTGACTTTCTCCCCTCCATAAATAGTTGATTCTTTCTTATGTAAAAAATTATGTTTCCTTTTGTGAACATTAACGGCCTTCAATTAAATTATGTGCTTTTATCATATCAATTTATGGAAGTATTTTCAGCCAAGTTATTTATAGAGTGTTTCGGTCTGTCTTTCAAGGTCCCCAGTAATCTTTACTGTTGCTGGTTTGATTTTAATTTATCAGGGTCCTCCTCAACAGGCGTTGCACAAAACACATAAGCAACAGAGATTTGCCCTATACAATGTGTGTTTGCTATGGTTAACGTTCATCTTTATAGACACAAAGACGTTGCCATGTAAGAAATGCAGAGGGTGTCTATAAATTCAAGGGAACATTTAAGTGCACAGTGATACATAGATACATGGGTATAATGCTTTATGTACTTGATAAATATTTCATCCCTACCATAAAGAAAGCTTTTTATCAACTTTGATTGTTTTTTTATTACCTTAAAGTATTGCAGTTGTTTCTCAGTATTCATTGTTCCTTCTTTTTCTTGTCTCAGGCAGGAATTGAAGATGAAAAGCTCTGTATCTCTTAGCCACCCTTTCAGCTCTTTGATCCTGACCTCCAGCTGCCTTACCAGGCTTCCGCTTTCAGGAGACAGCAGGTCACGTGGACCAGACCCACTGTGCCCTGCCATTGTGTCCTGGATCTTCTCCCCTAGGGTTTTCTAATGCAGCCGATTGAAAAACAACAACAACAACAAAACAAAACAAAAAACAGAGATTAGCTTAGGTAACAGAAACACTTCACAGTTTGGTTGATAATAAGAGCCACTGGGAAGGTGTCCAGCTGTACTTGCCACCTCACTACAGATATTCAATCTAGATCAGCTCTTCGTATTTGAGATTCAAATTCTCAGCCAGCGTGTGTTGTTCTAACTACCACTGGGGGCTTAGGAAGACCTCATTCACTTTTACTTTCTTTTAACAGAAAGGAGATTTGGCCCCAAAGTTCATCGATGGTTACGGATAAAAATTCATTTGAAGTCTCAGGACAGGAGTTTACAGTAAAAAAAAGATCCTCTGCATAAAATTTTCAGGAGATAGAAATCTGAGTTGAATCAATATACTAAAGAGGCCAAGAGTTGATTGTGCGTGGAGTGTTAAATTCCTTTTCTGTTTTATGAAATGTGATTCCCCAAAAATCTATGACCTAGGGATTTTAAAAAGGGTAGTCTCTGTAATGGTGCCGCGGATTTTACCTGGCTTGGAAATTGCTCAACCCCACAATTCTTCCTACTTTGCATTTGTGGATGGTAGACTTTCTAAAACGTGTTAAAATAATTTCAGATCCACTATGCTAGAAGCCTACTTAGATTAACCACAATGACGTGTGGGGCATTGTGAGCGAGGCCTTTTTTTTTTTTTGGTTGAAAACACCGTCTTTGGAGAATCAATAGGATTTAACCTATAATGATGAATTAAACGTACAAAAATAAGCTTTAAAATACACACAAAAATGAAGTCAATAGACATTCATTTGCTGGGTGGTGTTTTGTAAAGAGTATCTTTGCGAGATCATAATAGAAAGATAGTCTTTCCTGGCAACACCCTTGTATTTTCACGGTGCAAATATTGATAATTTGAAGACCCTCAGTGGAATCCAGATTTAGCTATTGTTTTTATGCTGTAACAAAAGTAGCAGCAGGAGGTGAAATCAATGCCCTTGGAGGGTAGGGTCACAAAAAAGAATTTATTGCCACTTTTTTGTTCTGGAACAGTTTGCAATCATAAATTCTTCATAAACAGAATACTTCAGAGAATGGTCCGTCTTCATAAATATACGACAGAGGACATCAATTTCATTTAATTCACAATTTGTGTCAGCACAGCAGATGCCAATGCCTGCCTTGATAGGGTTGTTTAATATGCAATTGAGACAGAGTGATATGCAGCACAGGGGACAAAATTTCCCAGATTAAACTGTACGCACCACTGACATTTCATTCTAATGTATTTCCATTCCACACTGTTCACCTTAGATGAAAGTAATATTAAAAACCATATCCCTCTATTTTACTATTGTTAGAAGTTAAAATCCTTGTCTTTGATTTTTTTTTCATGCCAATTAAAATATAATCATGCCAATTAAAACAGTATGCCTGGTGGTGGTAGTGTGGTACAGGTTTCATTAAAATCTCGCCTCCACCCCTGCTCTCCCCGAAAATCATTATAAAATTCTGCATATTGTGTATGGATGGCATTTTTGTCAAAATGGCAACCATTTTTAAGAGAGCTGGCTCATAAAAGATAACTAAATATGCTATTTCTTTTCTTTAATATAAAGTTGATTTAAAATTTTTGACGTAGCAATCAATATACATGACATATTGTAAATGATTTTCAGAAAAGACTATTATTAGTTATTTATCAAATTAGCTTTAAAAACATTAAAATATAATGGAAACAGACGGTTTCATCTGTTAAACACTTAAAGGTCTCATCTCTTTAGTAAACAACCTTTTAAAATATTACCATACCCTCACCACGTTTCTCCTGTATGAGATCAATGAATGCTCTCAGATTTAGTAGGTTCTGATTTAAATCACAATGTTAAAAGGTGAGTGCCACTCATTACTATTAGAAACTAATGTAAGAATAGGTCAAAGTAAAAACTCTTAACAGTTTAAGTTACTCTGCTCAACTGCAGAGTGTAGCGAATTTAGTTGAGAAAGCAAGGACTTGAATTGCAGTTTTTTAATCACCTAGATTAAACACGGCATAAATTGAGTGCTGGTGTTCCTCTAAGACATCAAGGTACATGGAGAGCTTTTTATTCAAAATATTTTAGAAGTATCATTTTTTAAGGCAGAAAATGGAAAGCATGCAAAATTATGCTCCATAACTACCACCACCTATGCTAAACTGTTATAGTTAATCATTTAGGAAATTGACAAATTTTGCTTACCCTTGAAGTGAAGGCCATTTAGGAGAGAAGTTGATGAAAAAATATAGTGTAACCTCTCTCTCTCAGCTGTCTTCCAACAAAAGGACAGTACTGTCTCCTGCACAGTGCCATCCTGGTCTCTGGGTAACAGAATCTCTATATTCCCTTTTTGCCAGATTCTTGCATCTCAATCTTTGGCTGAGACCCAGCCCATCATTGCGTGAAATGAATTACATGAAACTTTTTTTTTTTTTTTGGCTTTTGTTAAAAGTGAGCTGGAAATTGAGGCACAAAACAGAGGCTGATTTAATTCTGCAATTCAGATTTGGGTCAAATTTGCATCTTTGTTTTGGCGGCTTTAGTGTGACTTGAAAAATGTAGTGACAACCCCACTTTTCATCTTAAGGGGACAGTAAATAGTTAAACAGTGGATGTCTCTAACATGTACCTTCAGAATAAATTCTATTAACATTCATTCAAGCATGACAGTCAGTGTATATCAGATATACTATATTATAGTTGACTTGGTGCATACCTATAATACATGGCATATTTTACTTACATTTTTATGTATTAAAGAACCAAAATTATTAAAATCTGAGAGGAGACAAGCTCAGAATAAAAAAAAAAATCAACAGAAGGAGAAAAGCAGTGTTTCCCCCCATAATAGCATGAATAGCTTGTTTGAAATGTAGGTAGTGAATTGAAAGAGAGAGATATTTGTGCCTCAAATTAGAAATCAGACAGATAGAGTACTTCACTACACAAAAAATGTACACACAACCTATAAACAGTAATAAAAATGCAAATACCCCAAGCAGTTCCCATTTTTCATTAATTGAATCCACTTTTTCAAGGAGATCATTTGGTAGTAAAACGCCACCTTTCTTCAAAGCTTCAACCTTACTAAGCAGCTCCGTCTTTTTCGGGTGCCTGATGGACATTTCCACACTGTATCGCTAAAACGAGAAGACAGAAAAAGATATCTTTAGGAAGACAGGATTTCTTAGAAAATCTTTGACTGTAGAGTGTTAAAAGTCTTTGTTTCCGATGAAATTTAGGAGGGAGCTAAACTTAAGTGCCCTGAGTAGTTGCGGAATATTGCCAAAAACAGTTTAAACACTATGATATATATAATATACACATACACAAACATTTGAGATATTGCAGTTAGTTGACTAAGATTTATGCTTTTTTAAAGTTTTACTAGCATAGTTGATCTTTAAATTATTCCAAACAGGAAAATATCTGGCCTAGAAAGATTTACTATTACAGTTAATTTTGTTAGCTAAACATTTGGCTCCAGAGTGCTGCCACCTCTTATCAATGCTTCCAAAGGACCAGTCTCAAAGTAGAACAAATAAAATTATCTTTAAAGCTGATGTGACCATCTTCTTATCCTATAAGTCCAGTGAATTCCCAGTTAACATTTTGTTTTCATTTTTCTTTTAATTAAAAACTCTGTGGAAACCTGGGGGAAGAGGTCCACATAAAGAGAAAAAAGAAAACTAGTGCTTTGGGAATGGTTAGGTTACTAATCTATACTTCTTTATTGATTACTGTAAAATGTCCCCAATCATCAAAGCTGACTACAGAACCCTCACCCCCAATGTACATTGTATTCTGACAAACTGCCAATTGAGTCTGTCCTAAAAGATGTTTTCCTAGAGATAATGTAATTGCATTTAATATGACAGTTATTATGGTGATTCTCTTCAAATAATTGTATTTGGATAACCTGGTGGCACAGTGGTGAAGAGCTCGGCTGCTAACCAAAAGGTCAGCAGTTCGAATCCACCAGCTGCTCCATGGAAACCCTGTGGGGCAGTTCTACTTTGTCCTATAGTGTCACTATGAGTTGGAATCAACTTGATGGCAATGGGCTTATACTTAGAAAGTTCTATATTATGAATGGCTATAAATTACTGTAGCTGTATTTTTAAAATGTATACATAAAAACACCTCTGAGTAGAAAAACTAGATTCTGGTTAAAAATATTAATCATATTTTACATTTTTAGCACATTTCCAAAAGATAATGGCAATCCCAAAACTTCTTTACTTAGGGTACAAAACTAGGTCACTCCGGGCCTTGGTAGCATTGCCCTTTGCACTAAACGAGCTAAGATAAGCATCTTATTAGATATAATAAGGAAAGCTATTGTTTAGGCTAAATCAGCAAGTTCAAAGCATGCTCTACCACCTGGGGTGATTTTATTCAGCTTATAAATATGATATTACATAAAATCCCAAGCTAAAATACAATTGGAAGCAGCTTAAAAGAAAAGAAGGTGTGAAATCAGTTTCGGTTAATAGATCTTCAGCATTTGCATGCATATGTTTGCATACTTTTAGTTTCATATTTTAATCTTTCATTTACACTAAACATGCACATCATTTGTATTATGTAAACTTCTCCAAATGTTAGTCATTTGTGGCTCACAGAACAAAATGTTTTAAATGAGGTGATTTAAAGCATTTCATATTATTAATGAATGTTGATCAGGGTGTCAGAGTATCCAAAATTGCATGAATATGCATAATGAAAAAAATCAACGGTTGCTTTAGAGCTCTTTCAGAATTTGGCTGGTGATACATGGGAAATTCTGATTGTGTTTCCTAATAGCAGGCAATTACTAGGACCACATTACTCCAACACTTAGGAACCAGACTGTCCACTCAAGTTTTCTGGACTCAACACTCAACGAGAATTCTAGAAATACAGATACTGTTTTATTTGTCAGAGTGATGATTGGAGGAGAGGACGATCTGCTTTATGTAATCAGATTTCCATCTAAAAATGATATAGCTGATAAAGATTTACATAATTAATTCTGTAAGACTTTGACATAATACCAGGGGAACCAATATTGCAGGCAGGCAGAAGAATCCCTTCCAAACCCTTTACTTATGCCACATGAATTAATGGACAGAGGGAGTCCTCTGGCCGTGCCACCTGGGAGCAGCCTTGACCAGTTATCATTTGTACTTGTGACATGCTCATCCCCCTTCTTAACCCCAACTTTGAATGGCTCCTACACAGCAGATCAGCCAAGAGAGAAAACAGTTTAGATGTGTCCCATAAAAATGATAGTCTTGTAATAATAAAAATATAAAAAGCAATTAATTTAATTTTCGACATAATAAAATAATTTTCTCTGTGAAATGTGGTACAAATAGTTACTGCAACAGCTATTAGAAAAGGTTATTAAATTTAAAAAGCTTGTCTTTACGTATGCTCTGTCTTTGTCACCATGTAACCTACTGTATAAACAGCTTGACGAAAGACGTGATTGATGGACAATGCCTTCAAACTACAAAAGCTAAGAGAATCCAGTTAATTGTTAGATGTACTGGTATGTGAATGAAAGGCACTAGAATGTCATGTAATTTAAGGTGCAAATATTTATTTTAATTTTTGAAGCACCCTGGTGGTTGAATCTGATATGATTTAGGGCTTAAAGCTGTGTACGTAATAATGTCACCAGAGTTATGTTTTTGTTGATGCTAATAGTTTCTGCTCTTCTCTCTCCAACATCTTTCCAGAAACATTAGAGGGGGAGAATCAACTGCCAGCTCTGTCAGTTCTTGGCCATCCTATCAAGTAGGGCTACTTCATCCTGTGGTGAGAAGATAATTTAATCTTCATATTCATTCCACCCACAGCAGTAAGTGAGCAAAGACTGCCCCATTGTGTCCTATAGTCTGGGGATGTTATGATATAGACTACTCTTCAATAGCCAAAATGAGATTAGCAAAGTTAAAGTCAGATGGCTTTTCCTGAGTGCTAAGGTAAATAAGCATCCAGTATTTAATTTCTCCACAGCACCTGCTGTGGGCCTGTCTAGCCAAAAATAAAATATACTCTATTGAAAGGGCATATTTACATTATTGAGTGTATTTGCTTGGCCAATTCAATTTTGACTAATGAAGCCTCCTAATAGATCTTGTGAATGATCTAAATTAAAGACACAGGCTATTCCTTTTCTAAATACCACATATCATATATATATATTACATTTACATATGGCATATGCAAATATAAGATATATATAATATATATGTTAGAAAAAGAATTAAAGATAACCATGAACACAAGTTTACTGTTTTAACTAAGAACTGAAGAAGTTTTTAGAAAAATTCTAATTCAGTGCTTACTTTTTAAAAGCAAAATGCTAAAACTGAATTATAAAACAAAGCCAGCAAAAACAGGGATTTCTCAATAAATATACTCAGAAATGCATGAAGTCTTGATTGAGATAACTTTTTTTGACAGTTACGCTAAAGGATCCCCCCCCACCAACCTTTTTCTTTCTTTCTTTTTTTTTTTTTTTGTTAAAAATCACACCGAAAATTCTGCCCAAATGGAGACTGGAACAATGCCTTGAAACAGTGTTAATTGTCACCATGGAAACCAGAAGAATAAGCCATTTTGAAACTGGTATAGAACGCACACATTGAGCAACTCAAGCATTTTTCTGCCTCCCTCAATGTTAAAGAACAAGATGCCTTGTCACTGAGAGGTCAGAGAAAGAAAGCATCATGAAAGAGTTGTAGATGCTCACTGTCTAGTAAATAAAAAAATAAAAAATAAACTATCTACAGCTAATGCTGTAAGACTCTACCCAGTGAATCTTTTTGAAATAGAAAGAGCATCAAAAGCTGGCCAGGATTGGGGGATGGATTCCACCTAAGCAAAACTTCAGGGCTATATTATGTGAACCTTGCCCTCAAAGCTCCCTGGGAATTCTGCTGTTGTAATAAAACTTCAGAAGAGGAAAGAAAAAAGGCAGCATGATGGAATTCAAAATAATGCTCTAAAAGCACACAGAGAGATTAAGACATCCATTGTAAGACTTTTGTATGGTGCTTCTGTTGGTTATGCTGAAAAGAGACCAGACATTGCTGAACGGAGAGTGAAGCTTTGGCTACGAGAAACACAAGAATTAAAACACAGCATTTTCTCCATTATTAGAAAGGGGCCGTCGGACTCTGTGTCATCAGGGTTTGAGTATTCACATCTTGCACCATATTGCGTTTAACTGGGTTCATGTTAGGAAAATTAAAACAAGAAAAACGATCTAGTTATTGTAATGACAAGTTTGCATATCTTTCCTGACGCAAAGTAATACAACAAATAGCTGTGTATATAAGCATCACCTCTTTCCCTCCATACGCATATGATAGACAGACACATATAGTCATACAGAGATGGCTGGATAGGTAGAATACACCGAGAAAATAAAATCTATCCTAGTCTACCGACAAGAAAACATATGCTAGGAAAATGCCCAAACACCCAACTACTGGCAAAATTACGTGTGAAAATACACATTTTTGCACAAAAATGCAGTGATGTGTTTGTCCATGACTCTTGCATTGTGTTTTCTGGCTAGTGTTTGCCCTCCTCATGCGAGGCTTCATGGTGGCCCCTCAGCAAGTCCATGCCTAATGCCATTCAATGGTGAACAAAGAGTCTTTTTATACAAAAGTCCAGGGTCCACAGCTCGGCTATACATGCCGAGTGCAGGAATCTGCCAGGGGCCAGTCTCGCCTTCACAGCAGCTCTTGTGCTGCCCTCTTTTTCAGAACACCAGCGTCCGGCATCTCACGACGCACGTGATGTTTCACCTGGAACCAATGTCACCAACGCTTGGGGAAGATGTTCAAGATAAAGAAGAGGGTTCAAACTCAAGACAAATAGTAGTCGTTACTCCTTGCAAACTCCTTGTATTTTACCATTAGCAATTTATGGTGAATAATTGCACAGAGAAATTATAAAGACTCCTACAATTGTCCTTGTAAATTAATAATAGGCTTTCTTGATTGGGATAAATTTGCTGCTGAGCCTTTGGAAAAATTAAAAAGTGCGATGTCATTTAAAATTGCCAGAACCCACACAGCAAATTACATCTGAGGTTAAGAATTGAGTTTTCCCCCCTCTTCTAGCTTATCCATTTGCATGATCTGGAAATCACATTACATTGGCCATGTATTGTTAATTGGACATAGATTGCATTATCTTTAATATAAATCAAACTACAAATATTAAAATGAATTGCAAATTCCCTAATAGAAGATCATAAAACCATCTTTTTTAAAGTATCTCCCATTAATAATTTAATTCCAATTATATCACTCAGAAAACTTAAGTAGGAGACCTGGCAACTTATTCCCCCAATCGTTTCTTTTACATAACAAATACCTAAGCCTTTATTAATAAATATAGCCAGAGCAGAATTTGTTGTTATAGGACAAAAATAAAAACACCAGTAACTAAATACTTTCATGTTAATTTCATGTAACACTAAGTCAGCCTGTCCTGGCCTTCTCCCAAGGGAGAGAAAAAAGTCTCCTACAGAAAAGATTCCCTAAGTTCAAGAACTATTGTGATCATACCCTATAAAATTATGAAATTGATCATTATTATATGAGTTATTTTATAAAAAGGTTCTCCAGGCCCTTGTATTTTTCTACAAATTTGATATCTTTCTGAAGCTTTTGCACGGCCTTTAATGAGTTTATATTAAATATTTATATTGTTTAGGGCATACCCACTACTACCAAAAACAGTTATATTCCCAGCAGTCCCACTGTTTCAGGGAGAGGACTTGATTGATCCTCCTAGCCTGAATTGAGTAGAATGAAAAGAAGCAGTTGGAAAATAGCTGCAATCATTTAATGCAGATGACCTCTGACAGCCTCGCAGCTCTTCTATCTGAACAGAAATTTGCATGGGGTCTCTGTGCAGAGGAACAATGTAACCTAAATGGTAGACAATCTTTATTCTAATGAAGTGGGTGTCAAGGTCAATGTAAAACTGCAATGATAAATGGTGCACCACTAGGCAAGAGAAGTTGCATAGGCATTGTAGTACTTTCACATTAATTGAAGACTGAAATGCGCTGCGTGAAAAGCACAAGCCTCTCTTTTCACCATAATGTGTTAATGTGCCAATGCTGAAATGATTTCAAGATGTTTGTGTGTTGACATGTATCTTATTGCAAAAATAATGCAAATATGGAATTACAGCAAAAAAGTAGACAGTTTTAGAATTTAGCTTTTTTTTCTGGAATAGAATTACAAAAATTGGGAGAAAAAAAAAGTCCCCAAACAACAAACATCCTGACACCTAACGTAATGCCTTTGATCCCCTTTTCTTTTCGTTTTCTATTTAGACATGTCTTTAATTAGTTTTCAACCAACCAACTTTTCATAGAGCCCTTCATTGGGTACTTTCATGCTGAGCTAACTGTAAAAGAGAATAGAGACGAGAAGGATCATTCAAATATTATTTTTTCCCTCATTTCTAAGTTTTCTGCTTAGTCTGCAGTTAAGATCTTGAGGTGTTGCTTGTCCTGATTGAAAATGTACTAAAAAGCCTATGGTTTGCGAAAGAAAATAAACTATTTTCTAGAGTAGGAACTAGTGAAGTATAATCTGGTCGTCTGACATTGCCAAAATGGCTGTACAGCAATTATTACACCATTTCTTCAGTTGATCTAGCAGTTTTGTGGCAGTCAGTATTTTTCATCCTATAAAAATAACGGCAGTAAGCTGCTTTTAAAAATCCAGATCTACTTACGCCTGTGAAGGGAACACTGTTTGCTAATACACTCATTAGCAACCAAGCTTTTTAACTTCATCAATTAAACAGGAAATGGAGTTGTACTATTAGTTTCACAATTTGCAAAATACTGATAAGAGCATATTACTATCCATTTGAGAAATATTTCCAGGCTCAACTTATAATATGTGATAAACTGGTATCATCGTTATGGCTTTTTTTTTTTTTCCTCTGATTCCGGTAGACTCTATGATATGCTCACCTTTCCAAATCTAATAATGCAATTACAGTCACACTAGTCAGGAATGGTCTGTCTGTCTGTAGCCTTGGTGACTAGAAGGCTATTAGTATAATTTACTCGAAAATAAATAGTATCGCTAGTTTGCAACTCTGATGTAATAACAAACTGTCTCAAATAGAAATCAACACTCCTGAAATGGTAATTCAGAGGGAAAAAAAAAATCTCAACACGAAGGAGAATAGTGAAAAAGAAAAAAAAAGTTACTGATGAAACTGTTTAAAAAACTGTACAGCTTCATCTGTGTGTGATTTGTCAGGTCTGAAGCTTTGACGTGCCCAAGGGGCAGACCCCAGCGGGGAGTAGGCTGCCGAGCTAAATAGCTGTGAAAGAAGTCTTAATGTAGGATGGAATTCAAACTAACCTTGACATGACCTCGGGAAAAATATGCAAAAAGTAAAATGAATGCACTCTGCAAGATACATCCTAATTTTGTGGTGGAGCTGGTTAGTTTTACAAACATAACTGAGACCTTAAAAGAAAAATAGAAAGCTAGTAAAAGGGGAAAACTTTGGAATTCAGGCAAAAAAAAAAAAAAAATGTAAGCAGGCATGATGTGTTACTGTGAAGGCATGTGAACCATTTGGAAACAATCCAAATAAAAACCCACACTGAACAATATTGTTGTCAGCCTGTCTATTCAGGAAAATTGTTTTTTTTAGCTTGAATATAAATGACACAAAGCCAAGATTACATCACTGCATTACAAAGTCTGTTGTGGCTTTTAGCTGAACAAGCCCCATGGCTCTATTGGTTTAGGACAGTAATTCAGTAAGGAGATTTTAATGTGTTATTTTTTCCTCCAGTGTCAATAATAAATAGAGGAATTGAAGGAAGAAATATCATGGATGCTTTTGATCTGTATTTGATAAGCCAAACACAAGTTTTAGTTGATTGATTGAGATCTGATTTTGCTTTATGAGAAATGTTGCCTGTTTTGAAGTGATCGGCTTAGTACGAAGGCATTTACTCTAGTTTTCTGGCCAAGAACTGGCTAACTCACTGGATATATGGAAATTTTAATTGAGTGTCAACTTGGGTAGAAATTCAATCCTGTTACCTTCTCAATGCAATTTTGTAGTAATACCAGTTATTTACTACACTACTAACCAGATTTTAAGCATAATTAAATTGCTAAGAACATACACCCAAAATCCAATGACTTAAATCCCTACAGCAAGGATGTGAATTTCTGGATCAGGTCTATGTGCTTCCATTAGATTTTCATAAGCATGAAGTAAGCAGATGGGTGCAATCACTTAGAAGCATAGAAGCACAGGGAGTTTTGCTGAGAACCTGTTGAACAGCCATATGTAAAGGTAACTGCTTTAATGGATACTATTAGGCCAAAAAACAAAAAAAAAAAAAAATTTTTTTTTTTAATTAGGCCAAAGGGCTCTTCTTTGGCCCAGTCTTATTCAGTGTTTTTACTAATGGCATGAATAAGTAAAACATGCATATGGCATGTTTTTCAGATTACCAGATTATACTAATCTCATTTATCAATAAAGAATAATAAATATTTTAGCTCCGAGAGCATAAATTCAAATTCTTATAGTTAATGGTATGCTAGGAAACAGGCTCTCTGGAGAAATTAAAAATCCCTGACTTGTAGTGTTTGCTGATTTTCCTGGTATAAATACTCCCACCGTAGCAGATTCTAAACTACCAATAGTTGTTACTGCTCGAGAAATTCCTTAATGTTTAACAATTGGCTCTCACAAGCTAGGACTAGCCAGTTCCAGCACACCACTACCTAACAGGTAATGTAAAGGAGTTGATTTGGGAAAGGATAAGTCTTCTATCTGTCATAGTCTAATTATTACTACTATCAGGAAAAAATAAAAATATTTTCTCTACTAAAATAAAAACAATGCATAAATGTGATGACTACCAAAATTAGATCTCTTGTCTCAGTGAGACAAGAGGGAGTAGTGTGGACTGTGGATGATGAGAGAGATCAGAGAGAACGTGCCCCACCTAAAAGGGGCAACCAGCCCTTAGTTCTACCAACTGTTTTCATGCAGGAATACGGTTTCAGTATGGCCAGGTGTATTTTTTAAGAGAAGCCATAAATACATATTTTTATGTGGAATCTAATATTTTTTAAATGTTGCATTACAACTTTTTAACACTGTACAGGCCAAACTATGTCTTCTGAGCAGGATCTGAATCTGCAGGCAACTACTTCACAACTCTATTTGAGATGATAATATTAGACTTTAAAGGGAACAAGACAGGTTGGCATAATAGATCAAATCAAAGGAGGAGAAATACACATTTTCATACTTGATAATGCAGTTAATTACTGAACCCTTTTCTATCACCTCCCCCACCTCAAAAAAAAAAAAACTCTGAATTAAGAATGGAAGCGAAAGAAGGACCAGAATTGCTGGCCTGATAGAGACTAGAGAAACCCTGAGTGTATGGGACACTCTTTTAGCTCAGTAATGAAGTCTCTCCCGAGGTTCACCCTTCAGCCAAAGCTTATAAAAAAAAGCCCATAAAACAAAACAAGACTAAAGGGGCACGCCAGCCCAGGGGCAAGGACTAGAAGGCAGGAGGGGACAGGAAAGCTGGTAATAGGGAGCCCAAGGTTGAGAAGAAGGAGTGCTGACGTGTCGTGGAGTTGTTAGCCATTGTCATAAAACAGTATGTGTACTAATTGTTTAATGAGAAACTAGTTTGTTCTGTAAACCTTCATCTAAAGTGTAATAAAAAAATTTGATCTCTCAACAGAAAAATTACAAGAGCAATGTCAATTAAACATACAAAGTGGGGAAAAAAAAAAAAAAAAACAATGGAAGTGACTAGGCTTCAGTATGAATCAACAGACAATGGAAATACAGAGCCTAAGAAAAGCAAACATGTATTTCGGGTTGTATTGAGATAAAGGGTCAAAAATAAGAAAGCTAATAAATGTATCAGTTTGACTGTGATCTGCTAGCCCCAAACCTGGATTCTTGGTTCTGGTTGAGTTCTATTTTCCAAAAGGGACCTAGACAATGAATTACATGCCAAAGGAGAGCACTCAAGGAAGGGAAAAGACTCAACACCTCTGTAAGGGGCAAGCTATTGAAGGAGCTACACGTACTCAGCCAAGAGGAAAATAAGATTTGGAGGTGATGGAAGAGAGGGAATGACATATCAGCAAGCTATGGAATATCTGGAGACGTTTTACATTAAAAAATTAATTGTTTTCATCTGACTTCAGAAGTCAGGCTTGGGATCAACGGCTGAAACATGAGTTCATACAAAGCATGGGAGAGAATGAATTCCCATGCACCTGAGGTGTTTAGGCAGAGATGAGAAGTCTACCTGGTTGGGATATTTTATTGGATAATGGGACATTGGATGAGGACTGGCCTAGGCAATAGAGTCTAAAGCTCCTCTCTGTTTTAAAAAAGCTGAGTTCTTTTGTTTGGGCCTACATTTGCAACAACCAGCCATAACAATCACATTATTCTGGAGAAAACTGAAAACACAAGGCTGAAAAACACCAAGTAGAGGTGAAGCTGTCACTTGCTGGAACAAAACCTGGATATGAGTTTCCCACAGTTTCAGAAACCTGAAAGAACAACAGAGCAAAGATACAACCACATAAAATGTAAGCAATAAAATCTAAACTCAAGTAAGGACATAGAGAACCAAAAGAAGGGGCAAGGTTAACTAAAAATTTTCAATCAATCTTCAATCCATACTACTTTAGAGAGGCATTTCATTGAGTCTGAGGTATTGAATGATATCTTTCAGGTCTTTTTACTTGATAAACATAAGAGAGTTCTATTGCAGGATATATGCAGTTACACCCATTTTTCAACAAGGTCCTTCCTATAGATTTTTTTTTTCAAAGACATAAACTTCACAAATGCTACTCACAAAAATTTCCTGCTATAAATACAGACCTTTCTCCAACAGACACCTAAGAAATGTCCTATAATCCTTTTTGCCAGCAGTGTGGGCATAATGGTAAGCTCTCCTTCATGCTATGAAACGCCATAGTTTGCTAACTCTACACATCTTGATGGGTTTTCTGTGCTTTCCAGTGCACTTCAGTGACGATGTGGATCATTTCCATTATACGTCATGACTACCCTAATTACGGTTTTGTTACGATGTACCATATCAGGACTGTCGTGATGTCATGTCAGCACAGAGTAAGAATAGTTAGGCAGTCACGTAATTTCTTTTAGAGTATGCAATGTAGAATGGAAAAGAGACATGAAGAGTAGCAATTAATGTACCGTAACTCAGTTTTCCTTTTTAAAAATATCATCTCTTTTGTATTTTCATCCCCTAACCTAAATAAAACAACTCCAAAACAGCTATTTTCATTTAACTGGGCATGTCTACATAATTTAAAACTTTTTTTAAAAAATGAAGCAAAATAGTATTAAGAAGACAAGAAATGGAAAACTTCCGACGTTAGCTGTTCTCCACATACAGTAAGAGTGAGATTCACCTAACATATGATACAAGAAATCCAGTGAAATTTAAATGTAGTAAATTAAAGTCCACAAAAGGCTTGCTATCATGCAAACTTCAAATGCACTGAATTTTTCAGTCTTCCCTGTGATCTCTTGTGTAGACAGAGTACTTCTTCCTGCCCTATCCCTACAACTCGATTGACTAGCCATGGCCTAAAAAAAACTATGATAATGAAATGAGATAAAGCATTGCTCTCCGTATTTATTTTCCTACAGTATGACCATAAATATTCACTTGCCTTTACTCTAGCTGCCAAAAACTATGCACTCAAATGTCTGCAAAAACAGAAATCTATTTATTTGTCTTGTAAATTTGAAGAATAAACTCAAGATATGAAGGCTATGCCTTTTTTGGTCAACCATGGAGGACCTTGAATATTTGAGGCCTTCAGAAAACACTGAATCAATGAATAGTTTCTCAAACTAAGTGATACTTGAGCTGCTGTTCATTGTCTTAATAGACAATCATAGGAGAACTTACAAGCTTATCTTTATAGCTGAATTACAGGCCTTCAATGCAAGTATTTATAATGGAAATGCTGATGAAGCCTAAACTATGAACGTGTATGGCTGTGTAGCAGCAGCCATTTCAAATATATCTATATTTTTAGCATTAGGAGGCACCAAGTTCGTTTAAATCTGGACTTTTTTTTCCACAATTGCAAGTAATGTTAATAGCACGCTGTGAACGTTAAAGCTAAGTGTGCAATGTCAAAATAGATTGAATCTCTCTGAAAATTGGAAATTCAGGCTTTTCAAACGTAATCCAGATGTTTGGCTTTTATTCAGATTTCAAGAAAGCGGGAACTAATATGATATAAAATTCATACATGCATATTTCATTAGTGCCTTTTGTATCGCTGAATTAAACATTCTGAAACGTGCTTTTTCCAAATCACATAGAGTTTTAAACCAAAGCAGTTGCCAAGATGTTGCGCACCTCAAAAACAATGCCAAATTAATTTCATAAGGAGGCTATATGATTCTTATGTTAACTCTGTTGAAAAATGATTCTTCAAGAAGAATATCTTGCTCCATTGTGGTTGATCAAAAAGGTGTTACTGGAAAACACAGTGACTTAAGAAATTTACAAGAATCAGTGCCCAAATGAAGGCTGAAGGCACTATCCCCCTTATTGTCATCATCATTAGAGTATCTTTTCAAATTTAGTACAAATGGACCTCACCAGGGACTATGGACTCCAGGGTTAAGTAGTTGTGTCTGTATCCAAAACTTGTCATGTGATGGAAGGTGTTTAGACAGAGACCATCATAGCGTTTCCAGGGTTGTCCACTCCCAAAACACGATGAAAATGCCATCATGCTTTTATGTGTTCTCATCATGACTTTAGAAGCCATGGTGGCACAGCGGTTAAGTGATACAGCTGCAAACCAAAAGGTCCGCAATTTGAATCCACCAGCTGCTCCCTGGAAACCCGACAGGGCAGTTGTATTCTATCCTATAGGGCTGCTATGGGTCGGAATTGACTCGATGGCAACAGTAACTATGACTTTATTTTTGTATGGTGTTTTTAACTTTTCAAAGTGTGTTCACATCTATAATCTCAATAGATCCGATGCCATGGGATTTTTTGGGGTGGCTGCCTAAGTCCCTGTATAGAAAAATATTTGATGCCTTAGGTCAATTTTGAGGTTGTCTCTGGTGCCTTCACTTCAGATGAGGACAAACGTGGTTTCAGAATTAGGTAAGCCCCAGCAATGGGTGTATAAGGCCAGGGACCATGTATTATTCACCGTAGCATTTAGCATTATGGCTTAGGTGTATCAGGTAGTTGTGAAATATTCATTTGAACTTCCCCCAAAAGAGAGATAAGGTGGGCCTATAACAGCTGCTGAACTATATGCCAGAGATAGTGTAAGTGCACAGAAATGAGCAAAGCGTGTTGCTTATTTACCTTTAAACTTCTTTCTCAGTGAAAAATTTACTTGGTCAGAACATTTAATGTAGTAAATATTATTCTCAATTTTCAGATAGAACCATGAGCAAATCTGGTTGGTCAAAAATGGATGGCACGAAAAAAGCTCCTATCAATTGTATCGAGAGAAAGAGAGAGAGGTGACAGAAATTCTTTAATTATCTTATGAGGCAGTGTTTTTCGGCACGAGAACATTTGATCAGATACAAGATGCTGAATCTTAATTCCAACTCTAAGACCAGTCCGCTAGAGACCTAAAAACATTTCGGCTATAGTCTCCCTTTTTGGTTTCTTTGGGGTACCTATTTACCAGAGGGAGGGATTTTAAGAAAATACGTTTCAGAGATTTCAGGCTTTAAGCTTTAAGCACTGTTTGTTGCTCCAGCCTCAGAAAGCCTGCCTGTCATTTCAACGGATTGTTCTCTTTTTTGTTCTCTTATGGCAAGCCCATGGGGAAAGTTTGTGATATCACTTCTGTCTTACAGATTAAAAATTGATACATAGAAGCTAAGTGACTTGCCCAAGGTCAGTAAGACACTGATAAAACCCCGAAATAGAATTTTTCAGGAGGAATTTCCGCTTAGCTTGCTAGGCTATGCTATTGCTCTTGAAAATGCATCTTTAGATCTTAGTGTAGAGGTCTGAAGAAATTCATGGGCCCTTGTTTTTTTTTTTTTGGAATAATAGTGTAAATAAGGCCAAGAATGCTATTCAAAGTGACTTTGGAGTGGCCAAAACACACTTAACCCCACCTTGTTGCCTTCATAGCAGGATTCACTTTGGTGTAGGCTCATCTCCCAAACCTCCACAGAGTTCTGATAGTGTGAAGTTGAGGCTAGAAGGGCTGATAGGAGAGTTCTTGGTGATGGTCATGCCTTTTGCTTAGAATGATGCCTTAAAGAAGCTCTGGAATACAGGTGAAATTTATTGGTGTAAGACCATTCAGAGAAAACCTCCCTTGTGAGAACTGCTTTTGAGCATTTTCCAAGCTATGTAAGGAACTCCACCATAAACAGTCAAAGAAGTTTGTTAGAACAGTTCCACCAAGGAGAAACATTGTGTGTGTGTGTGTGTGCGCACGTGTGTGTGGCATGTGTACGGCTAATTATGAGAGTGATAAGAGTAAGAAAAAAGAAGTAGTCAAGATTTGGGAAACAAAATGAAGAAAATGCATAGATGGATCGAGGTAAGGTAATAAGTAATAAAGGAAATTATAAAGGTTTTGGCAGATAGAGGAAACAATGAATGACCAGTCTACAGAGACTAAATCATAAAAGTTACACAAAAAATAAACAGCACTGCAGAAGAAGAAGGAAATCACAGTTAGAGAAGGTGAATGGCTTCTCTGAAATTAGCAGATGGAGAAAACATGGTGATGACTGCATAAAGCTTGAAAGAATTCACTAAGGAGATTGGAACAAAAAGGGGCTGAAATATGAGGATGTGGCCATTTAGCACAGCTTACAGCAACAACAATGGACAACTTTTCAAGAAGAAATAGTTACTAAAACCTGTGGGTTCCAGGATTTTCCCTAAGTACCATGGAAAGTAAGGCCCTCTACACTGAGCATTATCAGTCCTGTGATTGTTACTTCTGCCTCTGTTCTGATATTGCTCACTACATGATCCCAGACAAGTCATTTCTCATTTCCGTGGACATGCCATCTGTAACATAGGGACAACGACGCACTTGCCACTTATCTACCATGGATATTTAAAAAAGCAAGTAGCTAATGTTTCTAAGAGATTTCAGATCTCTATGCAAAATGTACCATTAAAAAGCTGAGGGCTGGGGACCATGGTCTCAGGGGACATCTAGCTCAATTGGAATAACATAGTTTATTTAAAAAAAATGTTCTACATCCTACTTTGGTGAGTAGCTTTTGGGATCTTAAAAGCTTGTGAACAGCCATCTAAGATACATCTGCTGGTCCCACCCTGTCTGCAGCAAGGGAAAATGAAGAAAACCAAAGACACAAGGGAGCAATTAGTCCAAAGGACTAAGGGACCACAACTACCACAGCCTCCACAAGGCTGAGTCCAGTACAACTAGATGGTACCTAGCTACCACCACCGACTGGTCTGACAGGGATCACAATAGAGAGTTCCAGACAGAGTGGAAGAAAAATGTAGAACAAAATTCAAACTGACACACACACACAAAAAGACCCGGTTTGCTGGTCTGACAGGGACTGGAGAAATCACATGAGTATGGCCCCTGGACACCCTTTTTAACTCAGTACTGAAGTTACTCCTGAAGTTCACCCTTCAGCCAAAGATTAGACAGGCCTATAAAACACATGTAATACATGTAGTTCAACCATTTATGTGAGAATAAATGGGCTCAAAAGCAAAGACGAGAAGGCAGGAAGGGACAGGAAAACTGGGTGAATGGACACAAGGAACCCAGCATCAAGAAGGGGAAAGTGTTGACACATAGCAGGGCTGGCAACTAATGTCACAAAACAAAATGTTTATTAATTATTTAATGAGAAACTAATTTGCTCTGAAAACTTTCTCCTAAAGCACAAAAAAAAAAAGACCTCTGACATAACTTTTTTCCTATCTTTTTATGCCACTAGTATGTATATTTGTGTATATATCTTCTCTTTGGAAACCCTGGTGGTGTAGTGTTTAAGTGCTACAGCTGCTAACCAAAGGGTCAGCAATTCAAATCCACCAGGTGCACCTTGGAAACTATATGGGGCAGTTCTACTCTGTCCTATAGGGTCACTATGAGTTGGAATCAACTCGATGGCACTGGGTTTGGTTTTTTTATCTTCTTTTTACTAAAGGAAACACTGAGTCTAGGATTCAGTGTTCAATAGAAAGAAATAAAACCTTACCTTTTATTGTCTTTGACTGAGTACCTGGATGAAGCTATTATGATTTGCCACTTGTTTCCTAGTCTTTCCCAGTGTGTCTCCTCGATTTTGGTGGAGTCCCAGGAGCATGTCAAGCTAATGCCCAGATCTGAGAATTTTTCCCCATGTTGCATTCTTCTGTGATACACCCATCTCTGCGCTACTTATTTAAATTATATCCAGCAAGGTCAAGCTTAAATCTTTCTTCCATAAACACTTTCTAAGAAAACTATCACTTATTTTTTGTACAACACAAACTTGCTATTTTTGCTATTATTTCACATTTTTTGGGTCTTTTCTGAATGAATTATAAATTACTTGAGAGTAAAGATGCTTTTCCTTTCCTTTTGTTCTCCACAGCATACATTAATACTAGACAAATGCTTACTGGTTCATCCTCATATAGTCACTAGTACCAAAAAGAATCATTCTGTATTCAAAGGTGGAATTATTAGACCGTTAATTCCTAACATATGTGTTAGTACATGTGGATGTATGTCATTTTAGAAATATATGTGAGAAAATACAGTCAAGGTAGGAAATGTCTTTGTGCTTAGACACAGAAAGTGATGCAAATGTTATAAATTATTAGTTGGTTTTGATACCAGTTAATGTAGTTTGTAAGGTGGAAAAACTTGTAATCGATTTTTCCTCTAGCAACTATGAATCTGCCTTCAACCATACATTCTCCAGAGAAGCAGACCCAGCAGGGAATTTGGAAATTAGAGTGATTGCTTGTCATTGGCTCTCCAGGGTAGATTTTGAATTCAAACATGATTCTGTTCTTTACCAAAATGCCCAAGGGACCCTTCAGGTCCTTTCCTCATAGACAGCTAAATGCCTTTAGCCATATTTACCATGACATCCAATGTGACAATTCAAATACAAACCAGTGATGTGCGGACCACAATACAAGCAGAAGGTAAGAACAGGTTGTTCACATGATAGGAAATGATCCATTTTCAATGGAAATATAAGTGCATATATATTGTTCTATGCTGTGAAAAAATTTGAGAGGCATTTGGTAATTTGCCAAAAGAAAAAGTTAAGGAAATTAAAAGTGTAGAAAATAAGACGTTAAAAGGAAAGCTGAACTTCTTTGACAGATTTGGCAAATGACACTGCAGAGAATCCAACTGAAGAGTTATCTACCACTGAATAAAAGTGAAATGAGAAGGGAAGGGTCTAAGAAATATTCATGAAACAGGTATTTTTGACTACTACCTGAAATGAACCAAAACCAGGGTGGTAATTAGAAATTATACATGTCTCATGGCAGATTTTAAAAATATATTTACCCATGAGGCTGTTCTATTTACCTCTGAAATTGAGTTCCTAAAATTCTGATTTTGCCAGATTACTTTAAGGCAAACTCAATTACCAAATGAAACAATCTTAGTTTTTGTTTGTTTGTTTTTTTAACCAAAGAGGGAATATTGAATTTGGAATGGAACTTAAAGTCATCCAGAACTTCCTGTCACTTTACAGATGAACAAAATGAGATCTGAGAGGTAAGAGTCATTGCTAAGGAAGAATATGTCTTCTTCTCTAGTTCCTTCTCACATAGCCTCCCAATCTTCCTTTCCTAACATCGACCTTTCGCGAGGTTTAAATACAAAGTCAAGGACACCTCGAAATGGGGTCTATAGAATAAAACAGCATAAAGAAACCGGGGCTTTAAGATGAGGTCCACCCATTTCCTTCAAGAGAAATTAGTGCCACATATTAAGATCTGAGCTTCGGTGAGTGGCTTTAGTCTTTACCTGAATAAACATCAAGATCCGTTAACTCTTCTAGTATACACACGAGGGTAGAACTGAGTCCCGGTAAATCTATTAGGTTGATAAACCAAGCTTTGTTATTATAGTTTGGGGTGTGTGTGGGTATTTGTATGTAAGTATGCATTTAAATACTTTGTTTTTACCATTTAACTGTTTCTAACTCTGATTTAGAATTCATTTTCCTACAAGGTCAAGGTGAATTTATTTATGTTTCAGAGCCAAACATGAAATGTAGGGTCCATAGAGCCGCTTCAGAGCAGTAAATCACGAGCGACATGCTAATAGGAGAATAATGACAGCCAAAGTTGAAAGAAGTGTCCAAGATCCACTTTCTTCTGCTTTCCTTTGGGTCACACACGCACAATAGAGTATAGGAGGCCACCTGGTGGTGAAATGGACCAATTAACCATTTAATGCTACACTGAAAAGGAAGCAAAACGGGCAGGGTTGTAACAAACGGAAAACTAGAACCTAGAGCAAAATAATGATAGGTAACAGGTATTATCTTATTAAAATACAGCAGACAGGAAATTTAACTGGGAAACCATTAAAGTATGTAGAACAAATTTATGTTCCTAAAGTGTTGCCATAATAGTTAATAATTTACACCAGGGATTGGCAAACTTTTTTAGTGAAGTGTTATATAGTAAATACTTTAGGCTTTGACCATACAGTCACTGTCAAAATTACTCAACTCTGCCATTGTGTGTAAAAGCAGCCATAAACAATTTGCAAACAAATGTGCCAGGCTGTGTTCCAATAAAACTTGATTTACAAAAACAGGTTATTGGTTAGATTTGGCCAACAGGCCATAGTTTGCCAACCTCTGATTCTGCATTACATATTGGGTATGTATTATTTACCAAGCACCGAGTTGAATCCCTTAGATACATTATCTCATTCAATCCTAACAATGAATTTCCAAGGTGGGTGCTATTATCCTCATTTCACAGGTTTGAAAACTGAGGCTTAAAATTTTTAAATAATTTGCTGGGAAATGTACTAAGCTCCTTCTAACTGAGAAATGCTTTGTGCAGCCTCATTGCCATTTTTTTCTCTGTGATTGCAGACACTTGTTCTGACCCTCCCTCCCATTTATCTTGCAGAGGCTGCCTGCTTTCAGCTTCCCTTGATGGTGACTTTGCTCCTGTTTCTCTGTCTCGCATTCCCCTGAAATTTTGTCTGTCTCTTACCATCTCTTTCTCTATCACTTCTCTTAGTTTAAAACCTTTATGTCAGTTTTCATCACAACAGATGTAAGCAAGCATGGAAAAGAGACAAAAGCAATGTATTAAAAATAGATAGCCAGATATACAACAATAAGCCAAAGAAACTGTCATTCTGTGTATGCTCCAAATGGAATGTAGGCCAAAAACACTATGCTCTATCTTACATAAATAATATATTATGCATCCACTGGGAGAAGCAGCAGCTCTGGCCCTAAATGGAAGGAGAATTTATTGTCAGTTTTTATATCATTTTCTTTTTTACCTCTATTTTTTTTTTTTTTCTAAGTATATACTATAGGTTGTACCATCTCAGACAGGACACGTTCCTCTTACAAACCACCCATGAACTATTTTATTAATGTCAATAAGAGAGAGTTGAGAAATCTGATGGAGAAATCCATGGAGCTTGCTAACCAAAAAAACCAAACCCACAGCCGTGGAATCAATTTCCAACTCACAGCGACCCTATAGGACAGAGTAGAACTGCCCCATAGGATTTCCAAGGTTCTAAATCTTTACAGAAGAAACAGACTGCCACTTTCTCCTCCTGTGGAGTGGCTGGTGGGTTGAAACTGCTGATCTTTTGGTTAGCAGCTGAGTTTTCTAACCACTGCACTACCAGGGCTCCTTGGAGCTTGTTAAAGCCCCTCAAATATATGGGTTTACTGGCAGTCTCTCCATATTAGCATATGCTCTTCTACAAAAGAGGACAGAAGTGGTTTCAGTTAGGTGGAATGTAGGCAAAACTGAAATAAAGAATTTCAATTTTTTTCTTTTAAATTGAAACAAAAACACTGCAAAAGCTTGCAGTGAAAAAGAAATGTAACGATACAGAAAGCAGAGAGAAGAGGTTTAATTCCAGAGCAGGGATTCTGGCCAATATGACAATTAGAACTAACAACGGAAGGGATTTACACTAGATAGAAGGAGACTTTCAGGGCAAGGAGAGCTATTAAACATTTTAATGGGAGGTTGTGGAATTCCCTTTGGAAAGATCTTCGATGGAGGACAAATTCTCTCCTATCTCGAACGGGGAAAAGAAAAAAAAAATCCTTGAAAGAGAAGGAATGAAATAAAGGTATAAAGGTCCTTTCAAGGTCACTTGTAATCCTGAAACGCCAGGTAAAATTCTCACTTCCCATAGTAGAAAACACCTTAGAGATTCATTTTGAAATATTTGGGACAAAACAGTCATTCAGCAGATGATTCAGTTCAGAAAGTATTTATGAAGTTCCAACTATTACCTAGTCCTGGGGGAATGTCCACCCTGGCAGGGCACAGTCAGCAGCGGTGTGGGCAAAAAAAAGTGTGGGCAAGGGACAGTGAATTTCCTGAACTTTGTGTGCTCAAAAATCCCATAAGAGCTGGCTGTCACGTGAGATTTCTGGCATTACTCATGGTATCCCTGGATCTTTTTGTAAACAGAAAAGGCTTCTGACAGTATTTCCACACTTTCTTTTCCTAACTCAAACTTGGACGGATAGAGCCTTGTGAAACTATCATAAAAACATGGATTATAAAATGCTAGCCAAATATGAATTCTTCTGCTATATTCCCATGTTATAGAAAAATATTTCGATTAGTTCAACTCTAAATATTATTTTTATTTAAGTTTGAGTGGCTTATAAAAAAAAACTGTGTTTCACAGAATGGGTCCCTTGGCTTCACCAGGTAGAGGTGAGTGATGAAGAAGACACAACAATCACGCAGAGAGAAACATTCGTGATGCATATTTTCAAATCTCAGCATGTCCCAGCTGAGGGAAGTTGGGGAGGAGGGACAAAGTTGTGTGCGAAGACCGTAGACCCAAAAGGTGGACATAAAAAGGAGCAAGAAGAGAATTTTCCACAAAATTCTACCATGTTCTAATTTTAAATGGTGTATTTTTAACCTTTTCTTTATTGCTTAAAATCATTAACCCAGAAAAGATCAAACCCTTTGCCATCAAGTTGATTCCGATTCATAATGACCCATAAGACAGTAGAACTGCCCCGTAGGGTTTTCGAGGAGTGGCTGGTAGATTCAAACTGCTAACCTTTTGGTTAGTAGCTGAACGCTTAACCACAGCGTCCCCAGGGCTCGTAAAATCATTAGAGCTCACAATTAATCATTTAGTAAAAAAAAAAATATATATAATAAACAACCATATAGGAGGATTATTTTAAATATTATGAATAATGTAAATTTTTTTAAATGAAGGGGTAGGGGAATGTTTCAAAACTATATTTCAGCCATCTCCTGGCATTATAACAATGGAATTTAGTTTTTAAATTTCCATCTTCTGAATTAGTTAGTTACACCTTTATAAAGATGAGCCAATCTTTCAGTGATGCTCGCTCTTTCTCCCTCTCCCTTTCCTTCTCCCTCTCCCTAGTCATGATGGACTTGGATTAAACAGGCTGCTGAGTCCAGGTGTCTCATTGTTTTTCCTCACTCCCTCTACGATTACATTTGTAGAAACATACAATCATCCAAAGTCAAACCTTATTTTCTACAATGATCATGTCATAAACTTTCCTACAAACTATGGTATGAAGGCCAACTGTATTGATATACCTACTATTTCTAATGACTATTCATTTTCACCTAAATCTGTTATTCTATTTTTAGATTTTGCACTTGCACGGTACATGTTATCCTCATATATATAAACAATCATACTGGCATGTGTTACACAATCAAGAACACATGGTTTCAAAGGTTGGAGACTATCCATGGGATTAGTTGTACATTTCTGTACCATTTATGTCTCAGACATGGATGTCTGTGTCCCTCCTTCCAATCTCTTCCCCTCCCATCCTCTTTCTTTCTCCCTGGTATCAATCTGGCCAAATCCAAGTGTCCTGAGCATTAAGAATTGCTCTTATCATTAGCCATTACAGAAATGCAAATCAAAACTACAATGAGATACCATCTCACCCTGATGTTATTGACACTAATCAAAAAAAGAAAAAAATAATAACAAATGTTGGAGAGGCTGTAGGGAGGCTGGAACTCTTGTGCACTGCTGGTGAGAATGTAAAATGGTACAACCACTATGGAAAATAATATGGCACCTCCTTAAAAAGCTAGAAATAGAAATACCATACGATCCAGTAATCCCACTCCTAGGAATATATCCTAGAGAAGTATGAGCTGTCACATGAATAGGCATATGTACACACATGTTCATTGCACACTATTCACAAGAGCAAAAAGATGAAAACAACATAAGTGCCCATCAACGGATGAATGGATAAACAAATTATGGTACATACACATAATGGAATGCTACACAATGATAAAGAACAATGATGAATCTGTGAAACATCTCACAACATGAATGAACCTGGAAGGCATCATGCTAAGTGAAATAAGTTAATCACAAAAGGACAAATATTGTATGAGACCACTATTATAAACACCCAAGAAAAGGTTACACACAGAAACAATCTCTGATGGTTATGAAATAGTAAACAACTGTTAACTTTGGTGAATGGAAAGACAACACACAATATAGCAGAAGTCAGAACAACTTGACCAAGACAAAGCCACAGAAGCTTCCTAGACACACTCAAAAAACTTGAGGAACCAAGTTACTGTGGCCTGGACCATGGTCTTGGGGGACGTATAGCTCAAATGGCAAGCACAGTTCATAAAGAAAATGTTCTATATTCTCCTTTGGTAAGTAGTGTCTGGGGCCTTAAAAGCTTGTGAGTGGTCATCTAAAATACATTTGTCCCATCACGTTAGGAGTAAAGGAGTAAAGGAGAATGAGGAAAACCAAAGACACAAGGAAGATATCAGTCCAAAGGTCTGAGAGACCACATGAACCACAGCCTCCACCAGCCTGAGCCCAGAAGAACTAGATGGCACATGGCTACCACCACCGATAGCTCTGACAGGGACCACAATAGATGGTCACAGACAGAGCAGGAGAAAAATATAGAACAAAATTCAAATGCACAAAAAAAGATCAGACTTGCTGATCTGACAGACTGGAGGACCCCTCAAGACTCTGGCCCCCTGGCCCCCGGACACCCTGCTAACTAGAGCTGAAGCCACTCCCGAAGTCAACCTTTCAGCCAAATATTAGACACCCCTATAAAACAAACAATTACACACATGAGGAATTGCTTCTTAGTTCAATCAAGTATACGAGACCAAATGGGCAACATCTGCCCAAAAGCAAAGATAAGAAGGCAGGAACGGAAAGGAAATCTAAACAAATGGACACAGGGAACCTGGGGTATAAAGGAAAGGGGAAGAGTGCTGACACATTGTGGGGATTGCAACCAATATCACAAAACAATTTGTGTATAAATTTTTGAATGAGAAACTAATTTGTACTGTAAACTTTCACCTAAAACACAATTAAAAAAAAATTGCCCTTATCAAGGCTTTGAACTGGTTCATTCTGGTTCCAACCCCTGTTGAGAATTTGCATTTCCAGCCCCAGATACACTGAATCAGAATCTACGTTTTAACAAGATCCCCAGGTGATTCTC
Source organism: Elephas maximus indicus (assembly GCF_024166365.1). Classification (NCBI taxonomy): domain Eukaryota; kingdom Metazoa; phylum Chordata; class Mammalia; order Proboscidea; family Elephantidae; genus Elephas; species Elephas maximus. The sequence continues at coordinate 45,079,829 of NC_064828.1, read as the reverse complement.
ACGTGCAATAAATTTTGAGAATCACTGCTCTACTAGCGGTTCTCAGAATTAGTCCCTAACCAGCAGCATTGGCATCACCTGGGAACCTGTACAAATGCAAATTCTCACTAGGGGCTCAAACTGGAAGGAGTCCTGTTAGAAGCCCTGCTCTTCATACACTTTGGTTTTTGTTTTTGTTTTGATATGCAATATAAGAGGAGGCCATAAACTTCGAGACTTAATTACCACAAAATAAAGTAGGATTATTTTCTTGAAAATGTAATGAATTGATAGCATGGCTCTGATTAACAGAGTTTAATTAATAGGTTATTGAAGAAGCCCTATTGGAAGTACATTTTCCAGTATATGATTACTGAGTTTCTATTATGTACCAGGCACTGTGCAAGGCACGGGAGATAAATCAGTAAACAAACCAAACACAAACTCTGTCTTTTTGGAGCTTGGAATCTAGCAAAAATGGTAATGATTTGCCTTCAAATTTAGCCTGTGAGGTCCAAATATATCATTATTTTAAAAAAATACGTATATAATCAATAACAGAGTACTTGCAACTAAATTCTTCCCAATGCAGGCTCTCTCAGGGAGGAACTTGTGAGTATTGAAAGGGGTAATACTATTGTAATGAAGGTAACAAAATCCAATATGCCAAGATTTACAACACAGAAATATGCTCCAGACTGAAACTTGGCATATATGAGGGATTTTTCATAGTTATTTATATGTGCATGATTTAAATGTCTTGGGACTACCAGCACGTCTGGTCCAAAGAGTCTGGCTTCACCTAAATTCAATCCTGATGAAAGATTTTTGTTTTTGTAATTAAACAAGCTAATACTTTATATACTTGTATGTGCGTGTGTACACATGTACATGTGTGTGCCTAAACACACACACACACACGTCTTTTACAAAGTCTCAAGTTTTCAATGGCTAAAACGAGATGACAAAGGAGAATATCACAGATCACAAATGTCTATGAGCGTATGGAATCAACTACTTAGGAAAGCTGCTGAAATAACAAGTTCAGATGAGTTTCAGGGGTGTATAGATATCCTTCTGGAGAGAGGCTGGAGCTCTGTGACCTGGGAAGGTTTCAAAGAAAACCCCAAAAGTGATAAGTTCAGGAAAAAAAAAAAGTGTGTGTAAATGAGTCAAGGTTTGGCAGGAAGACCACTCTTTCCCTCTTAGCTTACTCCAGTGTGCCTCATTAGGGACAGAATGCCATAGAGTGCCTAATTTAAGAATGCAGGAGCTTCATACATGCCTACATTATTAAAAATATACTTGGGAATGCCCTTGTTTCTGTGAACTGAAACTGCTTCCTCGACAGGACTGGAAAAAAGTGTTTTTCTGCAAACGATATTTCTATAGAGCACTCTATGGGGACCCCTCTTCATTAAGTCCCTTTGGCAATAACAAGATTCATGAGGTCCATTGCCCCAGCACAACGTGCCCTTTAGTGCATCTCCCCCCAAATAAAAATATTTTCGGTTTTAGCTTTCCTGAATCTGACAAAATACAAGAGGTTCCTGAGAGGCTCAACACAGCAATACTTCCCCCCCAGGGTGCTGAGAAAGTTTGGGGGCTTTAACAGAACAGCCTGGTGATTTGTTAAAGAGCCAACCCAAGTCCATCATGTTTTCTCTGCAGATGTACCATCTAACAATTAGGACATATTTCTTTCTGTCTTAGCAAAAAAAGCACATGTCAAGGGAGGAAATAATGTTCTTGCAAGAATTCTACCTGTTGTAAAGAAGAGGCTATGGGGCAACAATGAGCAGGCAAGTTGTATGTGAAAGAAAGACCACGGGCACTGGAGCCACCCAGATCTGAGTTCAGGCCTTGGCTTATTTACTTATTTCTGGTGGCAGTTATTGGCACAAATATACAAGTATTTCTGGCTTTCTGTTTTTCAGGTGCATGGTAGGGCTGTACTTTCTCACCCACTTTGAAGTTGGGTAAGGCCAAGTGATCAGTTCTGGCAATGATTTGAGCACCTTTTTTACAGGCGGAAGGTTTAATGGCCAGAGTGAGACCTTCTAGAGCGCTCTTTTCTTTTTCCCACAATGAGGGAGTATTTGAGAGTGTGGCTGCTCTGTTAGTCTAAGTCCTAGAGAGGAAAATGCCAAGCTTAGCCCATAGACAACCAGTGTTGGACATGTAGCATGGGTGAGAAATAAATCTTTGTCATTTTAAGCCTCTGAAATTTGGGGGTTGATTGTTGTCTCAGCATACCCTAACCTAACCTCATTGAGAAATTAGTTCTATGTCGTTTCATGTAGTCATTTCACCTCTCTGCACCTCAGGCTTCAAGTCCATGAAATGGGGAAAATAATGCACGTATGTTTCAGGACCACTGTGAGCATTAAATAAAACGATGCGAATAGGGTGCTTCTTACAAAGTCAAATAGTAAGATTCAGCCAATGTTAATTCCTTCTCTCTCTATCTCAACCCAACTCCATGCCACACACATACACACCCACACACGTACATGCATACACAGGAACACATTCCCCTCTTTATCAAATGGTGAAACAGACAACTTTTGTTCTTGGTCCCTTTTTGTTTTTTTGGATTTCATCTCTCTATCCACTCTCTCTTCCCCTCCCAGTGCTCTTCCATTTAAGCTACTTCTCAAAATTGGAATTTAATTCAGTAGCATTCTCCTAAGGAGCCCTGGTGGTACAACGGTTAAGTACTTGGCTGCTATCTGAAAAGTTGGCACTTTGAACCTACCCAGAAGCTCCACAGGAGAAACATGCAGCTCTCATAAAAATTACTGCCTAGAAAACCCTACGAGGCAGTTCTACTCTGTCACATGGGGCCACATGAATAGGAATCAACTCGAAGGCACCTAACAACAACAAAAACAATTATTCCCCTACTCCATGGAACATCTGCACCCAGTACAGTGCCTGTTTTTTTTTTTTTTTTTTTTTTACTATTACCAAAGAGATGAATCTTCAGGATGGGATTTAAGGCAGTATGGACATTTAGTAAGGCACACAATGGGGCTGGATGTCTCTTGGGCAGCTAGAAATATACTGAATTGACTTGATAGCTGCTATGGACAATAACAAAGTTAGACATGGCAGTGAAATAAGACAAGAAAGAAGGAGGTTAATGAGTTTAGTTATGAAAACATTATGGTTGAGCTTTTCCCTTCAGCTCCCATCAGCCTATTCTCAAGAGGTACTAGGACTCCTTTTGAAATAACTGAAACATTATATAGGAAGCTTTTTTGCTCTACCCTCCTGGTTTAGGAATACATGCATTAAATGCTAATAAATTGTAAAAATTAGAATGATAAAAATATTCGGATTCAAAAGTATATATAAATATATATTATACTTCCTTGTGGCTATAGTTGTGATAACCAATGATTCCTGATGTAATTACATGGAACATTAAACCTAACGTTTATCCTTTTTATATCAAGACCACTTTGTCAATGATAATACTTGCTTTTCATCTTTAAATTTCAGTACTGTCTTTCTCTTTTTTTCTCTTTTAAACACGTAACTTTCAGTTCACACCATGATTGTCTGTAAAGCTTAATCACACATCATATAATTTTTTAGCTTCAAACAAGATTGGCCTGAATGTATGAATGTAGCCACTAGAGATAAGTCATTTCTAAAAATAGGAAATGCTAAAAACTAAGTGAGGAATATTTCCATTAAGTCACTGACCTAAAACATACACACAGTATGAGTAGTTCGGGAGCCAAAGGTGGCAGTGAACCAAACACCCTTTCTTATTAGGAATTTAAATGTTCCTCTAATTTATTTTATAGAAACCAGAAAGAAATCTACAAATATCTCAGGTTGAAGCCAAAGCTCTCAGCTTAGCACAGGAAGGAATACTGCACATTCACATCTCATCAAGTAAAAGTCATTTTTCAAAAAGTTAAAGGCTGAAATTTTTGCAATTTAATCCAAAATTTTATTAGCAAACTCTAATGATTCTCTTGATTGCAATTAATAAAAGCTCTCATACAGGTCAACTCATTTAAGTGCTATCTGTAATCATTTGGATTTTAACATGATGGTTATTACTTATTACCCTGAAACCAAGCAGCACAATGAGATATTGATTACTTTTAACCTTTAGATCCAAGGATTCAAGAAAGGTCAGAGGAGGGGAAAACTCTACCCTCCTTGGCTGGCAAACATACAGTCTTCCAGAGAATTCAAATGATTCCCATTGGTCAAGTAGATCCAAGATTAGTTTATTCTCTGGGCTGACAAGAAATGATGATGCTTTTAAAAACAATACTCAGCACATATTTAGTGAACTGTTACATTTATATAACCAATGGCCTCTAGGTATGCTTCACATCAGAGCAGGTCCAAGGCTGTCAACCCTTTAACAAGGTATGTTCGTCAAAGCATCTTTGTTGGAATGAGATATTAAATGTGGTAGCTTTAATTGGAATAAACTCATCTCGTTAAACTAAGATCTCTTGTAGGTTCGACAAGGCTGAGCATAATCATTGGCCACAGTTAGCCACTAGCATTTCTTTTGGTTTTCTTTTTCCATGACAGCATTTAGAAATATTTTTCACATTTGTGCCACTGAAAAGCAATGAGTTCTAGGTTAGAGTCCCGCAGAATTATGGGCAAGAGAAACATAACTGCTATGTGATAGATTAATTTGCAGAACACTTGGCATTACTATTGCCAAGTCGTCAAATTGTTCCAAGTTGTTCCGGAAGGTTGTTATTAATAGTATGTTTTCTGAGGAAAGTTCTGTCTACTTTTGGAACTGCATTTCTGTTGCCAAGGAAACTCCTTTAAGCACAGTTTTCTAGGAGCACACTGCTGCTTTTGTTTGCCAGTGTCCTATTCATATCATCTAAGTAAGCGTTTTACATGCTCCAGCCTTTAGTCTCAAATGTTGAAGTTTTAGCCCATTTAAGTTGCTTTTTCAAACACAGCTAATGCCTGGTATGATTTTCCTCTCTCCCTCTCTGACTCTCCCTGCCTCCAGGCTCCCTCTCTCCCCACCTTCTTTCCACTCTCCCTCCACATATACCCAACTCTTGCTATTCAAGGTTTATTTTTTTAAACAGTTGCATTACAGGAGATAGTTTTCACAAGTTTTTGATAAATTAACTTTAATTTGAATAATAATTCCATAGGTTGTAGCATTAGTCCTTCAAGTGTTAATTATCTTTTCACTCTAAAATTAATGTAGTCATTTCCTACTGACTCCGCTACCCCATTTATTGAAGTGCTAAGGAAAACATGTCACTGAGTCCCGAGCCAGCGCTGTTGTTGTGATTAAGCTTGGTCACATGGTCCATCTCTGCCAAAAGGAGGGCCCTGAGAAAAGGTGACAAAGACAGTGATTTCCTGTCAGCAAAGAGTACGACAGGGCTGTCTAGAAGTGATGCAAATGAGGGGAACTTTCCCCACGGCTTGTTTGATCCACTCTGGGCCAGAGCAGGCCAGGCCAGGGAGAGAGGGAGCCGCACAATACAGCAGAGAGGAGCCCAGAGAGAGCCAACGCACCTTCCGGACAGTAGCTCACCCGCCAGAGACAAAAACTGCTGGCGGGGCTTCTCTTCCTTGCCCCTCCACACACATAGCCAACTATTTCTTGGCATCCTAGTCTCTTAACATGCTTTTCTTTTCTTTTTAAAAAAGTGATTCAGTTAGGAATTCGGGGCAGTGTTACATATATTGTTCAAAGACCATATCCTCTAAACATTTGCAGGGTTAGTTTTGCCCTCTCTCTCAAAAAAAAAAGTATATATATATATATATATACACATATGCACACACACACATATTCAAATATTCCTGGCAAACGCTGATTCATTAAGCTCAAGTTAATATGACAGTTAATCCAAGGACTTTTTAAACTTTAACAAAAATAGAACAACGAATTCATTTCTAGATAGCAGGGGAGATAGTCTTGGTGTTTCCTTTCTGATTACTTTAAAAACGACTAGATCATGTTATCTGAAATATTATAATGATTTTAAGCATATTCTTACTTTAACAGAATTTTTAGTCAAACATACAATTAAGCTATATAATTAATCTACTGGGAAAGAGGTAAAAAATTATCGTTAAGTTCTTGTGTCTGATATCTCCGGTACACTTCTACCTTGCCTGCTTCAGTGACTAGTAACCTGTTTCATTCTGAACAATCAAGGTAGCAATGTAAAATTTGGTACTGAAATTCCAGCATAAGGCCTAATTAACAGGGTTTAATTTTTTGATGTGTACTTCTACACACCACGTGAAATTTTTAAAAAAAGTGAATGCATTTTCTTCTATTTTTAAGCTTAGCTACTGTGGCTTGTCCTATGAACCACTCTAGCATTACCTTTTTCGGGAGTCAAGATCCTTAAAGTGCAGTCATAAAGATATCAGGCCACATTTGAAATTATTTAGCTCAATCTGGCCCAGAACAAAATGAAACATCTATTCCAGAGGGTTGAAATTTGGGAATTAATAAGATATAGGGATAGTGTGATTAATCTGTTTTCTACGATCAGTTCACAGCTATGACAACATCACTTGGCATCAGTAGCTATAAAATAGCAAGTCAACTGTATCCCATTTTTCTTCCTTTACATTTTTTATTCTCCAAAATTTCTAACCCTATTCCATACCCGTATTTCTTTTAAAAGTCGTAATGCTTTTCACACACACCCAAATTCTAGAAAGTAACACTTTCCCCTCCTTCTCTAAAATTTATCTTTTTCTGTTTTTTTTCTAAATCAATTCTTTTTTTTAAAATTTTTTTTCATTGTTTATACTTGGTTTTTAGCGTTTTCTCATCTATCAATCCATCAACCATCTATCGATGATAGGATTTTAATCTACTCTTTTGTTTGATTAATTTTGTGTTAACTAATTTTTATTAACTGCTTTTCCTTCTTTTCAATGGTTATATTCTTTCTCACTTTAGTAGTGTTTTCCTTTTTTCCAGTACAGAATACTGACCTCCTCTCTTATTAATTCCAGCTGATCAAACTTTTATCATAAGGAGCCACCTTTGGGTGAGAGCTATGCTCAAAATTTCTGTAATAATATCTGGCAAGAAAGTCAGAGAAAAATAATTGTTTTACTTGTTAGAAGTCTTATGGTTAGAAATTTACTTGTAAGAAATATTATGGTTAGGAATTTTTCTACCTTATTAATCTAGCCCCTTATATAAAAAAAATCCTAGAAGATAATCATTTCATATCTAATTATTAAAATAAACTTAATTCTTTCAAAGGAAGTGTTATGCTTTTTCTCATGGAAAATGTAAATTTTGCAATTGAGTACATTTCCCTTTTTGAAGTCACCACCAGGTAACTCAGAAAAAAATTTGGGGATCATCTTTAGCATTTTACATTGTATGCACGTGGATATTAACTTTTCCTGCGGAAGTAGCCTCTATCCTGTATATTTTCCCAGTTCTGACTTGTATTTCTATTTTTTAAAGATTTTTATTACTTTCATGTAGATTATTGTAAATGTTCTCAAATTCATAGCAGGGTAAAAAATGTAACCCTTTTCCTTTTGCACACAGGACATGCTTGGGTAATACTTATACCAAAGGAGAAAAATACAGGAAATTTGCATTTTTCCCATAAAAACCAGAACCACGTGAGTAATTAAGCTTCAAAATTCTATACAAAAGCTTCAGTATAAGCACCCTGAAAATATAAAGATTTTAAATGAAGTGCGTGCTAATTTCATATTATTTTGAAGTTGGAAGGGATTTGAGAAATCATATACTACAACATTTAATAGACATGGAAGAGCTAAATCATTAACAACTCAAGGAACAAATCTATAAATGCACTATTTTAGTGAGTTTCATACTATCTGAAAACAACTCTTGTGCCTGTGAAATTAACCCCTGGACTCTGGAACCCCACACCAGTCTAGGATTGCTAGGGGCTCTGTTGTCTGTGCTCGGTAGGCAGCAGAGAACTGGCGGTGCTTTGAGCATAGGTAAGGAGCCCTGGCAGGGCACTACAAAGTCAGCTGTGACCACTGGGGAGGACAGTATGACAGCAACGGCAAAAGCCTGCACTACAACTCTGTGACCGTGGAAACGCTTCCAGGTCACTCAGTCTATAAAACTTATGGGATGGGGGAGGAGGTGACTTGAGTGTCCCTGAGCCCAAGAACAATGCCACCTTTGATCTGCAGAAGTGAAAAAAATGGAGCTTTTCCTTTGCAAGTGGGTTTTAAATATTTCTCCATTAATAGTTAATGCACATGCTGACCAGCAGAGTGACAGCTCCCTGTGATTATGAATTCTGGCATCGGAATTCTAGTCCAAACAGGAGCTGAACTTTCAAAATCACGTTGGTTACTTTTGACAAATTAAATTGTCCTACTTAGGGAGGTAGGAGGAATGAAGAGAAAGAAAGTGAGGGAGTAGGAGTGAATTCTCCTTGGAGGTAATTCGTAGATTAAGGGGGAGGGGGGAAAGAAAGGACTACGTCTGCATTTTCTGGGCTGAGGATACTGCCAATGTTTATTAGAAAATGGTTACAGAAGGTACCTATTCAGAGTTGGAGCAAGACAGAGAAGGGAAAAGGCTAACTGTCTCAAAACAAAGAAGGAAGTATACTTAAAATAAAACCAAACCTGTTGCCCACTGAGTCCATTTCGACTCATAGTGACCCTGAAGGACAGAGTAGAACTGTCCCATAGGGTTTTTCCAAGGAGCAGCTGGTGGATTCGAACTGCCAATCTTTTGGTTAGTAGTGAGTTCTTAACCACTGTGCCACCAGGGCTCCTATTTAAAATAGGGAGCAGTTAATTTTTTTTAATAAGAATTAGGTTATTCTTAGGATGCTACAGTTTAGATCCATATGTAGGAGTTAAGGCCAAGTGACCTTCTAGCAAAAACCAGAATATATATATAGTAAACAGGTAAAGTCAGGAAGGTTGTACCTAATGTGAAAAGGTTAAATAAGCTTTAATGTCACTGACTACCATCTTTCTGGATTGTGTCTAGCCTAACATTTCCAAATGTGGGTCTTGGGATAAACCTAGGGCTGAGCAATGCATGAATTATGGTCTGGGCAGGACCACCTGTGTCAGTAAAGGAGTTGAGTGATGGAATACAGAGAGCCACACTTGGAGAAGAGGACAAAGGTTTCAGATTCTGAGATAGCAGGAATCATGATTCTTCCCAGGTCTACTGTTTCCTGAATGTAACATCACGTGTTTGAAGGTCTCCCTTAAAATTTTCACTCTCATCCTTTTCATTAATACCAAGGATCTTGAGCTTCACTTCCATTCTTCCCCCTTTTACTCAACAACTGTTAGTTCAATATCAACTATGCAAGGTGCTTTTCTTAACAATGTAAAGAATACAAGTGCAAGGTATTGTTCTTAGTGTTATGAAAGTTTTTATAAGAATAAAGACAATGAACCTAATTACATGTAGACAGGTTTGCCCAAGGCCAGAGAATGAAGAATCAGAACTTTGACTCAAGAAGGGTTGTAAAAAAAAAAAAAAAGGGTTGTAAATATAAGGGAAAAAAGAAAAATTTTAGTAAATAAAATTGGCAGAGAGGGGAAAGATGAGATGGACTGGACATGTTGTGAAAATGCATAATTAGTACCAAGGGAATTAGAAAAAAATAGGCTCTCCCTAAAGGCATTAAATTTTTTTTTTTAAAGGCATTACAAATGACCCCTAAGGATGCCGATACTAGGCTAGAGGAAAGCCCAACTGTTAAGCAGTCATTCTGGATCCCAAGAGGTAATAACTGCTTCACTAAGGCAAGCAGGCATTTGGAAATGGGTCAGGCTCTGTTGAGCTGTCACAATGACTGGGGAACATGAATTACAAATGTCCTGTAGTTCAAGAGACAGTCCCATAAGCTAGCAAAAAATTGTTTGTCCCCAAATGTCAGTGGTGCCCATGATGAGAAATGCTGATAAATCATTGGTCTTTTTCATGGTCAGGGTGATTAAGGTAGCCTCAAACAGTACTGAACTTGGAAACCAATTGAAAAGTTTAACTCTCCTGGGATCTCTATGATCAGTAAGCTCCAACTTTTCCCCAGCCAACATATCTGTTAAGTTGATCCCCAGGAAAGCAGATCGGAACAGGGGAATGGGATGTTGAAAATCTTGACCTAACCTGGGAATCCATGGGGATTCTTGGGAAAGATCTGAAATGAATCCTCCTTCATCAGTTTTTTCTAATTCAAGAGCCATCCCAAGTTCTAAATGAAACCTTCCTTGTCAATATTCTCAGTATTGCTTTGGAGGTTCCAAAACATCTAGAATAATTTGAGGGTTCATATAAAGACAGACCCTAAAGATCTGTACCATTTGCTCTCAGTTTCTAGCTCAATCTAATTTTGCTTACAAGCTGAATGTACAGCCAATAATGCTCTAATGAGCTGAGATATGTTGAGCATCTAAAAGCAGAAGGATGGTGACTGAACATGAGTCACAAACAAGAACCCTAGTAAGGAAAATGTTTGGAAAAATACTACAACCCAGAAGTACCGAGTGGGTGGAATAATGGCCTGCAATCTGCCAGGATGGGAATTCTCAGGCAGAGCACTTATAAGGAAACCACAAGAAAAAGAAGCCTGTGCTTTTTGTTCAATGATTTCCTATTAATTATAATGTAAATTACATGGATGTGATTTTGACAAAAAATAGCACTGTTTTTGAGAAAACAGTAGCTTATGGGCAAAGTATGAAACGCATCAAGAAAAAAAGAAATGTTATTTGACATTATGAGTGCGATAAAGTCTGAGATCATGTTTTATGATTAAATAATCTTTTGTATTTGTTTTTCCTTTTGGGTCAAATTATAATGGATAAGTTTTAGTAATAAAACAAATACTGTTCTATCACTAAAGTAAGATAAATTTATAAAAATTTTCATATATAATTATTGAGCCTGATATGAGATGTATAAGCACCTAGCTTTGGTTCCCTTAGGATGCGAATGCTACTCTAACAGTGCCAGAAGATATTTCGGATAGCTTTGTTATTAATGTGGACAGCTATCCATATGGAAAACAGCTAATGGTCAACAAACTCAATTAATGGTGGACCAAATTCTCTAGAGAGTGCAATGTCCCCGTTTGCTGGGTCCCTGGGGGAGTTTACCTCTTTTCTTAACTAAGATGATTCCCAGGGGACATTAATTAAAGTCGAACAGACTCTTCAAAAGTACAAATATGTTAGAAGAGGTAAAAGTTAGGATCCTCTATGAAAGAAAAGGTAACCTAAAATAATAAAAATTGAAGAAGAAAGGAAGCAACTTTTATTTGACCTTGAAGGTACTTCTTATTCTGCAAGAAATTTTAAAAAGCTAGAGGGTAGTTGTTTCTTGTCGTTATACTGTTGCTGATTCTGTGGTTAGTTATTAATTTTATTTTTTATGATTCACAATCTGCTCTTTGAAATATGCCATATGCTCAAAGCAATTCAAGGATGACAACTGTCAGAATTACTCCAATAAAAATTGCCTAAATGAGGAAGATTTACTGCAGTCTGATATTTCCGTGGAAAGTCCCTCTTCCCTCCCCTGACAGCTTTTCAGGCACTATGAAGCTCGCAGCCATTTTTCAGTCAAAATCACATTGCTGTTTTGTAGGAACTTCTAAGACTATTTGTTAAGTGGAATTGGTAAAACACACGAGGCTAAGGGTGAATTAGCAGACATGGAAAACAATACAGATATTTATTAGACGGATTGCCTGCAATCAATATGTGAGTGCCGAGCCAGTTTTCTTAAATCACACACAAATGTATTGACTTAATATGACAACGTCTGCTTTATGTATCACTAATAAACATTAAATTGGATGAGTCCTGTAACCTGGCAGCAGCAAGCCAAACTGCAGGCACATTTCTTTTTTCTCTAGGAAGATTTGAGGAGTGGATAAAATCCACCTGAGTGCTCCAATCAAAACACATTTTGTTAAATGTTACCAGTCCACTTATTCTTCATTTTGTTTCAGTCTATTTATTAATGCAGTTTCATTTATTGTTATTCATCTTGAAGATAAATCTTTGTCCTTCTATAGAATTACACCAAATAGAATGTGATAAAGGGGACTTTCTTGCAATTATGATGTAGGTGCAGCCTGTCAGCACGCAAGGGATGGAAATGAGTTTGGGGACAGGGAAGGGAATTCTAATAGACACCATGATACATACAATGAACGCAAAGATAACCTGAGACAGAGAGAGACTTGTCAGGCTAATCAGATCTTCCACAGCAAGGTAAAGGCAGGAAGGGTAGCACTAACCTTGTAAAGATGCTGCTGCTGCTCCTCTGACATCATCAGGTCGTGGCTGTCCATCACAAGGGACTCCATGTCAATCAGCCAATCCCAGAGCTCCTGATATTCTGAATCAAAGTCCAGAAGCCTGTAGATAAGGCACAAAATGTATTATGCATAAATACAGCGTAGTCGTTAAAATCTCAGATTAGAAGAAGATATTCTTGAAAGCCCATGATGTTTCTAGGTGATGCCTATAAAAAGAGAAGGGGAAAATTCTCTGTGTGGTTACGCAGTGGGCAAAATAGGAACTCAGGCCTGTGACATTGCCACTGCTCGGATTTTGAAAATATAACATGTGATCTCAATGCTCATACTGTGGACATGTCATGGCAATTTCCATTTGCTAAACCATTCTGAGGATCTGCAGGGCTTGAACAAAATAACCAGCGCCCTATCCTTGAAAAAGACCACTGTCATATTTAACAGACTGATAAACGGAGGGTCGGTGACTTGTGGAAGGTTACATGGTCCAGAATTTTGAGTAAGAATATAAAAAACACCCTCAAAATCTGAAACCCTCTCTTGTCTACTAAAAATTGTCTACTAGATTTGCCATAAACATTGGATTTTTGACTAAGCATACTATATTTAATTAACTTCTCTACAGTGATCACAATATACTATCATATCCAAAATGTTATTTTCACTGGGAAATGACTCAATCACTTATCTGTCCTTCTGCTGTCTATCTGCCTATCTCTGAAAACATATATCCTACATTTATTGTCATGGATGAGTAGCCAGCATTTCAGCTTAACACTCCGAGTTAGGCTTGAGTGACTCTGGTAAGCCAGTGAGAACCAGGGGCAGATCCAGTATTAGACAGGTGTTCCCCACAGACATGTAGGAAACAAAGGTAAGGACAGGAAGTCAAAACAATGAATCCTTGAATAGCCAGCAATCATTAAAATTCAAAGGAGGATCACTATGGTTTTCAACAAAATAAATCATTAGAATAAGGAGCTTAAAAGGATTAATGTGATTCTCTACTGAAAGCCTGGTGAATAAGTAAAGCACAGATTCTTCTAAAACATGTGATCAGCAAATGAAAGTGCAGAACAGAAAACTACGACTTTGTCCTTCCCCCAAATAATCATCCCCTAAAAGAAATCCTGGAGTCTTGTCAAACTACAACCGAGCAAAACCCTATCAGTACTAATGAAGCAGCAGCCTCCTGTCTGAACCTGGGTTTATCAAGTGAGTACCTTATTACTGTCTTGTTGCAGTCTCCTGCTATACATTCAATGACTGCTTTCCAAGAAAATCAGCATGCACTTTTAATAACTTACAACTTAATCTTAACAGATCTGTCAAAAAAAATTTAAGGTGTGCCTGGTGATGAGGGAGACTAGATCTAGAATTACCTGTTTTATTTTAATTACTTTACCATAATTGTAAAGATCCTTCATCAGGACCATAAGCACTCAAGGGCACAGATCATCACTGGGTAACACGCAGACAAGATTAACAAATGGATGCCGACGGTGGGTATAGTTGATGTAGGCAAAACCTTCAGTAAGGCTTTGTGGCCTGGAGTAGTGCTTCTCAAACCTGAAGGGGCATTAAGAACGGCTGAGGAACTTGACATGCAGACACTAATTCAGTAGTTCTAGGGTAGGGCCTGAGATTCTGTGATTCTATTAAATGTTGCCAACCTTTCCGGCCCGTGGATCACATTTTGAGTAGCAAGGGCTTAGCGCATACTCGTGAAATCTAAAATCGGATTTCATCTCAAAATACTAAAAAACAAACCAACCACTGTAATGGGGACAAACCACCAGGCTTTCTTTATTAACTCTATGAGTGACTAATAAGGAATGACTAATAAGCCTTGCTCCTGAATTATGGTCCCCATTTCTCCTTGTACCTCTCCTATACTTTAACTACACAGACAAAGTGGTGGAATGCCATCTGAGAGAGTAAGAGAGTATATATAGTACAAGAGAGTATGAAAAACAAAGGAGAAATCTCACTCCTTCCACCTCAGTGGATTTGGAAGATAAGAGGGAAATTAGGAAGAGCAGGTACTCAGATACGTGTCCTTACCTCCCCTTTCTTACCTAAGTCCTACAGGAGAGGCATGTGAGACAGGCCGTTGGAAATTAGCTCCACTTTGTCCCCTAGGAACTCCCGGAGAACACTGAGATAGTCTCCCCATAACAACCTGGAGTGAGGATGTTGTAGTCCACGAGAGAGCTTTATAGTTAGGACTCCTTTTGCAATCCTGTTCTCTCATGCCTCAAGAGGAGACTCCAAGGGTTCTGAGAGCCCAGCAGATGAACTTAATGGAGGATGTTGTCACGGCAACAGAGGCACAGGGATCCCAAGGGGAGCCAGGTGGGCCTCTGGAGCCAGATCTCAGGGTTGCCAGGGCCAGTGAGGGTTAGATAAGACTGAGTCAGTAGGAAATACCATTTGGGCCTAAGCCAGCTGAGAAATAACACAAGATAGGCCAATTACAGCCTTCCGTGGGGACAGGGGCCTATCTATGGAAAACAATACCTATGGCAATTAGTTTTAAATTGCTGAATGATCTCTCACAGCTGGCTATGGAAACTACAATGGTCAATAGAATGGCTCATTAGTGCCCGTCTTCAAGCAGCACCCAAGGCAGGCACCCTACCTGCCATACCTTAGTTACACCTCTGCGTGGGGGCAACCTCATAATCCCAGGGCAAGAACAAGCCCATTTCATTTGACTCAGCCAGACTGTAGCCAAGCACCTTGTGAAGCCAGGAGACACCCCTTGCACTCCAGGACCACGGGATCATTTAAGCCTCCTATTAAACTCAGGTGTCATCTTGGAGAAGAGAAGGGAGGATAGGATAGGATGACTAAGCATTTATCCCAAAAGACTGTTCCCTAAAGAGAATTCTATTGTATTAGAGAGGTTATAAGTATTATGTAAAAGCCTGACTCAGATCTTAAAGCAAGTTTGTTGTTGTTTCCTTTCCCAGGAAAGTATATGTATGAGATGTTTCATAAAAATTATTAATCAGCAAGAGAAAATAAAGAAGCTCATCTTCTATAACAAATGTTGGAGAGGCTGCAGGGAGACTGGAACTCTTATGTGCTGCTGATGGGAATGTAAAATGGTATGACCAATTTGGAAAATGATATGGCACTTCCTTAGAAAGCTAGAAATAGAAATACCATATGATCCAGCAATCCCACTCCTAGGAATATATCCTACAGAAATAAGAGCCATCACGCGAATAGGCATATGCACACTCTTGTTCACTGCAGCATTGTTCACAATAACAAAAAGATGGAAACAACCTAGATGCCCATAAACAGATGAATGGATAAACAAACTATGGTATATACACACAGTGGAGTATTACACAACAATAAAGAACAATGATGAACCTGCGAAGCATGTCACAACATGGATGAACCTGAAGGGCATTATGCTGAGTGAAATAAGCCAATCACAAAAGGACAAATATTGTATGAGACCACTACTATAAAAACTCATAAAAAGGTTTACACACAAAAAGAAACAATCTTTGATGGTTACAAAGGAAGGGAGGGGTAGGGAAGGAAAAACACTAAATAGAAAAATAGATAAGTGGTAACTTTGGTAAAGGGTAAGACAGTACACAGTACTGGAGAAGCCAGCACAACCTGTCCAAGGCAAGGTCATGAAAGCTCCATAGGCATATCCAAACTCCCTGAGGGACTGAATTACTGGGCTGAGGGCCGTGGTAAAAAGCCAGTGAAAAATTTCTGCGGTTCTGAACATTTTATCATCCTGTCTATATTTATCATCTATTTAAAATCTATCCTCATTAACAATTCTCTTATTTATAAACCTCCTTTAATTTTCACTATAGAAGAGGACAGAGGCAAGTAGCATTAATTGAGCACCTACTGCATACCCAGCATCATTTTAATTATGCAAATGTGCCATTATCATATACTAAAGATAAAATTCCCCTTCAGAATGAATAAAAAAGCCTGTCTGTGTTTTGGGGGTTGCTTTGGCTTTGGTATTTGTGGATAGGATACTATTATCTCCATCACATGCTGCTCTTCTGAAGTCACCTTTGGCCTACCAAAGGCTTTAATTTCATTATGTACATTCATTCAGCACCATTCACCAGAAATCATGTTGTGCACTGGGGATGCAAAGATAATAAATTTGTCTCATCCTCGAATTGTTTAGTCATAATCAAAGATATATATATATATGTATAATTATCATACACATATGTGAAAAGAAAATTAGCTTTTTTTTTTATTATTGTACTTTATATGAAGGTTTACAGAACTAGCTTCTCATTAACCAATTAGTACACATGTTATTTTGTGACATTGGTTACCATCCCCATGACATGTCAACATTCTCCCTTCTTGACTTTGGGTTCCCTATTACCAGCTTTCCTGCCCACTTCTGCCTTCTAGTCCTTGCCCTTTTAGTCTTGTTTTATTTTATAAGCCTGTCTAATCTGTGGCTGAAAGGTGAACCTCAGGAATGACTTCATTACTGAGCTAAAAGGGTGTCTGGGGGCCATCCTCCTGGGGTTTCTCCAGTCTCTGTCAGGCCAGTAAGTCTGGTCTCTTTTTGTGAGTTAGAATTCTGTTCTCCATTTTTCTCCAGCTCAGTCTGGGACCCTCTTTGTGATCCCAGTCAGTGGTGGTAGCCAGGCACCATCTAGTTGTACTGGGCTTAGTCTGTGGAGGCTCTCATAGTTGTGGTCCCTTAGTCCTTTGGACTAATCTTTCCCTTGTGTCTTTGCAGCAATTGAGCTGTTGCCTCCTTTTATACTCCTTATCAAGGGACTTAGAACAAAAGTCATGTCTTTGGTTTTCTTCATTCTCACTTGCTCCAGGTGGGGTGAGAACAGAAGAGTGTCTTAGATGGCTGCTCACAAGCTTTTAAGACCTCAGATGCGACTCACCAAAGTAGAATGTAGAGCATTTTCTTTGTAAACTATGTTATGCCAATTGAGCTAGATGTTTCCTGAGACCATGAAGGTAGCACAGAACTAGTTAACAGTCTTATATCCCCTTGAAGAATTTGCTGATTCTATCAGCTGAATTCAGAACCTAGTTCTTTTATTTAGTTTCTGGTGGCAAGTGCCCTAGGTTCTCTTGTTGGAAGAGAGAGAGAGACTCAAATTGTGGCCAATACCTCCAAGTCTTAGAAGGGATATGAGTAGAGGAACTGTTCTTTTGAAGGGATTTTCCTCATAAAAATTTCTTCGTAATTGTACTTGAGTTTATGTCATCTCATTCACTCTCCTATATAATCTCCTAGATGTTAAAGGGTCTGAAAGCATACCTTTATGGTACTCTGTGAATGAAACGTGTTATAAAGCAAACATGTTACTAAGATGGTCTTTTTTCTGATACTTTCTGTCACTTAAATTGTCATATACTTGATCCAAAATGGGTTCAGAATGAAAGAGCTGGACATTCTGTTTAGGTATATAATCTTCCTATTTTAGGGGAAAAAAAAAAAAAAAATTTTTTTTTTTTTTTAAAGCTTAATCAAGTTATGGGGTAAAAATGTCTTCTAACTCAAAGTGAATAGCAATTTTTCTTGGTTTTTATATAGAATTATAAACACATATTTCATAGTCAGATTCTAATAGAGACAGAGACAAAGCTATGGAGAAATAGATATGCAATTTTTTCTTTAGTATTTATTTCTAAGCTTGGGTTAGCTACAATGGGTAACTGCCAAAAATATTTCCCAACATATTGTCTATCGCTTTACTCTTTTTTTTTTTTTTTAAGGCTAAAAAGAAGATTCTAAGGTTTTCCATCACAGAGATAAAATGCTAACAAGCTTATTTAGTATCATTTTCTGTAAGTTGAATGGCAATATATTATTTGTGAGGCTGGCATAGTTTAAGAAATAATCCTTCCTCTAAACCCTTATGGGAGTTATGTTTGACTAGCTATGTGTTTGAATACATAAATGCATTCAGCCTTTGGTATTTAAAGTGAGCATCATTAACTCAACATTTCAACTTAAACTTTGCTTAAACGATAAAGTTTCACCCTAGTGAAATCAACGGGAGGTGTGCGTGAATATATGAGGTTTCAGCCTAGCCCACTGAGGAATTCTGATCAAAACAGCAGCCAAATGAAGAAATCATCAAAATAGAGAAGTTATTGGTTGAAGGAAAAGATAACACTAAAAAGTCCTGGTGGTTTTTCTACCTAAGGTTGAGTAATATTTGATCATTAAGAACCCATCTTTTATATGCTTCATGGTTCATTTCATACCAACACATCCAAAAACACAGGAACGATTCCTGAAATACCAACTTGTCTATATTGGGATTTCTATTAAATGGTCCAATTTTCCTAGGTTCTTTAGCATATTGATTCTTTCCCCAAATATTCACTAAGTGTTCACTGTTCACATTATTTGCTCAGGGAAGTTTGCCTCTGGTTTTCAAGACAGACACTAAAGGGAGTGGTAACAAAATCTTGCGAAAATATACTTTAAGATTTTTACCAAAATAATATATTAATAATAGATCAGAATTTCCCATCATCCTCTATTCTATGTGGCCATGTAAGCACATAAGAGAGATACAACACTGGCACCTAGCCCAATCATAATATCATTAAAGAATGGAATCTGATAGGCACAGTGGCATGTAGAATCCCTTTCCGCTCTAAACATATTAAAGTATGGACACTAATTTACTATTTTGAATGAAAATTCATGAGCGACTTCCTCATGAGAAAAGCAGCCTGCTTTTGCCATTAATAAGTAAAAAGGAATATGGAGTTCTTTCCACCAGTAATTTCCTCAATTCTCATATATGCCTATATACGTGTGAAAATGTCTAAGAAAAATAAAATTAACTCTATAAACCTGTTAATAACTGGCCCAACTTTCTCATGGATGATTTTCCCACAAGTACTTGTTATTGAAATAAACCCAACCCAACCCACTGCCGTGGAGTCGATTCCGACTCATAGCGACCCTACAGGACAGAATAGAACTGCCCCATAGAGTTTCCAAGAAGCGCCCGGCGGATTTGAACTGCCGACCTTTTGGCTAGCAGCCATAGCACTTAACCACTACGCCACCAGGGTTTCCAATTGAAATAAAAGGTATCAATTAAAAAAAAAAAAAAAAACTAACTTCAAGATTATCTGCAAAATTAGAAATATCAATGCAAATTTCTAAGTACATTTAGAGGATTCTCTCAGTCTGTCAGGAAGTCATACCCTTTCTAAATTTTCAGATAATATACTGGACTAAGTTTTATCCAAAGAACTGGAAAACATTCTGAAGAATTTTAGAATCAGTAGTTGGAGAACAAGTAGGGGAAATGTACTTGAGTGTAGTTAAAAGGAGAGAGAGAGAAAGAGCTAAGCCTGCCTATGCCATAACCCATGTGTTAGAACGGACTGGGTCTAGATCTGCTGCTGGAGGGTTGGTGTGGTTGAGCAGACCATCCTTTTGTAAAAGAACCACCCTACCCTGGGCCTCGCTAACTTTCAAAGATTTAATAGGCCATGGAATAGATAAACTCTCTGGGTTATGGCAGCAGGTGAACAACCCAGAATAACTCTGCCACACAATCCCTAACAAAAGCATGGCAGCAGAATCCATATGGGGAGTCCTCCATTGAAGTTGACCCTACCCAGAGAGTACTCTGTTTGGACTACAAGCTTCCAGCTCCTTTTATAACAGCCCTCACTGAATCATACTTTGACATCACTTCTTTCTTCAATCTACATCAAACAACTGTCTTGAGAACTGGGTTTCTCTTGAAAGGGTGTAATATCACAGATGCATGTCTCCTCCTTAAAGAACTATAGGAGAAATTCCTCGCAGGTTCCAATGACACAGGAAGCTATGCTTCTGGTGATATATGTTATTTTTAGTCCCAGGGACACTGTGAATTTTCTAATGGATGAAATTTCACTCTTTTCTTTGGGTGTGGAAAGCTTAGAGCCAAATCAGAAGCTCTTGAGGATATACGTAGAATATGCATTTATTTATTTTCATACACATACGTTATTCTTGAATAAATGACTTCATTCAAACATTTATTCTACTTTATTGTATATATTTCTGTAAGTTGACTCAAATCCTTTGTGGAAGGAGATGAGGTAATGAACAAAGGAATAAATTTTGGAGAAGAGTTAAGCCCTGCAAATTAAAATGAAGCAGATTAGATTTGTCTCAGGTGCCCTCTCAGGGTCAATGTTAACATGTCTCTCCCTCTTCAACCACTCCATCAACTCCCAAAGTAGGTCAGAAACTGATCACAGTTAAAACAGAAGAAAGGTAAGATATCCTTGTTGTTTGTGTGTGCAACCATCACCATTATTTATTTCCAAAATTTTTCATCACTACAAAAGAAACTCTTTATTCATTAAGCAACAACTCTCCATTCTCCCTGCCCCCAGAAGTTGGTAACCACAAACCTACTTTCTGTCTGATATATATTTATAAGCTAATTTTACTGTTAACTTTCCAGGCATGCTTTCCCAGAAAGTATGCCTCCACCTCTTTTTTTCCTTTTGTTGGCTCCTGGCATGGATGGCATTAGATTGCTGAAGTGGAAGACTGTCTAGTTCTAAACTTAGTTAAGTGTATTTTTCCATTGAAAGGGTATAATACCATGACCTCAAACAAATACATCTCTACAGATGAGGTAGTTTTTTTTTGTTGTTTGTCCAAAAAGACCTATTTTAATAATTGCATTAAAAAAAAAAACCCAAACCAATTGCTGTCAAGTCGATTCCAACTCATAGTGACTCTATAGGACAGGGTAGAATTGCCCCATTGAGTTTCCAAGGAGCACCTGGTGGACTCGAACTGCTAACCTTCTGGTTAGCAGCCATAGCACTTAACCACTATGCCACCAGAATAATTGCATAGTGGCTAGAATATCAGTTACCCAGGAGACATCCAGGTACTTTTTGCTCATTTTGACTTCATGCCGCATTGTGATCATACCATTTAATTCCATCCAGAGTACAGGGGAAGAAGCAAAAAGGACTTAAATTGAACATTGATCAGCTATCATTAGACTGAGATGGGATAGGAGTCAAGAGAAGGAAGTAGAAATGTAGGGTGGAAATAAGGTTTCTTTGGGTTGTCTAGTGAACTTCTTTACCTGTGACCGTGTTCTCAACATTGGCACATATAAAAGACAGTCAAGAATATCATACATTTTATGGCTGATGTGTACAAGATTTTTTTTTTACATTGCAATGTTTCAAAAATACTCATTGGGCAGAAATTCAAAATAGTCAGTGTGTTTGTGCATGTGTACACACACATGAAAGAGAGAGAGAGAATATGAGTGAACACGAATGTTTATCCAACTGCGCTGAGACACCTTTGGTCTGTTGCCCAACAGAAAACCAGAAAGATCACCCTGCGGCACTGAAATCCAGGGTGATTATATCCTTTCTCAGGTGGTTAAAGCCATTCATCATATCTTATTGCTTAATTAATACAGAGAAACAAATTCTGTCTTTAATCAAGTGATATTTTAAATAGTGATTTATTTGTTTTCACTCATCAACATCACTTCTCTTTGGGGATGCCATATATATTTGTGTGTGTGAGTCAGAATCGACTCGACAGCAGTGGGTTTGGTTGGTTTTGCTGTTTGTGTGTGTGTGCATATGTGTGTTTACACAGACCCAGAGGCATTTCTTTTCCTAAGGGAAAATGGGCTCATCTTTCCTGCCAAACTTTTGGCCTTTTGTTTTTTTAAAATTCATTCAGTTCAACCTGTTATGCATGGGAATAGCCTAGACATACCATTTGGATTTGGGAGGAAAATTTAAGCTAAAACCTTGATAAGGGATAAATTACTACCACATTCTTAGGCACAGGTCATAAATCTCACCTATATCACCATCTGTAGACACTGCTCAAATTCCCTCACAGCAAGAGAAAGCCTAACATAGAGCTAATGACTGCGGTATCTTCTAGAACTTTACCACAAGAGTGTAAGTCCTAAGAACTCCCTTGGAAATCTCTCCTGATCCCAGGCAGTAGAGGCAGGAATCATCTCCACACCCTTCTGCTTTAACATCAACTTATTTACAGTAACTCCTCAACATACACAGGCCCCCACAAAGTTACTGTCTTTGGCTGAAATTCTCACTCTTCCTCCACCACAACCGTCTTCTAATGGCTCATATCTATGCATCTTTTAAGAAAGTTCAGATGTTCTCCTAAGTTTCCCTGACCCGGTACAGCCAAGCTGGATTCCGTACCCCTCCTCAATAGCCCCCAAATACTCTCTATAATGAAATTTGTCCATTGTTTCATAAGGATATAACTGAGTGTGTCTTTCTCCCTCACTAGACTAAGAACTGTGGAGATTAAGTTGTGTGCATCTTTTTCATTCCCAGCATCTGGCACCAACTCCTTGCAACACAGCAGTTGCTCAATAAATATTTCATTAACTAATTTATCTTGTATGTGTTACAATGCAGGTATTTTAGACATTTTATTATCCATTCTGTGCCTCAATAAACCAAGTGAGGTAGACTAAGATAACTATTCCCATTTTATAGACTGAGATATTGGATCTTGAGAGGCTAAGAGTCCTAATTAAAGTCACATGGCTAAAAAGTAGCAGAGACTTGAATCCTAGTCTTTAATTTATAGTCTAATATGTCCTCTTCCTTCTTGTAAGAAATTAGATTCAAGTGAATTTATGACTATCCCTAAAGATAAATATTATGTGTGTAGTTGGACGCAAGTTGAGCAGACCTAACTCATTCTAGTATCCAGGATCAGGAACTTTTCCCCTGCAGCTTCAAAACAGGAAATAATAGTAAACTGTAGTCCTCAATTCCTGCTAATCAAGATGCCACCTGGAATTCTGAGTCATGTAGTCTTTATTTTGGCACCCTTGTGTAATACAAGGAGCCCTGGTGGCGCAGTGGTTAAAGTGCTCGGCTGCCAACCAAAATGTCGGGAGCTTGAACCCACCAGCTGCTCTGTAGGAGGAAGATGTGGCAGTCTGCTTCTGTAAAGATTACAGCCTTGGAAACCCTATGGGGCAGTTCCACTCTATCCTACAGGTTTGCACAAGTTGGAATCAAGTCGGTGGCAGTGGGTTTGGTTTTTTTTTGTTTTGTGTAACATAAATGAAATAAAAATTGTCCTATTTGTCTCTACTTTTTAAAAGAATCATTCCTTAGAGATAGTGTTCTATCCATCCGGGGTGGAGGGGATCCTACCACAAGGTATGCTCCTAATTCTCTTAGCCTCTGCTACCCCATGTTGTCATCGGTTGCCGTTAAAGAGTCCAACTTTTGGTGACCCCATGTGTTCAGATTAGAACTGCTCCATATGGTTTTCAAGGCTGTGACCTTTTGGAAGCAGATTGCCAGGCCTATCTTCCAAGGCACCACTGGGTGGTTTTGAACAACCAACCTTTTGGCTAGTACCAAGCACTTAACCATCGGCACCACCCAGGGACTCTATCTGCTACCCAATAGTCACCACATTGTCCTTGATGGTCAAGAACCTCAAAACATTCCTGAGCTACAGACCTGCTTCCTGGGCATTTCCATTTGGATGTTCCACAGACCCTCAGAGGAACTATGTCCCAAACGCTCAGCTTCTTTCCCCTACCTACTACTTCTCTGAGTAGCCCACCTCAGTGAATGACAATTCTATCTGCCAGAGTGCACAAGTTGGAACCTGGAGGTTCATTCTAAAATCCCCCCTCCATCCACCCTGCACATCCACTAGGTGACCACGGCCTGTTGATTCAGCTTCCTACTTTCTGTTTCCATTGCTGTGTCTTAGCTCAGGCCCTTACTATTTCTTGAACGATTGAAATAGCCTCTTAACAGGGCACTCTGTCTCTAGTCTTGCTCCTTCCAATCAACTTTCCACATTCCCAACCCAGTGCCGTCGAGTCGATTCCGACTCATAGCAACCCTATAGGACAGAGTAGAACTGCCCCATAGAGTTTCCACATTACTACCAGAATATTCTTTCAAAAATGCCAAGCTAGTCATGCTGGAAATTCTTTAGTGGCTCTTGCTGTTTGTACACACTGCCTCCTCTGTGGGAACACCCTCCTTGTCATTTCCAACTCTAGGCCATCCTTTTTGACACGTCTCCTGGAAACCAAAAAACCAAACCCACTGCCATCAAGTTGGTTCCAACTCATAGCAACCCTATAGGACAGAGTAGAACTGCCCCATAGAGTTTCTAAAGAGTGGCTGGTGGATTCAAATTGTCGACCTTTGGTTAGCAGCTGAGTTCTTAACCACCGCACCACCAGTGCTCCCTCTCCTGGAAGGTGTTCCTGATTTACACACACCTGCCATCCCTTGTTTCCTATTGCTCTATAGCCTCAGTGCCTAGGCACTTTGTGGGTGATCATTAAATATTAAATGTTGAACGGTACCAAAGCCATTAGAATCCAAATACTCCTATATTCCTCTCCTAGAGCCAACAACTGGGGCTTTAGAATGGCCCCTTTCTCTCCCTCATTACCCTCATCTAATGGGTTTATAGATTCTTTCTGAGTTTAGTCTCCAATACAGTCTCCATATTTTCCATTAATTCTTTATCTAATACCCTTAATGCCTAAAGCAGTGTTTCTCAAATTTCATCATTTAGCTAAATAGTTGGAATAACCTGGAGGGCTTGTTAAGCACAGAATGATC
The DNA here is from genome assembly GCF_024166365.1 of Elephas maximus indicus. Lineage (NCBI taxonomy): Eukaryota > Metazoa > Chordata > Mammalia > Proboscidea > Elephantidae > Elephas > Elephas maximus. The sequence goes on along the minus strand of NC_064828.1, from coordinate 45,054,894 downwards.
CCTACCCCCAAGGCTTTCTGTTCAGTAGGCCCTAGAATGGGACCCAGGATTAGCATTTCTAACAAATTCCCAAGAGATGTTGATGCTGCTGGTCTGGAAACCACACTTTGAAAACCACTGGAGCAATAGTTCTCAGTTTGAGATGGGCATCAGAACTCAAAGAACTTTTTAAGAAAATGTCATATTTTGGCCCACTCCTACCTACTGAATCAGAATTTTCAGGGAGGGAAAGCAGGGCTTTTTCTGCTTAGATGCTCCACAGGTGATCCTGATGCACCAATCTGTTTAAGAAACATGAACTCATCGATTAACTTCAAGGTCTGGCCTTCACCTTCCTCCCTTCTTTCTGAACCTTATTTTTCACACCGCCCTCCAACTTTCTGCCCTGCTCTCTTCTCATATGGGAGAGCAGACAGTCTGATGACTCCAGATTTTTGCTCCCTCTCTCTTAGCCCCTACACCAGTTTCAGTTATTCACTCAGGCATCCATTCGTTTACTGAGCATCTAGCATGCCAGCACTGTACCAGATGCAGGGGAGAGAGTGGTGAACACAACAGCCACAGCCCTGCCTAATGGGGCCCACTCCATGTGCTCTAGGTTGCCCTAGCACGCTCTGCTTCTCCTATAACATGCACTGCACAGGCCACTACTGGCTTAATATCGCCCTTTCTTGCTAGACCAACTGTAAATTCCATGCAGGCAGGGACTGTGGTCTGTTTTTGTAGGTGTTCACTAAACGTTTGTTTAGATTAATTGAAACATCCTTTCTCTGACCTAGCCCTTTTTCAAAAATCATCTCCAGAGTCCTTTCTCCCTGCTGTCCTCGCTGACTTATTCCAACTCCCCTCACCACATACCTTCCAAGAGCCCTGCCCCTGACCCTATACAGATTCCTAACTCAGCACTTGTTGTCCTTTAGGAATCCTTGGGTGGTAGAAATGGTTAACATGCTTAGCTGCTGACTGAAAAGTTAGAGGTTTGAGTTCTCCCAAAGGTGCCTCAGAAAAAAGGCCTGGCCATCTACTTCTAAAAAATCAACCATCGAAAACCCTACGGCACACAGTTCTACTCTGACACACATGGGGGTCACCAAGAGTCAGGGTTGTCTTGGTGGCACCTAGTTTTTGTCATCCTTTATTCAATGTTGTTTACAGATTTGGCTCCTCCTACCAATCTGAGAGCCTCTTCAGGGAAAGAATCATTTCATTTTTGGTTTTAATTCCTGCACTTCATACCAAAAAAGAAAACCAAACTTGCCATCAAGTTGATTCCAACTCATAGCGACCCTATAGGACAGAGTAGAACTGCTCCATAGGGTTTCCAAGAAGCACCTGTTGGACTCGAACTGCTGACCTTTTGGTTAGCAGCCATAGCTCTCAACTGCTTCACCACCAGGGGTCCAAACCTGACTTATAGGAGATACAAAAAAAATATTTACTAACATTTGTCAAGTTAATGAATGAGTTAATTTTGTTTTGACTTAAATATTTTGCCCAAACTTCATTTGTGGCTTTAATGAAATTTCTTTAAGACTCTTCCATTTATCCAGAATAGGAATATACCATAATTCAAATTTCACATAGCATGGAATATGTACAACACAGGATTTAGAAAAAAAGAAAAAGTTTACCGAGGATCTGAATGAAATCCTCAGAGACAGAACAAAGCTTCGGTTTATGGAGTCTCCATTCTGACCAATATCATGAGTTGAGGTCTTAATTTCATCTTAAACCATCTATTCTGGACAAGTGAGTCCAAGTCCTCTCTGTTTCAGTATTTATAAACTAAACAAAAACCAGTTTTTAATCGACACTGAGTCTTGACAGCAAGTAGGATGCTTAATACATTAAACAGGATATTTAAAATTCACTAAAAATGAATAGGAACAACACTGAACAAGAACAAAAATGAATAGGAACAACACTGAACAGGAACAAAAATGAATAGGAACAACAGCAAAAACTAGGAACCGGTGTCAGAAAAAGAGGTGGTTACACTTTACAAGTAGTCTTGGGTGCTACAAACATTTAAAGTGCTCAGTTGCTGTAAAAACAGGTGTAGGAGTGGTGTCTGACCTCCTCTAACTTCATCAGGGGAAAGGAGAATCAAGATCAACAGCCCAAGGCTGATTCCTATGAGGCTAAGGTCTCTTTGCTATCTTTGCCAATTCTAACATCAACGGCGCCCTCCATTTCTCTGCTGGGTTTGATAATTCATTTCAATGGCCACACAGAACTCACAGACCATACTCAAGATTATGGGGTTTATTAGGGAAGTAACAGTTACAATTCACTTAGGATACAGTTCTTCCATCAGGACAGCCTTTTTCCAGGTGTGCTCGCAGGCATACATCTTCCTGGCCCTCTGCCTCTGCCTCTGCCTCTGCCTCTGCCCCTGCCCCTGCCCCTGCCCCTGCCCCTGCCCCTGCCCCTGCCCCTGCCCCTGCCCCTGCCTCTGCCCAAAGGCACTCAACTTTCTTACTCTGTGAGCAGGGAAGCCCACCATGCTCTCTACTGCTGCTGGGTCTCTGCTGCTGGAACTCTGCTGCCAGGTCTATCTTGCTATCGCTTCTCACAGTCTTCAGGGTTACAGCTCACTCTCTGTCTCCTGGATCCAAGAGCTTCTCAGTGCAGGGATCCTGGGTCCAAAGGACGTACTCTCTGCTCTTGGCTGTTCTTCCTCGATGGTGGTGAGGTCTTCTCTTTCTCGCCTCTGGGGTGGCTCATTTCAAGCCCAGTGGCTATCTGCACAGTCCCATCCAATCGTCTGGGTGGGAGTTATAAGACCATGGCTAAAAAGGCCACACAAAAGTGATCCATCACACTGCAGTTGCTAACCAGGTCGCAGGAAAGTGATCCATCACACTGCAGTTGCTAACCAGGCTGCAGGTTCAAGTCCACTCAAAGGCACTTTAGAAGAAAGGCTTGGTGATTTACTGGTGAAAAATCAGCCACTAAAAACTCTATGGAACTTGGTTCTATTCTGACACACATGAGGTTGCCATGAGTTGAAATCAACTCATTGGCAACTGGTTTTGGTACATTTTATAAAATACAAAACATGCAAACGTTCTTGACAAACTCTGCTCAAAGCATCACGCCATGAACATAGTATCAATAAATATTTATTGGATGAAAGAAACCAAACAATCCTTAAGTACATTCAGTTTAATTGGCATGAATCAAAAAGCATCAACTTCTGTTCCTGTGGAGAATTATGTGTGGGACACTCCAGGAGCCATGTCTTTCCCAGCTGAACAAATGCCTTCCTCCTATCACACATTTTCATGACTGTTAAAGACACAGTTCATAGTTGTATATATGCTGTGTTAATCACTTTTCTACACACCTTTTCATCAAGCCAAAGAGATTATAAATTCATTTCTAAACAATATTTTGAGGTGTGAAAGTCTTAGAAATTTAAGATCACCATTGTATACAGCAGCTGAGTCTTCCCTGGAGTAGCCTTATTATACATTTTTCAACTAAGTACTCCATTAGTACATATAATCTTCTTAGTGTGCAGATAGGCATGGGCAGGAGATAAAAATATATGAATTGTATCACCAACTTAATTTTCTCTTTAGAATACTGGATATCTGCCTATGGAATGAAGACCCTGGGAAGCCCACACTATTCCCACAATTGCTTAGCAGAAACAATGCTTATTCCATGTAATAAAAGGAACAGTTAATGAAGTTTATGTATCATTGGAGCAGATAATTTTATAAGGCTGTGTTCTTAAGGTTTCAGAATTAAGGATTTGGCTATGGGAGCAAAGAGTCTTGGGGGCAGGACACCCCAGATAACCTCACCCACGTGTATTTTTCAAACAATGCTTCTCTGTATGTAAACAGAAAACAGAAAGGAGTATATCGTTTTTGTCCTTAGTATTAAATAGCTGGCTTTTCTTCAGTGCACTCTTAAATTTCTGTACAATGCACAGCCTTCAGCACCCCGAGGAGCATAAACAAAGGATATCAGGCAAGTTCACCTACTCCCACTTCACAGAACAATGCATGTTGTTAACTAAGCAATTCCCAGGGCAGATTTATGATTTGTGGAGCCCAGAGTAAGTACTCAGGTTGGGTCCTTGGAATCTGGGGTCAGAAGCATGTGGTGGCTGCTCAGTCCAGGGCTTTTAGAAAACATGAAAATGTGACCTAAAGTTTGTGCTTGCATGTACACCAGAGACTATTTAGGCATTTAGAGAAATCAAAGCACATGAAGGCCCCAAAACAGCTTATTGTTCATGCTCCAATATTTAACCTTTTCTTTCTTACTTGCTGCTATGCTCTTCCTCTAATGAATAATGTTGCTGAATTGAACAAGTTTATGTATATATATAACACGTCTACATACAAAAATATCCTGGTAGAGCAACAAATAATACAGAGAGGACAATTTGAAAATTGTTTCCCATTTTCCAAACAGAATTATGCCTCTGACTCTTTGCCTGGATTCTTAGACCCTGAGTTTTTTTTTTTTTTAACAAAACTGAATTTTTAATGTGTACTTAATTTATTCCAAAACTTTGTGTTGAGAGCTGCAGGTCCAGTCAGAACTATAAGCACTGCAAAGACAAATGTAAACAAATGCACGGCGAAGCTTCTTTCCTCCTGCCTTTTCAGGGACTGTCTTAGCTGAAGTTACACCCCGTAGGATTACAGGATGCTATTAATGTGTAGTGAAATCTGGGGGAATCATTTCTCCCCCTTGCAGTCTGGCTTAAGTATAAAGTGAAATGGGTTATAGTTTCCATTTGTGTTTAGAATCAAGTTATTGAAAAGTGTTGAAAAATTAAATTTTATCACTATTTTTTCACTCTTTAATAATGACCTATTGAACATCAGAATTGAGCCAGCAGTAATTAATATTACATATGTGTGTATACATATATAAGCTTATACATGGAGCCATTGTGGCAAAGTAGTTAAGAGCTCAGGCTGCCAACCAAAAGGTCACCAATTCAAATCCACCAGCTGCTTCTTTGAAATCCTATGAGGCAGATCTACTCTGTCCTGTATATATATATGTGTGTGTGTATATATATATATATATATATACCAAAAAAAAAAAACCCATTGAGGTTGAGTAGATTCCAACTCATAGCAACCCTATAGGGCAGAGCAGAACTGCCCCATAGGGTTTCCCAGGAACACCCGGTAGATTTGAACTGTTGACCTTCTGGTTAGCAGCCGTGGCTCTTAACCACTACGCCATCAGGGTTTTCAAGCCTATAGCATCTAGTATTCCCAGGCGGTCTCCCATCCAAGTACTAACCAGGCCCAACCCTGCTTAGCTTCTGAGATCAGACGAGATAGGGTGTGTTCAGGGTGGTATGGCCGTAAGAAAACACTCGTCGCTGCTGAGTCAATTATGACTCAGTGACCCTATACGACAGAGTAGAACTGTCTAGAATGAGTTTTTTGGCATTATATATATATATATAAAATATATATATATGTATATATATATATATAAAATCCTTTGCCACCGAGTGACCCTACAGAACAGTGTAGAACTGCCCCATAGGATTTCCAAGGAGCAGCTGTGGATTCAAATTGCCAACCTTTTATTTAGCATCTCAAGTCTTAACCACTTAGCCACCAGGGCTCCAAAAATGTATTTATACATTGGCAATGTTTGCATAATTTTAAATTCATTTGGAAATATCTGGATCCATTCAGTAGTATGAGTAGTTAATATAATATAAATACAGCCATATGTCTCAGTCTGAATGAAATTGTTGAGAGGTCACGGAAGGTGTTGGCTCATTTCACATACCATAAACAACCCAAGCACTCACCTATTATTGCAGTTGACTTTATGTCAAGCTTTTTTTTTTTTTCTTTTAAGTGGCTAGCCCATGCTCTCTAAACAATTATTAAATATCTAAGTTATTCAGGAGAATATTGTTCTACCAAGTTTCCAATGAGGTTCTGGTGTTTAAAAGTTTCTTAAACAGACTTTGTGGTCTATTAAGAAATTGTGGTTTGAAAAGGGAACATACACTGAAAAAAAAAATTATAAAGAAGAAAAATCAATACTATAGGGACAATGTAACCACAAAATCACTTTGTAGAATCAGAAGGCTGTTTTTTAAAAAATAGTAACAATGAAGTTAAAAAGTTCTGGGTTAGATGACAAAGGCTGAAAAAATCCAGTCTTCAGTTCTAGCACAAATGGAGAAGAACGTAAACGCCTATTCCATTGAGCTTCTCCTTAACTACTGGCCTAACACCTACCAGTGGAAAATCACTTACGAAGTAGAGATTAGTGAGAATAAAACACCAAAAAGCATAGCTCCCTACCCATTACTTCCCACGGAATGAACTTTTGACATATCAGCAAACTCCTCCTTTCTCTTGCTGCCGCTGGTATACTGCTCGCTGTACAGCTTGAGGGACATCTGCTCAACAGCATCTCTTTGTGCTTCCAGGTAGCATAGTTGAACCTCAGCCTGGAGAGAGGAACAAAGAGGAAATGCGGTTTTAATCCAAAAGGAATGCATTTCAAGTGAGGTGTAGCAACTCAAAGAATGGGGGTTGTTCACATCATTATCCCGCTCCTTTTGGAGGTAGATTTAATGGGATCAGCTGGGAATATTACAGAATTATACTTCATGCCTGAATCTTACAAGCCCCTCCTTAAAATATGGCCTGAATAAATGAACTCTCAGAAGACTCAGTAAATATCATGAAATATCCCTGAGATCATAATACTGTCTGATGAGACTTTACATAAAAAATTCTGTGAAATTCCTCAATAATATTCTTCCTCATATTGCCACATATGTAACGTTTATTTTTTAAAGATCCCCTTCCAAACCCATACATTTTGGACACATACTCTAAACATTTTTCTATTATCTTCCCTGAGCAGAATAAAAAAGCCTAATACTAATGCTAGTGCCTTTTCAATAGTGGCAACAAACTTCATTTTCTGGTTGTTTGTTTTCTGTATCATTGTTTTTATAATTTTAACACAGAGGGATTAGTGATTTTGCTTACATGCAGGTTTGAATTGTTAAATCTTTCATAGTTACTTGGGGCTTACTGCAGTAAAGGAGAGGTAGTTCACCATGCTGTTTTCGATCAAAGCAAGGCCCAAAGAATGCTGAATAATATCTGGCAGGGAAACGTATTGAATAGATGCTTTATTTATTGCAGCTGTTGTGATCCCTGTGGCTTTAGGGTTCTCTAGAACACCAGATGAGACCAGGAATGAAGTCTTCTCAGTGACAGGCTTATCCATGGTAAAGCGGAGGGAGCCATGCTCAGTTCCTATGCACCCTGGACCAAAAGAACTATTCTGTTAACGTACTTGACTAAATTTAAGCCCACTTATTAACATTTCTGTTAAACCCTAAAACTGCTACTTCTCTATAATGTAATTAATATTCTCCTAAGAAAAACAGTTCTGGGTCAGCTGTTGGGTAATCGCCAGAATTCTGTTACACGTAAGAAAACCTGAGTCAGACCTGAACTTCTCACTCTTAGTGTCCAGAGCCAAACAAGACCTTTTGCCTGGACTCTAGTTTTACAGAACTGATCACAGAGAAAAAGAGAGGATATTAAAAGGTGACAGCTGTTTAAAAGGGCAAATGAGAGCTCTGTAAAGGAAATGAGTAGCTGATGAAAAGCAGAGTCACATATTTTAGGGTTCTTAAGATATTGTTTTCCACAAGCAATTAGTTATGAACGAGTAAGGAAGAACTTTGAGAAGCAATGGTAAAAGCACTATATTCTTATAATCAAAGTGTTGGACATCAGTTCAAAACTACTATTTATATAATGGTGCTTGGGAATTTTTTTTCCTCCAACTGATTAGTTTGAACAAGAATAGGCTCGAGTGGATTAAGAATGATGTCAAACAGTATAAACAAAGGATAATGCTACAGGGAGCATACTGAGTTTGTTGGGGGGAGGCTGTTAGGTCTAGTGTTATTTAGCATCTTTATTAATGATCTGGAAAAGGGGGTTTGCAGCATGTTAATGGCATATATAGAAAAGTCCCAACCAAGAGGTATGCAAACATCGTGGAACTTGAAGGACTAATAACTGTGGATTTGAGGATATTAATAATTTTTTTAAAAAAGCAAACCTGAATTTTGAGGGTCAATGATTAGAAAAAACAATTTAGAATATATCTTTTAAAAGATCATACAACATTCTTACGTGATAAATACGAGAAAACTGAGAGATATTGGATGATAGTCAAATTACATAAAAACAATACCCCTCCCAAGTGCCTCTGGTCTCCTCTTGCGCAAGCAATAGGGGCAAGAGAGCATAATGGGAAGTGTTCCCCACTGATCCTTCCATTTGAAACCATACTGGAATAATGCATCTGTGCTAATGGCGTCAAGGAGCTGGTTTGATCCTTACGTGTTCCCTTAGCTTTTAACCATTCTAAGGAAATGAGCTGGACCACTGCATATTCTGGAAATAATCTCACAAATCTTACTGGTCACAAAAATGATCATAAAGGAGACCAACTGAATGTAAAATAATACCACTATGGAAAAACGAGCTGAGTTCACCCCTTTGTATCCTCAGTCATTTCTGTGTGCAAAGGAAAACACCTCTCATATGACAGAGATACAGGGACAGAAGTTCAAAGAACAATGCTGAGAGCAACTGGAAGGATAATTAGTCATCTTATGAAAATGATTGAAATGGTGCAATCTAAGACTTTTATTGCATAGTTTCTCACAGGCATTTGGCATAGGAAACGGCTCTGTGTTAACGAGGAGATGAATTAGATGGCCCAGGTCTTTCCTATCCATCTCTATTTCTATCTCTGCTTTCAGTGATTCATTTCTAAATTGATGATAAAAAAAGAACTAAAGTAGTTCCTTCTGCTAAGGCTGAATGGCTTTGCCAGTCTAAATCTCTCTGCAGATTGTCTTAACTTTGTCTTATACTACATTCTAGTCCAAACATAAATTTTAAGGAGAAAGATGTGAAGAAAATAATAGCTCTTTAAAAACAATACCATTGAATATCTGGCTAGCACAAACAGTTTGTGCTCATCTACTAACCTAAAGTTTGGTGATTCAAACCCACCCAGTGGCATCACAGAAGACCTGGAAATCTGCTTCTGTAAAGATTACAGTCAAGAAATTCTATCGAGCAGTTCTACTCGGTAACAGATGGGTCACCATGAGTCAGAACTGACTCGATAGCAACGAGTTTGGTTTTTATTATATTAGTGGATACTTTAAAAAAGTGACTGTATTTTACAAATGGCAATGCACCAACAATGATTAAATAATATTTTAGATGTATAATCAACAGGATTTGGAAAATAAAAGGAAACAAGACTTAGTGAATGATTCACCTCTTCATACCTGGATAGCTGAGAGGCTCACAGCACCATCAACGGGAGAAAGGAGTATAAGAAAAGCAGTATGGGTGGGTGGAAGAAATGAGCCGGCTTTGCATCTTTTAGTTTGAGGTACTGGTGGGACACTTAGAATGAGGTGTTCAGCAAGCAGGTAGAAATATCAAGGCTGAAATATAAACCTCGAGGAAATGGTGGACATTATGAGATGACATGAGACTACTATGGGAAAAAAGTCTGATGCCTAGAAAAGAAGGCTCAACTCTCAGTTACTCTAGTCTAGGCCTGCACTCCCTTGGTTGACCCAATGTGATGGCTTCTCAATCGCTCTCACTTCCTCCTTTTCCACCATCCCCACATCTGTTTTATATATTAATTGATCTTTTTTATCCATAGCTGAGATTACTGATATGTTTCTCGGGGCTTCATTCTGGACCCCTTTTCTTGATCTATACACTCTTCTGCAGGTTTAAACACCATCTGTTGATAATTTTCAATCCTCTCCTCTGACCTCCACACTTACATATCCAACTGACCATCTGACATTTCTACTTGGATTTACTTTAGGCATAAGTGTTCAAAACATAACACTTTATTCTCATCCTCACCATATCCCCTGTGCTTTTCTGCACTTCAGCCTCTCCTTTTAAATAAATGACACCATCTGTTACTCAAGTCAGAAACCTCAGAGTCTTCCTTGATTCCTCCTTCCTTTCCTTCGTTTCCCACAGACAGTTAAATTCTGTTGATTCCTCTTCCAAAACATCTCCCCAGTCTGTCTGGATGTCTCCAATAAGCACTGCTTCTAGCCTAGTCTAAGCCTCCATCTCTCTTTCTCTTACCTGCGGTGCAGTAACTGTCTTCTAAAGAATCTGCTCTCACTTATCTCTGCCCTTCCAATCTCTTCTTACAACACATGAGCTGGTTTCATGCTGCATTCAGACCTATTGGTTCCTGCCTACCTCAGACCTCATTTCCTCATTTCCATCTCACTCTTGATCACCGTGCCCCTGTCAGCCTTACCTTCCTTCAGTTCTTTAAGCACTCCAAACTCTTTCCTGCCTCAGGACCCTTGCACATATTGTTCCCTTTCTCTGGTACATTCTCTAGCTATCTTTCATATCCTTCAGCTCTGGGCTGATATTTACTTCTCAGGGAGATCATCTCTGACCACTGCATCAAAAGTCAATTCACTCTATTTTTCTGTTTCAGAATCCTGCTTATTTTCTTCATAGCACATATTATGATTTAAGATTATTATATTTGCCAGTTTATACTTTTTTCTGTCTCTATATCCAGACTCCAAGCTTCATAAGGGATGGTATCTACTTACTTCCTTTTCCACTTTGTATTCCCAGTACCCCAGCAGTGCCTGGAACATGATACGAGTTGAGTAAAGAATTGTTGAATAAATGAATTGTACATTCGTGCATCCATCCATTTATTAATCATATGTGTTTAGTGAGTCTTTATCATGTGCCAGGAACTGTGCCGGGGCTGTGGGTACAAAGAAGAATAAAACATAGTCCCTTGCCCCAAAGGAGTACAGTGTGGTGGAGAAGTAAGCCACGTCAACAGATAACTATGTTACCATGCAAAATGACTGTGTGGGAGGATGGGGAATGAAATAATTAATTGCCTGAGGGTGAGGGTGGGTAGTAAAGGTTTGATAGAGGTGGCAATTGAGCCAATCTGGAGTATGGGTAGGACTTTTCAGGTGGAGAAATGGGTAGAGTAACTTGTATGTCCAGAATCCCAGAGTCATGGAAGGACCTGGTATATTCACAGAACAGTGGCTGAAGCTTTGGGGGCATTTGGACAAAGATGCAAAGTGGAAGGAGATGAACTATGAAGGATGTCATGTTAATGAATTTGAGCACTATCCTGGGAACAACCAAGGGTCAACAAAAGCCATCACTGTTTCTCCTTTCTCCCTTTTTCTGTCATGACAAGACAATTATCTGGTGGACTGGTTTAAATATGCTTGCATAGCTCCTGCCCCCTGGTGTATTTTGAGAACACTGTATTGAGTAGGGAATCAGCAATTCCCATCTGGTCAGAAGCCCAGCATCCCAAACAGGAATGCCTAAGAGACTCTAGTAATAGGACCTCTAAACTTTTAATATGATAAAGTTAGAAATTCTGCCTTCTTGTCTGAGGCTTAATATAATTGCTTTGCTGCTTATCATTAGTGGCATGTTTCCTCCTTTTATTTTGTATGCACCTAAAGCCTAAATCAGTAGAGATACTCCACTTCAAGTTTACACTACAAATCAATAATTTAATCAGGACACAATACACAGCGTTCTAAAGTATTTTATTTAAATTTGGCTTGGTATGTAGTGAACAAAATTCAATGAATTGGGGACTGAATAATTACTCAACTATCTACCTCCTTCTGATTTTGAATGCCTAACTTATACCAAAAATAGTTGTTGTTGTTGTTAGGTGCCATGGAGTCAGTTCAGACTCATAGTGGCCTTATGTACAACAGAACAAAGCACTGCCCAGTCCTCTGCCATCCTCACAATCATTGTTATGTTTGAGTCCATCATTGCAGCCACTGTGTCAATCCATCTCATTGAGAGTCTTCCTCTCTTTTACTGATCCTCTACTTTACCAAGCATGATGTCCTTCTCCAGGGACTGGTGCTTCTTGATAACATGTCCAAAGTACATGAAACCAAGGTGTAATCCATACTGAAGGCTTTGGTCTTTGATCTTCATCAGTAAGTGCTTCAAGTCCTCTTCGGTTTCAGCAAGCAAAGTTGTGTCATCTGCATATTACAGGTTGTTAACGAGTCTTCTTCCAATCCTGATGCTGCATTCTTCTTCATACAGTCCAACTTCTTGGATTATTTGCTCAGCATACAGCTAGAATAAATATGGTAAAAGGATACAACCCTGACACATACCTTTTCTGATTTTAAACCATGTAGTTTCCCCTTTTTTTCTGTTTAAACTACTGCCTCTTGGTCTACGTATAGGTTCCTCATGAGCACAATTAAGTATTCTGAAATTAATATTCTTCACAATGCTATCCATAATTTGTTTGATCCACACAGTCAAATGTCTTTGCATAGTCAATAAAAACACAGGTAAACATCTTCCTATTCTTAGTTCGAAAGCTCCACTGAAACCTGTCCACCATGGGTGACCCTGACGGTATCTGAAATAGCAGGGGCATAGCTTCTGGCATCACAGCAACATGCAAGCCACCACAGTATGGCAAACTGGACCAAAATAGAAGTCCATGATAAATTTGGGGGAAATTTCAGTTATTCTAACAATCTTTAAGGATTAAATCCCATGTCAATTTTATAATCACATATTGACATAAGCTTTGACTTGCCCTAAAAAGCACTAACTTAGTTAAGAAATATCAATGATTTCATTATGACTTCATGTCTAGCATGCTTTATTGGTCTAACTATTCCGAAAAGGTTAAAACTGATTTTATTCTTTCTTGACTCATGCCATTGTATGTCTCCATGCTTGCTTATACTACACTTTATGGGTTTCCACCACATCTACCTGTCTGCTTACATAGGGGTCCAGGTCCTGTTTCTATGGATGTATTGTCCATATATCTATCTAAGGCCAGTCCCCTTCACTGTGCACCAGACCCTCCTCTTATCAAAGCAAAGATATCATCCTACAAATCACCCTTCTCTCCTGCATCATTTTTTCCTTTCTACTGTATCATTCTCATTAAAAAAACAAACAAAAAAACCTTGCCCTTGAAACAATTCTGACTCATAGCGACCCTATGGGACAGAGTAGAATTGCCCTATCATAGAGTTTCCAAGGAGTGGCTGGTGGATTTGAACTGCTGATTTTTTAGGTAGCAGCCATTCTCTTAATCCCTGTACCACCAGGGCTCCACATCACTCCCATGAGCACATTAATAAACAAACATGCTGTTGCTTTCCTTAGGGTAAAAAAAAAGGGGGGGGGAGGGGACTAATTCGTTGACACCAATCTCCCTCCAGCCATAACCCCATTTGTCTGATTTCCATTACAGCAAAACCACTTTTTCATGCGTTGTCTACACTTGTTTCCAATTTCTCCCCTCTTTTCTCTTGAACAAACTTCAATCAGGCTTTAGTCCCCGAAATGCCACTGAAATTGCTCGACAATGTCCTGGGTATCCTCTACGTTGCCCATGCCAACAGTCAATCCTCAGTCCTCACCCTTCCCTGACCTCTCAGCATTTACCACTGTTGGTCACTCCTTGCTTCTTGAACCATTCTCTTCATTGGGCTGTCAGGACATTACATTCTCCTGGGTTTCCTCACTGGCTACTCCATTTTAGTGCCCTTTGAAAGTTTCCCCTCATCTCCTCAATATCAAAATGTTGGCATTCCGGGCTTCACTCCCTGAGATTTCCTCTCCTAGTCTCATTGCTTCACAGTCAAAGAAACCCTAGTGACTGCGATATATACATTACCAGACCAGACACCCTCCCCAAGCATTGGCCCTGTATGACCAACTGCCTTCTCCATATCTCCACCTGGATATCTAACATACGTTTTTCATGTAACATATCCAAAACCAAATTCCTGATAATCCTACCCCAAATTCCTTCCGCTCCCATAGTTTTTTTCAGGAAGGACAACTCCAGTCTTCCAGTTGTTCAAGACCAAACTGTGGATTCAGTCTTGACTCCCTCCCTCCCACCCTCAAACTTCTCATCCACTCTATAAGCAAATCCTGTCAGCTCTAACTCTAATTTATCTAGAAACTGAGCACTTCTTAACACTTCTAGCATCTCACACCTGGCTTCTTTCTCCCTTCTTTCACCCTTGCCCTTCTACAGTCTGTTATAAAAAAAAAAACAGCCAGAATAATCCTTTTAAAATGAAAGTAAAAAATTTCATTCAAAATAGCCAGTGGTTTCCCACCCTCTCAGAATAAAAGCCAGTGTTCTCACAATGGACTACACAGTCCAAAGCATCATCCCTCAGACCCCATCTCCTATGAGCCCTACTTTAGCCGTAGTGATCTTGCAAGAAACTTCAGCCATGGTCCTACTTCAAGGACTTTGCACTTGTTGTTCCCTTTCTCTACATATATGCAAGGCTTGTGAGAATTGAGGCTTCCCTTGTCCAAGACTGGCCACTTGCAGGCTGGCTTCCCAGAAAGGAAAGCTGGCCTTTTGTGGTAAGGCAATTATCCTGGTCAACTGCAAAGCTCTGACCTCCAGATCCTCTACTGTGCTTCTACCAAGGCTGATGCTTCCTTCAACATGAATGGTGATGTGATGAATCCTGACATAAGCTAGCTACCACTCAGCTGCAACCACGAGTCTTGACCATAAGGCCTTGACCATGCCTGGGGAAAGGATAGTTTTACCCCCAACCACAGATGCCTAGGTAGCAGGCTAGGGATAGTCAAGGTTCTACCTTCATATTTGTATTGTGTCCTCTTATTGCTCTTGTGTCCTGGCCTCTGCTTCCCTAATCATGCTTTTTGAACATCCCACAGTCCTCTCCTGCTTTGCACTGCCTTAGACTATATTGGCCATGAGGCACCAGCATGCCTCCCACCGAAGCTTTCTTCAATAGTTTTCCCCTTGATCACTGCTGTTCTTAGGCTGTTGGGAGTGCTCCTGGGGAGGGTGTTCTGGTTTATATGACAGTTGGCTCTCTCATCTCTCTCAGGTCTTTGCTGAAATATCATCTTCTCATCCATGTCTTCTCTGACATGGCTACTTAAAACTGCAACTCACCCCCACCCCAACAATCCTTATACCTTTTCATACATATTTGCTACATGTAGTTGAAAATATGTTGCTTATTTTGTATTGTCCATCTTCCTCCAATGAATGGGAAGCTCCAGGAGGGCAGGATTTTTTTTTCTTTTTTTTCCTGTGTTCACTGCTGTAATCCCCAGCACTCAGCATAGTGCATGTTATGTGACAGGCACTCTGTACAAATTGGTTGAATGAATTTACTAAACTTGCAAATCTGAAATGGTTTAAAACAGGCAAAGAAATAAAAGTTTGATGGCTGTAGCCTCAGCTTGATTTTTAAAATCCTTGACTTTATTCTCCCTCAGAAAGGAGACTTTTTTTTTTTTTTTTTGGAGAAAATAAAATTATTGGACTATATAACTTGTTTACTATTCTCTAGAAAAGAAGAAGAGCTTCTATAATTCAAGAGTCATTTAGGTGAGGAGACATCAACAATGTCACAGTTGGTATTTGGAAGAGCCCCACACTAACTCAGGAGGATCAGGGATCCTTGAATAGAAAGGGAAAATGCTACTTTTTCTGGCAACCATTTTGTCATTTGAGGATATTTTCCTACTTTTACTACACAGTGTTTTTTACCTTTAATGTAGTATCTCTAAGCACTTGCCTTTTTCTTTTCTTCCTTACACAAATATTTACTATGCTTCCCCTCTTTCCTCCCAATAATATCTCTCCTATGCAATCGGCCCAGATCGCTTCCTTCTGGAAACACCTTCAGGTCTTACGATGCCCACAGGCCCTGCCAAGGGCTTCCAAGGTTGATTAGAATCTACACTTGTAAACCTCCATGGTTTTGTTTGGCAAAGTTCCTCACACTCATTCTAGAATTCAGAGATGTCACCTTTACGGTGTTTTTCCCTAAGATCTTGACTGTTCTGTGTGTTTTTGCTTTTGTTGTCATTTTCCTGTTGGTAGCTCATAATTGCCTAAAATAACTCGCCTTGAGGATTGAATTCAAAGTGCATTTCTTTTGTCTAGAAACGAACTCTCTAAGGACATTCTGGCTGAAGACAAATAACATTAACAATTACAAACGAGTGAGAATCCCACACTGTTCTTCCAGTCCTGTGTGCAGGAGTAAGTAGAGTGAGCCATGACTCTGCCAAAGTGTTCTTCTCCTACAGAGTCAAAGCAAGGAGTACTTCCAATGAAAGGGAACAATGTATTTCTCTGAGGTAATGTTGACTAAGGGTCTTCATTTATTCATTCAACAACTCTATCTTGAGTGTCTCTTACATGTATTGCATTGTGCAAGATACAAATCTATGTCAGACATGTCACCTGCCCCCAAGAACTTCTAACATATAATTACAGAAAAATCATATTAAGGACAAGACCAATATTACATTTCAAAACTGTTGCCAAAGAAACAATGATTAAGTTTGATCAAATGTTCATTGGATAAGATAAGAGAGTTTTAAAGTATTAAAAATATATTTGCCCATTATAGAAAATACAACAAAGAATCTTAAAGATATTTAATTACTATTACTCAGCAAAGGCTAACATTTATACTAATCTCTGTATATTAGGATGCAAAACTTCTATAACTATATTGGCAGCTCCAGAAAAACCTAGCCTTAGGCTCTTCCAGGGTTATTTATAGATCTCATAGCCAACGAAGTCAGGACTACTGCAAAAGATAACTGATTTATGTAAAAAAAAAAAAAAAAAATTGTGTCTTTAAGAGGTCATCTTTATTTTATTGACTTGATGTTTGCTAACCCTATGATGCTTAGAAAACTCAATTTTAAGCCTATATCCTTAATGATATTTCTTAATGGTGAGCATTTAGATAAAGTGGAGAAATTAACATCAACACTATTTTCATTATTTCCTCTGCATTGTTTGTATGTAAAAAAAAAAAAAAAAAGTCCTCTCTCATTTAGAAGGAAAGAAAGTAACTTTAATGGCAGATGAGATTTTTATTAAAAGCAACACCCACTACCACCACCTCTACCTAACCAGCATAAAGGACAAATACATCACACAATTGCAGTTGTGCACCCCTTCATCCATCACCACCACCCTCTCTTGTTTCTAATGCAAGTAGTTAAACTCATTAAAAATACAGCACTTTATGTCATGAGATGGGGTGGGGAGGGAGCGTGACTGCACTGTGTGAACCGAGGGGGATGATTGGAATTTTCCATGTCTCTCCATTGCTGTTTCTGTAGCAAATCCCTGCACAATGACACAAGCACCAAGTCTGTGTTCATGTTTTACAGCCGCATCCTTCTTCCCGTCTTCCAATTTCCACTACAGCGAATCTTTATTTACTTTCTGGCAGAAACTGAAAAATTAAAGATGTATAATGTAAAGATACAATCTCAGCTTCTCTTGCCCCGCAGGACTGGCAGTTCTTTTCCTAGCACAATTATTCTGGCAAATGCAGCCATTAACTCTGCGACTAAGACATGCAACTCCAGTTCCTTTGAAATTCTATAAAATAGTTGTCCTTAGCCGGTGATGGAGAGGAAGGAATGAAGCAGGAACAACAAGAATTACTTTACATACTAATAACAACAATTTAGCTATCAAAACAGAACCGAACAAGTGTGCCTTTGTACCATTCTTTTAAAAATTTAGCCTCCTAGGGTTCTAATAATCAGGACCTATGGTTCAGGAATGTTCAGGAATGCTCAGTAGCACTCAGCACAGTGCGTATATCCTCATTTCAAAGAGAATGGTCAAACTGATACTCACCCTGTCAAAAATCTCGACTTTGAGCTGCTAATGTAGAATAAAAATCAATATAAATTTTGATCATTTGATGAATATTTACTTCTTTCTTTAGTGTATAGGGATTTAGAATTGAAAAGTGCTGAATCAAGTCATTTTATTTTTTTGTGTTTGCGCCAACACCAATTTACTACCCTCCAGAAAGTTCCTGAACAAGATGTCTCAGGCGGCATGCATGTTGGTTTTCCCTGTCAATCAAAACAGCATGTCAGCAGGGAACCATAACTATTTTCCTTTCATACTCTTAGTGTTCCAAAAAAGGAATATTTTGATTACTTCCCTGGAAAAGGTAAACTTTCTTATTGAGACACACTATTGTAAGTCTGGGTATCTGTTGTTTTTGGGATTTAGCTGGGCTTATTAAAAGTTAAAGGAGCCCAGGTAGCAAAGTGGTTAAAGTGTTCAGTTGTGAATAGAAGGTCGGCAGTTTGAACCCACCCAGCAGCTCCATGGAGAAAATTGTGGCAGTCTGCTTTCGTAAAGATTTACAGCCTTGAAAACCCTATGGGCTGTTGTACGCTGTCCTACAGGGTCGCTATGATTTGGAATTGACTTGATGGCAACAATTATTATTATTATTTTTTTAGAAGTTAAGCACTTCGTTTTAGGCTGCAAGAGTCATGCACAGTAAATAGAGGCTGCAATTGGGCTTCTCCACAAGCAAAATTCCATATCACCCCAAGACAAAGAGCTTTTATAGAAACTTCCATCTTTCTCCCTGCATTTCCTGAAAAATAACCAAAAAATACCCATTGACTACTTTAATCTGCAAGAAGACTTAACAATAAAATACTTCACTTTTTCTTTTTTTTGTAAATGAAAACAGAACAGATGACAAATTACTCTAAAAAGCTTAGTAATTAAAATGTGATTCCTGTCTGAGGCTAGCTATATGAGTAGAGCAGCATGCCGCCATTTTTATTATGGTACTTTGAGATTATACACACACATATACACACACACATGTATGGATGTGTCTCAAAAGCCTACTATTCTCACAAGATATTTCCATAGTGATTTTTAAAACAACGGTCTTTCCCAATTTGAAAAAGACTAAATTAATTGCAAGCACAGAAAGGCCAAGCTATTCTCATTTGTTTAAAAAAAAAAACAACAACAAAACTCATATATGATCTAGTAACAGAAGACTTAATATTAAGGAGGCATTTTTGTTGGTTCCTTATAAATTAAATAAAAATGGCAGCAGCTGCCTTTCCTAAGGATGATAGAGCCTAGACAACCACTAGATATTATGTAGACAGATGTTTTAAATAAAATAAAATATTTAGATTGCTAGATACTTTGCTAGATATGAAGGCAATTATAGGATGTCTTTGTTAAATTACATTTTTCATTTTTGTGAGGGGAAAAAAGAATTGTCTTGGAAACAGTACCGACAGGAAATGATCCTATATCTAAAACAGCTGGAGACTGTAACTAATATAAATTTACTTGAAAATAAAAATGCCGTGTGCCTCTGGAGACATGCAGTAACATGCCATAAAAACAGATGAGAATGTTAAAGTATTTAAAAGAGGGGAAAATACATTTTATCTAGATATTATACTGAGATGTGATCCACTGATAAATAAGAAATATTTGTAAAATATGAAGAAAAGAAAAACAGAAGAGACATTTTTTAAACTTACAAAGAATATTTTATTTAAAACAGCATATTTGTAGGAAATATTAAGAATATTTTTCTAGGAAAAATCCTTGGCTTTTTAATATACTGGTTATTAATCAATTTAGTAAAGTCATAATAATAATGTGAAGGCAGGTATTGTGTTTAATTGAGAAATTGTTATGGAAGCAGAAGATGCTTACTATGAGTAGGGCAAGGACCCCAAATGTTGGATAGAAATATTCCAATAATTCCCAAAACCATATGAGATAGCCTCCACATAGGTGCTCCCACTAATCCTTCCTACCACCTCCATCCCCAGTGCTGTTAGCTGTCAAATGCGAGAGCCATCTGATACACTAATTCGTACAAATACTCACTGGCATTAACATGGCACCCATCTCCAAGTTCATGAAATTCAATACCTTCATTTAAAGACTGAAATACATTAATCTACAAGATAAATTTAAGAAATAAGAAATACTTTGTATGGAAATCTATTTGCATAGCAGGGGTTCGGAGAGCCTGGAAAGGCACCCCCAAATCAAGGATGTCCAACTTCCTCATCTGTACCAAAGACTCATCCTGGCCCTGCTCTTAGTGGGCCTTGGGTCTTGGACAGGAGACCATGTGAAGCTGGGGTTTCCTTATAGGCCCCAATTGCACAGCCTGGGAAAACTGCAGAGCCTAAGCAGTCGGCTTATGCGTGTCTCCCAGAGAGAAGACGCTACAGTGATGAGTCTGAAGGAAGAAAATGGGGTGAGGAGAATGAGGGCAGAGTAGAAGAGCCAGGGGGAATAGCAAGTGTTGTGATGAATGTGAAGAACGGATCAGAATAACACCGACAAAACTCAAAATAGAATGTGCTTAAACAAAATCTTGACTGAAACAAAATTCTTTTGTAGGTTGAAGCTGCAGTAATACCCTCAAAAATAAAACTCTAGGACCCAAACTAAAACTCAAAACATATTCAACAACTCTTCTCTCCCTTCTACAAGGTCACCAAATATTAAAAGCAGCAATTTCCTAATTGATCTATGACAAAGACATATACAATACACACACACAAACTTTTGTACAAAACTCCGCAACAGTGATTTCCATGCATTTGTACAGTCTTTATGATTACATAAATTGATCATCATTGCTACTTGGAAATAATTGTCCCAGCATGGATGTAACAGAAGGTATAAACTATAACATCAGAAAAAAGAACTCCAAAATCTTTGGGTCTAAAGCCATTGTACATGAAGAAAAGCAGCCCCAATAGTATTTGCAAATATAGTAGTACTATAATTGATATTTATATTTTGATGGTCATCCAAAAAATGGGTTTTGTTTAGGAATATGAAAAATATCAGACTTCCATGCTAAATGGAAGAAATAAAATTTGAAGAAAAAGTTTTAGCATTTCAAGGGGTTAACTGCTCCGTCCCTCTCCCTCAGCCTCCAACTGAGATATCTGATGAGTCTTCATTCAGCAATCCATTCACTCATTCATTAATCCAACGCACAACTTTATGGGCATTGAGGATACAATTGTGAACAAAACAGATGTGGTCCCTGTCCTTGCGGAATTTACATTTCAGTGGGATAAGGACCAAAAATAATCAAGCATGCAAATAAGGAAAAAAAAATTCCATCGAATAAATATAATAATTGTAAGATGTAATAAATGTTAAGAAGAAAACAAGTAAGACAGAAAGAGATAGAGAATACCTACTATATATACTATGATCAGGGAAGGAAAAGACATTTAATCTACGATTAAAGGATGTGAAAGTGCTAGCCATATGAAGAGGAGAGTTCGACCACTCCAGGTAGAGAGAAGAGTATGTCCAAAAAGGGAAGGAGCTTGGTTCACTCGAGGAACTGCAAGAAGCTGAGAATAGCTAGAGTGTGTGGCCAAGGGTGAGAGCAGTTCAGGATGAGACTAAAGCAAAGGCCAGACAAGACAGGCCTTGGAAGACCGTGGTGGCCAAGAAGAGGTGTGTCTGCCACACACTGTTGGAGGTAGAGGTCAGATCCTGTACCAGAAAACAAGAAAGCATTCAGTGACTAATGGTGATATGGCAAAAGGACACGAAAGACACCATGAAGAGGCTTCCACTCGGGAAGCTGAAGATAATTTGAGCACCAAAAAGAAAAATTACTAAAATTGATTACAGTAAATTGAATAAATAAAAAATCCATGCGTCTATAATTACAATCAAAGGAAAAAAAAAAAAAGTGCCACCATGAGAAGTCACTGACTCCTTACTCCAAAAATTGGTAAGTAAAGGGGGAAAAATTAGGCATTTCATTTGCTTTTTTAAAAAGAGGAACTGTAGCACATTTGAAGTTGATGAGAGAAAAATTTTCTTTACAGCAATTAAAAGAAAAAAAAAGCCAGTTAACAATGTGAAAGAAATAGTAGAACTAGAAAATCACCATTCTGCAGCCCCTAAAGAAGTAATTGATCTCAGCAAGAATCATTAATGGATTCAAATCCAATTTGTAAGCCTTTGATGGAGAACCGAATAGACAAATGGTGCCAAAGCCTTGCACCAGGATTACCTGCTAATTATAAGGCAATCTTATCCCCAGAAAGAAAGTATCTGGCAGCCACCACTTTAGCATCAACGACAGTGGTCAATCTGACAAGACAGGATGCAACATGAAGTACATGCCTCACCTATGGAGTGTTCTCACCAAAAATGTTTAACCTGAATCCAAGCAAGCCTCTGGACCAAATTTTCACATTATATGAAATAGGGGGTTGAGGAAGAAGTTGGAAGACACCATCAGAAAAATCTAGAATGTGAAACATCCCATAAGACAAGTTATCTGGATTCTCCAAACTAGTCCATAAAGGCAGCTGCGACCTCAGGTTGAGTGGAGTGCAGAGACAGAAAGAAACATATTGAAATGAAAGAAGACAGTAAGGAGCAAAGCCATTTTGTATTGGCATTTAATGCACAAAGTCTTCAATAGCCTGTTTCCTAACTTGAGAACCACTCTAAGAGAGAACTGTATAATTTTTTGAAAAAATGATGAACGTTTTACTTTTAGTCAGAATTCTACACCTAAAATTAACCTCTCTGCCATGTTATTGGACATTTAAAATAAACCATAAAAATTAATATTTTATAGCATTATTTATATTTTACAGTCCCAACCCAGATAATCTATTCTCCTGTGAAGTAAATATTTTATCCAGTTATTTGGAACAGTAGGCAAATTAACTGATTAATTGGATGTGACAATTCTGGGTTCATTATCAGTTATATCAGTTTGCTATTTTTTTTTTTACCTAGACAATTGCTTAAATCATCATTGAGAGAGATATTCTGCTTGACCAGGTATCATTTACTAATAGGATATTGATGCTTTTGGTTAGAAATTATTTATAATTTTATGGTTTGTAATGTGATTTCACATACGCTGCCTCATTTGATAATTATAACAACCTTATACTGGTATTGGCCATTTTGAATCAGACATTCATATGGTCTACTATGCCAGGAATGACAAATTGAAGAGGAGTGGCATCACATTCATCATCAAAAAGAACATTTCAACATCTATCCTAAAGTACAATGCTGTTAGTGATAGGATAGTATTCATATGCCTACAAGGAAAACCAGTTAATACAACTATTATTCAAATTTATGCAACAACCACTAAGGCCAAAGATGAAGAAATTGAAGGTTTTTACCAACTTCTGCAGTATGAAATTGATCAAATATATAATCGAGATGCATTGATAATTACTGGTGATTGGAATGCAAAAGTTGGAAACAAAGAAGGCTCGGTAGTTGGAAAACATGGCCTTTATGATAGAAAGGACGCCAGAGATCACATGATAGATTTTGCAAGACCAACAACTTATTCATTGCAAATACCTTTTTTCAACAACATAAATGGCAACTACACATGTAGACTTTGCTGGATGGAATACACAGGAATCAAATTGACTACATCTGTGGAAAGAGACAATGAAGAAGCTCAATATCAGTCAGAACAAGGCCAGGGGCTGATTGCTGAACAGACCATCAATTGCTCATATGTAGGTTCAAGTTGAAGCTGAAGAAAATTAAAACCAGTGCATGAGAGCCAAAACACAAACTTGAGTATATCCCACCTGAATTTAGAGACCATCTCAAGAATAGATTTGACTCATTGAACACTAGTGACTGAAGATCAGATGAGTTGTGGACTGACATCAAGGACATCATACATGAAGAAAGCAAGACATCATTAAAAAGACAGGAAAGAAAGAAAAGACCAAAATGGATTTCAGAAGAGACTCTGATACTTGCTCTTGAACATAGAGCAGCAAAAGTGAATAGAAGAAATGATGAAGTAAAAGAGCTAAACAGAAGATTTCAAAGGGTGGCTTAAGAAGGCAAAGTAAAGTATTATACTGAAATCTGCAAAGACCTGGAGTTAGAAAACAAAAGGGAAGAACATGCTCAACATCTCTCAAGCTGAAAGAACTGAAGAAAAAATTCAAGCCTCAAGTAGCAATACTGAAGAATTCGATGGGCAAAATATTGAACAATGCAGGAAGCATCAAAAGAAGATGGAAGGAATACACAGAGTCACTGTACCAAAAAGAATTGGTAGATGTTCAAACATTTCAGGAGATAGTACATGATCAAGAATCAATGGTAATGAAGGAATAAGTCCATTCTGCGCAGAAAGCATTGGCAAAAAACGAGGCACCAGGAATTAATGGACACGTTTTTAATTGAGATGTTTCAACAAACAGATGCAGTGCTTGAGGTGCTCACTCGTCTATGCCAAGAAATTTGGAAGACAGGTACCTGGACAACTGACTGGAAGAGATTCATATATGTCCACTCCAAAGAAAGGTGATCCAATGAATACAGAAATTATAAAACAATATTAATATCACATGTAAATAAATTTTTGCTGAAGACAATTCAAAAGCAGTTGCAGCAGTACATTGATAGGGAACTACTAGAAATTCAAGCTGGATCCGGAAGAGGATGTGGAATGAGGAATACCACTGCTGATGTCAGCTAGGTCTTTGCTGAAAGCAGAGAATACCAGAAAGATGTTTACCCATGCTTTATTGACTGTGCAAAGGCATTCTACTATGTGGATTGTAACAAATTATGCATAACACTGTGAAGAACAGAAACTCCAGAACACTTAACTGTGCTCATGCGGAACCTGTACATAGACCAAGAAGAAGTTGTTCAAAAAGAACAAGGGGGTACTGTATGGTTTAAAATAAAAAAGGTTTGTGGCAGGGTTGTATCCTTTCACCATACTTATTCAATCTGTATTCTGAGGAAATAATCCAAGAAGCTGTGCTATATGAAGAAGAACATGGCATCAGGATTGGAGGAAGACTCATTAATCACCTATGATCTACAGGTGACACAACCTTGCTTGCTAAAAGTTTAGAAGACTTGAAGCACTTACTGATGAAGATCAAAGAAAACAGCCTTCAGTATGGATTATGCCTCAACATAAAGAAAACAAGAATCCTCACAACTGGACCAATAAGCAACATCATGATAAATGGCGAAAAGATTGAAGTTGTCAAAGATTTAATTTTACTTGGATCCGTGATCAACACCCATGGAAGCAGCAGTCAAGAAATCAAAAGACTCAGTGCATTAGGCAAGTCTGCTCCAAAAGACCTCTTTAAAGTGTTAAAAAACAAAGATGTCACCTTGAGGGTTAAGGTGTGCCTGACCCAAGCCATGGTATTTTCAGTCATCTCATATATTTTTTTTTTTTTTCATATACATGCAAAAGCTGGACAAGGAATAAGGAAGACCAAAGAAGAATTGATGCCTTTGAATTATGGTGTTGGCAAAGAATATTGAATATACCATGAACTTCCAGAAGAACCAACAGATCTGTCTTGAAAGAAGTACAGCCAGAATGTTCCTTAGAAGTGAGGATGGCAAGGGTTTGTCTCAGGTACTTTGGGCATGTTATCAGGAGGGGCCAGTCTCTGGAGAAGGACATCATGCTTTATAGAGCAGAAGGTCAGGGAAAGGTAGGAAGACCCACAACGAGACGGACTGATACACAGGCTGTAACGGTAGGCTCAAGCATAGCAATGATTGTGAGGATGGTGCAGGACTGGGAAGTGTTTCATTCTGTCATCAGAGGATTGTTATGAGTCAGAACTGACTTGATGGCACCTAACAACAACAACATACTGTACTTGGGAAGATCAGGTATTACTATCACCACTGAACAGATACAGAAACCAGAGATCAAATAAATTAGGTTGTCCAAAGTTACATAGTTAATGAGAGGAAGAGCCAGGAGTGCTTCTTCTACTAACCATCCCAAGTATCCTCTCTAGCTGGCAGTCCTGAAACCTTGATTCCAATCCTTACCCAGCCCCCGAGAGTGGCTGCCAGCACAGACATGGGCAGCTAAAACAGCTGGGGTATAGCACAAAGTCCATGGTGTCAGGTACATCAGTCACTCTCTGAAAATCTAATGTACTTTGTCCTGTGATTCCTGGGCACAGCCAGAACTCTCTGCTCCCACTGCCTCTCAGAAATGACAATGATACTGCAACTTTGGTGGTCATGAACCACCAACACGTGCTCCTTGTCTGCACACTCTGATTACCTTGCTCTATTAAAGTTCACCACTCAACTGCCTTGTCATTCTTTCCTTCTGTAAGTCCAGGGTGTGGTGAGCAATGCAGCTTCACTGGGAAGATTCTGTTCTTGCCAATTCTGACTTCCCAAGTCATAGTACAGTTTATTATTGTCATGATTCAGTGACATGTAGGGCTCATAGGGTGTCCTACAGTAACTTACAAAATTAGGGCTAGAATTGAAGTACGTGTTGTGCCCTTCCTTGACTGCTCTGCATTTTTCTTCCTGTCATTCCTTTTTTGAAACACTATCCCTGTTCTCCTGTGCTCTCCTTTCTGCCCTCGTAGCACTATTTCTCTGAACTGCCTCTCCAGGGCTTCCATGTATGTGCCATCCTGACTTAACAGTACTTGCTCATCCCTTCCCCCTCCAATCTCTGGATCCTCGCTCTCTCATTCCCTTCTCTCCTTCCTCTGTGGCTGGATTCTACCTGGCTGTCTGTTCATAACAACCTGCCTTTTCTAAAGTGATCATCTAAAGCCAAGATTTTGGAAGGTAAGATGAAGGTCAAACCCTGCTTATACTGAATTGTTCTACTCCTTGTTTTCATTTTTTTAATTGAGGGCAGGGCAATAGGCCAAGACAAGCACTGGGGTGTTGGGAAACAGGGGCTAGGAGGTGAGGAAGAGGTAGTTGAAAAAAACTAGGAGCATAAATGACATAGTCCTGAGACCAGAAGAACTAGATGACTAGATGGTGCCTGGCTACCACTAACGATTGTTCAGATCAGGGCCACAGTGAGTGGATCCTGATAGAATGGGAGAATAATATGGAACAGAACTCAAATTCTTAAAAAGTCCATACTTACTGGACCAGTTGAGACTAGCGGACTCTGAGACTACTGCCCTGAGTTACTCTTTAAACCTTGAACAAAAATTATCCCCTAAGGTCGTCTTTTAGATAAATAACAGACTGGGTCATAAAATAATGAATATCATCTGTAAGTACTGCGCTTCTTTAAAAAATCATCTATACGAAACCTAATGGTCAACAGTTACTTTAAAGCAAAGATTAAAAGGTAAGGGGCAGGGAAACTAGATTACTGGAAATGGACGGATCAACCAAAATGGAAATGATGAGAATAGTGACACATTGTGAGGAATGAAACCAATGTCACTGAACAATTTGTATAAAAATTCTTAAATGGGAACCTATTTTTCTGTATAAACTTTTATTGAAAACACAATAAAATATTTAAAAATATTAATATTTGAGGAATGTGGGTAAAGGGAATTCTTTGTAACGGTTCTTGCAATGCTTATGTTAAGTCTTGCATTATTTTAAAATCAAAAGTTTAAAAAAAAAATGGCATAGTTCAATGGCTAAGGTGGAGCCAGAGGGGAGAGATGGTCTTAACATTTCCTGAAAGGCTATGCTTCTCCCAGTCTCATTTAATCCTCTCAACGTCAAGTGGATCAGGACAGCACCTGTGAAATTCAGTGATCCCCTGGTACCTACTCAGATTTCTCATTCGTTCCAGACGCCTCTAGGCTTACACGCTCCAACCCAGATTTCATGGAACAACTCAGAACTTGTCTGGTCACCTGTGAGATAATCTGCCCCAGTCATGTAGCAGGCATCAGTGGCCTTTGTCTCTCAAATTCTACCTATCAGCCCCCTTAGGAGCGTTGTCCCTACCAGTCCTGTAATGTGGAGAATAAATAAGGGCCCAGAAGGTCAGTCTCTCTGTGTTCAGCCTTGAAAGATAAAGAGGTTATGAAAAGTTAGCTGGTACTGTGAGAAAGTGGAAAAATGAGCAATGAGACAGAAACTGTAAAGGACAAATGGCTGGACTGAGAAAAAAAGAAAGAAATATAGAGCCAGAAATATCCAAAAGCCTTTTTATATTTCATCTAGGTTCCAGAAAAGTCGTAAGATAGTAAATTAAGAAAGAGGAATGGTAAATTGAGTCATTAAATAGCCCACTTCCCTCACACCAGTTTAATTAGTGTTTCCATATTCTCTATGAACAGCTATCCTTTCCATAAATCTTCAAAAATCCCATGTTTTAGTATTATTTATAATTTGGTTATGAATCAAATATTTTCCTGAAGTAGATTCCAGGTCCACGTAGACCTCATAGACTCCCTTTAAAATATTTATTCTTATTTAGGACTTAGACAAAAAGCAAATTAATTTTCTATAATCTTTTCACCAGGCTCTAAAATCACTTATTACCAGAATTCTCTCAAATTCCTGAACTAGAACTTCTTGCTCTGGTCAACTCCTTCCTCCCACCAACCAAAACACTGAGTTTCTTTCCAAGCTTTTTGAGTGATTGCTTCACGATTAGGAAAACCCAGCACGCCCTTTAGGTTGTCACTTCCTGCCAGATGTTTTCTAGCTGTTCTTGATGTCTTTTCTGCTAATGCTCTGCCATCTGCCACCTTAATGGTGGCACAATGGGGAATGGATGCTTTGGTGACTTTGCTTTTTGAGTTGTAAAGACCTGGCCCATTGCCTCATCCTGGGAAACTCTGATCTACACATTTGTCACATTTCTCCAACTAGTTGTTGCATTTATTCCATCAACTAACTAACCAGTGTTGAGCCGGTTGTGACATGAAATACGTGAGCTCTCCCTATCACATCTAAACCTGCATCACTCTTCATTAATGGACACATTCACATCTTATTTCCGGCTATCATATGACCTGCCATCAGATGACAGCTGACATCTTCTTGGCCAATCAATATGATTTCCTTTTACTTTTTTTTACCAGCATGCCAACAACACATCAGGAGAGTAAGTAGTTATGTGCCCTCTGTGTCACTTTGCCAGGATATGCCTTATACATGGAAATCTTAAGCTTGCTTGATATTCTCTACAGCTGAACGAAGACAAATCTGGGCCCTCTTAGACTGACGGACTGTTATCACAGTCTAAGGTTACCAAGGCACAGCCATTACTGATAATGATTTCCAGGGACTGTAAGTCAGTGTGTAATCTATTTATGTATACTTATGGAGGAGATTATTGTTCCCTTCAATTATGTAGAGTAATGGAAACCATTTTTCTGAAACCATGATTAGGCTGGATATTAAAAAAGGTTAGCACCATTAGCTCATAATCCTTCCCAAAGACCCAATGGGCATAGTTGTTATTGGGACTTCAGCAAACATTTAACAGTAAGTTAGGGGGGTTGGTAAGCATATTAATTACAATGCACCTGTATCCAGTCATCTATCTGTATATTTAATTGTTATTGCAAGATTTAGTCCCCCACCTTCTCCCAAGGTAAGAGGAGCCTTCTTTGACTCTCTTAAAGGAGCAAAGTAATTGAAGTGCCTGTACTTATGGTGACAAGCCAGATCTGTGTGCAATGTGGTCAGATATAAACCTGAGGCTGAAAGAGGATGTTAGCATCATCCCGTCAGCTTAAACACATGTCCTCTAGTCTCATAACATGATTTTACCTTAAACAAGTACCGTCTTCCCCATTCTAGCTCATATCTAACTGAAATTTTTAAAAGTTTCGGTATTTTATTTGGTAAAGGAATTCCAACAGTACAACAAACAACAACTCTACGCTTTACTTCCAGCAGCCATAAATGTAGCCAAGAGTGCAGTTGTCGTCTGCTAAAAATATAGTTTTCTCATTTCCCTTCAAGTTGGTAAATGTATTTAGTTGTTTTACAAACATTTAGAGTGTCTTCAGCTTACAAAACATGCTAACATCTTACTGAATGTGCTGGCACTTGTGAAGGCTGAAGACAAGGCTCTTGCTTTTAAGGAGCTTCCAGTTAGCAAGGGACACAGACTGTTAGCAACTAACTATAATACTAGGCAGAATAGTATAGAAATAAGAGAACCAAAGTGGGGCCTTGATGGTTGGGAACTGGGAAATATTTCATGGAAGGGGTAGTGCTTTCACTGGGTCTTGATGAATGAACAGAATATTGACCAGCAGACAAGAAAGAAATATATTTAGGTTGAGAAGAGAGAGAGTCTTTATAAATGAACCTACCAAACTCCACTGTACTTCATATAATTGCTGATATTTTGCACCCCTAAGAGTGTTATTTAAGTTTTCAATGCAGTTAATTGAAACCCTACTAGATGCAAATCAAAAGTTTCATCCTTAATTGAGATATTTTGAAAATTGAACCCATTGCTTCAGGCAGGTGCTACATGAGATTCCATTAATATAGGTAATTAACATTAGCCTCTGCTTTAATTAACATGCACACTTTAATTAGCAAAGCATTAACCAACATTAAAAAATCTGATCTTCATGCATCACAAAAAACTGCAAAGTTATGACTACTATGTTATTTTTCTCCAAGGTTGTAAATTACAAAATAGCAATCACTTTTGAAGTACATACCAAATTTCAAATATTAAACAGGGAGATATATACAACATAAGTGAAATTCCATCAGAATGAAAAAGAATGTTCTTTAGAAAAGATACAGCCAACAGCTTTCACATTTTAAACATGACTTATATTCTAATCTTGCAGTGATCATTTGAAGGGGAGAAGACTTTGACCTGAAAAATCCCCATAGACTGTCACCTTCCTTGTATGTAATAAAGAAATGACTATAGAGTAGGAAACCCTGGTGGTGTAGTGGTTAAGACCTATGGCTGCTAACCAAGAGGTTGAGAGTTTGAATCTACCAGGTGCTCCTTGAAAACTCTATGGGGCAGTTCTACTCTGTCCTATAGGGTTGCTATGAGTTGGAATCGACTTGATGGCAATGGGTTTTGGGTTTTTTTTTTTTGGATACTGGAGTAACATTACCATGTGACTTAATCTCTCTATATCTTTCCCAGGGACCAAAGAAAGCACCATTTGCTGATGCCATTTAATATTTGAGGCCCCAAAGTAGCAGAAACTTCATTTTTAAAACAATCTCTGTTGCCTTGTTTTACCTTTAATATCCAAATGTGCTTAAGACAGTGCTTCATCGCCAGCTCACTAGGTACTGGACCACCAATAATTAATTATTAAGGAGACATTTTCATTAAATACAAAATCAACTTTCACCTTCTTTCTTTACTATGATAATTGGATGGGCCAATTTTCAAGTTTTGTTAATATGGTATACATTCCTTTTTTGATTATTTTTGTGAAATCAGCTTTATCATTACATGGAATAGAAGTATTATAGAAATGGTGTCCATATACAGCCCCAATATATGCTAAAAGTTATAGTAAAAATCATAGTGAACCTTTTAAAACAAAGATTTACAGAAAAATGAATCGTATCCTGATTAAGCACTATGAAAAACATGCATAATAATGCAGAAAATAACAACGAGGTCCCCACCATGCATAAGGCAACATTCTAGACAGGGAAACCCAAGTGACCAAGACAAAAAATACCCCAGATCTCATGAGCTTACATTCAAATCTGAAATTAAAAATACCAGAAATCGTAGCTGAAAAGTGTTGGTGCAACAAGAGAAAAAGAGCTAGGAGGCAATGCTCATAGATTTTGTAGGATCATTTACTGATTTAGGCAGTTGCTAACAGTGGAACTGCTTGTTTCCAGTGACTTCAAGAAGGGTCGGGCTTTCCTCCCGTCTCCACCACCTGCCACTTTGCTACAGCCACTACAGGGTAAGGTACAAGGCAGTCTCTTTACCCTTCACTCTCTGCGCTCCTTTTCAGCTGACAAATTAGAAAAGTGAGTGTTTCTTTGGTTTGCAAAGCCATTCTTCAAGCTGTTACAGTGAATTCTTGCCCTTTCCCCAATGGCAAAGCAGAGCCTGGCGTCCCAGGAGACCACGTGGGAGCCAGGCGTTCTTCCTGGATTAGTGCTGAGGGCAGTGCCCTGGAAACAGGTGCAAGGGCACCTCTAAGTTCTGTTTAAGTGGATTTGAGGAGGTTTTATCAAATTCCTCCCCTATTCTGTAATTATATCATGACAGAATTCCTTATATTGGGTTTCCATATATTGGTATTACCCATGCTCTGCCCATTAAATTCACTTGGGCTTTCACAAGGAAAGGTGCAAGCAGAGAACAGAGAACAGCATATTTAGAGCCAGAACTTCAAGAAGCACAGAATCGTATTTCAGCAATGTTTTACAAACCTTCACAAACATCTCTCCCAATTATGTTACGAGAACCTCCCTTAGAAAAAAGTCCCTCAGAGGGGCAACAGTGGCTCCACGGGAGAAAGACTTGGCAGTCTGCTTCAGTAAAGATTACAGCAATGAAATCCCCATGGGGCCGTTCTACTCTGTCACATGGGTTCCTATGAGTTGGAATCGACTTGATGGCACCCAACAACAATAGAAGACTCTTACAAAAAATATACAGTAGAAAAGTCCTTCAGAGGTACAACAGTGATCTTAGAGTATCAAACACTGAACCATTTGCTTAACCGCGTAGAAATCTTCAAGACAAGTGCTTAAGTGTGAGAGTTGGCTCCCTACTAAATACATCAAGTATTCTCTCTAGAGCTGCGTTTCTCCAAAACCAATCCACAGACCTCTTACTTCAGAATTAGCTGATGGGTTCACTAAAATGCAGATTTCTAGACCTAATTAGATTTGAATGAATTTGAATTTCCATGGGTGGGTCAGTTTTAACAAGAACTCTCTGGTGAAGCTTACTCACAGTTAATCTGGAGAACTGCTGAAAGACAAACCACAGCCTCCGATTTATCATATCACAGGAAATAGTAATGAAAATGAGCAGAATATTCCATATCTAACCCCGTAAATTCCTTATAGATTAACACAGAAGAAGAACATAGGTTTTGTTGGGGAAAGGCTTTCATTAAAATAGAGTCATCTTGGACAATTAACAAAATTTGATGGCCAGTTAATAAAAGTCACATAAAAATAGATTTATATTCACTTTAAATATATTTTCATAGTCGTCCCTGTTGTAAATATTGATCTTAAATGCATTTTGAGCACAGAGTTTTTAAAAACATTAAAGAACAACGTTAGCTCTGCTGGTAGAGGCCCCTGCTTTAAACGCTTCCACTTTACTGTGTGTGTGTGTTGGTAGTTGAGTCTTCATCATGTTTATCATAGCTGACTGAGTCTTTATCAATGTTTCATGTCAACTACTGATAACTCCTTATGATTCTCACCGAAATATTTGAAGAAGAGTTATTTACCTTGAGAGAAAGAGGCAGATTTATCTTAAGGGAGACAGATTTAACACATATTGACTTTCTTAGATTTCCGATTATTTCCTGCGTGACATGATAACCATAAATCTGAGGAAATATGGTCCGATTCACCTACCTGAACAAAAATGTTAGGTCAGCAAAAAAAGCTTCCCCCAGTCTGCCCCAATCTCCTTTTTCAATCTTATCTCCCGTTTCTTTCCACACAACTTTCTTCCCAGGCATTTGTCTATTAATCTCTGACTCCCAAATAGACCCAGCACTTCCTACCCGAGTCTTTGCAAGCAACATTTCTCCTGCACAAAACACCTTCTCTAATCTGCTTTCTTAAAAACAAAAAAAATTTTTTTTTCATTAAACCAAAAAGTCCTCTAAGAGTCAACACAAACAGTTCTTTCCCCAATTCTCTTATCCCTCTATTCATCCACTATGCATTATTGAGTGCCTTACCTTGGTAGAGATCTATCTGCTCAGGTGTGTAAGTCAAGTCTTTGTAACTAAATCATTAGCTCCTAAAGGTCAAGGAATCTCTCGGAACCTCTAGTATTTGCTTTACACATCAGAGTTTCTTGAAATTTGACATTACCTTTTTAAAAAATTTACTAACAATAGAATAACAAATTGTTTAAATATTCTGTAAGGCTTAATATGGATTATAGTTAACATCTTTCATTCTTGATCCAGTTGAGAAACCACATATTAGTTTCATATAGTTCATAGGAGTCAACAAGGTAGAAGGAAAATAAAATGTTAATGACTAGGTTAGTATGGAAAGAAAACCAAACCAGGTCTACCGCTGTTGACTCGATTTGAACTCATAGCAGCCCTATAGGACAGAGTAGAACTAACTGCTCCATAGGGTTTCCAAAGCTATAGATGTTTCAGGAAGCAGGCTGCCACACCTTTTTCCCATGGAGCGGCTGGTGGGTTCCAACTGCAGACCTTTGAATCAGCAGCGAGTGCTTAACCACTGTGCCACCAGAGCAAGAAATTCAATTAGCAGAAATACCGGCTGGTAGGCTGGTATGTTTAGGAAGAGTTAGTTCACTTTTTTAGTAATATTCGATTTCCAATAAAAATTTTCAGAATAATAATTACGAAAAATTGTACAAAAATTTAAAAGCACTTTCCTACCCTACCCCTAATCTTGAGTAATAATGGCACTGTGTTGCAATCAGTTGTATATTACTGGGTAGAGCTGTATACAGGGAAATGAGCTACCTTTCCAAGGTGTCAACTCCACAATTCTTTGGTAATAAACCAGAAATACCTATATTATTTAAATTAGAAGCAACTGAAAGACAAACAGCAAAGACAGTAGAACTAACAATGTGATTAATTCTGACATAGATCCACATGGCATAAATTAATACAGCAGCATCTACCCCTACACATTTCTGAATGATTGCAAATTACTCCAGGGAACAATTTTTATTTTCACTGATACTTTTCTTTCATCTTCTCCTTCTTTTTCCCTCCTATATTTTCCCTTTTCTCTCAAAAATGAAAAATATTTGAATAGGAATTACTCATTGAATTGAATGAGAGTAGAAGGAAATTGATGAGAAAAGAGAAAATATCTCCTCAACTACAACCACCAACACACACACACACACAATTTCCTCCAAGGTACAGAGCATGTGTTACAGTGGCAGAATGAGTGAGATACTTTGGTCCCTCAAAGAATCTGTAAGACTCCTCCAAAAATCAAAAAAGAACCTTGGGTGAGTATTTTACAATGCATGAACCAAAATGAAACTGGGATCCTGTTCATAATTGAATTTCAGATAGCATGGTTTATGGTAAAACCACATTTATTTTTGCACTTACAAATTCATAAAACATTTTATTATAAAAAGTTTTAAACTCAAATTATTCAGATCAAATTCCTTTTTCTGACGAGATAGTAATCCGCTATAATAGAACTATTTTTAATCTGAATTTTCAATGTTTTCCTGAGTCTATACTTCTATTCGGATAATCATTTTCCTCATTGATACATAAAAAAAAAAAAAAAAAA
This sequence comes from Elephas maximus indicus, assembly GCF_024166365.1. Taxonomy (NCBI): domain Eukaryota; kingdom Metazoa; phylum Chordata; class Mammalia; order Proboscidea; family Elephantidae; genus Elephas; species Elephas maximus. Next base: position 45,019,668 of record NC_064828.1, on the reverse strand, counting down.
TTTTTATATTGATGGATTTTTTTCTGAATTCAGCTCCACAGTTGGTATTTTCCTAAATATATATATACATTAAAATATATATATATAACCAACCAAAAATTACTGATTAGACAAAACTGAAGTTTCAAATCCTACATACATTTTTTTTTTTTTAATTTAAACAAGTCCTTAGAGCATGATTTTTTTGTCTCCTTTATATATTGATAAAAATAACTACTGCTTAATTTTTCTAATTGTGTACAGGTATCTTCCTAAAAAACTAACAACGTGGTATATCGCACTGTAACCAATAAACCCAGAGTTGTATGTTTTTTTCTGATTTAATAGATTTATCACATTTATGATTAGATTCTTCTCAATTCACTTTTGTACAGAGGAGAAAATTCTCATTTTACTCAATGCCATTTCATTCCATGATAGAACAGCCCTTCCGGTAGCCCTTCGGGTATGAGAAACGTGCAGTGGGACAGTGTCAGAAAAACAGAACCAGAATGTGAGTGGTGCAGTCTTCAGAGTCCAACTCTCGTGAAACTAGAGTTTGGAATGGCCTCACAAAACACCCCCAGCCACTTGTAAATGACATAGCAATATGAAATTGAGCATGACATTTTTTGAAAGAGGAAATTACACAGCAGATATATAGCTGCCAAAAATTATGAGCATTTTAAAGGGTAAAGCCTGATTTTTAATAATGATCTAAAATAATGACTAAGTTTGAGCAATGAGTAAGAGTTTAAGGTACAATGGTTTCAAATTAGACTTCCACACATGGCAGAAGAATCCATATGGCCCAAGACATAGGTCTTCTGATTTGCTACTATGAGCTTCTGTATAGGTCTTTAATAGGCAGAAACCTGGAAACTGCTAGTCATTCAATTTTATGTGAACATGAAATTATAGAAATCAATTATTATGTTTTTCTGTGAACATATCAATTCATGACCATAAAAAAAAAAAAATTGAGGCAATCTTCTGTTTTCTCTAGCTCTGCTAATATAGAAACCAGAGAAAGCAAAGGAATACACAAAACCTTTACCTATCAATTTCATTATTCTCTTGAAGATACATATTATCATCTCCATTTTACAGAAGAGAAGTTGATACACAAATCTTATTTACAGATGAATAATAAAAAAAAAAAGAACATGGTGAAACATGGCAACTAAACTTTCAACGGGAGAATATTTAAATTGAGGCCAAATACATACCTTAAGTCTTAGGCAATGCAAAGTGTGTGGGAGTAAAACAGCGGAGGATTTAAAAGTCGGAGAGATGTGCATTCGGAAAGAACAATGGGGAGAAAATATCAAGAGAGAAGAAAGTCGAACAAGCTCAGAGGAAGTAGTGGAGTTGTAGCTTGTATGGGAAGTAAAGCCTGTCTTAATTGAAAATAAAGAATTAATGTGGCATGAAGGCTGGCAGTATCTTTACAGAACAGGTAAAATATCTTTGATTTGATCCAACAAGGAATGATTACAATGTATTTGTAATCATAAAATTAAAACTTCCTTTTAGAAAATTTTTGGGCTTTTGTAACAATCAATAGGCAAAAGGAATGCTTAAAAATACTCCAGCTCCATGATAGTCTGGGTTTCCATGAGAGAATGGAAAATCAGGTGAGAGGCAGATAGAGTAATCTAGACATAAATGGATCAAGGCTTTGGCTACTATGACAGCTAGGGAAATAGAAAACCATGTTTCTAAGAGGCCTTGTCAAGAAAGACTCAGCAGGATTGAGTGGCTGATGGTTCAGATTTGGAAATAAAGGAGGAGGAAAGAGAGGTGGAAATGACTTTCAGTGTCTACTGCTGAAAGGCCTGGCATGTACTGGCGGAGTACTGGCAGGAAACGTAGAAAAGGAAAAAGAGATAAATGGAAAGTCTTAGAGACCAACAGCATATAAAGCTGGCGATTTTCTACAGGCCACTGCAGATGGAACTGTAGAACGCAGAGTGGATGGAGACTGGACTAAAGATGTAGATCTGGATACCACCTGCTTATGCTGGTGGCTGAAATCATCCCCAACGGTAAGACCCCTAAGGGAAAATGTGTAGAGGGAGAAGAGCAGATGATCTAAAATGAACACTGAAGGCAATCCATGGTTAAAGGGTGGGAGGAAAAGAGAGAGTCAGTTTAAAAATGAATCTAAGAGGTGAGGGAATCAAAAGGAAATTACAGTGATTTGTTGTTAATAATCTCTATAGGAAGTGAATCTTCTACAATACATAGAATTACAATTGATCCCATTTATCACAGACTAGACTATCTGCAATAATTAGATACTGCACCACCACCATGACAACAAAGAGCCACTCAAAACAGTTTAGAATGAGTGATGAACCCATTAAGTCCATGATTCTTAGTTGCTGTGATACATACAGTAGACATGGGCACCTTGCTTAAAGATTATAAAGGGGTTGGGAGTGTGGAGAAGTGGCCAAGTCAGACACTGTACAGTATAGGCCACTGGGCACCCAAGGTGGAAACCATCAAAATATGAGATAAAGGGGAAAGAGAGGCTTCTGAACAAATTCCTATGACTTGTCAGTAGGAAGGGCATCAAGTAATCTATATGGGTGCCCAGTCCCTCTGTGTCCTTGTAGGGCTACCCCTAGTTATTTATATTCCAAAAAGAGTTGGAATAGTTATGTATCATGGATAATTTTTTTCTTTATACATCTCACCTTACAGCTTAGAACAAGAAAATTTTACACTTCTCTTTGGTGAGTCACAAGGGTCACACTGTAGGGAACACAGAATACCAGAACTATCCAAAACAGCCTTCCCAATAGTTTTTCTTATTTTCCCAAAGTGTTAAAAAAAATCTATGTACAGTCTAAGTGAAGGAAAAACAGGGCTGATAAAGTTGCTTTTACTATTATTGCATCTTCATGGGGAACCCTGAACTGGTTAAAAGACATTTGAGCCAGTGATTGATTTAGTATTCTTTTTTAGGTGACATAGGCTTTTGTAAATTAAACATATTTCTCATTTAGAAGTTAGCTTGGATCACTGGCATGTCTTTAAAAGACAAACTACTGCTAAGTATGTTGAGCTTTGTGCACAGTACATAGCTAAGATGATTCAGGATGAAATACGACAGAGTAAACTGTATATACCTGTTTGCATTGCCCACTGCTTGAGCATTTAGGGAGTTTCATTTTAGAAAGGAAGGGCAACACCCCAATAGCAAGTTACCTATTTTAGCTCTGAAATTCATAGCTATATGGGACAAACTGAAATCTACAAAATTGCAACGGAAATCCAAACCCAAAATATTCAATTCAGCATCTATGTTGGGAAAAGGAAGAACAAGAGCCCCTCTCAGGCTCTACTTTCAAAAGTGAGCAGCACATGCTGCTTAGAAAAAAGACAAGGAGCTTTTCTTTACAACCCATCCTTTCTGCCTGCCCTTCATTTGTTAAATGGACTTATAAGTTAAAACTATTTATCAAACCAATCTGCAAACCTATCTCAGTGACCAACCAGCTCTTACTTTTTTACATTATTCCTATGAAAATGTAGGTCACTTGAAAGAGGAATTACACAAAATTAACCACAAATTATTTCAAGTGGTTTGTTTACTATTGCATATTTGTTCCAAATACACATCCAAAAATTACAGACTTCTAAAACTCATATTTAATTAATTCATATCTGTAAGAAATAATTCATAAGATTTGAAGAAATAAATGTCTCTTTAATTTTATAAGTGATTAACACGAAATAAAAAAAATTACATTAGACCCTATCGTAGCCTTTCAGTTCATGTCTTAGAAATATAAAGAAATTTCTCGAAATTTACAAAAACTTTGCAGCACAATTAAATGTAAAATAAGTTTTAAAACAGGCACTTCTCCTGCCAGCTGGCATACATAATAGAAAAATGGTAGAGAATAGGTTAAACAGTCTAAAAGGATTTTAACCTTAAATTTGACAGAAGTTAAATGGCTGTGACATTGGGCTCTTCTGCTTTATTCCAGCTACTAACCCACCCTCAAAGTTCCTGTCAGGTAAATGACCTTGTATTTCATTAACTGATAATTAAATGGATTTATTCCACTAACGGTTTTAATTAAAATGCTAGAAATATTGATTACCCCTTCTCATCCTTATTCCCCCAGATGAAAAAAAGGTTTTAGGAATGTTTACTTAGAGAAGACAGAGAATTAAATTAGATTGAATCTCTATGAGACCCGAAGACTGCTTCTTTCATTTCTGCTGCTCAAGCAGAAAAAGGTTTCAATTTTTTGATGTTTGATTAATTATTTTGAAATCCATTTATGCTTACCTTGGTGTTTAATTAAAAATGTCATTTTTAGCATAATTAAATTGGCTATCTGTGGAAGACTAACTTCAAACTTATATTTTAAAAATGCAATGCTTTTTTTTTGGTAAAAAGAACTTTTTAGGTATTTGCGTTTTCAGTAGAGGTACTGCCTCATGAATGAAAAACTAAGGAGAGCTGGAGCTTAATTGGATTTCCTACATTTGAATATTAGGCCACATATGCTTATGAGTAGTCTAGGTTTATTTGGCTGTTCTCTTTAATCCACCAGTGATTCATTTGAACAAATACAGAATGTGCTCTTCCAAATGTGTTGGATTTTCATAGTGTTTACACTGACAAAACGCACTCATAAAAGCTGTCTTCAGCATGCCAGTGTGCTTTTCTACAGCACTGATTCAAGTAAGTTAAGACACAGATTCTACCGTCAGTTCTGTCAAAGCACAGCCACGCAATTGGCAACCATTTTCACTAAACATCAGACTTGATAATGACAGAGTGGGAAGTGTAAAACAGGACAGGAAGACTCAATCCTTCTGGCTTAAGGCACCTGACCAAAAGGAAGGCAATCACAAATGTGCTCACAACAAAAGGCAATTCTATAAATGATCGCCATTGTTATTCATGAGACAGTGCTAAAACACTAATTTCTACATAAATAAAAAATAGCAAATGGTAATTCAGAAGAAAACCACAACCTGAGAGGCAGCTAATGGAAACCAAATCTTACTCAAGAATGAGATGTTATGTTGTAGCTTTCAGACCAAAACTAGCTCAAAATCAACATATTTTCCTAAAAGGTCTGCTCTTTAAAACTCCTTCTAAATTTTTCTCTAGTTAAATACGGGACATGATGTGTAATTCTGGCTTGCTGAAGTCACAGGAAGGAGAAGGCATGCCATTCTCATGCTGATGACTACTGAGGCTGCAAGAACTGATGGTGGCCATCTGCATTATTTTAAACAAGAAAGCAATAAAGGGAGAAAAACTCAGCTAGAGAGTTCTAGATAAATCCTATTTGGTGGCACTTCCATAGATCAGGATTCATTTTTTAACAGCTTAATAGTATACCTTTTTAGGGTACACTTATCATACTTTCTCTTGTGATGGAGAAAGGCAAGTATGGTCATGCTGATAATGTAATATAATACTTTGAATTCTTCAATTAATTTCAGATGGGCTTCTGAACATGTTTGTATTCTGAATAACAAGGTGTTCTTCATAGAGAGCCAAGTAGAGTGAAATCATAGTGGCCCAATGCTCCACAGACATGAAGCTCTCTGAGCTTTAATTGCTAAAAGGCATCATAACTTTCAGCACTCCTATTTCTAAGTCATACTAGTGGTGCCAACATCTATAGGCTAGATTTTTGTAGTCTAATTTCAACTGTTAAAAGGCTGTTACAAATCCCTGATGTGTCTTCATCCTGTCTTATGATCAGAAGAAAATTTTGGCCAAAGTTTTTTCCAGACAGCTGCATTAAAAAAAAAAAAAATGAGGATGCCACTTAAAGCCAACTCAGGCTTCCTAGAAAAAGGTAAGAAAAAGGGCTGCAAATTTTTGTTTGCAAAAAAGACTATAAAACACAAAAGTGAGCAAGGATCCCAAAAGCCTGTTTTTCTTACCAGTGAAAGTCAGGAAACATATCTAGTCATATACCTCAGTTTTCTCATCTACCAAATGGGACTAATGCCTAAAAAAAAAAAAAAAGAAGAATTATTCCATTCTGAAAGTACTGGCATCTGCGGACCTAAGGACCAGTAAATACCATTTGAAAAAAACGATAACTAAATCAGGGGTTCAAATTTGCATAGGAGAACAAAGAAGCAGAGATAAGGGAAGTTGGCCTGAGCTGGTATACTTGAAAAATGTCACATTTCATTTTCATGATAACAGAAGCAGTTTTTCATAATACCTATCATTTCTGGGTATTTAAACAGCAACTGCTTGTCAAGATTACCGATAATTTCTACCACATATACTTACTTCCTTGAGTATTGTTTTGGGAGACAGTGAATTGGTATGCCCTCAGATACATGTGGAAATATTTTCTAGATACCAATATTGTTTTAGTGCCTTTCCTGTGAACTTTAAGAAACTAGCCAAGATGAATAACTTTATTTTTAACACTGATATATGACATATTTTAACCTGTCTACATGCAAAAGTAGTGCTGTTAACAACTGCAACTTTCTTCAAGTATGCTATGAATCACTGTATTCCTTTTTCCTTTTTTCATGCACCATTGCCACTATCTTACCTTCAGCGGTTTTGCTAGATTTCAGTGAAGATGGAACTAGAGGGCACACATTAGAATTTTATATCAGTTCAAGAAGGGGAGAGAAGAAAGACATATGAAGCCAGAATGACATTCGCTGAAGGTTCCCTAGGGAAGATAACACATGTTTTTGTCTTTCACCTGCTAGGCATTTTAAATCAGCGCAATGATAAGCTAATTTATGAAATATATTTCATTGAAACCTGGACATTTTTACTGTTGCTAGTTTAGCCATTAGAATTTCAGAAATAATGGCAGCCTACTTTTTCAAACACCGAAGACTTGAATTTTCTGAAATAATGCTTGTAGTAGATCTTGCATGCATCTTCAGATTTTGAACTAGAAAAACTATAGTTGTTTCCAAGCAGTTAAGTTTAGCTTAAGCTAAGAATCCCTATATACCTCTGAAACTTGTCAGATTAATGTTAATATCATTATTTTCATTATAATATCAAAGTGATGGGGGTTTGGAGGAATCCAAATGTATATAAATACATTTATCTATATACATGTAATATATATGCTATTATATATGTTGTCAGATATACAACTGCCATTTGACTCTAAAAATGATCCATTACTGTGCTTTATATCCATTCCTGGTTTTTTTCTGTATTTATTACAAAGACATCCAAGAGTGACCCATTTTTCTTCAGAATTATTACTTTAACAAAGTTATTAGGTAATCACCCCTAAAAGTGGGCCTAGAGGTCATAGAGATGATCCCAGAAGTACGTGCTTCAATGTTTTGGAGGGTTCCTGATGGTCACTATTAAAATACGGGGCCATCATGGCAGCCGCCCAAACCAGCCCTGTTTCGTTAGCAACAGAGCAGATAGTTTTTCATACAATCAATGCCTTCTCCAAGGAATGGCAAATTAAATGTGGATCAAATTAAAAGCATCTAAGCATAAAATTAGAGTCAAAATAAGAATTTTCTATTAAAAAATGATATTCAGCCTTGTGTGATATTTTTCGAAGACTCCTTCTCCCTGTCATGCTCTGATCCTCTTGCCAGGTTCTCAAGAATTGTGTGTACACAGTGTCTGCCTCCCTCACCATCCGCCAGCTCCTTTTCCCAGACTTACCTGGAGTCAACACAGGCCTGTTTGAGGCCTGGGAGCTCATCAATAGAAGAGTGAGTTCCCTGTCACCCATACTAGACAGCACCATCAAGAAGTATACAAGGTGAGGGGGCCAGTTATAAAAGAGAGATGGTCTGTTTACCCTCAAATATATTAGCAGTCAGCAGTGATGGGAAAGAAAATGGAGCCAACATTACTGATAGCTTAATAGCATTTATATAAAATATTCAAGATTGAAAATTTTCTCAGTGCTAGCGTCTTCTTTTAAGTGTGCTCATTTTAGGGTGAGACAGGTTTCCCTAGTACTATGACTACAAATAAACAATTGGGCTTTTATTTAATCACCTAATTTTCCTATCCAGAGTCAAAATTTAAGTAGACTCCAACCTTTCACGATTAGAACTTTTCACTGGCAAAAGTAAATATTATTTTTCTTTAGCTGGATTTAGCACCATTCTAAGCATGTTTTACAGCAAAGATGACAACAAAAGATTTAGGTTTGTCATGAAAAATAAATTCGTAACTGGGAGGTTTCTAACTTCCCTTCATGGTGCTCGATGACCCACTGATTCCAGTACACATGTCTGATAGTATGTCAAAAGCCAGAAATATCACAGAAGAGTTTTAGAAAAGAGGGGCTTCTCTTGACAAAGACAGAAGGGAAATTTATTGGGTAATCACGTGGAGAATTATTGAGCTCTTTGTGTGAGAAACAGAAGACATTAAATAAGAAGGCTAAAAATAATGTACACGTGTATATTTACAAAAAAAAACAGATGTTTCAATATGTAAGAATTGGTAAGTAGAGAGAAGGAGGAAAGGAAAAAGAGGCAGAGTGAGACAGACTAGGGACTAAAAAAATAAGCTTGGTCCCCAAAATACAATAGAGAACTAAATCAATCCAAGATCTTGTTGTGTAGACTTTATGCCATTTTATAGCAAACTAGAAAAAAAAATTTTTTTCAATAAGTACTTTAAAGTTTTTTTTTTTGTTTGTTTTTTTCCGTTCACTTCCTAGGCCAATAGAACTCTCCGGGACACCCTGGAAACAAAACCCCCTGGGCAGTATTTACAGAGAGATCAAATGAATGTCTCAAGAATCTCATATTGGCTTAGTTTTTCTGTTCCAAGGTTGCCAGATAAAACCCAGGTTACAAATCACTGACAGCTTTCCTCCCTGATGCTGGCCTGGAAACACTTGATAGGAGGGAGAAATGACCTTCACAGAAAGAGCCACAACGTTTCGACGGTAGCAAGTTCCCATACCTAATACCCCTTCACATTTTTGAAGAGCAACCCCAGCCCCATCTGGACGGAGATAAGCATGGACGTTGGCCTTATAATGGCTCTGCATCATTCTGTGGCAAACAGAAGATCACCAAACTAAATCAGACCATGTAATATCAAACCATCCGTTGGAAATAGTCTAGTCCAGAAAACTCTCATTCTCAAGGGTCTACGACTGAGTAGCTTTCATAAGTCAAAATTATGTGCTCCATATATATATGTACACACGTGAGCATCTACTAACGTAGGATTTATTAATATTTCAGTGTGTCAGGTGAATAGATCTACGAGAAATAGGGGAAAGAGGCAAATAACTGCAGACAACATGATGAGTATATCTAAGTCTAGGAATTAAAACCTAACTGAAGGTGGAAAATGATGCATTTTTCATTTCTATTTCAGAAGGCTTTGGTCTGAACAGAAAATCAAGACTAAGCACCAAGTTTATTACAGATCAAATGTCCATTTACATAAAGGGCATGTCTCTTGTTTTTATATTTCCCCCGATGACTCACGGTTGCCATTAGGCAAACCTGTAACTGTTCTTCAACAGCACACACACAAAAAAAGCTCATGAATCAGGAGGGGAAAAAAGGAGACAAGCCGGGGAATAAGAAGAGGATATAGGAAGAAAACGAAAAAGGAAAGAAAGAAAAGGAAGGAGGGCAGTAAGCAGGAAGCACCTTGCTCAACATCATATCCATCCTAGTAGATGGATTTTAGCATTGATTCCTACTTTCTACTTTCAGGACTGGAAGATTTCGAACACTCATTGGGACTACACGATGGTCAAAGAGTCCCTCTTAGGAGATTCAGAGGATTAATCTTTCTTATTATATTTGTTTTTTAAGGGCTATATCGAAAAAAAAAAAAAATTTTTTTTTTTATATCGAAATGTACACATTTGTTCTAGTTGTGCTAGTAAGTCTCTATTTATCCTCTTACGCTGCCATGAAAAGTTTTTTTTATCCTAATGAAAAAATTATAATACTATGTGGAACTTTAATTGTACTGCCAATTTCCTCGTCATATTGTATTCCCATGATACAGTATTAACACTGATACACTTTAACTGGGCTTCATGTATAAATTTATACACGCAGAGCATATGCATTTTTTAATGGGATTTACCTGAGTAATGCTAATGGGGAGCCACACATGGAAATGCTTGTGCACCAAAATGAAAACGTGTCCCTACGCATTCTCAGATAAGGTTTCTTGGAGGTTCATTTAATGTTTATGGAGAATTCATTTCTATTTGTAACCAATCCTAATCATCTGAAGGTCATAGCATTCAGAGTATTTTTGAAATGCTCCCTTTTATGGTGAACGAATGGGATGGACTATGTTCCAATTTGTTGCTCTTCTCAGAGCTCCTTTAAAAATCATATGCCGGATTTTAAGGACATTTTCCCCCGTTTTGAAAAATAAATCAACTTTGTAAAAAAAAACTATATATACAGCTGCCAAGTATATGTAAGTTCAAAAGTTTTTCTATTGCCTGAAATAGAGATGCAAGAAATCACATTAAAGTTTTAAACAGAAACAGAAGTTTTCTGCCGATGTAGATAAAAATCTATTAGAGATAAAATTGTTTTGACGAAAACTGTGTAAATACAATGCCACTGGCTGCAAGCCTATTATTGAATGCAAGTGGAAAATAAGAATAGTACTCCTGAAGGGGCATTGTTAAAGTGACACAAAATAAACACAACCATTTCAGTATAATTTTTCACATTAATTATATTCTCTTATCATAGATGTATAACTAGCCAAGTATAACAACACTAACAAGATAGCACTGAAGTTGTTCTGCAAACAGGAAAAAGCAAATAAAATAATACTGATATGCTAGTTATTAGATTACTAGGCTTTTATCTTGTGGAATAGCTTCCCTGAACAAAAAGACTATTTCTGTTCCTCTAAGAAAATGATATCGCATTTCTGGAAAACTAACATTAACAGCCTTTTTCCTTAAAGATACCTTCATTTATTTGCTGCTTTTCCATCTCTAAATCTCCAACTAGTAAGAACATGTTCAAAAACAACTTCTAGCATTAACAGGAGGACTTTTTTCTCTTTTCAGGCTAAAATACAATCCTCTAAAAACAAAATGTGCCCACTTTCCTAAAATGGGTCACACCTGACTATTTATAATTTTATCAAGAATACACCGTCAGGTTACACCCTTTTTAGTCTCCTCAAATAATTTCCCATTTCCTCGAGATCTCATCATAAAAAAAAAAAAAAAAATCATAGCTTTACATTATTCCTCACAAGGTTGAATTTAAGGACCACATTGAATTCAACCAATCTCCACTGGCAGTCTGTCAAGGCCATTATTTCTATACATAAATCTTAGAAACAACCCCTAAAGTCCAGTAGATTTGGTTAACATCAGTTTTTTTACTTAGAAGACAGCAAGAAGTTCTCTCTTTACTTGGAAGGTCCTATATTTCTAATTTTCTTTTTTGAATTGTATATTCCAACCTTCCATTTACACAGCTTGTATTCCTCTCTTGCATTCAATCTATCCTTCTGTGCACTAAGGATACCAGGTTAAATCGAATCCACACCCTGTTACTTATTGCCATCAGAGAGGGTATGGCCATATTTTTTTCTTTATTAATTCCCAAAACATGATTGTCAGTGAAGAAAAATTCACAAGAACCTTCCATGGACTAGAAGAGCAACAATCTGTCTCTGCTGCATCCCAACTAAAAGTAATGTGCCTTGAAAGAAATCTGAGGACTCTCTGGGTGGTACACTCAATGAGAGTAGTTTATGAAAACATGCCACCAAAAGGTTATCAAAGGAAAATGGCAGTGGCTAATGATTATTTGGAAACCCTGGTGGCGTAGTGGTTAAGTGCTACGGCTGCTAACCAAAGGGTTGGCAGTCTGAATCCGCCAGGTGCTTCTTGGAAACTCTATGGGGCAGTTCTACTCTGAGTCAGAATCGACTAGATGGCAGTGGGTTTGGGGTTTTTTTGGAATGATTATTTACTATTTCATATCTTTGGGTTTTTTGTCTGTACATTTCTGTTTGTTTATTTTTGTAATACAGAGTCCCATGTCACTACCACATCAGGTCTCTGAACTAATATTTCTGTGTCAATTCTGAATCACCTTCTTTGAAGCTTGGCATTCATAAGGTTTAGAAAATGTGTGTGCATGTGTGTGTGTATTTTATTGTTGTTGTTGATCTCTTTGGGGGATAATCTGTTGCCATTGATTCAATTCCCACTCACAGTGACCCTATAGGACAGAGTAGAACTGCCCCATAGGGTTTCCAAGGAGTGGCTGGTGGATTTGAACTACCAACCTTTTGGCTTGCAGCTGAAACTCTTAGAATATACCAAACAGATGTGCCTAAAACTTTCAATCAGGGGTTATCTATGAGGGTTATGTGAGCACAGGCAGGAACAAGTTGGTCTATCTACAATATGAGGCATATTGAACAACTGACTTATTTTAAGGATTGATTAGATGTTTATGTTTGCATTTTATTTATGTAGACATTTATGAATTGTTACAAATGGTTTCTTTTGATCCCCTTATGAGTAGATATAAAGAGAATAAAGAAGAAATGTTGAGGGAAAACTGGAAGATCACGGATCCCAAAAAGAAATCAGAGGGCTCAGTGCTCTCCAAGACCTAAATCATAGCTCTGGAATGGTTTTAAAATGTTTTTTAAAAATGATTTAATATAGTGAGTTGAGATACATTACATTAGATATAATTAGACCTAGACAGGAAAGGTGGTTCTGAGAAGCTAATGAAATATCATTAAGGTTGGATATAAGATTGTTGATTAGGATAAAGCTAATCCTGATTAGGATAAACAAGATAGGAGCTAGAGATCTTATTTTTCCTCTTATTTATTTTATGAGTGAAAAGGAGGTGTGCTATCTTGTCTATATTGGAAAGAAAAAAAAAGTTATCATTTTCATATTTTTTAAAGTAGTCTATTACGGCAATAATGTTTTTACCATTTTATTTTTTTGGAAGGTATTTGCCTAGGGATGTATCTACGTTAAGGTAAAAGATATGAATTAAAATTGAATCTATTTCCTGTATATTTTGCCTTTACAGCAAAAAGAGCTACAAGGCCCTCAGCATTCTGGCTGTGCCCACCTAACAAATCTTGCCTTCACCACGGTCATCCTTGCATGCTCTGCTCCAACCACCATGGCCTTCCTGCAATTTCACAGTCACTAATACTCCCTCAGTCTGAAAAAATTTTCAGTCCCCCACCAACCCTTTACCCGTTTAATGCCTATTCATTCTTTAGATCTCCATTCCATTTTGCTTCTTTGGTGAATACTTGCCGGACCTCTCTGATGAGGCCAAATCAACTACAAGTTCTCCTAACACTGTGGACCTCCCCTTGTGGTATTTTTCACAGGTGCAACTTTTTTTATTCATGCAAATATATGACTATGATCCATCTTTCTCAAGCCTCATGAGGGGAGAAACCCTGTCTGGTTTTGCTCACTATCATTTCCCCAAAAGCTTGGTGGGATTTCTAGCACATGGAAGGTACTTATAAACATTTGACAATGTTCAATGAATGAATCAACAAATGAATGATTGCTACGTTTTATTGGAATGAATGGTGTGATGGCTAATTTTATATATCAACTTCGCTAGGCTACGATGCCCAATTGTTTGGTCAAACACTAGCCTAGATGTTGTTATGAAGTTTTCACATATGATTAAATCTGCCGGCCTTCAGTAAAGCAGATTACCCTCCATAATATAGGTGAGTCTCATCCAATCAGTTGAAGGCCTTAAGAGCAAAAGGGGAGGCTCCTGAAGAGGTAGTCTTTCTCCTGACTATAAATAGACGTCTTGTTTGTACATTTGTTTGTTTATTTTTTATTTATTTATTTTTATTATTAACTTTTATTGAGCTTCAAGTGAACGTTTACAAATCAAGTCAGTCTGTCACATATAAGTTAATATACATCTTACTCCTTACTCCCACTTGCTTTCCCCCTAATGAGTCAGCCCTTCCAGTCTCTCCTTTCGTGAAAACTTTGCCAGCTTCCAACTCTCTCTATCCTCCCATCCCCCCTCCAGACAGGAGATGCCAACACAGTCTCAAGTGTCCACCTGATATAATTAGCTCACTCTTCATCAGCATCTCTCTCTCACCCACTGTCCAGTCCCTTTCATGTCTGATGAATTGTGTTCGGGGATGGTTCCCGTCCTGTGCCAACAGAAGGTTTGGAGACCATGAGCGCCAGGATTCCTCTAGTCACAGCCAGACCATTAAGTATGGTCTTTTTATGAGAATTTGGGGTTTGCATCCCACTGATCTCCTGCTCCCTCAGGGGTTCTCTATTGTGCTCCCTGTGAGGGTAGTCATCTATTGTGGCCGGGTACCAACTAGTTCTTCTGGTCTCAGGATGATGTAGGTCTCTGGTTCATGTGGCCCTTTCTGTCTCTTGGGCTCTTAGTTGTCGTGTGACCTTGGTGTTCTTCATTCTCCTTTGCTCCAGGTGGGTTGAGACCAATTGATGCATCTTAGATGGCCACTTGTTAGCATTTACGACCCCAGACGCCACATTTCAAAGTGGGATGCAGAATGTTTTCATAACAGAATTATTTTGCCAATTGACTTAGAAGTCCCCTTAAACCATGGTTCCCAAACCCCCGCCCTTGCTCCGCTGACCTTTGAAGTATTCAGTTTATCCTGGAAACTTCTTTGCTTTTGGTCCTGTTTGTTTATTTTTTAAGATAGTCCCCCACTGCCTGACCTACCAATTTTGGGACACAAGACTGCTGAAATCTCCTACCTGTTACTTGACCTACAGATTCTGTGCCTACAGCCCCCACAACTGCATGAGCCAATTCCTGAAAAATCTCTCTCCCTCTGCTTCTGTTTCTCTAGAGAATCCTAGAACAATTGATTTTATGTAGACACAATTAATTACTACTTCTAATCGTGGAGTAAATGAAGATGGCTGCAGCATCTTCTCTATTAAAAAAAAAAGATATATACTTGAAATCTTCTTTTCTCTAAGAGTAAATATCTCTAATCTTTGAGCACGTCAATAATGAACCACAAACCAGAAGTTTATCACACTCATGCAAAACCTACTTAGGTACTTCTACCTCTTCTACACCCAGTAAAACCCAGTGCCGTCGAGTCTAGTTCCTTTAATTATCTTTATGGCTTACTATTAAGCATCAGTGGGTCATAACATTAATGTTGTGGTCATTCAATAGCACTAGAATTTAAATGCTATGTTTTGTATGTCAGTTATCCATGCTGATAGCTGAAAACCAAAGTAAATCCTATATATAAGAAATCACCCCTAGGCTTTGAAATTTGGGGAGTGCTATTGGCAATATCAAGACAAAAAATTTCCACTGGGGCACACAAATTCATATAGCATTTTATATTCTTTAATTTCTCCTTCTTCTATACTTTTATTTTTTTATTCCCTGATTATTTTATTATTCCCTGATTTAGTCTAGGTTTTTGCTGGCTTTTAGTTATAATTGCATATATTGGCAATTCCTTTTCTTATCTATAAGGACCTTAGGAGTAGGAACCAAATGCTTTTCACTGTATACCACCTCTAATACTTTACCCCATCAAGGACCAAACACAGTGCCCTGGTAGTTAAAACTTAATAAAAAATGTTTTAAATTGGAGGGAGAAAAAAAGAAGAAAGTATGGGAAGGAGAAAGGGGAGAAGGAAAAAAGTAGGTATAAATCAAAAGTAGAGCCCTGGTGGAGCAGTGGTTAAGAACTTAGCTGCTAACCAAAAGGTCAGCTGTTTGAAGCCACCAGCTGCTCCTTGGAAACCCTGTGGGGCAGTTCTACTATGTTCTATAGGGTAGCTATACGTCAGCAACAGGTATATCAAAAAGTGGTTTTCCTGAACTCTTTGGAGGCCAGAGTAGCAGGTATGGGGGTTTCGGGACCATGCTTTCAGGGGACATCTACGTCAATTGGCATAACAAAATGTATTAAGAAAACGTTCTGCATCCCACTTTGGTGAGTGGCATATGGGGTCTTAAATGCTAGTAAGTGGCCATCTAAGATGCATCAATTGGTCTCAACCCACCTGGTGCAAAGGAGAATGAAGAACACCAAAGACATAAGGTAAAGATGAGCCCAAGAGACAGAAAGGGCCACATAAACCAGAGACTACATCAGCCTGCGACCAGAAGAACTAGATGGTGCCTGGCTACCACCGATGACTGCCCAGACAGGGAACACATCGGAGAATCCCTGATGAAGCAGGAGAACAGTGGAATGCAGATCTCAAATTAGTTGTAAAAAGATCAGACTTAATGGTCTGAGACTAGAGGGACCCCTGAGGTCATGGTCCCTGGACCCTTTGTTAGCCCAAGAGTGGAACCATTCCCGAAGCCAACTCTTCAGACAGGGATTGGACTGGACTATAAGATAGAAAATGATACTGGTGAGGAGTGAGCTTCTTGCCTCAGACACATGAGACTATGTGGGCAACTCCTGTCTGGAGGGGAGATGAGAAGGCAGAGGGGGACAGGAGCTGGATGAATGGACACGGGGAATACAGGGTGGAGAGGAGGAGTGTGCTGTCTCATTACGGGGAGAGCAGCTAGGAGTACATAGCAAAGTGCATATAAGTTTTGTATGAGAGACTGACTTGATTTGTAAACTTTCACTTAAAGCACAATAAATAAAAAAGTGGTTTTCTCACTTATGACACCATTTTTACTTGAGTCAAGCCATTAAATAATATCAATTATTTGCAGCAGTTACTTCACGATAACTCCACAAATTGTTACAGTTTCAGCACAATGTATAACTACCTACTTATTTTCATCTCCTCACAATCTCTCTCCCTCAATTATCTGGCAAAATGCTAATGCACAGTGAAATAGACAAAATGCTGGATGCAGAAGAGAAAAAGGAACAAAACATAGGCATGTGAAATACAGAGTTGGATACATTGTCCATTAGACTACAGGCTGCTGACTATATCCAGAGTCTCTGTCTGAGTCAGAATGAAAATTTGGGAGCAATTAATCCCACCATGCCTCTCATCCTTGCCATTCTTCACCATTTCTCCACAGCTCTTTCTTCAGAGGTAGAGGCTGGTCATTCTTCACCTCTCCACTCACAATAACATGCAGAAGAGACAAACATGCTTCATGTTCCCATTGCTTTTTTCCAAACCACTGCTCTTTTACCCTCATTTAAAATAGTATGTCCCTTAAAACTAATTCTGAATCTCTCTTTGTAGCTTATTACTCCTGGATTTTTCCCATTCTTTGATTGAGGATTATGGCACCTGGCTCAGGATCTTTGTCTCTCCAGCACCCTCAGTCTGCTACGGACAATTCCAACGTACATGAGGGTGATTCTTCCCACATCCCAGTTCCTTGAACTCCTCAATTACAACTATATCACTTTTGCAAGCCACTCCCATAACAATATTCTTGCTGTATCTGGGATCTAAATGTAAACTCCAATATCCCACTCTCTGACCACAAACTCTGATTCTCCCAGAGTCTATGCTTGCTCCATCTTTCTTTCCCTCTCTGGTTATGAATTCGTTTACTCTTCCAGACATGTTCTAAGTAATTCTAATTTCTGCCAGCATATCAGCTCTCTTCTGCCTCCCAGTCTTTTCCAACCTAGATCTCAGGGTTCATTATACCAATCACTCCCTTGCTACTACTTCCTTTCTCTTTTGACTCAAACAGTCTTACATATGTGGCAAACAAATAATCTGAAACAAAACAACAAAAGAAAACCTTTATCTAATATCTTCCTTTGGCTATAATCTTGTTTTTCCCCTTCCTTCCATAGTCAAATATCTTGCTAATCTATCTTTTCTACAATTCTTTACCCCGCATTTATTCTCGAACCCACTACGCCCTTCTGTCCTTCAGAATCTGCCCCTCCTCCACAATGATGTATCTCAGGTACACAACTATTTGCCAGTTGCACCATCAAGACCTGGCAGTCACCTATGTTCTCCCTTCCATCCCATCAGTTACCAAGTTCTGCTGATATATTATGACTTATTATAAGCTAACATTTATTGAAGTTATGCTATTGTCTGGCTCTGTGCTAGGTTCTTTACATTTAATCCACACTACAACCCTATGCAGTGTTATTATCATTTTACAGATATAGAAAGTATTGCTTAGAGATGATAGGTTAGGCCAAGGTCCTTCCACCTCCTTTACATCTCTTGGACCCATCCTCTCCTCTCCATTCCCATTGTCAGTGCCTTATACCAGCTCATCAAAAGACTTCATTCCCTCACTGCTTTCCAGCTTCATTCATCCTCTTCATTGCTGTCACAGTGATTCCCCTCCAAATTCCACACCTAATCCCCTGCTTAAAATCCTTCTCCGGTGCCCCTTAGCTATCAGACTGAAGCTTAGTGGTCGTATTTGTCACACAAGGTAACTCACAATCTGCCCTTTGTCTGCCTCCCTCCCTCTATCACACTGTGGCCACTGCCTGAAGTACACTTTCATCCAGCTATTTTATCCATTCTTCGAAACTTGGTTCCAGCATAGGCCCATGGGGACCATGGTGGAGGTGTCCTTTTCCACCATTGTGATTTATTGCATTGCACTTGCCACACTCAACTATGAGTTTCTGAAGGATGAGCAGGACTGTGACTTTCTCGATTCTGAATCACCAATGCTGCTCACAGTGCCTGTCAATGTAGAAGAACTCAAATATCTACTTCTCAATCACTTTCTCTAATTTAGTTGTCCTGATTGGAACTCACACGTCAAAAGCATGTTTTTCAAAATCTATCATACAACTAAGGAAAAAAAAATTTTTTTTTTTTTATCATTTTCCAAGTACAACAAATGATGTTTTGATAAGTTAACATTGCTAATGAAGACAGCATCCATGAATTTAGAGTAAAACAGACACCATTTGCTTGTTTTGATGGGCAAGTCATTTGATTGCCAGCAATTATGTTATATGTGCATAGATATTTCTGCACATGCACCATTCCTGCATTTCAAAGCCTGTTATTTTTAAAGGTATATAGGGTTTTCGTTTAAAATGTCTAACAGAGATTGGAACAGCTCGTTTTAAATAATTTTTTGAAAAAGCAAAAAACATTTCCAGGCAACATTCAAAATCCTTACAAATACTAGCCTATATACAAGTAAGTGAGAAGACCACTATTTGCATGTAAATCAGTAAGCTTAATGGTGGATTTCAGGTCTCTTGAGAACTATCTAACATAAAGCAAAGAATAAATTGAATGGTGCCACATTGTTCTCACAAAAGCTAATAAACATGGCTTTATAACACCCTATTCTTTGAAATAATCTCCTCTCGTACCACTCTTTGGCTTAACATATATATATTCCTACAACCTTCACATACGTATTCATACTTCTCAAAAACTAGGTACTGTAATTAATCACTCACTTTCAACATTCTTCATAGTATGTGGTTAGTAAAAATACGTCCACTGAAAGTCAACCATTTTCCCATGAAAATATTTTACGTTCTTTTCCTCCACTTTAAGTACCAATACCTTGAGCATATCCTTTGTTTATTTCTGTCAATGTTCTTTCAGTCAGATTATGCTGTAACTCATTCATCTAATCTAGCTACAACACCAGGTCACAGCTCCAAGACAGCTTCCTAGCCACAGCTGAAGTCATAATACAGCTCTCTGTTGATGGAAGTACTTTCTAAAACGATTTTCACTTTAATAATTACAAATAGATCTGTGATTTTTTTTTATGCTTGCTTTACATGATTCTTTTATTTTTAGTGAATGCTACAGATTAAAATGAGCAATAAAACATTTAAACACAGAGTCCCAGTTAACTTATTTTGTACATATCTTACATTAAAAACAAAAACAAAAAAGCCCTTTGCCGTTGAGTCAATTCCAACTCGCAGCAATGCAGTAGGACAGAATAGAACTGCCTTTAAGGTCTCCAAGGAGTGGCTGGTAGATTCAAACTGCTGACCTTTTGGTTAGCAGCCAAACTCTTAAGCACTGTATCACCAGGGATCCACATATCTTATACATACTTCTTAATCCCTGAAGCAAGAATTTTTTCCCTGACTATGACTCATACAGCAAGCTTTCCGTAATTCCTTGTTCTTAGTTGTATAGAATTGGCAAGCTGCTTTTCCATGCCCCCGTTCCCTCACTAAAATAAATTGACCCCCAGAGTTTCCTGGAAAGGCTGTAACTTAATTTTCCAATCTGAAAACAATTAATAAAGTACTCAGCAGTGAGTCCCAAATAATACAATTTGACCTTGGCAAAACATACACTTCATTTAGGTAGGAATGATCTTTTCCTTCAAATCTTGCCGGGTTAAACTCAGCAATACTTAGAGTTTACTACTGACCATTACACTGAAAACTAACCCTACTGCCTGAGCCTCCCTTCTTTTAGCTTTAGATTCACTCCAGGTTTTTATCTTAACACCAAACCCAATGTTACAGCTTTGTGACTCTTTCAAATTTGGGGTGATTTAGGAAGAGAACTAAATGACATGCCAAATGTCAACCATTCCAAGAGGGATCTGATATTGGGGTCCTGGTGGCACAGTGGTTAAGAGCTCAGCTGCTAACCAAAAAGGTTGGCAGTTCAAATCCACCACTTGCTCCTTGGAAACCCTATGGGGCAGCCCTACTCTGTCTTATAAGGTTCCTATAAGTCAGAATCAACTAGACAGCAACAGGTGTGGGTTTTTTTTTGTTTGTTTGTTTTCAAATAGCAGTATTAGAATTATGACCATTTCTATACTGACCTAAACCCTTCCCTACCCCCCCAAAATAAATAATTTTCTAAATGAATAACCTCAAAATAGAAATTACTATCAGTGAATTAGGTTGGGCAGCTATGACTTCCCCAGCCTATAAAAGGATACAAAGTAGGAAAAATGCATTGCCATTTTATTCAAAAAGCTAAAAACCAGGAAGAAGAATCTAATTCATAGGAAATACCGAGCAAATAAAAGGCAGCAACAAAAAATTGTACGGTGCAAACTCTAAGTTCTTAGAGGAGTTTAGAAGAAAGATAAATCAATAAAGGTTGAACGTTAAGGGAAGACTTCATAGAGAAAGTAGACTTTGAACTCAACCTTGAAGTTTGGTTAGAATTAAAAAGATCAGGAGAAGAAAGAAAAGCATTCCAGATGAAGGCAACAACGAAATGTCAGTTCACACTTACCAGGCATTTGCTATGCGCCAGGTGCCACATGAAGCAGGTTACAGGCCTAACATTAGTTAATATTCACAACTCCATGAGGTGGTTGCTCTTATTTTCCCCACTTTGCAGATAAGAAAATTAAAGCTTAGGTAGCTTGAGTACCTTGTTCAAGGTCATAGTGAAGGAACCAGGGTTCAACCCCAGGCTATCTGAATCCAGAAGCCACTGGAGCACTATATTCTACTGCCCTATACACGTGTGTAGAGCTCGTGGGTCAATAAGGAAATGGGCCCCATCTAGTGATAGAGTCTGTGTTGAGGAAAAAACAGAAAATAAGCTGGATATATGAATTAAGTTGTGGGCTGCCCTAGAAAAGAGAAGGTTTGATTTTGAAATAAGAAGCCATGGAAGTTTGTGAGCAATGGAGTAGTGTTGGAGAAACACTTAGAGTTGGGGAGACATGCAGAAACACAGACTGGTTTGATGAGGACAGGGAAATACTTGGTAAGGGCTTTGGAAATTGTGTTTGTTTAGCTTTGCTGCAGTAACAATCTCCAAATGTCAGGGGCTTGCAAAAACAAATGTTTACTTCGCACTCGTGTTACATGTTCACTAAGGATAACTGTGAATGAGTTGTAGGTTTTATCCATCTGTCTTCTTCATTCCAGGATGCAGGCTGATATAGAGCTGGAAGATGAGCCCCCCAGGTTGGAAGGCACTCAAAAGATGACTGGGGAGGAGCTGCTTCCTCAAAGTAGAGGTGACCTGAATGACCTGGATAGACCTTCATTTGCTGATGTGGCACAACTCAAAATGAGAAGAAACAGCTGCAAACGTCCATTAAAAATTGGAACCTGGAATGTACAAAGTATGAATCTAGGAAAATTGGAAATTGTATTAAAATAGTATGTCCCTATCTGGACATACTATTCTTGTGGCAGAGGAAAAAGAGCCAGAGAACTGACAGAGACATGCAATGGTTCTTAAAGCATCTGCTCACTTGTCATGGTCCAAAGTAAGTCACATCACCAGGCTGGATGTTAATGGGCCAGGGGTGTATCCTCCTCCACAAAAGGCCTACGAGTCACATGGAAGCAGGCAGGAGTGTACAATCCTCTTACAGGAAAGGGGGGTGAATCGTGGGAATGATAATGCAATCTACCAGAGCAGCCTGTGTGCTCTTTACAGATGATGTCACTATCCGTTATAGCAACAGACCGAAATGAGTAAACTTCATAAAAGGGGTGCAATCTCTTGTTCTCCCCAGATAGAAGGCTCTGTCCAAGGGAGAACAACTACTACTGTTCTGTTTCCATATTTTCTGATGTAAAAGCATTATGCTGTATGATTTTATTATCCTGTGCTTAAAGACTGTCAAAGAATGAAAAGTGAATCAAAAGCAGTTTATATGAATTGACTGAGTGAATATTAGTCCTTTATCCTCTGTTTCATTACAATTAAAATAAACTAGAAAAAGTAAACAGAGAATGAACTCATACCTGTGTTCATACCTTCTTGATTCTCTGTCCTTTCCCATGACCTTTAGGATGATTTTTACCTGTTGGCTCTTTGTGATTGCTTACCTAATAAACATTCCAGCCCCATACAAAATATATTGGATACAAATCAGAGAGTTAAGAATGAACTAATCCGAATACAACTGGGTGTAAACAAGTCCTCCCAAATATGCAAACCATTCAATTAAATAACACATGATTTAAGAGAATTCTTAGAATGAGTAATTTCTAAGCCTTTCTTTGAGAATTTTAAACATAAAGTTAAAGTCTGAATCTTAGCTTTACACTGTTTGGTCTTCTTGCTCAAGTCTCTTGACCCTCCTAGTCACTTATAGTTTCTGGGATCTTTGCAAGAAGTCACTATTTCTCTGGTTGAAACCCTGGTCCTTTGATCTCTTCCCACCTCCTGGTCAAGCTTTCCTCTTTGGATTCTTAGACATGGCTGTATACTCTGTGAATCTATCACTTCATCTGAGCACAAAGCTTGCTGATAACAGAACATTTCTATGAAAAAGCAATTTTGCCTGACATTCAATTAGAAAATTGTCTCTCTCCTTTCTTGCAATTTGACTCTGCTACCAAATCTTTCCCCCCACACGTCTGTCATTTAGTCATACTGTGGGGGCTTGTGTGTTGCTGTGATGCTAGAAGCCATGCCACTGGTATTCAAATATCAGCAGGGTCACCCATGGTGGACAGGCTTCAGCTGAGCTTCCAGACTAAGACAGACTAGGAAGAAGGAACCAGCGGTCTACTTCTGAAAAGAATTAGCCAGTGAAAATATCAAGAAGAGCATGGAACGTTGTCTGATATAGTGCTGGAAGATGAGCCCCCCACGTTGGAAGGCACTCAAAAGATGACTGGGGAGGAGCTGCTTCCTCAAAGTGGAGGTGACCTGAATGACCTGGATAGACCTTCATTTGCTGATGTGGCACAACTCAAAATGAGAAGAAACAGCTGCAAACGTCTGTTAAAAATTGGAACCTGGAATGTACGAAGTATGAATCTAGGAAAATTGGAAATTGTCAAAAATGAAACGGAACACATAAAGATCGTTATCCTAGAATTAGTAAGCTGAAAGGGACTGGCAATGGTCATTTTGAATCAGACAATCATATGGTCTACTATGCCAGGAATGACAACATGAAGAGGAATGGCATTGCATTCATCGTCAAAAAGAACATTTCAAGATCTATGCTGAAGTACAGTGCTGTTCACGATAGGATAATATCCATACACCTACAAGGAAGACCAGTTAATATGACTATTTTTCAAATTTATGCACCAACCACTAAGGCCAAAGATAAAGAAATTGAAGATTTTTACCAATTTCTGCAGTCTGAAATTGATCAAACATGTAATCAGCATGTACTGATAATTATTGGTGATTGGAACGTGAAAGCTGGAAACAAAGAAGGATCAGTAGTTGGAAAAAATGGCCTTGGTGATAGAAACGATGCTGGAGATCACATGATTGAATTTTGCGAGATCAGCTTCTTCATTGCAAATACCTTTTTCAACAACATAAATGGTGACTATACACATGGACGTTGCCAGATGGAATACACAGGAATCAAATCAGCTACATCTGTGGAAAGAGACGATGGAAAAGCTCAACATCATCAATCAGAACAAGGCCAGGGGTTGACTGCGGATCAGATCATCAATTACTCATATGCAAGTTCAAGTGGAAACTGAAGAAAATTGGAACAAGTCCATGAGAGCCAAAGTATGACCTTGAGAATATCCCACCTGAATTTACAGACTATCTCAAGAATAGACTTGACACACTGAACACTAATGACCAAAGACCAGACAAGTTGTGGAATGACATCAAGGACATCCTACACAAAGAAAGTAAGAGGCCATTAAAAAGACAGGACAGAAAGAAAAGACCTAAATGGATATCAGAAGAGACTCTGAAACTTGCTCTTGAAAGTCAAGTAGCTAAAGCAAAAGAAAAAAATGATGAAGTAAAAGAGTTGAGCGGAAGATTTCAAAGAGTGGCTTGAAAAGGCAAAGTAAAGTATTATGATGACATGAGCAAAGACCTGGAAACACAAAATCAAAAGGGAAGAACATGCTCAGCATTTCTCAAGCTGAAAGAACCAAAGAAAAAATTCAAGCCTCAAGCTGCAATACTGAAGGATTCTCTGGGGAAAATATTAAACGACGTAGGAAGCATCAAAAGAAGATGGAAGGAATACACAGAGTCACTATGCCAAAAAGAATTGGTTGACGTTCAACTATTTCAGGAGGTAACATATCATCAGGAACTGATGGTATTGAAAGAAGAAGTCCAAGCTGCACTGAAGGCACTAGCAAAAAAAGAAAAAGGCTCCAGGAATTGACGGAATACCAATTGAGACGTTTCAACAAATGGATGCAGCACTGGAAGTTTTCACTGGTCTATGCCAAGAAATTTGGAAGACAGCTACCTGGCCAAACAACTGGAAGAGATCCATATTTATGCCTATTCCCAAGAAAGGCAATACAACCGAATGCGGAAATTATCGAACAATATCATTAATATCACATACAAGCAAAATTTTGCTAAAGGTCATTCAAAAGCAGCTGCAGCAGTACATTGACAGGGAACTGCCAGAAATTCAAGCTGGATTTAGGAAAGGACGTGGAACTAGGGATATCATTGTTGATGTCAGATGGATCCTGGCTGAAAGCAGAGAATACCAGAAAGATGTTTACCTGTGTTTTATTGACTATGCTAAGGCACTCGACCGTGTGAATCATAACAAATTACAGAAAACACTGTGGAGAATGGGAATTCCAGAACACTTAATTGTGCTTATGAGGAATCTGTACATGGATCCAGAGGCAGTCATTTGAACAGGACAAGGGGATACTGCATGTTTTAAAGGCAGGAAAGGTATATATGAGGGTTGTATCATTTCACCATACCTACTCAATCTGTATGCTGAGTAAATAATCCAAGAAGATGGGCTATATGAAGAAGAGTGGGGCATCAGGATTGGAGGAGGACTCATTAACAACCTGTGTTATGCAGATTACACAACCCTGCTTGCTGAAAGTGAAGAGGACTTGAAGCACTTACTGATGAAAATCAAAGACCAAAGCCTTCAGTATGGATTACACCTCAACATAAAGAAAACAAAAGTTCTCACAAATGGACCAATAAGCAACACTACGATAAACGGTGAAAAGATTGAGGTTGTCAAGGGTTTCATTTTACTTGGATCCTCAATCAATAGCCATGGAAGCAGCAGTCAAGAAATCAAAAGACGCAAAGCCTTGGGCAAATGTGAGGCAAAAGACCTCTTTAAAGTGTTGAAAAGCAAAGATGTCACCTTGAGGGCTAAGGTGCCCCGACCCAGGCCATGGTGTTTTCAATCGCCTCATAGGCATGCGAAAGCTGGACAATGAATAAAGAAGACTGAAGAAGAATTGATACCTTCATATGTTGGTGTTGGCAAAGAATATTGAATATACCACGGACTGCCAAAAGAACGAACAAATCTGTCTTGGAAGAAGTACTACTAGAGTGTTTCTTAGAAGCAAGATGGGGAGACTACGTCTCACATACTTCGGACATATTATCAGGAGGGACCAGTCCCTGGAGAAGGACATCATACTTGGTAAAATAGAGGGTCAGTGAAAAAAAGGAAGACACCAACGAGATGGTCTGACACAGTGGCTGCAACAATGGGCTCAAGCATAGCAGTGGTTGTGAGAATGGAGCAGGACCAGGCAGTGTTTCTTTGTGTCGTACATAGGGTTGCTATGAGTCAACATAGGGTTGCTATGAGTCAGAACCAACTCAGCGGCACCTAACAACCACCAAATCTTTTAGGTAGAGCTCAAGTTTCCCAGGCATAAACTTGAAAGGCCAGGGCAGACAACATATTGGGGTGTGTGGCAGATACTAAGTACTTAATAGATATTTCTAGAATAAATGAATGAACAAAAGAGTAACTGAATCAACTGATTACTACAGCAGTTAAGCACCTCCTGTGTAGCAAAACACCCAAACTTTTATTTAAAGTCATTTAAAAAGAATTAAATATGCATTTGTCATAAAGAAACCCAATAAATTTTTTTGTTGTTTAGCTGGGCAAGGAGTAAGAAGTTTGGTCAATGGTTCATACCAAACAGATGTCTCAGTCATAACATCAACTTCCCCAGTCTCCCTCATTTTTTTAAAAACAAATGTTTATAAGCCCTGAGAGAAAGGAATGAATATAACACTGGGAATCCTGAGGTTAGGAAAAGAAAGTCATCTTGCTCCCTTATCATTTACAACGTCATTTCCTAAATACTGTAGAATGCTATTAGAATGTCATCAAGGTCTAAAAAAAGGCTTCTTTGTATTATAATGATCAACTACACGTAACCATGTTTCTAAAAGAACACTGACAACTCATCACAACCACACAACTCATAAGATAACCATATTCGGAGTACATTGTATTTCCTTTCTAAAGACCTTTACCTAAATTGACAATCAAAATGTTGCTGTAAATTTTTAGGTCATTTTAAACATCTCATTAATGTGGCAAGTTCAACAGCTTATTCTGAGGCTACTTCCAGCAGAGTACCTCAACTAGTTTTACAAGCTGCATTTTATTGGTGAAATGCTGGAGTGCTGGGTTCAGTCATAGCAACAAACTTTCAAGCACTGGAAGAATGTGAATAGAACTGCATCTCTTTATGCTGCAATTACTGCTCTCAAGAGATCAATAAATGTATTTCTCCTAATTTTGTGCAACTGTACAACTGTAATATACAGTGTTTACTAACTGTTTTGCTACATTTGCAAAACCTATTTAAAATCTAACCAATCTCAATCTTAAAAAATCATAAACTATTCAATCATGAAATCACAAACTATCCAAGAAGATATTCCAAAAAGTGGAAAATTGGTAAATATAAAACCAGTCATTATAACATCCTGAGTTCATTTGCATAAGCATAGAAGTGGTGCTAGTCTTAATCTTATATGCAAATACAGGGTGCTAAAAGAATTTTTTTTAAATAACATGGTAAACAATAGATGGGTATTTCAAGCACAATATGAGATTTTAGTAAAATAAATATGAGAACAAACTACTCAAACAACATAAAATGCTATTTGTGGAAAATGAGACATGGAAAGCATATTTCTTAATAGAAAATATGAAGGATAGAATATCTTGATCTAATTTAAACTCCTCTACATCATCTGTGAATGTTTTTTGACAAATCTGCCAAAATTATTAGCAGCAAAAAAAGGACTAGAAGGAAGTCTACATTAGAATGTTAGCCATCCTTATCATTCAGTGATAAGATAGCTGTGACTTTCTTTTTTTATTGTTTCCTGTAATTTCCAGGTTTTCTTCAATGAATATCTATTACCATTAGTATCAGAAATAACAACAAACGTTTTAAAACATTGAAAGAACCCCTTTGTATAAGGAAAGGGCTGTGCTGGTAAGCAGATTTTTACACATACTGAGGGGAAATGTTTACCTTTAACCTCAAATTTCAAAAAATACTAGAAGTTCACATTTATCTGGTGATGATTTCACTTCTATTGGAATTATTGCTTGCACCTTAGTTCTAGCAGGTAGAATTAGCTTTGATAGGAATATTTTCTCTCTGGTTCAAAGTATCTTGCCTTTTCCCTGAACTACTGTAAAAATTATTACAAAAATGTCTTGGAAAATAAAATCAATGCTGATACCCAGCTCTAGTGCGTGAACAGGTTTTTCATCAAATTCTACAAGTAATGCATTATATTGCTTTTATTTTCCACAACAGCAACATGAGGTGATTTCCATTATGCTGTTACCATAGCTGGAAAAAAAAAAAAAAAAAAAAAATCCTTCATTTAAAAAACTTTGAATAAAGTAAACTGCTTATACTCTCATCTGAGGAACTTATTCCTGATTTCAGTTTACATGTGGTTTGAAGTAAATTAAACAGGCCAAGAAACAAGATCTCCTCAAAGCCCAAGTTTAAAATGAGATGAGATCTCCAGTTAAATACCATGTTAATTGTGGCAACCTTATTTCATGAGGAGAGGAAGAGGTGGTTGACAGATGCCGTCTCAGTCTGCACACAGGGGAGGAGAAATCTACATAATTAGATAACTGATTTCCAGGTATTGCACAGACACAGTCATATATACCTAGCTACTGGGAAGCAGTTTTCTTTTCCTCTCACACTGCGGTCATTCCAAACTAATACTTTGGTTAGTCAATGTAATATGGCAGAGTATTCTCATTCTTACAAAAGATACAATTTGAAAGCAAAATTTCAAGTTACACCGAAGGAGTTCGGTTGTGTTTAGTAATCTAGGCCTCTAATCCTTCTGGCTTCTTGACAAATGGTCACATGCAACTAGCTACACTGGAACACGTCATAATCTTATGTGTACGTTCTCTCATTAGAAAGAAAGCTTAGGGTTGTCTTCTCCATGTTTACAAGAGAAGCCCACTTACACCTGGGCTTCCAGAGACATTGGATGTGAGGGTATACTTCTACTGGCTGCTGGGAAAAAATGTGCTGAGCGCCTTTCACACTGAAAAAATATGCCTGCCTTTTGCATTTCTTCTTTCTTTCTGTTTGAGAAACAGGAACCTCAGCAAATCACATTGTTTGGCTGTGTTACGATGCGTGATGTTTTTATAGTAATGTGACATGTCTAAATGACAAAATGCTGGCTATCTACCAAAAATGTAAAGCCGTTTAAATTTTTTCCACAGGAAAAAACCCATTATCAATTCCTTTAGCAGATTTCTTTCCTGAGAAATGGCAGCCAACCAACTTAACACCAGATCTTCACAAAGTTTATGATTATGAAGAAACAAAGGGTTTTTGAAGTATGGCTGATTTTGTTTATGAAATTGTTCATTACCCATAGCTCCTTCCTGCTTAGCTAAAAGAGATATAATTGTGAACCTTGAAATTGCCTTCTCTCTCTTTTGTTCCCACAGAAGGAATAGTAGAAGATTTCCTCACCAAACTGCACATTCCTCCCACCCCTCCATGAGATCTGAACTGCAGGTTGCTGAATGTTTTTATTTAGCAATCAGTTTATTAATAAATTGTGGAAGGCAAAGTTCTGGCATTAACTTTTGATTTTCCTTGGCTAAACTTAAATACTTTAATAAAGTGTTTAATAAAGGACTGGTGACACACAGCTGTGCTGAATTCTCAAGAGATGAGCTTTCTTAAAATTTAGGGGAAAAAATACTACTTTTTGGATACGTCTATTCTCATTTAGCTGTTGAAAAAGGAAGGAAAAAAGAAGGCAGATGTGAATTGTGTTTTCAAGATTTGGCAGATGTATTATATATTATATAATAATCCAAACCTAGCCATATAAATAGACTTTCACCTTAAATAATAATAATAATATATATTTTTTAAAAGGCAAAAACAAACAAGAAAAAAAAGTTCTTCCTTTTATTCCTTCTTTTCTCCCTTGCACTGGTCCAGGTTGAGATTATTTCCTGGAATCATTCACCCAGCCCTAATTCTAATAGAAGACTTCAGAGCCGTTTGTGTCTAATAACAGCCCTGTAGAGGCCCTTGAAATTCTAATAAAGACCCATCAACCTATCAGAAGAACATGTAATTTTATGTTCATTACTTCTTGGTGCCCGACTGTAGAATTTGGATGGTTGCACCTCAATTAAAAGTTGAATTGAAGTTAATATAATTTAAATAAAAACTTCAATAAAAAGTGAAAGTTCTATTCTTAATAGCATCAATACCCTCTAATGACCGCTACGGTCATTACCACCAGATACCTGACCTCCTTGACCCTTTCCTCACTGAAAACCTTCTTGGAACACAGTCAATTATTTAGCAGTAATGAGCACTCTATGGGAGATTACTGTGTAACCAAGTACCTTAAGTTACCATTCTCTGCTATCTCTACTCTTCAACAAATGTTGCATTTTCCCATTATAGGTTTTTCTCTTTTTAAAAGCAAAAGCTGCTCAGCACCCTCCCCTCCCTTTTGCCTTGCATAGGTTCACCATATAATTGGCAAAAACTTCAGATGTAATTAAAATGGTGTAAATTAGGGGAGGTCTACTACTTGTGAGCAGTGACTGCTGCCTGTGAAAGACCTTATTCTCACCATTTGAGACCACTTAGAAGAAGAAGAAAAAAAAGAAGGCTTAAAAAAGGAAGTTAAATGTGGCTTTCTAAGTCTCTTTCTAGGTGGCCTTTGCATATAGTGTTAAATTTAGTGGGGTGGGAGACAAACAGAAGAAAAGTCCAAAAGGGTGATTTTAATAGGACAGACCTCCACAAATCCCTTAAGAACTTCATTTCCTGTTTTCCTTTCCTGGAGACTTCCATTAACTGGGGGTAGTGCCAGAGAAGAAAGGGAAGGGGCACTAACTCAATTTTCTGATAAAATAATGTCTTAGTAAGCTCAGCTCCTGAGAACGCTATGGAATTCTCATTCCATAATATAAGTTATCTTAGGGGCAATGTTTAAGGCAAAAGGATCAACTCCCACAATGCTCTGAAATTTTATATCTTAATGAAAAAAGGATCAAGTTTGTAGAAAATAATTCCAATTTGTGTGGCAACAGAAATCCATAATCCGGGGAGGTTAAAAAGAAAAAAAAAGATACTGATTAATAAATAATTAAGTAATTTTCATACCAGTCAAATTGGGCTGCAAACTGAAGTTAAGCAATGCTAATATGAGATATCCCCAGTTCAAAGTTCACTTATTTTCTCTCTCTGATTTTCATATTGAGTTTTGATTTGAATAGGAGTTTATTTGAAGAAATAAAAACAAGATAATCTCTGAGGACAGACATAAGAGGAAATGAGCATCTGATGCTACTTTCAGATGTAAGCAAAAGGACTTATTAACAGGATTTTTACACTAACATAATGTGTTGCTCTGAGGCAATGCATAATCTATTTTTCTGAAAGTCTGTCAGATTTTGTTTAGGTGTCCATAAAACCTGAATAAAAGCGTGAAAATTGAATAAAACTTCTATTGATTTCAGCCTAATAGTTCGGTGATTCTCAATTATTTCAAGGTTAGAAAAAGAGAAGAAAAAAGAAATATTGTTCATTCATTCATCAATAAAAAGCAGTACCTATCAAATGCTATGCAAGGCTTTGGTAAGCAGACAAAAATGAAAGAGGTACAGTCCCTGCCCTCAAGGAGTTTATAATCTCACGAACACCAAAAGACAGAATGAAATACATGATAAAAAATACAAGAAGTAATGTGCTGAGGTCATGCAGCAGATGTGACTAATTTTTACAGAGGGAGAATTAGGAAGAGCTTAATGGATGAAGCAGTATTTGAGCAGGACTTTGAAGATCTAGAGTCTGGATTGATGGAGAAGGAAGAGCAACCTGCCCTGAGGGAACGACCCATGGGCGGGCTTGTACCTGTGGCCAAGCATGGAGCTGGGGAAGCAGTGAGTAGTCCAGTGGAGTGAGGTAGAGGCAGTGTAAGAGAACTAAGGGCCAGTGAGCCTGGAGAAGTGATATGGTGCTAGATAATGGAACATTTAAGGAGCCCTGGAGGCACAGTGGTTAAAGCCTTGGCTGCTAACCAAAAGGTTGATGGTTCAAAACCACCAGCTGCTCTGAGAGAGAAAGATGTGGCAGTCTGCTTCAGTAAAGATTTACAGCCTTGGAAACTCTGTGAGGTAATTCTACTCTGTCCTACAGGGTCATTATGAGTCAGAAACAACTTGATGGCAGTGGGTTAATGGAACACTTTGAAAACCTTGTTAAGGAGTTAGGGTTTTATTTAGAGCAAGGCTTTTGAGCTAGAGTTTGATGTGATCCAATGTGTATTTCAGAAAGATGACAATAAAAGTAGGGTGATCAGTAGGAAGAAATAAAATTGAAGCTCAGAGTCAATTAAATCAGTGACATTACTCAGGTTCAGCCCTGTGTAAAAAACCAGCCGCCATTAAGTCGATTCCCACTCATAGTGACCCCATATGTGTTAGAGTAGAACTGTGCTCCACAAGGTTTCAATGGTTGATTTTTCAGAAGTAGATGACTAAGCACTTCTTCTGAGATGCCTCTCGGTAGACTTGAACCTCCAACCTTTTGGTTAGCAGCCAAGCTCAATAAGCGTTTGCACCACCCAGGGACCCCCAGCCTTGTATATAAGAAAGACTATGGGGTAGGGGTGGGCACTG
Organism: Elephas maximus indicus; assembly: GCF_024166365.1. Classification (NCBI taxonomy): domain Eukaryota; kingdom Metazoa; phylum Chordata; class Mammalia; order Proboscidea; family Elephantidae; genus Elephas; species Elephas maximus. The sequence continues at coordinate 44,986,881 of NC_064828.1, read as the reverse complement.
CCAACATTAACTATAGGAGTATAAGGAAATAACTCAGGATACCCTTAGAACCTCATCTGTAAAATACAGATTATTTCCAACTCAATGATTCTACCTGTGGGAAATCAGGGTTCTAGTTAAGTTTGCTGTCCTTTGTGGCTGGAACAATGAGGCCTAGACCATGTACAGGTATGAAAAGCACGGGAGACACCAGAGGAAACACATGTCTCTGACTAGTGTTGCCACTGATTTAAAAATAAAATGATCCTTGACCCCAGCTAAGAAAAACAAATCAAGTTAGATACATACTTTGCTATTATGAGTTTCCCATTTAGTCCCCATTGGTCTCTGTACACATTAGCCCAAAGCCAGGCCAAAGTGGAATGGGACAAAGTAACACCAGGAATGACCACTGAAACGCTGGTGAAATATCATCCCTTTCCTTGAAATGGTGCTTAATTCGTATCTTTCCAGGAGATGCCAGAAGCAGAGAGAAAAATGTTCTCAGAGGCAGATCGTGCTCAGGTATGACCACAGGTAAGTTTTCCATAGATCCAAAAGAAAAACTGTCAAGCAAACATTTTCACTACACTGAAAGAAAATGGAGCAAGTGTTTTTTTTTTTTTTATTTGTATAAAATATATTGTTCTTCCAGGCTGCAGTGAAATAGTTTCTATTTAATTGCACAGAAATCCTAAGAAGGTTACAGCAGTGAAACATTAAAATTCTAAGGGCAACTAATAACATTAAAACTTTATAGCCCCAGATAGAATAATTTAGACAAAAACAACATGAACATATGTTTTGTGTAATAATAACAAACATTTATAGCTGTCAAGAGAGAAAAACACAGGTTTATGCACACCTTAATGGTGTGCATGGGTGAGCAGGAGTATATTTAAAACATAATATATTACAAAAATGACAGCAGGCATGGCTCTTCTGGGTACTATGTTAAATCAATGAATAAATTACCAAAAGTGAGCTGTGGCTGTTTGGATGTGTAATTGAGCTTAACGTATGTAGTGTTATTTCAAAAGAAACTGTTCAAGGAGTTTCGAGCCCAATCCACTCTGCATCTATCCTAGGCAGTTTACAAATAGCAATAAATGAAACCGTTTCACAGTAGGAAGGAAGTTTAGTTACACACATTACTTAAATGGAGGAAAAGTTAATTTTAATATGCTTGGCAGGAATTGAAAACAAACTTATAATCATTTGCTTCTGTTCGCCAAACTGAAAATTGAAATGTTAATACTGGAATTTAAATTTATTTTAATTATTCACTGTATGACTCACAGAATCACTAGAAATTATCTGTTCAACTTAAAACAAATACATACACAACCCTTCATAAATGTGTTTATTATTCCACTTATTTTAATTACACCATTTGAATGCCACACTTTTTCAAAATTATTAGGACAACAGAATATGAAATAAATTTTAAGCTTCTTTGTGCCCACAAGTTAATGGCAATTGGTAATAACTGTGCTGCAGACAAACCCATTAATGTGATTTTTAGACTAAAAATAACTTCTAATAATTTTCTTTCTAATTATAAGGTTGTTTGTCTTACTTAGCTCTCTACTACCATTTTATGAAACAGGGAAAGAGGTATGTTTTCTTATTTTTTTCTGTCTATTTTCTCTGGCCTTGATTGTCTCACATTCTTCTGTAATATATGGAATACTGTGACCATTTTTCATAGGGAATCTGAAACAAAATTCCATAAGAATTGAGCCCTGAACCTTTTGAATTACAGATCTTGCCAAGTAACCAAAAGGGTCACTCAACAGCTGTAATTTCTTTTTAGGAGATTGCAACTTTAAGCAATTTAAAGTGTTAGGATGGACTTAGGTAACAGCCACGCTTACTCCTTATCTTTTCATTCTTTTCTGTTAATAGGGTCATTATATCATGACAGATACAGGATGCAGGAATGTCATGTGTTTTATGAAAAGGCAACTATTTTTCTTGAACAGCATATTTTCATCTGTCCTATTAGTCATGTACTTTCTTGTCATTATGGCCACCAAATACAACAGGTATCTTTCTGTAGCACTCTCCATGATTTTGTGGAATATTGGACTAGTAAATCCAAAGACTTTCTCTTTGTTCTGCACTTGATGAGTAGCTTCTTACAAATTACACCAAAAGTCATTAAAATTAACTTGTACTTAGCCAAGGTCTCCTTTTCATTCAGAATCAAAATGCAATTAGATAGAAGGCCATCCCTATTCAGTCTCAGCACTACCTTTACTCACATTGCTACTGTTAACTCACTTTGCCACATTACTCTTTTCTCCCCAAACTGTGCACAAACCGACTAATTTACTGACTCTGCCAAACACTTATCCCCCAGGGTATCCATGCTTCTATGAGCAGATGATGATGAACACAGTCAGGGCAGTCAGATGCAATGCTTGTTAGGAGACCAAGACATGGAAATTATTAGGACACGAAATACTGCTTTATGGGCTGGGACTGGGAGTTTTAAAGACCTGGCCATGCAAGTTGAAATAAAAAAGCTTACTTGGAAAAGCTTCTTTATCTGACCGTTTTTTGAGTCTGATACTTTGGTCGCAGTTCTATGTCTCTAGGGATTTTGACGCCACAAGGCCATCACTGTTAGTTAAGCAGCAGGAGGAAATACTTTGCAGGAAAAAAATTTACTGAGGCTCCTATGGGCAAGGCCATAAGAGCCAGAGCCTTTTCCTGACTACAGTCAGTTTAGGTGAATGTGACCCATTTTCCTTTCCTGATTTAAACTAAGTCTTACAGAATTAATGAGCAAAGGAGTGAGGGGATGTGGAAAGTGAAAAGGGATCAGCAGCTAAGCCAGTGTTAAATTACCAGCCTACTGTCATGTTTCAAACGTATGCGTATAAATTCCAGACCTAATAAGAGTAAATAACGAACACTCAGTCAAAGAAGCAGTTACCAATAGCTCTCTAAATACCATGTAAATAAAATACTTAACATCAAAGACTCTTGACAAGGTATCATGACAATCAATTCCAACAACAACAAGGATTAAAATCATATTTCAAGGGTTCAGATCCTTTAACTTTTTTTAAATCTCAAGATCTAGCCAACCTAGGGTATAACTCTGCAGCCAAAAAAAAAAATACAAAGGGATTTTGAAGATGTCACACACTGAATCCTTGGAGTCGATGGGGAATCAAAGATGTGGTTAAAAACAGGTGAAATTGTGCACTACAGATTCATAAATAAGCACAAGCAAGCCCATGTGTACTCTGCTCCCGTGAGAGAGCCCCAGGAATTCCAGGTGGTATGACGGACGGTAAGGCATGTGCTGGGATTGATTTTTTTTGATACTGTAAAGGCTCCCAATCACTGCCACTGGTACTATCCAAGGCCTCTATCATGAGGAATCTGGCTCTGAGTATTGCTACATCAAAGATGTTCTCTCCAGGCTCTACTTCCTGTTTTCCTTTTCACATCCATTTCCTCTGCTTCCCTTTGCAGACTCTGTTCTTGCTTCTGACTTTGCCTCTGGCTCCCATGCCCACCTTCCCCCTGGCTGCTCTGAGTCTCCTTCATTCCATACTCCACTCAAAGCCCCTCACCATAGCCCAATGCGTACCCCAGCCCACCACCCACCTTGGCATGAGAACAGGCTGACTCCCCACCTAGGTTGTAACTATAAGAGCTTAAGAATGTACAGAATATCTCTAGTCTTCTTAGCAACCATCTATGAATTAGCCAACCACATCCAATTCTTATAGTATTTTCATATATATCATCTAATCTCTTCAACAACCCTGTGATGGGGAACCTCATTCCTAACTTGTAGATGAGGAAACAAGTGCAGAGAAGGGATTCTCTGACTTGATGGTGTCTGGGGTCAGCACTCTCCATTTGCTTTATTCTGTATGGACTTATTTCAAGCTCTCAATTATCTAGTTCTGGAATTATGTATATTTGTCTCTATCATTATTTTTAGTCTCAAAGTCAGTTCCTCCCCAATGGGGGGAAAAAAAAACTGATAGCATTAGTTTTGAAAAAAATTTTTTTTTATTAAATCTACTTTTCCTCCAAAGAATATTAATTACTATATTATCACTACTCTATCATATATTTTTTATTGTAATTTGTCTGACATATTAGCTTTACCAAATCAACATACCTTTTTCTTATTATCAGAACTCATCAAAGATAGTAATGACATTTATTAACAAAATTATGGAGCACCAAGTAACCAAAATAAAACAGTGGAAACAAAATAATTGTGTGGTAGCACATTCTTTTCTTCACCAACTTTGATAACTTTTAGTAAGCTTAATGGATTTCTCAGACACATTCTATTAAGGAATGATAATTGTACAAAAGTTATAGGAGACAGAAAAATAAATACAAAATAAGACATACTTTATTGTAATTACAAATTTGATTGTCCTCCCTGGGAGCTCTATAACAATTATTTAAATGAAAATGAAATGTTTTAAAATTATGGTATTAGTACAGCTGCCACACTTATCATTAATTTACAACTGTTATGCCTGGGATTCCAGTGAGCTAACTAACTCATAAATGAACGTATTTTAAATATTCTAAGAAGCCATATTTCCAAATATGGACATAGTAGGTTGCTTTGTTTTTCTTTTTCTAATTGCAAAATGCAAAACCAGAAAATATTTTGTACTAAAAAGAAACTTCACTTTATTTTTATATAACTGGCTTGGGCTCCGTTATAACAAGTTTAATTCTGCATAACCTCAAAGTGTATGGATCAGCTTACAAAACTGATACAAATATTTAAAGGAATAAATAACCTAAAGGATACCCACATAGTCTAAGGATTTTGATTCCTGTTGTAAATTTTTTGTTCATTCAAGTAGTAATTTTTGAGAATAGTCTCTGAGGGAGCATATTATGTTTAGTACTGCAGTATAGAGAACTACGAACAAGAAAATTCCCTACCTTCAGAGAGCATGCAGTCTGAGGAATATCATTAACACAAAGTTCAAAGAGAGAACATGACAAGTGCTATAACTAAGGTACAAATGCTATAGGAACACTGAGAAAACTGAGAGCCATTTTGACATAGATGGGTGGTGGGTGGGAGGTAGAGGTAGAGCTTTGGAGTACACTATGGCAGTGGTGAGGATTAAACAGGAGGCGATGGGCTAAGATACACGGAGCGGAATGAGAAGCTCATAGGCAAAGGGTAAACTGACCAGTTCTGGGGACTGGAAGTAGTGCCATGTGACTAACGCAAAAGAAGACAAGGAAGATGCAATGGAACAAGGAGAGAAAGGGAGAAACTATCTAAGAAGGCGGTGGAAACCCACCGAAGGATTCTTGGTAGAGGAGTTACAATGCAAATAGAAAAGAGGCAGGAGAGGCACAGGCAAGAAGGTCTGTTCACAGGCTAGTTTTACAACTGTATCTTCTGGACCCTGCAGGGGCGGAGGACAGGGAGATCCAGAAAGGGTTCAGTGGCAGTGAGCAAGGGCTAAGCCCAAGGTACTAAGTCAATGAAGAAAGTCCACTTTGGTTTTTTTAATATACTGGATTTATGGATAAGATTTAGTTTGCAAAAAAAAAAAAAGGCTAATAATTTTTAATTGAAAACCACCAATCAGTATCAAATGCTTTATTTCTAGATTGGGAAGCTGGTATTCAGAGATTGTTTGATTTGGTAAAAAAAGAAGTCATAAGTGAACATTGATGAGAATAATTTCAATAGAGTGAACTTGGCCTAAGGTACCAAGTAGAGTTAAGTTAAAAAGAAGTTAAAAAAAGGAGGGTGTATGACAATTTAATAGTGGGCGGTGAGGGGGGAGGGGGGAGGAAGGAGAGAAAGCACTGTGAGTGGTAACAAGTAGAGAAAAATTCAAGTTATAAATGTTAAGCAGTCTACCATATCCCATTAAGACAATAAACGTATTATTTAGAAAGCTTGTGGCTCCAAGCAACAGAAAATCCCAAATCCATCTGCTAAAAGAAGAATGAATTTTTTAAAAAGCTACTAAAAGTAGGATAGCTCCAGACTTAGTTAATTCAGATGTTTGATAATTTAAAGGACCCATCTTTCCTCTCTGCCATCCTCTGCCTATCAGCATTGTCGTCAACCTAACTCTACTCATGGTGACAAAATGCCTGCAGCAGCTCAACTTTGTGTCCTTGTGACTGCATCCACTGCTTGAAAAGGAACCTTTTCTCCTTGTTTGTCTCTTTCTATGAGAAAGAAAATTTTTCACAAAAGCCCATTCCCTTCCCCAAAGATTTTTCTTATATCTCACTGGCCAGAGTTGTGTCAATGGGCTGTACCTAAACCAATCATTAATATGGCAGAGGGGGCCTTCATGGTTGCCTGATGGACTGTCGTTCACTGCCTGGGCTGGGGAATGGGGTCCACCTCACCGGAACCACTTTGCACAAAGGAAGGCAGTTATTCGAATAAAATAGGTGATGCTCTTAGGAAAGCTGAGTAAAATGGCTGTTGGGTAGGCAGTCCACAATATCTGCTAAATTAAGCTTAATAAACATTATTTGATGCTGCTGTTGATGAGTATATCATTAGTGCCAAATCCTCAACCCATTTCCCTTTTATAAGGAGAAGTGTGCCTACATGTACTAATATCCAATTTTCCCAGTTAGGGGAAGAAAGAGAACTATTGATTGCAGAGAAAAAGTACACACAACAAGAGCTTCTATTTTAAGGCATTCATTGACAGAAGGCTGTTGAGAGAGAACGTCTGTTTAAAATGCAGGATTTCCAAAGAGATTCTATCTTCAAACTCCATTACCTGATTTCCCCATTGCGTATTAGCCAATGGAGGACAGTCATTAAGCTTTTTGTGTACAACTGAGACTAAAAGAATCTGTAGATAATGATAGAAGATGCTATTTGTCAAGGGTCTGAAACAGGAATACAACTGAAAACTACTACACAATTGCATAAAATGCAAAAGTAATTACAAAGGAAGAAAAACACTCAGAACATCAGATTTACCTTTATCCAGTGATATCTTTGTTCACATCACTGTTCTCTTTGTCCTACATTATACAGATAATAATTCTGAGCCTTCAACCAAAAAAGGGGGGAATGCTCAATTACTAATTTACAGTAATAGTTACAAAGTTCTCACGAGGAAATGAGATGATTTCATCTAATTCTAAAATGTAACACAAATGAAGAGCAGCACTATTCAATGATAATTTTCAAAAAACACATTTTGTTTTCCATCGAGTTCTCCTGTTGAGTGTAATTGACTTGAGAGAGAGAAAAAAACACAGTGATACAAGGAAGAACTTCATTAACGAGAACCGAGCGTGGGGCCCAAAGAGCTGCCATTTTTTAAAATACGGAACTCTTAGAAGAATCTATCAAGAGGAGGGACAAAGGAGGCTCAAAAAGGAGGCTCAGTGTAAAGGCACTTGCTAAGTGCACACCAGGCCAGGCCTTGGAACCTGCTACGCCTTGACTACAGGAAAAATTCCAACACATTCAGCTGACTGATGTCACCCTACGACAGTCACTGTCACTGATACTAGTGAGCCTGCTTAGCCATCAGAATCACAAGTTTACATCATGTTCTTATTAGTTTACGTTCAGTTTGGAAAGAAATAGAAGCTTTGGGGGAAAAGGGTCTAAAAAGGAGATAAAAACTGAGAAAAAGAAGAGTTTAAAAAAATTCCTCATAATTCAAAATGGATAGCTCTCAAGTTATGGATGAGCTTTGGAAGCTCATGAGCACTGGAACTTCAAGTACGTTGATGAAATTTAACTAATTCCTCTTGGTCTCACAACTGGACCAAAAATTCCCATTCGACATTACTGGTTTTACTGGTTTTAGCCAGTTTAAACTGTCCAGTGAAATTCAGCTACACCCTCGTCCCTCTCTCCCCCGTCTACTGATGGCAGACTGAGTATACGAAAGAGGCATCAAATGAAAGGCAGTAGGGAAATAAATTTGACCGACCTTATTTGGAAAAAAACATGAGTGATTATTTGTGTGTGTTTTACAGAGACTATGTTTCAGAGAAGCAATCCAGGTCATTTTACAGAGCCAAGCTCCCTAACCCTGTATTTCCTGTAAAGATCTAGAAGAACATAAACTATGTTATGTTAGCTAAACCTCATTCATCATTTACTAGAAGGATGTGCATGCACATAGATTACAGTGGACAAAATATAATATGTTGGAGATTAGACTTTGTTAGGGCTTCAAATAGTGGTATGATCCAGTTCTGCCCTTTGAATTTATGTCAATTTAGAGCCCTTTACCTTCTCAGGTTCAATCTCACCTAATCTTATTAGAGAGCTTTAGAACAAAGACTACAAATTTCACCAGCCAATGTGCTGGTCAGCTGCTAAGTCATATTAGATGCTTTTAGTCTTTTAAAGAAGCAACGCTGTGTCTGTCCTTTCAGCAAGTCTGTTTAAATAAAGTCATTAAAAAAAAAGCTAACAGCCTATTTTAAAAATTAATCAGCTAGACCTGCCTCAAGCAACTACACAATTTTTCTATTTTTCTGGTATAAATTACTAGTTACTTTAGGAAAAATAGGTGAAGCGCCTCTCTTAAAGCTTGATTTAAAAGATCGTTTATTTGTAACAAAAAGCAAGGGGTCAACGAAGAAGAACAGATGGTTTAAGACGAGATTGCCCTATTATTCACACAGCCAAGATAGAGAAATTAGTTTTGACGATGAGAAGGTAGACAAAGTAGGGACCTATCTTTAGCTTTAATAAAAATATTACATATCAACCAATTAAATACATTTTCTAAGTTCAAGTAATGAGTAAAGTGAGTAAAACAAAGAAGTTTTAGATAATAGTTGCTGCCTTGAGGAGCTTGCAATCATGGTGGGGTATAATCACCTTAAAAGGTAATTATAAAAGACGTAAATGGAAGTTCAGGTACACCATGGAAATGGTGTCCCAAGGCTGTGTGTGCGTAATCGCCAAATGCCTGGCACAAACAGTAAATCAGCTCCACCTGATTCCCAGCCTCTCCCTCATCTGGATACTGTTCCGATATCTATTCATCTTCTTTCTCATTTTTCTTGAAACCACCTTCTTCAACTGTCCCTTTTGTTACTAATCCTATTTTTCAGCCTATAAACATACTAAGACCACCCCAACCCATAAAAAGTTCCTTTGAACTACATCTGTCGAGCTGTTATCCCCTGGCTGCCAGCCTTTTGGGAGCCAAGTGCGGGCAGGGACTGGGAGCTTCACCACTGAACATGTAGATTCTCACTTAATCCCCAGCTTTAGTATGGCATCCCTACTTTCAGCTATAACTAGTTTTTCGTAGTCCAGTTCAGTAGGTGGATCTGCAGGTGTCTGCTAAGGTTCACGAGGAGGATTAGTCACCTGGATGTTAAGCTCCTTCTTATACAGTCTTGCAAGCCCTCCTTCCCTCCTCATTTTCATCCTTCCACCTACCAATCTCCAGAATACCTAATGCCTCTAATTCCTAAGCATGTCCATGCTCTGGCCGTGAACAGGCTTGGATCTTGGCTTTCCTCTGCAGGCATTAAACCTTCCGCTCCCGTTGGTCTGCTAAGTCAGTTAGCCCTAGTCTATCTGCTGTCCAGTTTCTAGAAGTTTGTTGATATCACTAATCTGCTATTCTCTCTTCTCCCTCTCATTGTATTTGTCCTTGTATACTTATGCCTTTTTCTTTTAAATACTGTACTATTATATGGCAACCCTGGTGGCGCAGCAGTTCAAATCCACCAGCCACTCCTTGGAAACCCTACTCTGTTCTATAGGGTCACTATGCATTGGAATTGACTCATTGGCAATGGCTTTGATTTTTTTTTTTTTTTTTTTGGTTACTACTATTTGCTTGGATCCACAACCAACATCCATGAAATTAGTAGTCAAGAAATCAAACAACCTATTGCTTTGGGCAAATCTGTCGCAAAAGGCCTCTTTCAAGTGTTGAAAAGATGTCACTTTAGACTAAAGTATGACTGACCCAAGCGATGGTATTGTCAATCACCTCATATACATGTGAAAGCTGGACAATGAATAAGGAAGACCAAAGAAGAACTGATACCTTTGAATTACGGCATTGGTGAAGAATATTGAATATACTCTGGACTACCAGAAGAACGAACAAATCTATCTTGGAAGAAGTACATTGAGAATGCTCCTTAAAAGAGAGAATGGCAAGACTTTGTCTCACATATTTTGAACATGTTATCGGGAAGGACCAGTCGCTAGAGAAGAACATTATGGTTGGTAAAGTAGAGCGTCAGCAAAAGAGAGGAAGACCCTCAACAAGATGCACTGACACAGTGGCTGCAACAATGAGCTCAAGCATAGCAATGATTGTGAGGATGGCACAGGACTGGGCAGTGTATCGTTCTGTTGTACACAGAATTGCTATGAGTCAGATCCCACTCGGCGGCACCTAACAAAAACAAAAGGGAACTTAAAAAATATCTATGCCTGGGTTATATACCCACATAGTCTTAATAATTGGGCATCCAGTTCACTGCACTAAACAGTTAATTATCTTCCCTTTCAAAACTGCTCCCTAGAATGAAGAACACCAAAGACACAAAGTAAATATGAGCCCAGGAGACAGAACGGGCCACATAAACCAGAGACTACATCAGCCTGAGACCAGAAGAACTGGATGGTGCCTGGCTACCACTGATGGCTGCCTTGACAGGGAACACAACAGAGAATCCCTGATGGAGCAGGAGAACAGTGGGATACAGACCTCAAATTCTAGTAAAAAGACCAGATTTAATGGTCTGACTGAGACTGGAGGGACCCCAGAGGTCATGGCCCCTGGACCCTCTGTTAGCCTAAGACTAGAGCTATTCCCAAACCAACTCTTCAGACAGGGATTGGACTGGACTGTAAGACAGAAAATGATACTGGTGAGGAGTGAGCTTCTTGGCTCAAGTAGACACATGAGACTATGTGGGCAGCTCCTGTCTGGAGGTAAAATGAGAAGGCAGAGGGGTACAAGAGTGGTTTGAATGGTCATGGGGAATAGAGTGTAGAGAGGAGTGTGCTGTCTTATTAGGGGGAGAGCAGCTAGGAGTTTATAGCAAGGTGTATATAAGTTTTTGTATGAGAGACTGACTTGATTTGTAAACTTTCACTTAAAGCACAATTAAAAAAAAAAAAAAAGCTGCTCCTTATCAAAGTGTGTGCAACCTCAGTTAAGGGTAACACCATTTACCTAACTGCTTATGCTCAATTCCTTTGAGTCACTGTTAACTCTTCCCTCAGTCCTCCCTCAAGGAGCAAATCCTATTTCTATCTTCATAATATTGCTCCTAATTTTTCTTTATATTATCACAGCCGGTGTTTTATTTCAGCTCCTCTTAGCTACTGTACTAGTTTCCTAGTTCATTTTCTTGACTTTCAGTCCTTCCTTTCTCATCTTACCTTTGCCGTCTGTTTTCTATGGCCAAATTCAATCATTAGAAACTCTCACTGCACACTATCAAAGCAGAAACTCTTCAGTCTGATATTCAAAACCTCGAGTATGTAGCTTTAAACCTTTTCACGCTTTATCTTCCACTAGGTCCTCATCCTCTCCCATAAAGATGTAGATAGATACCCTATCTTCAAAAAAGCCAAACTATTCACTGTTCACCATCCTCTAGATGTCCTTCAAATTTTCCTTTTTCCATACCTTTGACCATGCTATTTCCTCTGCCTAGAATATCTTCCTTCCAGTAACTTCCTAGTTAACGATTTACCTGAATGTTAGAGGCCTACTCAAAATCCATCTTCTCTCAGGGGGAAAAAATGTATCCCAGAGCCCATCATACTGAAATAACATCCCCTCCCCAATTTCGCATCTTTTTTATGTCTTATTATAGTATTTATCACAGTCTCCTTTAATTTAGAATTACATATGTGCATATCTGTCTCCACTGCTGGGTAGTAAGTGAGAAGAGATACAGGGTTCCGTGAAGGGAGTTATCACAATGTAGTTACATACTCACATTTATTGACTTGAACTAAGGATGGGTATCAATAGCGAGCGTGGGAGAAGCCATGAGCAAATGCAAAGTAGAGAAGGGGCAGAGTGCATCTGGAAGATGGTAGATAAACTAAAAGATTTATTAATGAAATAGTGACAGAATCTTGATTAAGCAGGCTGAGTCAAATGAGAGGGTTGGGAGTTTAGCCTTTACCAAGGTTTTTAAGAAGACTGTCTCAATAAGCATGGCTATTCAGAATGTGTTTGGAGCCTAAGCTTCTTCATCAGTAAAGTCAAAATCATAATAGGAGGTAGGGCTTCTAGTGTTGTTGAAAGGAATAAATGAGACAATCCAGGTTAGAGGCTTGACACAAACCTAGGCCACAGGAAGTCTGCTATAAATGCTAACCCTATTAATTGAATATATTCAAACACACACACAACGGTTATACAATAATATATAAAATATCAAAAGTAAAGAGAGTTTTTCCTGTTTTGATTTCCAGAGCTACAGAAAGGAAAGAATAAGAGTATGTTTGTGTGTGTCCCCATGAAAGCATTCATGTCCTTGAAACAGCTTTGGGCAGCCTGTGGAACCAAAGTCTCTGAATGACCCTTGAGGTGATGGTTTTTAACTTCTGCTACATTCTCTGGCACATACCTCCTTCTTATATCTTTCTCTTTCTTTTCTTTCCTTTCTCTCTTTTCTTTTGTCTTAGTCTCTCTTCCATACCTTCAGCTTCCTTTTTATTCCTCTCCCCTTCTGACTCAGCAAGGTCCATGGCCTTGCTTAGCCCTGCAGGGTGGGACACTAAAGAAGTGTTGGCCTCTGCAGGCCTACCGAGTATAATGATGAGAAGCCATTGCCTTGATCCAATGAAAATGGCCTGGAAGCTTCAGTCAGATAGGTCCCTGGGCTCTGACCCAGCAGGACCTCCAATCTAGTTAATGTTTCCTGAGAAACACTGGCCTTCATTTAGGCACAGTGAGAGGTAAGATGGGAATGCTCTCTGAGTCTTGGAGGCAAAAGGCAGTACAATATCCTGAAAAATATATCTTTGTTTCCTCTGGTAACATCAGAATCTCATGAATTCCTGTATTCTAACTGAATTCCAAAGGAAAAAGCTGAAAATGAGCATCGCAATACCTTTTGACTTCGATGGGCAGGAGAGAGATTCTGAGTGTGAGGACAGTTAAACAGCGGTTGGAGTGTTCAGGGTGTCAAGTGTGGGTTGTGAGTACATTTTGAAAGCTGCTGTTTTATAAGAAGCCTTATGCACCTCAATAAACACAAGAGCCTGGGCAAAGTGATCCCTTTAGCAGGGCTCTCCCGAGCTCTGCCAGTTCCTCTGCCAGAAACAACACATTCCAGGAAAAGCATAAATCACACACTGAAGTAATTGTTTCACACTTTCAAAGAATTTACTTATAATTTGAAAGAGTTTTCTTAGACACAATTCTGTATCTTGCCTTCCTTTTTGTGCTTCAATACTTATAGCTTAAAAAAAAAAAGTTGACCTTTATTATAGAACAAAAAGCCCCTCAAGTGTTTACTATATATTATCTTTAAAACAGATCAGATTGAGTTACAAAATGTGAATTCTGCTAATAAATTACAGCTGTTTTCCACAGAATGTAAATTTATAGCCAACACCATGCATCTTTATAACTCTAGATACTACAGATTTGGAGATTAGGCACCCTTAGACTAAATAGGAAAAAAGTAAATTACCTACTCATGTCAATGACCTTTTCCTGTTTGATTAGGGACACCAATGAACTTCTTTCTCAGTCTCCTGCTAAACCAAATGTTTCTATCCTTAAGACCACTAGCCATGGAACTATAATTTGAAAAATCAAGATAAGCCATGGTTTATATCGATAGGGCTTTACACTACCTGTTCTTTGACTTACTGTATATTTTTATTTTCTAAATCCTTTTTTCAGATGGAGAATCATCTCTTTAAAATGGCTGACTATTAAAAAAAGGTCTTGCTTGGATCTACCCACATAACTGATTATATGCAAATGTTAAAGCCTCGAGGATATTAAGGGAAATATCTTTTATTCAATTCTATCACAAATTTAGTAACCACAACTGATCCTCACAGAAGTAATTCACTTCTGTTTGTCTTTCAAAAACACTTTTGAAGAAAAGTTGCCTTTCTGATAAAAAAAAAAAAAAAAAGACTTTTGAAAAATGCACACCAGAAGAAAGAGCTCTCCCTAGGTATTGCGACGTTGAATTCAGGACTATGTTTATGTTTCTGCAGCACAGGAACTGGATCGGGTCCTAGCTTTTAGGAAGAATTCGGTACAGGAGAGGTGGAATTGCTAATGCATTTCTACTCATTTGCTTGCATCACGAACCCTATTCTTTTTCAGTCTGCCAACATCCTAATTAAGATGATCTGAATCTTAGGTGATGTACTATTCTAGATCTAAGATACCCCAACCTACATTAGACAAGATGTTACGCTGTTTGCTTACACTGAAATGATACGACCACTGAGCAGAAAAGCATGTTTTACTTATGTCTGGCCCAGCACTGGGCAGGGCTCTTTGTCAGTCCTCAGTAAGTAATGGCCATGCCTTTGCCTCTTGCCTTTCTTTTAACAACTACATTAGGCACAATTTAATCTTACCTAATGTTGTGTCCCACTCCTAACATATACCTGTGCTCTTTTTCACTTGAGGAAGACAGTAAAATGTCTCAAGTAGTTCTTTATACATGTGTGCATCAAGGCATGCAGGATTAACAACATATAAACACAACTCTCATTCATTACCTTAATGCCGTTTCTGAAGACCCTATATTAAAAACCATGTTAACTACATAAGCTTCGGAGCCAGAGAAGAAAAAAGGCAGAGATAATGCTTTGTCTCACCAGAGCTTTGGAAGATTCAGGATCAAATTCCATGCCAGGATAATAATATCCAGCTGCACCATTACCCAAGAGGTGCCATCACCATAATAGAGCTCATGTAATGCTGAGAAAAAAATCATATAAAGGTGCCCCCCAAATCAGCTTCTTTATACCCCTTCAGTTGAAGAAAGCACTCCATTGCATTATAGATACTGGATTAAAACTTGGACTTCTGGTAAACAAACAAGCAAAAAGTTTGTTCATGTGGGACATGCCCTCTCTTGACATCTAGAGAAAAGCCAGATTATGAGCAGCATAGCCAAGTCCAAGGCCGTGTACACTTCCTTTCTCAGCCTATATCTAAAAACACATTTGTAGGGCTAAGAAAACAGACTTAAGAAATGTCCTTAAACTTGCTGTCTGCTATTGTTGAACAGATAACATTGATGCCCTTCATAGTCTGATATCCGTTTACAAAGAGATGATGACTTCAATCTGAGAACCTCAAAGAAGGCAGATAAAATAAGGACAATCTTAGAGTTCAGAGCAGCTGACCCTCTGTCTCCTTTCACTAAGGAAATGAAGATGCTGGTTGGGATCTATGCTAGGCTACCCTTCTAGTAACTGTAAAGTTTTCTGAATTCACAATAAAACCTCCAATATTCTTTGGTCTGAAAATTTATTTGTTTCTTTAAAAAGGACAAAGGAACTACTGTTGTATGCTTTCAGTAATGCAAAATTTGATAATGTCATGTGGGGAAATCCTGCCATTGATTCTAAGACATTTGTAATGATGCCACACTCTACTGGTGAAAAGTAAACAGAGGATAAGAACATTTTAAAGAAGGCAATGTGAAAAATTTAAGAATGTTTTCTTGCTTTCAGATTTTTTTGCCTTGAAGGAATTTTTCAAAAAAGAATACAACATTTGTTAGGTGTTGGATAGTTACCGTGTTTTGAAATCCCTCCAACTATACACCATTCAAAAATCTAACATACCGAAAGCCTAGTTTAAGGTGGTAAACTTTCACAAATCTATCTTAAAATATATAATTATGAGCATATTTTCAGTTCTTGAATGTGAGTGCTGATGCTCTCTTTCTAGAACTGGTAAATTCTGCTCTCTATTTCCATGTGTAAAAGATCTCACAGTCCTGCGAAAACTTTTTTTTTTTTTTTTTATAAATGAAATACAACAAATAAGGTATGCTGCTGAGTCCTGGGGGAGAAGTTTCCCAGAGTCTTTGAATTTCCTCCTATTCTACTTCTTTACAAGATTTCTAAGACCAAGTCCTTTTCTGCAGTCTCTCAAACAAGGCAAAAAAGGAAAATACCCCCTAGATATATTCCTTAGATTTTCTATTATGTTTCTCAAGTTCCCAGTAGCTTCTGAACTAACCTAAGACGAATTCTGGAGTTACTTTTTATTATGTTTTAATTTTAGTTCCTCTTTTAGGTCTGAGATGAAATAGATGATCATAACTGCTGTGCTTGGAGATGCATTGCATGGCACAATTTGTACATGACCTGTGCAAGGTCACATCATGGAGACAGAATGGATATGATAGATTAGCAAGTCGACTTCAGCTTTTAGTCTTAGAGAACTTCAGGATAACCTATTCAAGCTTTCTCTGTTTAGTGTAATATTGCAAGTAAAATTTCTGTTTCAGTAGTATGTAATAGACAGACCCTGTACAGGAGGACTTCATTCTGGCTTGGACTGTGCTAATTACAGACGTATGAGGAATTCTTGTTCAAATCACTGATCATTAAGGGTAATTTTTTTTATCACATTGGGAGCCTCACTGCAAATTGTGGCAAGCCAGATGATCACCTTCCACAACAAGGTCCCCTGCTCCAGCCACTGGGTCTTTGCATATCTATTCTCTCTGCCCACTGTTTTCACACTGGCAAACTCCTTCCCATTCCTCATTTAAAACATTGCATATTTACCCTTACCTAGGGCTTTTTTTTGGGGGGCTTACTATGTCCCAGGTACCCTTCTAAGCACTTTAGATACGTCAACTTATTTTAATGGGCATCCTAAGTCTTTCAGGTGGACATTATTCTTGCCTCCACTTTACAAATTTAGAAACCTGAGGCACAGAAAAGTTAAGTAATTTTCCCAAGGTCACACAGCCAATAAGTACCAGGAGTTGAACACAAGCAGCCTAATGTCAACTCTGGGCCTTTCTTATTACTGCATCTGCCCTAGGAAGTAACATGGTGTTTGACAGAAGAGAGGCACGCCACAAACTTTTACTAAACAAATAGAAAGAATGATCATTCTGCTTTCTCCATAGTTTCCTATGCTTAAATTTAGAAATAAGATTTGTTTGTCTTGAATTGAGCTTGCATTCACCCTTGGCTATGGATGAATTCATTCGTCCAGAGAAGATTCAGTCCAGACTAGGGAAGAGAGAACTATTTGGGAGGCAGAAGGCCTGGGTTTTTGCTGGTTCTGCCAAGTCAGGGTCTCAAGCGTTCAGTGCCTCCCTCAGGTTCCGCCTTTGTATATACGTACAAAAGCCCTCCTCGCAGCTGCGTTCAGATGCACTGCACTGTGCACGTAATGTGATGTGAAAATGCTTTGGAACAGAAAATACTATTAACAAGAAAAAACAAGCATGCTGTTCTTTGAAAGTGGATGTGACTCAGGGAAAACATTTTCATTTTTAGAATGATTCTAATAGAGGGTTTTTTTTTTTTTTGGAAGTGAGGCACCCAGGCCAATTAAGAACCAGATGTACTTATATTTTCCTCGAGACACTTAAATTCATACCTCAAGTCCCCTCAGATCAAAAGTTACCTCTTTTACCTTTTAAATCATCTTTTAATTCTTATACTTTACAAATATTCTTTATTTTTCTGATTACAATAATAATTCTAGCTCATTGCAGAGATTTGGAAAATTCAAAGGTATTTGAGTATATATAATTGTATATAATAGGATCTCTTCCAATGTTTTAAAAATTCTCTCAGAAAATACTATTAATGGCTGTATAACCTTCCACTAGGAGATGATGTAGCATAATTTAAACAGTTCCTGTTTTAAACATTTCAGTGGATATCAAATGTTTGCTATCATAAATAACCATGTGACAAACATTCTCTCATTCATGTTGTGTGAAGACCATGCAGTCCTGTAGGTAAAGGGCGCCTAAGTGCCTACTGGAAACCCTGGTGGCTTAGTGGTTAAGAGCTTGGCTGCTAACCAGAAGGCTGGTAGTTCCAATCCACCAGTCGCTCCTTGGAGACCCAATGGGGCATTTCTGCTCTGTTCTATAGGGTCACTATGAGTCAGAATTGACTAAACGGCAACGGGTTTGTTTTTTTTAAGTGCCTGTAACAATGGCTCTCTGGAAATTTCTCAGGTGTGGCCTAGGTAGATGTACCACTTTTGAGAAACACTGACATTGTCTCTCCTTTGATAATACTTTAGCCTCTTTCTCCTCTTTTCATCTGGCCAATGGGTTATGTTATCTTCACTCTATCTCAGTAACTTCATACCAAATGAGCTGATTTTAAAGCGTCCAGTTCCAAGTGGCCTTGTAAAAAAAGCTGCTCATTCTTGACATAAATCTTATACTAATCTAGGTGACTGTACCATCTCTGCAGTTCCACTTTAGTGCACACCCCCACCCTCACCCCACCTTACCCACCTACCTTCTGCACTACAGCCAGAAACAGGTTTTTATACTGTAGATCAATAATGTCCTTTCCCTGCTTAATCCAAGTTCCTTCTCTTTGCCCACCAGGCCTGCTTACCCCCCCAGCTTCCCCTTGCATACTCTTTGTGTGTGTGTGCTTTAGGTGAAGGTTTACAGGGAAAATTAGTTTCCCATCCATTAGTTTTTACACAAATTGTTCCTTGACATTGGTTCCAATCCCTGCAATGTGTCAGCACTGTCCACGTTATCACCCTGAGTACCCCATTCCATTCGTCCAGTTTTCCTGTCTCCTCATCTTTGCTTTTGGGCAGATGTTGCCCTTTTGATCTCATACAGATGACTGTTCTAAGGAGCACCTTCTTCACTGGTGTTATTGTTTATTTATTATTCAGCTGAAAGGTGATCTCTGGGAATGGCTTCAATTCCAAGTTAGAAGGGTGTCTAAAGGCAATAGTCTTGGGGGCTCCTCCAGACTCTCTCAGACCAGTGAATTTGGACTTTTTTATGAACTAGTATTCTTTTTCTACATATTTTTTTTCCCCCGTTCTAACCAGGACCTTCTACTTTGATCCTGTTCAGAGCGATCAGTAGTGGTAGCTGGGCACCATCTAGTTCTTCTGGTTTCAGGCTAGTGGAGGCTGTGGTTCCTGTGGCCCATTAGTCCTTTGGACTAATTGGTTCCTTGAGTCTTTGGTTTTCTTCATTCTCCTTTGCTCCGGACAGAAAAAGACCAATAGTTGGAGCTTAGATGGCTGCTCACAAGCTTTTAAGACCCCAGATGCTACTCACCAAAATAGGATGTAGGACATTGTCTTTATGAACTATGTTACGCCGGTTGACCTAGATGTTCCCTGAGACTATGGTACTTTGCCTTCAAGCCCAGTAACTCAGTCCTGCGAGGTGTTTGGTTATATCTAGAATGTTTCCCTGACTGTGTACCCTGTGTGGTCTATTACATATATATGAGTATACATGCAGCACATACAAAAATGTATGTAAAAATATTCATAGCCAAACCTATACACCACATGGGTATACACCCATACGCCCTCCCACACCTATTCAGCATAGATAGCTACCTATGTATCCACTCATAAATTACTGTTTATTATTACTGTTGTTGCAGGATTGTACATGTTATAGTATTTACCATTGTTGCCTTTTATTCTTGTGTACCTCTCAGTATCTTCCCTTGCCTTGGCCATGTTGACTTCCCCCAATTGTGTACTGCCTTTCCCTTCACCAAAGTTAACATGTGTCTACTCTCTAGTTAGTTATTTTCCCCCTCTCCCTCTCCTATCCCTGGTGACCATTGAAAAATGTTTCTTTCTGTATGTGAACTTTTTCTTTACTATTTATAATCGTGGTCTCATATAATATTTGTCCTTTTGTGATTGACTTATTTCACTCAGCATAATGTCCCACAGATTCACCCATGTTGTGAGATGTTTTGCAGATTCGTCATTATTTTTTTTATCATTGCATAGTATTCCGTTGTGTGTGTGTACTACAGTTTGTTTACTCATTCATCCACTGATGGGCACGTAGGTTGCTTTCATCTTTTTGCTATTGAGAGTAATGCTGCATTGAACATGGGTGTGCATGCGTGTGTCTATTCTTGTCATAGCTCCTATTTCTCTAGGATATATACCTAGGAGTGGGATTGCTGGATCATATGGCATTTCTATTTCTAGCTTTTTAAGGAAGTGTCATACCATTTTCTGTAGTGGTTGTACCATTTTACATTCCTACCAGAAGTATGGAAGAGTTCCAGTCTCCACCCGTTGCACACTCTTCCCCCCTAACTACATAGGCTTCACATAGAATGTCACTTCCTCAAAGAAGCCCTCCCTGGTGCCCTATTCTAAGTACTTTTCCTGGAAAAAAGTCTGGCTGCTCCCTTTTGTTTTCTTTCACAGCACATCATGGTCTATAAATGCATGGTTATTAAAGTCTGTCTGCCCCCCGCCATCGCCACAAGTTTCACAAGATAGGCACTGAGGCTAATTCCTCACCTCTAATGCCTGGTACAATACCCGAGGAATGCCAGGGAGAGATAGGGCTATAGATGGGGATGAACATGGACCCCGGGGACAAATGGCTGAGATTCAAATCGCGGCTATGCTACTTAGTGTCTGTGTGATGTTAGGCAAGTGACTTTACCTCTCTGTGCCCCTGTTTTCTTCACCGAGGATTATGCTAAATCTACCTTAGAGGTTTGTTGTGACAATTAAAAGACTGAATGTACATAAGTGCTTTAGAACAGAGTCCAGACTACAGAATGCACCCAATACAGGATAACATTTGGAAAGCAGGCACTAAATATATTTTTGTTAAATAAATAAAACACTGTGGGATTTTTAATTGTGTCCTCTCTCATCATCCCCATAGCCAAAGCCCTAGCCCAATCATCTTTTTCCTGCATCCTGCTCCTTAAAATAGTTCCACTTCTGCCCCGAAAAGTCTGCTCAACACACTCTTCATTTCACATTATTAGTTCCAGCTCTGATTCTTTCATCACGTCACTTCCTAAAATATGTGTTCATGTGCCAAGCCACCGCTCTTCCTTTCCTTCAAGTATTTCCTGAAATGTGACCTCCTCCACGGAGCCTTCTTTAAGTGAAAATGAGCTCATCATTCTATCCTGTTTCCAACAAATAAGTTGAAGGTTGATGTTTGAGGTTCCAAAGCTATAAATTCTGCGAGTGTTCCACTGGCTGAATGGGTTTCATCCTCACAGTGCTGGTTGTGTTCCTTCTTTGCTTGCATTTAAAAATGTGAGCCTAAGAGGGCAAAGTGCTTGTTTAACTTGCTCTGTGTTCATTCAGCACAATGCACAATTCCAACCCGTAAGGATACTGAAGAAATGTGATTCAATGTTGATTGAATTACTTTGTCCATGCTGGGAACAAAAACTATGAACTCTTAGGTCTGTTACAATATGTTTCTATGTTGAGTCTATTATGAGGCTGGTTTTCTTCAATTACTTTCACAAAAGAAAGGCATAAAAAAAAAAAGAGAGAGATTACATGAAAATATAAAACTAATAATACTATTTTCCACATTGTGAGTCAAAAGAGATCTTTAGAACCATGGTGCTTTATAAAAAGGTGCCTCATTTAAAGTTCCACTGCATATGCTTTATTGGTTATTTTGTAAACCTAACATGGATAACCAAAACATGTCAATACTCATTTTTAAACTACTTGTTGTATTCGGTGCATGCACCATTATGGAGAACTTACACTCAGAGCAAAAAGATTTGTAGCAAAGCATATGACCTTCTTCCCACTACAATGACCATCCCCTAATTAGGCAATGCATCTGATAGTCATTAACAGGAATGAGATAATGAATCACTTTCTCCCTTCTTTGTTAATTTGCTGTAACCAAGCGGCTAATGGATGTCAGAGCTGAGTGATTGCACTGATTATAGTGATTTATAGTTGCGACAAAACAATTTAAAACCATTCTGATTATTCATGTTAAAGATGCTTTATGTTTTGTTTACTAAATGTTTTATGTCCCTCTTTCTCCCACCCCTAAAATACTGTCCCTCTCCTAACCTGCCACCTTTCACGAAAAGACATCTTCCTGGGAACCTTGAAAGTTGTGAGCTTTTTTTTTTTTTTTTAACTGTTTTAAACGAAGGCATTTCATTATGTGTGTGTTGTGTCTACACACACACACACACACACACACACACACACACACATATATATTTAAGGTTTATCCAGTAGAAGCAAAAAGCCTTAGGGGTGGAAAGAAAACTTCAGTGGCGCCTAGTTCAAAAGAAGGTAGAAATAAAAGGAAATAAGGCAAACTTCAAGCCACTTACCTTGGGGCTTCCAGTCCCTTCCTCATCGTCCACAGACACCTCGGTAGCCAGTATCTCGGCTTTGATGGTATCCAGAGCTCTGAGGATCCAGCTGTGTTGCCGTTTGATTTGCCTCTGCAGCTCCTTCCATTGACTTGCAATCATCCGCAGCATGTCCTTCAGCCCTTCTCCAAGAGAAGGGGAAAAGCATAAGTTGTGGACCTGACTGCATCTTTACACATTGTGACTTTTGATTTAGTAAGTTAGGTGGATATTTCAAACAATATGCATATTTTTCAACTACCGTCACCTGCCATATTAACATCTGTCACTCCGAATAGAGACTGGCAGTTCTTGATGTGACAGAGGACATAAAGTCACAAAAATGGGGTAACTACGTAGATGGATGCTTGTATATCAACTTAGACTCAATGTGTTGACTGAAAAACTTGCAGGTGGAACAAAATCAGTATGTACAAAAATGAATGATGCTATAGCTTCGCGTTCCAGGTAAAAGGCCCTGTGTGTATGTGTGGAGACTTTACAATATGATCAGAAAGATGTATGGAAATAGGTAAAGCTAATTCGAGGAGAAACACAGTAAATGGGCCAGAATTAAGACTTTCGTATTAGCACATCCGATTAATGCTGCTCTTCTCCTATTTAGCTGTGCTAAGCTCAAAGCAAGAGCCAAATTGTAATTCATCCTGTCTTCGGGTCTTTTATTACCACAATAAGTATAACCAAATGACAAAACTATTTTTTACTTATAACCTGTTCCTCATAAATACATTAATACTGGCGTAAGAATTGGTTTAAGGCCAAAACCTCTGCCAATGCAATGACCAGCAAAGACCACGTAGAGTGTTCACGTATGTGCATTAGCAAGGAAATAATCAGGTATCTCTAGACTGCCTGCCTCGTATCTGTAATGATATCTATGAGCACCCTAATGCATATGCATGTATAACTGTATGCACGATTCTTTCATTACCTTAATGTTATTGCCACAGCACCTATACCTAAAAGCATGTCAATGTAAAGTTTTCAGGAATGTGATTTCAACTGCAACTGAGGTGAACAGCAAGCCCAAAATAAAATGAACAGACCATTTGGAGGCAGTATTTCATCTTATAAGTATCACAGCATTGTATGCAGTATATGAAACATTTATAAATCTTGAAGGTCAATCTGATAATGTAAATATTAATAATACATAAGGAAGAGAATATATGCAGTAATTTACAGCAATGCTTCTTCATTCTTAATAGTCTGGAGACATAAAGACTTGCAATATTTCAGGGGGATTTACCTGCTTTGTGGGATGCAAGAAGCTCGAGAAGCTGGTGTCCTTCCTCCTCCACAGCTTCCTTGAGAGCACAATGACTGTCTACATTCAACTTAAAACTCTGCAAGAAAGACATGAGCATCAAACCCCGGCAAGGCAGTGAATCATAAAACACGCACACAAAATTACTTGCTACTTTTTATCAAGAGCCACATAGCCCCATTTACCCAATAGACAAACTAATTTGCAATACTAAAAGCTATTGATATTTGGGATCTAAGCTCAAAATGCTTCCATTAGATTAGCAGAATGCATCTGTTTGGAAACAGCTGACAAATCGAGAAATTCATTAGGTTTTTATGAAAAGTCACATCCCGTAGGCTATATCAAGACTAGCAGTGTTCTATAAAATACACTGGATTTCTACCAGCACATATGAGCTCTTTTCTGCAACTTTTTTTTTAAATGTTAGTGATAGCACTATTTATGAAACCATAAAAAAAAATTGGCAGCATAAAATATATTAGCCTTATGTGCACACATATAAATCCATTAATATAGTAGGATTTGATTCAGCTTTGTTTCTCAGATATCACACAAATCATAGAATGTTGAAATGGATTTAGGTGCTGTGCTGAGGAGTCAAATGTTTCTCAAATCCTTGATTTTTTTTTTTTTTTAAGTTTATGCCTTACACTGTGACACTGCTTTGTAAATAAATGCATCAAGAACATCGGGGCATTTTTCATTCATGACAGTCATCCAAAAGACAAAACCTGCTGTCATAGTTAAAATCCAAGCCAGAGCTACCTCTTTCAGGGAGCCTTCCCTAATGCTTTACATGGAGTTAATAACTCCTTTCTCTCTGCTACCTCTTGTTCCTTTTACCTGCTTCTGTTGCAGAGTTTATCATACTATATTCTGATTTCTTTCTATAATTGGCTACCAGATTATAAGCAAGTTGAAAGAATTGCCAGTTTCACGTCTATCACCAACTCATGTCTCACAGGAAGTATTCCATAAATGTTTGCTGGAATAGTAGGAGATATCTGTTGAATCAATAGCACTCTCTGAAGAGGAAGGTTTCCATTTAAATATTTCAACAAACAAGATATTTCCCAAAGATTTTTCCATCCCTGGAATGTTATCAGGCATTCCAACCATAGGAGATCCAATGGAGATTAATTACAGTAAACAATTTGTTGAATCAGTGGCTAATCTTCAAGCTGAAAACTTCCTCTTGACAACTGGGACAAGCATGAATGTGGAATGTTGCATGGTTGCATGCCAAATTTTGGTTTCTTCATGATAATCCAAAACCATACTCATTGCCATCCAGTCGATTTCAAATCATAGCAACCCTGTGTATTACGGCTGTACGGTATATAAAATACTTTGCTCCCACTAAACATTTACTGGGCAATAACTGTATGCACTGCATTATACTTGATATTGAGTATTTCATAGAATCTGGAGATGACCCAGTCCTAGTTGTAATATAATTTGAAAGAGATTACACAGCCATAAATTCTGAAATCAGGTATTTATTCATGCATTTAGAAACCATGTAATGTACCTATTCTGTATACTGAGCCAGGTAACAGTGATTTTGGGGGTGTAAGCATGGCCTCTGGCATCAAAGGGCAAGTGCGCATTTTCCTAAAGGAATGAAGAGAAGCCCGAGTCATCTTAGATGTTCGGGGGTGAGTCTTGGCTCTCTTCTTTTTGGTGGAGCCAAGGGTCTTTATTAAAGCTCAGAAGACAGTAGCAGAATGATCAAAAGAAGCCAGAAACGAAGGAAACAGAGACGGGGAGATCAGGACTTGAAGTACAAAGTTAAGAATTTTGACCAAAAAAAGTCTGCTTCCAAAATGAGGAATCATTTCAGCTGACAAGATGCCTAAGATACTGTAACGTTTCAGCCAAATATGATAGAAAGAGACAATTTTAGGTTTTCCCAAAGGTGGTTCACCATTTCTTATTTTATCCTCTTTCAGCTATAGGTGTTTGGTGGAATAAAAATAAGGCAATGTATGGGAAGGCTGATGCTTCTGGTCAATCTGAACAGTATAGTATCTATTGAAAATGAGATGTTTATTATTTTATAGACAAAACATGGCTGCATTTATGTTTTGCCACTGCAGTAGAAATCCTTTACCTTTTAAGTAAACATCATGTAAAATGAGATATGTCTGTGTTTCAGGGGGAAGAGACAAAGGAAAGAGAAATACCTGGGATCAGCCTGGGAGGACCAAAATTTAGGAAGAAATCTATTCTAGAAATGTCCTCGTAACTGTACATTTCATCTCTATGATTCGCTGTTTACTTAAAACAGGCTTGTGATGAATGGTTGGTAATCATGAGCTTCTGAAGAAGTGCGTCAAGCCTGTGTCCCAGAGCAGGAGAGAACCTGAGGACCTGTGAGTAGTTTGGGTAATTGACATAATTGAAGCCAAGGGCATAGAATAGATGCAGCTGGATCTGGCTCTGCTTCAAGATGATGTGGAAGCATTTGATTAGAAAATTGGAAAAGATGAGGCACTCATTATTAGGAAAAGGATAAGCTGATAAGCTTGACGCTATAGAAAAGAACCATTTAACATAACTATTACCTAAATGGTACAATATTGCTTGATTTTCAGGTGCACACATTAACCATTAATAATATCAACGAAGGGGTTCACAACGGGCCTCTGAGAAGGCAGCCGAGCAGGCAAACTAACAAAATTGTCAATGAAATTGACAGCAGTGGTTTTGGGTTTTAAAGGATTCTGTAATATGCTCTGCCATAGTGCCCCCACTTCTCCCCTAGGGAAGGAAGCTTAGATGAGAGTTTTATTTTCTTTCTTTTTCTTGAACTTGATACTTGGACACATTTTCCCATCCTTGAGTTCTAACACATTTCCTCAGCGGTGCCTTACGGTATATAGGCTCTCTGCAGCACCCACAGCACTGCCAGAAAGCGCAGAATGTTCTCTGGAGACTGAATTTATGGAGAGAACACTGCCACAGGCAGGTACTCCAGTCCTCTGTCACTGATTATGTGAAGTTCCATAAATATGAGTAATTTGAGTGCCGTGGGACACCAGAGCTTTTTTTTTCGTGTCTTTAAAGCAGTGTGTAACTGAACAACTGGAAGAGAATAATTAAGTAAATGGAAAATACAGCGACTGAGACAAAGGATTGTCAAAAAGGTGATGCATCAGAGATTGACCAATAGTATCTTCATTACTGCAACCTGTAGCATCACCTTCTTGTATAGAGCTGATTGTATTACTTCTTGGCAGAATCCAAATTCAGGTATGCCCCCAATTGTACTTTGGTCATGATCGGATCTTACAAAGAAGGTAAAATAAAACATCTAATCCTATTTCATTGGTACTTCTGAATAGCCCAGTTTGGTGGCAGTATTGAGGTCATATGTCCATGAAATGAAACAAAGGAAATCCATGCCTTGATGGAAGGGAAGCGACCACAAATGCTAAGAATGATTACTCCTGTGAGGTTGTAAGACTAGATACGGATACTTTGGTACAGGAAACAGTGGGAAAGCCCACAATCACATTCAGAAGCTTAAATATCCAAAGTGTCTCAGTCTTAGCAGCATCACAGCACCGGCAAACACTTTCGATCACCCCCATGGAAGCGTGTTAGTATCTGCCAGGTCCACTGAATTCTGTGAGTCTTGTGATGTTAGTGAATGATCGGAGGGGCCAAAAAGAGTTATTGAGTCTTTCCTGGCCAAATTTCAAACATAAATTCATACAATAAATATTTATTGAGCAGTCTGTGCCAGGCATATAGACAGAAAAGTTAACAATACATAATTCTGGACCTCAAGCAGTTTATATCCTATTGGGTAAAAGAGATAAGAATATAAGTAACCTTATACGATCCAGCATAGAATAAACGTGTAATTAGGGGTAGAGCCCTGGGAGGTACAGTGGTTAAGCGCTCAGGCTACTGACCCCTGGCTACTAACCTCACGGTCAGCAGTTCCAACCCACCAGCCACTCAGCAGGAGAAAGATGTGGCAGTCTGCTTCTGTAAAGATTCCAGCCAGCAGTTGCCATCAAGTCGATTCCGACTCAGAGATCCTATAGTACAGAGCAGAACTGCCCCGTAGGGTTTCCAAAGAGCAGCTGGTGGATTTGAACTGAACTATCCCCTATCCAACTAGATTCTTATTCTTTTTTTCAATTAAAGCATTACGCTGGCCAAGCAAAGCGAGACTGTGGGCTACATTCCACACGAGTATGATAACTGCCCCACGATGGGACCTGGGCTTGGCAGAGCCTGGCTGGGAGCTAGTGGAGAAAGGACCAGCTTGTCCGTGGGCCTGTAGACACGCTTTAACATAAAACCCTTTAATGAAGGGGATAACCATAAGCACTTAGTGTGGCTCAGATAGTGTGAATAAAGGAGGCAGGAGCTGCAGCCTTACAGAACTTGATCTCAAGGATCATGAGAGTATAACTGATGCAGGTCTGTGTTCCAGAAAGATCTTCCTGGTTGTTGTGTATAGTCGTTCTTAAGAGGATAGACTGGAGATAGGGAGTCCATTTAAGGAGGCCGTTGCAGTAATATAAGCCAGATGTTTCTGCATGTCCGTATTTTTTTTTTAATTAAAAAAATGTACATTTTTCTTTTAAATGAATGGAAGGAGGAAAAAAATGGAGAAAATCTCTGTCTTCTTTAGTTTTTCTCAGTGCGTGAGAACAGCATGTGCCAGAATTTAGTTCTTTGGCTGCTCTGATGATAAATACCAGAGGTTATTAGTCAGGAGTCTCCAAATGTGAAAGACATATTGAACTGATGAACTTTTACTCCCACTGTCATTTTAAAGAGATGGTATATACGCTGATGAATAAGGCACTTGATGACACTTATTCTTCACACAAAAGATTTTTTACTACCCTAAGAAAATGAAAACTTGCCTTTCTACAAGGGCAGGAGGAAGAATGTGTGTTCAGTCAGAAATGCTGTGGCTTGAAAAGTCACCTGCTATGTGCCTCAGGCCATCTCCTGCCCGGGCTCTACCCCGATCTGGGCCCAGCACCATCCTCCAGTCCCAGACGGGCTCTTGGGGGAAGAAAGCCATGATCATCTGGGCATATCCTGGCAGTCTCTTTCTCCCCTCCCCAGTACCACCCACAGAGGATGGTCACATCATTTATTGGTTTTCAAAACATAAAATATACCTTTAAAATGCTATAACCAAAACCAAACCAAACTCACTGCCATTGAGTCAATTGCAACTCATAGCTACTCTATAGGGCAGAGTAGAACTGCCCCATAGAGTTTGCAAGGAGCACCCGGTAGATTCGAACTGCCAACCTTTTGGTTAGCAACTGTAGCACTTAACCGCTATGCCACCAGGGTTTCCTTAAAAGGTTAAAAACAGGTTCTAAGAATTAGAAGATTTCTAGGAGTAAAAGTTTCTTCACTAAAGAACCTCCTGAAAACCTGGTAGAGCTTACACAGCCATTAAAATGAAGACTATACAACCACATCGGAACTATATAGACTATATTAGAAGCAAAAAAATGAATATTGAAAATTGTATCGGTGATAAGATTAGTTATGTATAATAAATAGTCCCATTGCATAAAAAAAGATGAATTTCAGGAAACACAACAAAATGTTAACATCATTTGTGCAGGGCAGGACTTGGAGTTAACAAGACCTGGTCTTACGTAAAGAGTTCTCAGGGCTTTAATTCTCTAAAAGCGTAAAATGAAAATAATAATATCTAACTTCCAGGTTGCTGTGAGAGAATTATAGATAGTGAATGTAAAGTATTTGAAGCTGTGACTTTTGGGGACTTTTTAATTCATTTTCTCTATTTTCTAAATGTTCCACGTATTGCTGTCGAGTTGGCCCCTGACTCACTGCAACTACGAGTCGCGGCAGCTCATGCACAATTGAAAGATACACTGCCCAGCCCTGCACCATCCCCCATGACCAAATCATCGCGATCCATAGTGTTCTCGTGGGCTGATTTTTGGAAGAAGATCTCCAGGACTTTCTCCTTAGTCCATGTTAGCCCGGAAGCTCTGCTGAAACCTGTTCAGCTTCATAGCAGCATGCAAGCCTCCAACGACGGATGGGTGGTGGCTGCAGGTCAGGTGCATGGACTCGAACCCAAGTCTCCCACATGGAAAGTGAGAATTCTACCACTGAAACACCGCTGCCCTTGTTCTACATAGTAGGTGGTACTTTATAACATTTTCCAGGAAGAAATGACACTTAATGTTGAGGCTATCTGAACTCCTCAAGGACAGATGCCAGGTCCCCTTTGCACTTGTCACCATCTAGCACCGGCCACCTATAGGGGGCACCCGGAACATAAATGTTGCTATCTAAAAAGTGGAGAAAAGCCAACCTAGAATGAGAAGCCAGTGATGTGGGCTCTTCTTTTGCCTTGGGTATGTGACCACTGTCAAGTCATTTAACCCTTCTGGGCTTCTGTTTCCTTATCTATAATCCAGACATTTGGACTCGGTCATTTCCAGTCCCTGGATGCTTTGATTTTATCTTGTACAAGCCAGGCACTTGAGGGTGCACAGCTTGGGGGAGTATTTATTTATTTTAAACCAAAGAATTTTCAAAGGGGGAAGAATCCCAAAGGTCATCTAACCACTCATCTACCCCAAGGCAGCTCCGTCCCTCAACCATCCCAGGCAGATGTGTCTGCTCTATTTTTAACCACCTCTAGAGAAGTCTCTTCTAACTGCTCGTCCTGAGTCTACAACATTTGTTCTCTGGAATTTAAGAGCAGCATGAGCTTCCCTCTGCTTCAGATTCTTCTGCCAAGATATTTCTCCAGCGTAGGGATTGGAGATCACAACCACTATGAGAACATGCCAACAAAATCCACCCATCCAATCAATCACCAAGCCCTGCCAATTTATTTTTCCATTCTCAACCCTCCATATTCACTGACACTGCCTTCGATTCAGGCCCTCAGCATCATCCCTTGCCACGGTAACTATGATAGCCTCAAGTTATGACCCCATAAAACTACTTTCATTCCCTACACAAAGGTTCAGGCACTGTCTTAAGCTTGCAGAATAAGGTTGTGAACAAGAGGAACATGGTGCCTACCTACACAGAGCTCACAGTCTAGTGTGTGTATGTAGTGGGGGAAGACGGACTTGTAAAACAGGGAATTGCAATAGAGCGTGTCAAGAGGGCTATGACGCAGTGTGGTGTGATGGTTATGAACATGGGCCCTGGAGCTGGACAGCCTGGGTTCAAATCCTGGCTCATCCATCACCTGCTACATAACTTTGGGCAACCTGTATCTACCCCAGTTTCTTTATCTGTCAAAACAGGGAAATGTTAGTGCCTACTGCACAGGGCTGTTGTGCAGAACTGATACATACAGAACAGAGCCTGGCACCCAGTAATAGCTCAAGGTAAGTTTTTATCACACAAAATGATCTGTCTATAAAACAACTCTGCCAAACCTGCCAAAGGCTTCCCAAGGCTGCAGAAGCAAGCCCAGGCCTTGAACAGGACCTACACAGCATTCTGAAATCCTGGCCAAGTCAGCTTCTTGGGCCTCATATCTGCCTTGGCACGTGCCCTCCAGCGGCCCTGAAAAGCTTTAGTTTCCAGCTCACATCAGCTGTCTTTCTCCCCAGGATTCTGCTCTGGTTGGCACCTCTACCTGTCATGTCCTCGCCACCTCCCCCTGGCTAAGCCCTGCCCATCCTTCACGGTGCATCTCAGGTGTCACCTTCTTTAACGGCTTTCCCTGCCCATCTTCTACCCTCCTGTTTTCCCTCTCCCTCGACATCCACAGTACCCTGTGCAGAGCTCAAACCTCCACTTGCCACACTGTTGTATAATTATTACAGATATGCCTACTTCCCACCATGAATTCCTTGAGAACAGAACTGTGTTTTCACCAATTCTCATATCCTCAGTGCCTAGGACAGTGCCTGGCACACAGAACACACCCAACGAGTGCTCAGGGAATGAATGAATGGATGTAGCTTTCAAACTGCCTGTAGCATTTTGGGAGATATCGGTGCAATTACTCTTCTCTTGGAAGTGGTTGATGAATGTCCCCAAATTTTACTCAGTGAACACCATGTAAATGAGCTGTCATGTTCCTTCGCTTACAAAATTACTTGCCAATTACACCTAGATGATCCCCACATAATTGCCATGTAAACTGTACCCTGGCTGAGATAGCCCAAATCATCAATTTAACTTTACCCTCTCATCATATGGTACTTACCAACTAATTAAATAAATGGCCAGCCACCACCGCATTTGTCTACTCATTTCCCCAACAGAATGAAGTGGCTACATTTGTCATAGATTGACCGGTTATGACAATCTGCAACGCACCTCCAGGTATAATAGCAGAAGCTTAAAAAAATTAAAGGAACTTTGTATTCCTCAAAAAGTTTATGATTTAAAAAGAAAAGCATTACTGTCTTCCTTGAAAAAAAAAAAAAAGGTACTAGGATATAAAGACAAATTCCTCATTCTTCCTGAGAACACTTTCTCCCTGAAACCTCAGATAATAAAAACATTTCCAAGCATTTGAAAGTGAATTTAGCTCTTCAAACAAATCGTAATTTCTTTCAAACAAACAGGTGCATTTTTACTGTGTGGGGAAGGTAAATGTGTCTTACTAAGGCTGGCACTCTTTTCTGACAGACTTTCTAATATCTTATGCAAGAATTAGATAGACGACAGAGATTCTGAGTGTTGACGGTGGCTCTTAGCGCTGGAATTTTCATTTGCTCCTCTGGATGTCACCTCCACACCTGACACAGGTAATCACACTGACTTCCCAGCATGGCCGCATTAGGCCAAATGGATACCTGAAGAGAGGTCCTGTCTAAAGGGATCATTTGACTTCCAGAACGCACTGCTCTGAAGCCCTGATTGAAAAGGAGGTCAATGCTGGCCCAAATACCTCCCCCTACCCCCTAGAGTGGGATAACTGATATGCAGCAGCCTCTACAGATGTGGAGTCACCAGGGTGATGGATGGATATAAGTATATTATTCACACGTACATCTGGCTAATAAATAGGTCCCAGTGCAAACATCAGGACTTAAGAATATTATGTGGATTTAGGACAATCCCTGAAGGACTCCAGTTCCATTAGAAATTTGTTTGGCAGCCTGGGGCAGATCTGGTCCAACTCCCACATGCTTCATGCATTTTAGCAGGGAAACCAAAATGCTTCAAAAATAAATTTAATAAATCTTGGGAGGTCAAGTCATTACCATCCTGTCTAGTCATACGGTCTTTGGATTTTGAAACAGTAACGTTAAACTGTGGAATTTTTTTAACCTTTCTAATATGAGTTAACATTTTTATTTTCCCTGTGTTTTCTGCCAAAGGGGATGAATTATATTCTGAAAACAGAGAAGAAAACATTCCTACTTTTCCCCTCTATAATAGGTGTTTTTCTTGTCACAGATACAGCAGACAATACTCTGAAATTTCTGTGACCACAGCACATTTTGGTCTGTAAATGACAGAGGAAATAGTTTAACTTGCAGACATACTTGGTTGTTGCTCGATGATTTATAACACTAGTTCTCGCTGGCTGTCTTTAACGGTTGTAGCAATGATTTTACAAACACTTGTCAGCCATTTAACAGATATTTCTAGTACCTTCTACACACATGCAAAGCACCACACTGGGTGTCAGAGGAAACACCAAAGAGACACAAGCTGTCCCTCAAGGAGATGACAGTCAGGAGTGAGAGGCTGAGGGCAAGGTGGGTGAGGAGAATATTATCTTCTCCGGGAACGCCTGAGCTTCCCAGCCCACACGTTCGTTCTCAGGTCTCCAAGAAAGATTGCCATGACTCCTTACAAATGCACAAGGCATTCCCATATACAACATGTTTATGCCATCTTCACAACAACCTTAAGGAGATATGCACGCACTTTTCCGGCTAACGTAAAGATCCGTTTCAGGTCTAAAACTTTTATCTTAACATCATGTGCACCAGGTGAACTGTTTCAAGATTCCAGGCTTCCGGTAACACAGTAGTCACGGCGCTGGCGTGCCTCCACCCACAGCGGTGCCGTCCGTCCTCGGCACCAGCCCTCGTGGCACAAGCCTGTCTGTAAACTCTCTCTTCAGAGCTTAGCATAAACCACCCTGAATAGAAAGTGCTTAATAAATGCAGCTTTTCCCTGGCATTCTAATAGAAAACAGGCCTTACTTCCTAACAAGAAGACTAAGGTATTAATTTAGTAAAGTGTCTGGGCACCAATAATTTTCAAAATGATGAGAGCTTCTTGGTATTATGGGCCAAAAATTCTTAAACGGAGTCAGGTAAATGTATATTCCCAGGTGCTTTGAATACTGCAGAGATCTTTTCTGACTGAAAAGGAACGTGACTCTTTCGTGTCCCCAAAACACAGAATTAGAGGTACACAAGTGAAGGAATGTGGCCCGCAACTTTCACATGCCCCGTCTCCACACATCAGGGTCAAGTGCCTCAATGCTGTAAATTCCAACAACGGAACAGACCCTTCTATCTCAGGCCACCAGAAGAAGCAACTCCTACCCTTAACGTATTTCAAATCCTCCAAAGGGAGGTAATGTCGCTGCTTCCTACTACACCTTCAGCTACTCATCTCACACTGATGTTTGTCCAGGGAGATGAGCAAATGGAACTTCAAAGCTCCTGTGAGGCCATCAGCCCTGCCCTGCAAGGCTGAGGGAGGCGGTGTGCAGGTCGACCAAACTCACACAGCTCGGGCTTTTGAAGTCTGACTGCCTCCCATTAGTTCCCGGCATAGCCACGTGGTAGCAGCTGGTCTTTTGAAGCTCAACCTGCCACGGCTGTCTATCATCTCAGCACAGAAAAGTAGGTGGGAGAGGTGGGCACCAGGAAATGGGTGGGGAGGGGGAGAAAAAGCACTGTCATTTTTTTAACTTCAAGCCATGAAAAATGGGGCAGAGGTGGAGACAGGAGGGCAAGCAAAAGAAAAATAGCTGCAAGTATTTTGAGAAACTTTTGTATGATTAAAGACTCTGTAAGAAGTATTATGTATATGTTTTTCTCATGATACAAATGAAAGGTATTTAATCAAAAATATGATATAACGTGGAATTCTAAATATAGATGATAAACGCATTTAAATATCTGCATTGAGAATTTTCTTAGTCAGTCACATTATTAGCCAAATGCAGTCTGTTTTTATAAGTACTTAGGGTAATGACACAATAAGGAAAACTTTTCAAACCCTTCAAGGGTACCCAGACTCTAAGCACAGTTTGCAGGACTTTGGTGCTCTGGTGCCACCTTGTGGCTACCACCTCAAATTGCAGGCACCAATTAAAAAATGAACAGGGAAGTCCAGGAAGGTGGGCTTTCAAAATCTACTCCTATAAACAGGATTCAAAACTCACACACACACAAGCACGGACCCCACTTGTTTGGGGGGACCTTTTACTAGAATGCAACAGACTCTCTTTTTGTGGGGTCCCAGAGTTGCTGCTGTAGCAGACACTAACAGGGCTAGGAGGAGACTCTACAGGTATTTAAAAAAAAAAAAAACCCAAATGTTCATTGCAGTGTTATTTGTAAAAGCATAAAAAAGATAATGGCTTAAATGTCCATCATCATAAGAATGATTTAAGAATGGTGGCACATCTACACAATAAAATATTAAAGTGATGCTAAAACATTAAGGAGCTCTCCAGGTACTGATGGATGTTTGAGCTATGTTTAGATGCAAAAAGCAAGTTGTTGTGCAGTATGCATAATATAAGTACAAAATTCTCAAAATACATGCATATTTAAATAAAAAGGTCCCAAAGGATATAACGCCAACGGTTTACATTGGTTACCCAAGGGAGTGTAAGGAGTTTCATTTTTATCTTCTCTTACATAGTTGTTGAGTATTTCCAGTAGATATAATCTAATGTTTTTCTTTAACTAGAGCCCTTTACAGTCATTGTGAGAAAGACCATGTTTGCTCCACCTTCAGCACATACCCTCGATGGCCACTGTGCTCTGTGGCATCTTCCCCCTCTTTTCCATGTAAATATTGCTTGTAGCTTTCACTTTAATCTAGTTTCACATAGTCCTAGAATGGCCATGGAGCCTCAGCTCCACTCCCCACACAGGCAGAAAGGCTTTAAGCCATTTCCATACCCTTAGCCACATTCAAATCTTGTCCAGCCTTCCATCAGCTGTGGGGGAAGCGGGCCTCCCTGCACTTTTCTACAATGACATTAGTAGCCTCAGGAGATCAGGGCAGATGAAACAGATGCTGGTCAAAAGGTTTCTGACTAGACAAGAGAGAACTGTTGATATGTCTCTGTAATGTATCCCTCTTTCTCCAATCTATCCGCCCTTCTCTATTCTTATGTAACCCCCCCCGACCCCCGCAAATGCTGGCCCACGTCCCCATCATTTCCCTCATTGCTCAAACAGAGTTTAATCCACTCATTCAACAATAGTCTTCCTGATCTTAGGCTTGTTCCTCTGTGCCTGAATCCATGTCTAAGTAGGTACATTCTCTAGAACACACTGGTCCTTCCAGGACTGGTGCTCAAATGTGCTTTCCCAGTGGGTGGACACCTGCTACATGCTTATCAGCTTAGCCTTCCCAGTTCTGCCTCACTCTGGATTCCTCAAACTGTTAAGATATCCATGTTCTTTTGGAACAGAACCCCAAGAATAGTTTCTTTTAAAAATATTGTTTTATTCATATGACAGATAAGGAACTAATTTCCTTAATATGTAAAAAGTTCCTGCAAATCATCAAGGAAAAGGACAATGACCCAATTTTTTAAAAAAAAGGGCTAAGAATATGAACAGAAATATGAACAAAATGTAAATACAAATGACTCCTAAACATATGAAGAGGTACTCAACTCAACTCCACTTAAAATCAAGAATACAAACTAAACTACAATGAAACGGAATTTCTAATTGTCAGAGGGACAAAAATCAACGGAAGGAATAATTTTCTGATAGCAAGGGTGTGCAGAAATAGGCATTTGCATGCATTGCTGATAGGAAGGTGGGAATATAAACTGGTATAATCTATCAGGGACAATTTTGCAATACATCAAAATTTTAAGTGAAATTTCTTTGACCCAGAAATTTCACATGTAGGGTATTTATTCTAAGTATATACTTACACTATGCAAGATGATAAACATTCAAGAATAGTCACTGAAGCACTGTTTATAACAGAAAAAGATTGCAAAAAACCTAAATTTCCACCAATAGAGGACTGGTTAAATAAAGTATGGGACATTTATAAATAAAATACTATGTAGCTATTAATACCAACTTGGAATTATTGCTCATACAAACTAAAAGAACAAAGTTAAGTACATACATTCATTGTTTATAAATACGTAGAATAACTCTGAAAAGATATACAAGAAACAAGGAATAGTGGTTGCTTCAAGGGGGAGAACTGGTAACTGGAGGGACATAGTTGGGAGGGAGACTTGACTTTCTACTTTTCCGTCCCTTTCCTTTATTTAACTTTTGAATTTTGTGTCATATCCACATACTAGATGGTAAAATAAATAAATAAGATAATCACAGCTTGCCTGGACCAGCATATCCTTCATATACCATGCTCAAACCCATTTTCCATTAAGTGCAGAGTTATTCTCTCATCTAGGCCACAGATCTTATCCAGTTAATCTACAAATACTGAGACCTAGCTGTATGCCAGGCATACCCTACCCTCATGGAGCTTATGGTTGATTCATGTCACTCTCCTGTTCTAAAACAAAACCAAACCTTCAATGACTTCCCATTGCCCCCAGGAAAAGTTTAATCTGTTCTGAAGACATTCAATGCCGTTTACCACCAGGCCCTAATCTGCAAGATTCCAACCTGGCTTGAGTCACAGCAGGTGGCTCGTCACACCTCTTACACGTTGCTTACAACTTCCTCTATCCATAAGATTCACTCCCCTACCCCCATCCAACAAAATCATATACAGCCTTTGAGGTCTATATCTGCATTACCTCAAAACTCCTCTACGTACCCCTAAGAGTATTTCACTTATCCTACAAGCTTACTGATCAAAATGATACTATATTAGTCATTTGTGGTCTATAAAACCAGTGCCATCAAGTCAGCTCCAACTCATAACGACCCCATGTGTGTCAGAGTAGAACTGTGTTCCACAGGGTTTTCAGTTGCTGTGTTTTAGAAAACAGATCACGAGGACTTTCTTCGAGGCCTCTCTGGGTGTACTCGAACCTCCAACCTTTCAGTTAGCAGCTGAGTGTGTTAACCTAGGGACTGAGTGCACTACCCAGGGACTCCTATGGGTTCATAGATGAACGCACATAGTCTATGGCCACCTCACTTAGATTGCAAATCCCTGGAAGAAAGGGACCAAGCTCATTCATCCTGTATTCCAACCACCTGAAAAGCTGCCTAGCACTCCGTAAATGTTTGCTATGTATGATCTTGAATTCACAGTCACCATTTCCCCACATGTTTTCCCATTTTCAAACTGAATTCAGAATGTTGTTTTTCCAAGGCTGTTTCTGTGGGGCTGGTTAATGTTTGCCCACCATGACATGGTGCTGCTTATGCAAATTTACCTCCTAAAATGTAAGCCAGGCCCTTGTGCTTGGTTCTCTTTCCTGATTCTTGCACGGCTGTTGGAGGTTTGTTTGACTTCTCTCCCTACCACAGACCTGATCGGCTATGATAAAAAAAAAAAACTTCCGATTTCTTTCCCTGTGATTGATTGCATATGATACGGTGCCTATTTGGTGACTTAGGCATGCATGAAACGATTTGGGGGATCAGAGTTATCCCTTCAGGAACAAATGGCTACGTAATGAAATCTCTGGACAGGGAAGTTGCTGGCCTCTTCTGCTGCTTTACTCTCAAGCACTCTAACTCTGAAGATACTGTAAAATCTTCAACGTCTACTAGGATATTGAAGTTACTTTATGACACTTCCACTCAAATGCAGTTTTTGGTGGCTTTTGCTTCTTTAGCCATAAAAAAACCCTAAATGTCCATCAATAGGTAA
This sequence comes from Elephas maximus indicus, assembly GCF_024166365.1. Classification (NCBI taxonomy): domain Eukaryota; kingdom Metazoa; phylum Chordata; class Mammalia; order Proboscidea; family Elephantidae; genus Elephas; species Elephas maximus. The sequence goes on along the minus strand of NC_064828.1, from coordinate 44,948,290 downwards.
ATGGGTAAACAGACTTTGGTATGACCGTACAATGGAATACTACTCAGCAATAAAAAGGAACGAACCATGAATACACGCAACACATGATGGATCTCAAAATAATTATGCTTAGAGAAAGAAAACAGACCAAAAAAGTACATATTGATGCCATTTATATAAAATTCTAGAAAGTGCGAACTAATAGTGACAGAGAGCAGATGTGTTGCTTAGGAATGGGGGAGGGTGAAGAAGGAAGGGGATGAAGGAAGGGATTACAAACTGTTATGAGGAAGCTTTTGGGGGTCATGAATACGTTCAGTATCTTCATTACAGTGATGATCTTATGCGTATACACATTTGTCAAAACTTATCAAATGGCACCATTTAAATATGTGCAATTTATTGTATATCAATTATATCTCAATAAAGGTGTGAAAAAAGATAGTCGGAAGAGGATGGAAGTGAGGGAGAAGTCTGTCTAAGAACTTAGACTCAGTACTGTCTTAAAAGGAGCGTTCAATATGTTCAACACGAGCAAAATACCTTTCCAGAATGACATTTTCCTGAAAATGTCATTTTCTAGGAAGGTAGGAATTGTATTTTTGAAAGGAGCAGCAAGGTTGCAAGCAGATGATTAATTATCATGGAAAATCATTGACGTATCATCACAATTTCACAGCATTGCTTGCAGCTGAAATAAAGCTCCTTCGTATCTCTCATAAAAGTATTGTGAAGTTTCATTGATTCATGTTGGTAAAAGCCCTGGGTTACCATCATGGAAAATAACTGAATTAAGTATCAAAATATAAATGTACAATTTTTGTTATTGTTTTTATATATGTTTTTCTTTACAATAAATTTTGAAAGGTGCCAACTATTCTAACACATTACTAAGCCAGGAGAAACTGACCCCAGTAGCTTGGATGGCTGGTGATTTAATGTTAAATTTATAGAACCCATAGAGATACTTAAGAAATTCATCTAGCTATCTCAATGTGGTAGATAATTTTGCAAATACTGCTTGCTCACGCACCAAGGAGCAGTGATGATTTACGCCAGGTGAACAAGAGACATAAATCTCTAGGCTTGCAGGTAGACTTTCCTTATGTGAGGGTGGATATTTTTTGCCTTCTTGTGAGAAGGATAACTTACTATTAAGTTAGCATCACAGTAAGAAAATACAACAAACAATGGAAATGACAGTATTGATTAGGAGGATGGTGTAAACACATATAGGGACAGGGTAAATCAGGACTGGTTTGAAAGATGTTTGAGCAACACATTGTACTTAGAGTAACAGGCACTGCATAGAGGATAACAGTAACTCTTAATAATTGTCCTTAAATATCAGTCAGTAGCAATTCATGCATACCAGGTTTTCAGTAATTGTTAGATATTATAATTCATAATTCCAGAAGTAAATTTTGAGACTGTGGCTTAACATCCAGTGGGTGGGTCTGGAAATCGTATTCATTCACTTTTTACAAAGCAGAGTTAAAGATGTTCCTATGTTATCTCTGTGCCAATCTATATAGTCAGACACGATCATAGAGAAAACTCATCCAAGACAGTGTTCATCGGTAGGCAGCAGCAAGCTTATTCTTCAAAGAGATAAACCTCTTAAGGAGGACTCTTTGCTATGGATTTCTTCACTGCTATCTTTCTGCCATAATGATTTCCACGCTTTGGTGACAATGGCATTACGAGGCGGTATGGCTACCTGTAGTACTTTACGGTCCCCTGTAGAGTTCTGCAATTTATAAGGTCACAACTATGCTATCCAATACAGTAGTCACGAGACAGGTGTGGCCATTTAAATTTAAATGCAAAATAATTTAAATTAAATAAACATTAAAAATTCAGTTCCTCAATTGCACTAGCAACACTTCAAGCGCTCGACAGGTACATGTAGCTAGTGGCTGCTGTATTGAATCGTGGAGATATAAAACATTCCATCATCATAGAAAATTCTAGTTGACAGCATTGGGTTGGATCAAGGTAGACGCCTGAATGTGAATGCCTAGTAAGGAACCCTCAAATAGGAATCTGAGAACAGGAGTGCAACTTGGTTACAAAGAGGCTCTGTCACTCAACTCCCAAAGTAGAGAGAGACCTTGGTTCGTACTTTCCCAGCCTGGATTTCAACAAATAACCTAGAGTTAAAGGATTCTTTATGCCCCCATTCCCTCTGGGACCTCAAAAACTAAATGTGTGTTTTCCATAAAATATTAAATCAAGAGAAATTAAGACAGTGCACTGAATGTGAAATAAAGTTCATATACTCCTGTTTAAACACAGATTAGAATTTCTGTCAGAACAATGCCACTGAAAAGCTGACATTCTAATTAATACAATTTACATTATAAAGCACTGAATATCTTTATCTTGCTATTATGAAATGCCCTCTTTAAAAAAAAAATCGAGACTCTACTCAACAGGGAATTGAGTACTAAGGGCAGTATTTAAAAATCCATGTACAAGAGAGGTGTTTAGGGTCACTGGCATTTTTTCACATCATCAACCCAGGTCTCTAAAAAGGGGACCAAGACACTCATCCCGTACCACTCAGTGTTGCCATTCTTTATCATCCACAAGGTTATTTGCATGCAGCAATAGGATTTTCAGGCTGTTTTTCTTGCAATGATATAAAATACACTGCAAAAAAAAAAAATCTCTCTCATACTTAACATCACAGAAAACAGTTCTGGAATCCTACGAACTCCAATACATACAGGACTCCCACAGACTGTTGACTCAATCCAAATTCCGAGTGTGTAAGAAGGACAGAAAATCAACCCCACAGTTGGGTACCCAAGGATTCGTGTTCATTGCCTTTGTCAATTTTATGCTATCAGTGAAAGGAATAAAGATGAGATCCTTAAAGCTTGAATTTTCATTTCTTATGACAACGTGCTTTTTCTTCATGCTTTATCACACTCCACTACTTGGTTTCCACCCCTTCATAATTGATATCGGCCATTTGAAGCATTCAGGGAAAACCTCATGAGGTTCATCAAATGTCCCCCAGTCTATAATTCTTGCTTCTAACATATTCCGTAGCATATTCATCCAAGTGTTTTCCACTTCCCCTCTGTGGTTTTCCCTGTGCACAGGGACGAGTGTAATGACAGTTGTGTTAATTACATACCGAAAAACCCACATCGCAGCAAAAATGATGGGGATCATCGTTTTAAATATTTTATTAAAATAACCCAGCGTAGAACAGATAACACAGACCCTCTTGATAATGAGAGGTTCATTAATTTTACAAGAATTCTAAAAAGCTTAGAATGGTCATCAAACATGATGTCTTCCATCTATTTATTTAGTTTAAGGAAGGGGAAAACCTTCAATCATTGCTTTAAAGAGCACGATTCTAGTAAAATTTTCTAGCGTATTTTTTAAACAATTACTAACCTTTCTAGGGGGGGAAAAAAAAAACTTTAAAAAAGAGTTTGGAACACAGAGGACCTGGCTCTCCTAGTGTTAATTGAAATGCCTATAAAATTTAAGCTGTGGCAGTTTATCCTATGAAAGCTTAGATTCATTAACATATAGTAAAAAAAGTAGCCTCTGATAAATAAAATTTATGTTCTCCGTAAACAAACAAGCAGCACATTCAAACCTTTCAGTTACTGATACCAAGAGCAGCTCAATCTTGCCTACCAAGTGTGTCTCCAGGTACAGCTTCAGGCTATCGGTCTCCGCTCTCGGAGGAGTCCAATTCTCAGTGGTTTCCATGGCTTCATTTAACCACTGAATGAATTCATCCAGCTTGTTGACAAACCCCTTGTGAGAGAAAAGAAAAGGGAGGAAAAAAGGACAAGAAAGCAATGTTAGTTGGTTATATTTTTAAAGCCAGTATTTGAAATTCCAAATTTCACTGATGATGAAATTGTTACCACCGCACTTCCATTCTAGTTCCATCTTTGCTGTAGAATGGAATTTCCACTCTGCCTGGCACTGAAATCTATCAATAATAGAAAGAAATCGGATAGCCCCCTCTCACTTTCCCCCCTTAGCAACACTTTTCAGAGGAATTTGGGTTGGATTGCAGGTGTCATTTGTAAAGGTGACCTCCAAACATCAAAACATTTCTGGTGTCTCCCAAGTGTTTTCTCGCCCATAAATCAGGTCAGGTCTGTTAGGAGCACACATTGGCTTTGGGGATAGAAGCATTCCTGTGAAGTTAGGGTTCTTAGAAGCCTATGGAGTTGAGTTGCCTCAACCAAAAAAAAAAAAAAAAAAAAAAAAACCATTGCTATGGAGTCAATTCTGACTTACAGCGACTCTAAAGGACAGAGCGGAACTGCCCCATGGAGTTTCCAAGGAGCGCCTGGTGGATTCGAACCGCTGACCCTAACCGTAGTTCTTAACCACTATGCCACCCAGGTTTTCTGAGTTGCCTTAGCTGAACTCTAAATCCATTTTTAAGCCACCTAACCGTTTTAAAGGTACTTGGTCAAGTTCTGTTGACAGCCCAGATGTGTGTCTGTCTGAGCCTGGGTGTTAAGAAGCAAGGAAGGGTAGAGGAGGTTGGAACAATGATTAAGCTGAAGACCCGACTTGGGTATGTCCTAGACATGAGGAAATATTCTTGGCTAAGATGCACAAGTCACAAAAGCCATGCAATTTTTCAAATGGAGGTTATAAAATTTTATTGAGCATTTAAAAGAACACATCTGTAGAAACTGAAAATATGTCGGGCGGGGGGGAGCGGGGGAGGGAAAGAAAGCCCAGCAATGAAGCTAAAGGAAGGAAATGGGGCTTGGCCCCTGCTTTCCATGTCTAGGTAAACAGCACCACCTGGAGGTCAAAGGAAGCAATAACAGGCTTCCACATTGGTTCTCACAGAGATGGCCCAAGCCCACTGGAGTGCATTCTGACTCATAACGACCCTATAGGACAGAGTAGAACTGCCCCATAGGGTTTCGAAGGCTGTAATCTTTACAGAAGCAGACTGCCAAATCTTTCTGTCGCACAGGCTGGTAGGTTTGAACTGCCGACCTTTCGGAGAGCATCCAAGCACTTAAGCACTGTGCCACTGAGGGCTCCTTAGAGATGGCAAGGGATGCTATTTCCCTATTTAACTTAACTCATTCTTCAGATCTGCATTTTGATTCATTTTGATTAATATTTTTAATGCTTAACTGAAGATGTTCTGAAGCTGAAGTAAGAATAGTGAAAATTCATTTTCTTTATCATGCTTCTCGGAAGCTAGGTTTTGCTGTTAAAATTTCTCCTACGTAATGTTTTAAGATTCATAACCGTTTAATTCAGAGCAGTTGGCTTACTTCAAAATAATTGTTAGAAAAAGAGAGATGGCATTGTGGAGGTTGGCAAAGTGGATGGTAGACGAATAGCGTTCCTGTCTGTTACAGGGGACAGAGCAGAGATGTGGGTCAGCAAGCCCGTGAAGTCGGGCAGACTATCCCCCCACTCTGGTGTGTTGTCAACCTGTGTGGAGCTAATTCTATAACCCCACATGGTGATGGATCATATTTTTCCCATGTCAATAAATGCTACCGGAAGCTATCCCTAAGGAAAGCCATACTGTGCTGAGCCTCAGACAATCATACCCAGGGATACATCACAACTAGCTTTCAAAAAGCAAAGCAAAAATTTACATTTAATATCCTTCTTGCAAATCTGTCCTACTCAGGTAAAGCCAATGAGAAACGTCATCTTAGTGACATCGTAATTAGAAAATGTTGTTTTTGTTAACCGCCACCGAGTAAGCCCCTGAATCACAGTGGCTCCTTGCACAATAGAACAAAATGCTGCCCGTTCCGGTGCCATCCCATGATCTGATGTGAACTGGACCGTTGTGATCCATAGGGTTTTCTTGGCTGATTTTCAGAAGTAGATTGGCAGGCCTTTCTTCCTAGCCTACAGCCTGGAAGCTCCACTGAAAACAGTTCAGCATCGTGACAACACGCAAGCCTCCAATGGCAGATGAGTGGTGGCTGTGCATTAGGCACAAGAATCAGGAATCAAAGTCCTGGGTGGTGCGGTTAACACACTTGGCTGCTAACTGAAAGGTTAGACATTTGAGTCCACCCCGAGGGGCCTCAGAAGAAAGGCCCTGTGATCTACTTCTGAAAAACCAGCCACTGAAAACCCTACGGAGCAGTTCTACTCTGACACACATGGGGTTGCCATGAGTCAGAATCAACTTGATAGCAATCTGTTGTTCATTTGTTTGTTTGTCTTATCAGAAACTGAGACTTATGCAATTACAGTTGGCTGAGCTGGTAACTGTGGGCTAGTTTAAAGTGCCTCAAGTCTCAGACTCCATCTGTAAGCTAACGACATCACTGAAGCTTCCTTTGGTCATCACTCAGAAGACTTCTAGGTGAGGTGAAAACGTGTCCAATGGGGAAGCTTTCATGAATTTCCCGTAATGCATTCCCTCACGAAATGCATTTTCTGATGAACCACTCAAATTATCCATTTCTCTAATTTTCTTTTATTACTCCTTGTTCTAAATGCTAAGAACCAATGCCAAATAATTCCTTGTCCTTTTTCTCGTATATTTAGGGTACCCACTTCTCTGGTCTTTCTCCTTTCCTTACCTACATTAACCATACATTTGAGTTGCTTTGTTTCCCATTACCTCCCACGTTCTTGACTCTTAGAAGGAACCCACATCCAAGCTCAATCTTTTCAACAGAGCCTCCCACCTGTATGAAACATCACCCCCTAAAGCTCTCTTTCTGGTACATTTCCTGGGACTCAGATTACTTCACAAAGTTTACCATAAATCTTTGTAGATTTTAAATTGTGAGCAGAAATAAGGCCAGAGTCTATTAGAACTCAAGTCTTAATTCTCAATACTCTTAAAATTATACTCTGGTGAAAAACTAAGAGACCCTTTGCTGACCAAATGGACTTAGTGAAGTATTGTCTATCATCTATGGCACCTAATCAGAAAATCAGTCTTTTGGTTGACAGTTGTGAGATAACCACAGTATTTTACAGTATTTATAGGAACCCTGGTGGCTCAATGGTTAGGAACTTGGCTGCTAACCAAAAGGTTGGCAGTTTGAACCTACCAGGAGCCCCACAGGAGAAAAGGTCTAATGATCTGCTCCCGTGCAATGTAGTAAATCCTGTGGGGCGGTTCTACTCTGTCATACACAAGTCACTATGAACCAGAGTCAACTCAACGGCACACAACAACAGCAGCATGATATTACATGGCATTTACTACTTAATTTGGACTGGGGTTGTTATATCTGAATATATAAATTGGTTTTGGGAGAAAATTAAATCAGGAAGCAAATTATTTTAGAAATAACTGGTTAAATCCAAAGATGAAAAACGAGTAGTAAAAGATGTTATTTGGAAAAATAACTAATAATAGACTATTCATTATCTTCTCTCCCTCGAAAACCAAACAAATCAAGAAAACAACGTGTATGTATATAAATAGGTACCTCATCATAAAAGCTAAGTTTTAGCCAAAGCGTACTGAACAATGTGTGCCAGATTTCCCAACAGAACCATGAGTACATAGTTAGCTAAAATCCTTGAGATGCATATTAGGCAAAACCCATGGGACCTGAGGGAACCTTTCTGGATGCTATCTCCGCATAGCCCAGCCAGACAGAAAAACCAGGACTGTCTGATGCAGAGGAAAGGGAGGCTCTTTCAAGGCTTTGCTCTGGGTCTCCTTTGAATTATACCCCATCTTCACCAATTTTCCTTTTTTTAAAACATTTTCCCAACTCTTTTCTTGCCAGTGCTCAAAGGGGAATTTCATCAATCACAAAAGAAACCTGAGAAGTCCCTGTGCTCTTAACTTCTATAATAAAACACCGAGCAGCCCTTCTACTTGGGGAAATCTTAGCTTTTACCTCCACTCCTCCTTCTATGTGTAGCCACAAGAAAGTAACTAGAAATCCTGAAAGCAAGTGAAGCTGGAGTCCGGAGCCCATCAAATTCTTCATACCTTTGTCACTTGTCACCTACTACTTCTCCACCAATCTCAGCCCTTTATCTGTATATTCTCACCAGAGTCCTATGGACAGTGTACTGGGTACTACCCCTGTATCATGTGATGGTCTTAGAAAGACCTAGCCAGTGCCACTCCATATACAGACCCATGCACATGTTTAGGGGGATTCATAAATAGATGCATACAGCAACCATTTGATGCTCGTTTTCCCAGGTCTGCTAGAGTCTTTGTGGTCTGAATGAAGGAACATGAGGCTGACGTAGTAGTAACAACGTAATAAATAGGAAAAAATACAAAAAGTTATTTTGTAACAAAGTCAAATCCTAGTATAACAAATACCGGTCATTCATTAATTCATTCGACAAATATTTATTAAATGCCTACTACATGCAAGGTACACTGGTAGAGATAATTGGGAACACAAAGACGAATGTCATTCTGGAGAAAATTTCTGCAAAACAAAGTTTATCTAAGCACTGGCCTATTCAGTTCAAGTAATTTTAATCATTAAACACTTTTTTTACAATAAGCAAAGAGTTGCAACACTCTCCTGTATTTTCCTGTGAAATATATTCTGTGTCATTAAAGCCTGAATGTTTTCATAATCTTAGTGTCCTAGGCTGGGTTCTCTAGAGAAGAAAAACCAGTGAAGCATATATATACAGAGAAAGAGATTTAACTCAAGGAAATAGCCCACATGGTTGTAGAGGCCGACAAGTCCCAAGTCCATGAGTCAGGCATCAGGCTGGTAGCTTCTCCTGATTCACATAGCTGCAGGGGTTGATGAACCCAAGATCAGCAAGCCAGATGGCAGGCTGCTGGCTCAAGTCCAAAGAACTGGTGGTCAGATGATGACGAGCCAGATGCAGGATCCTGAGCAAGCAAGCCAGCTTTGTCAGAACATCCATATATATGCTGGATGCAGGCCACACTCCCAAGGAAACTCCCCTTACAACTGACTGGCTGATCACATCATATCACGTTATGGAGGATTACTACACCATTACATAACAACTGCCAAATTACATTATTACATAACTGCCAAACCACTGAGAATCATGGCCCAGCCAAGTTGACATACAACCTTAACCATCACAGTCTACTCCTTGTAAATTTGGCACCGGTACACATCTCTTTAAGCCATACACAATCATACTTGCACCTAACATGATACAGCTAACATGAATACAACCCAAAATGCACTAACTCTGTTTGCATCTTGTAAGTGAAGAAAACAAATATATTTGATACACATCTGCAAGTAAGAAATATTCATAACAATTACAGTCCTCGTTTCTGCAACTGTTCACATTGCCATAACTGGTATTTAGAGCTACCTTCTTCCACCAGCCATTCCATATTCCCTTTACCCTCAGCAAGTACCTCAGCTGGTTGTGGGCGGGGGGGGAGGGGGTGACCCAAACCTTCATTCCTGAAGGGTCTGAGCCATTAGTAGTCATGTTGGAATTGGCTTGCTGTGGTTTTCCATTGACTGTAATCACAGGGCATGGTAGTACTAAGAGACACCCTAAAGGATAACCCATATTCCGGACATAACTCTTCTATACATCCATTATGTAATATCAATCTGATTTCCCCATGGTAATCAGAATCAATCATATCAGGCAATAGGGTAACTCCCTTCTTTGCCTATTGATCCAGAGGTATAAGGAGCCAAAAGTGGCCAGGTGGCATTCTTAACTTCCTTTTCAATGGAATCAGTGTTGTGTCTTCAGTGGGAGTATTTCTCCCTTTTGAACTATGACCTCTAAACCTGCAGAGCATATGGTTGTGGGGACAGGAAGCAAAAATATTATGATTGGGTCATTAGGGGTAATAGTGAGGGGTGCCACTCCCATTTCCACCCATTGGTTCTGAACCCGTGAATCCTGGCTATGGGAGAAACAGCACCACATATTGGATGCTGGTTTAGAGCATATACAGCCTCCTGGAGATGACTGCTCCTACTCTGCAAAATATTGCCAGCTAGCTGGCACTGTAATTATGTCTTTGAGAGGCCATCCCTTTGTTCTATCAAACCAGCTTCTTCAGGATGATGGGAACACAGTAGGACCAGTGAATTCCATGAGCATGGGGCCACTGATGCACTTCATGTTCTGTGAAGTGAGTCTCCTGATCTGAGGCAATGCTGTATGGGATACCATGCTGGGGGTAAGGCATTCTGTGAGTCCACAGATGGTAGTTTTGGCAGAAACATTGCATGCAGGAAAGGTAAATCCCTATCCAGAGTAAGTCTATCCTAGTAAGGATGAAACACTGCCCTTTCCGTGCTGGAAGTGGTCCACTGTAATCAACCTGCCACCAGATCACCTTGAGGAATGGCGCCATATGGGGGATTCAATGTTGGTCTCTGCTGCTGGCAGATGGGCACTCAGCAGTGGCTGTAGCCCAGTCAACCTTGGTAAGTAGAAGTCCATGTTGCTCAGCCCATGCATATCCTCCATCCCTGCCACCATGATCACTTGGTTCATGAGACTACTGGGCAATGACAAGAATGACTGGGGAAAAAGGATGACTAGTTTCCACAGAATGTGTCATCCCTTCCACTTGACTGTTAAAGTACTCTGCTGAGGTCACCCTTTGGTGAGCATTCACATGAGACACAAATATCTTCACTTCTTAGGCCCATTCAGATATATCCACATACCTCTTACCTATACCTCCTTGTCACCAATTTTTCTAATCATGTTCCTTCCAAGTCCCTGACTATCCAGCCAAACCTTGGCCACAGCCTGTGAATCAGTATACAATCGCACATCTGGCCATTTCTCCTTCCAAGCAAAGTGAACAATCAGCTGTATTGTTCAAAGTTCTGCCCATTGGGAGGATTTTCCTTCACCACTGTCCTTCAGGGAGGTCCCAGAAAGGGGCTGTAGTGCTGCCTTTGTCCACTTTCAAGTGGTGCCTACATATCACACAGAGCCATCAGTAAATCAGGCATGAGTTTTCTCTTCTTCAATCAAATAAAAATAAGGAACTCCCCATGACGCCATAGGTGCAGACTGGGAGAGGGCAGGTAATGTGATAGAAGTGGAGACCATGGGCATTTGGGCCACTCCTCATGCAGCTTACCTGTGCCTTCAGGTCCTGCTCGGGCCTGATCTCATATATACCAATTCCATTTAATGATGGAGGGCCACTGTGCATGTCCAACTTTCTGGCTCTGTGGGTCAGACAACACCCAGTTCCTAACGGGCAGCTCAGGTCACATGGTGACTTGGTGGCCCATGATTAATCGTTCAGTTTCTACTAAGGCCCAGTAACAAGTCAAAAGCTGTTTCTCAAAGGAGAGTGGTTATCTGCAGAGGATGGCAGGGCTTTGCTCCAAATTCCTAAGAGTCTGTGCTATGATTCACCAATAGCAGCCTGCCAAAGACTCCAAACAGCATTTCTATCTGCCACAGACACTCCAAGCATCACCGGATCAGCCGGATCATCTGGCCCAAGTAGCAGAGCGGCTTGTACAGCAGCCTGAACCTGCTGCAGAGTGTTCTCTTGTTCTGGGCCTCGCTCAAAACTAGCAGTTTTTTGAGTCACTTGATAAACAGGTCAGAGTATAACACCCAAATGAGGGATAAACAGGTCAGAGTATAACACCCAAATGAGGGATATGTTGCCAAAATCCAAAGAGGCCCACTAAGCACTGGGCCTCCTTTTCAGTTGTAGGACTGGCCAGATTTAACAACTTATCCTTCACCTTAGAAGGAATATCTCGACATACCCGACACCATCGAACCCCTAGAAATTTCACTGAAGTGGAAGGCACTTCCCTCTACCATGCAAATGTTTTACCAGTCCAGAGATATTGACACTTCTTTCTTATTAGGTGTCTTAGTTATCTTGTGCTGCTTTAACAGAAATACCACAAGTGGATGGCTTTAACAAAGAGAAATTTATTCTCTCACAGTTTAAAGGTTAGAAGTTCAAATTCAGGGTGCCAACTCTAGGGCAAGGCTCTCTCCCTCTCTGTCGGTTCTGGGGGAAAGTCCTTGTCATCAATCTTCCCGTGGTCTAGGAGCTTCTCAGTGCAGGAACCTCAGGTCCAAACAATGCACTCTGCTCCTGCCACTGCTTTTTGTACAGGCCAAATTAGGTGAGTTGAATGGGGATGTGGTGGGAATCACCGCCCTTGCATCCTTCAAGTCCTTGATAGTGGCACCTATCTCTGCAATCCCTCCAGAACATGGTATTGCTTTTGGTTTACTGTTTTCCTAGGTAAAGGCAGTTCTAATGGCTTCCACTTGGATTTTCCTACCATACTAGCCCTTACTCCATTTGTCAGGAAACCAATGTGGAGGTTCTGCCAGTTGCCAAGTATATCTATTCCAATTATGCATTCTGGAACTGGGGAAATCACGATAGGCCCCTGATCCCACTGAACTCATTGTGAGATGAACCTGAGTTAAGACTCTATTAATAACCTGACCTCCATAAGCCCCCACTCTGACTGGTGGGCCACAGTGATACTTTTGGTCTCCTGGAATTAGTGTTAGTTCTGAGCCTGTGTCCAGTAATCCCTAAAAAGTCTCATTATTTCCTTTTCCCCAATGAACAGTCACTCTCATAAAAGTTCATAGATCACTTTGGGAAAGGCTGTGAGAAAAATCCACAGTATAAATTTTTGGCAGTGCAGCGGGGTCCTTCCTCAAAGGGACCTGGTCTTCCCTTCATTCAAGGGGTTGTGGGTCTATAAACTGGAATTGATTAAGGGGCCTGAATCTCTGTTCTGGTGATTCAAGTTAGACTGCTGTTCACTTGACCTAGAATTCTTCCTTGGACAAATCAAGTAAGTATTTATTTTCCCATCGCTCCTAGAGACACCACGACTAAAGAGTCAATGTAATAAGTCCATACAAGCCAGACTACTCTGATTACTGCTTTGACTCTGCTGTCCATCATGGTAACCATGCTTACTTTGTCTTTGTTGATTGAGTGCCATCATTTGGCCCCTACCACCACAGGGCCCACCCATTGTAGTTGGGTGTCTTAATTCAATTAGGGCAGTCCCCACTGTCAAATCTGACTTACTTACATAAAATAGCAATCACTGCAGTCTTCAAAGATGCTGGGGGTGCCTTCACAAATTTGTTCCTCACCATTGTGGTAGAAGGTGTGTCCTCTGGGGATTCCATGTGTGGGTATGTGGGTCTAACCTGGTAAATCCACTCTAACATGCCAATTTCCCTAAGCCTTTGAATACTTTCTTCACTGTACACCAAGGCAGGTCTGGTACTTCAACTTGATTTAGTGTACGCCACCACTTAATTCATGCTTCAGTGAACCAACTAAATAAACTATTAGATCCTTTTCTAACATCTCGAGCTGAAACACTGAATGAAGGATCTGTACTTAGTGGCCCCGTGTCAATAGACTCAGACTAATTCAACTTTATGTTCCTTGCACCATTATCCCACACCCTTAATAGCCATTCCTACACATATTCCCCAGGCTTCTGTTTGTACATATTAGAAAAGTCAAGCAGTTCTTTTGGAGTGTAGTGTACCTCCTCCTGGGTCACGCTTTGCACTTCATCTTTTAGGGCTCGCTGGGACTATAGGGTCTATATGAGTCGGAATCGACGGCAATGGGTTTTGGGTTTTTTGGGACTTAAGTCTAATTATAGGTCTAGAAGCAAAAATGGGTGGTAGGGATGGATCCTTGGGGACATTTAGCAGTATCTTATAAGGCATCTGTCCCAAGAAATTCCCTAGGGATTGGCTCAGATACCACCCCAGGGGCATAATTCTTATACACATAGTTCCTATATGAAATGACTCATTTAGATATTTGCACGATAGCACTCAAATGCAATGTACTTTTCCCAGCCACCTAGCTATGTGCTTACTGTGCCACCTAGACCCTGAGGCTCAAGATAAAGAGCTCGGGAGGTAAAGTGGTGCATTTACCCACATTCGTATCTACAAAATCCAACATAGTACAAGTAACTCATAGAAGGGAAAAGATGGTATGTGCTTTTATAAGTACCGAAGAGCAAATGAAGTGGTTTAAGGCAGTTTTAACTCTTATACCCCCATAAAACTCAAATATTAAAATGCCTTATGAAATATTTAGCCTCTTTTCTAATGGTTGGATGGCTTTAGAATATGAAAATATTCCTGATGTAACTGCCCCAGAGCAAAGGTAAAAGGCTGTTGGTAGGAAAGAGGAGAACAAAAAAGACATGGAATGGTGTTATCTAAAACTGACCAAGTGGGAGGCTTTAGTCTGAACTAAGTAGAAAGGATAAATTGAGCTGAATCCCTTATGTCTTCAAATACTGTTAACAGTGGTTTCAGCTGGGTAAAGAAGACTCAGAAAGATCCATGACTGTCAAAACGGGAAAGCGTTTCTTTCCTCCAGCAAATCCAGAGATTTTGAGTTCAGCTGCTTCCTATTGGTTCTTAAAAAGAAATCATCAATGCTTCTAAGGGCAAAACGTTGTGGGGTTACACATGATCAAAGTCGGGTAAGAGCAGGTGTGAATAAAAGAATTGGGAACAAACTGGGATTAATAATAAGTTAATATCTATTCAGTACTTAACATGTGCCAGGCATTTATTTAATTCTTACAACAACTCTGTGATGGAAGGTTCCTACACCCTCCATTTCCTAGGGGAGGAAACTGAAGCACAGACAAGACCTAATACTTACAGCTGCTAAGGAGTCACTGTGAGGATGCTCCCAGGTAGTCTGTCTGCCCTAAAGCTTTGCTGACTTCCTCTGGGCGAGACTTCACCTCATGCATCCCCAATCCTCCAGAGGCACTGGAGGGGCAGATCAGATCGTCTTTACCTACCCTCGAGTCCCAAATGACACCTGAGATGCTCATACCTTAGAATTTAGGACTATGATAGTTTAGTGGTTTTATTGTAGGTGCTTTTTAACCAGTATTATTTAAAAAAAAAAAAAAAAAAAGCCTACCACAAATTACCTTTCCCTCAAAAATCTCCTAAAGTAACAATACCTAACATCTGATTCCTGACTGTGTACCAGCTACTCTTCTAATAACATATTTAAGCTTCACAAAGTTTCTCCATAATGCAAATGAAGAAACTGAGGCATGGAAGAATTATAATTTATTCAAAGTCATAAAGCTATTAAGGAATTATTAGTTTTTTTTTGTTCCAGAGGCCAAGCTCTGAAATACACCATACTGCCTCTCAAACCAGACTTACTCCCACAAAGTACTCATACAGAAAAACATTCTATGTGTTCTCTCTTTTCAGTCTTTGTTTTCTTTCTCTCTTTTCAGTCTTTGTTTTCTTTCTCTCTTAACGAGTGTTTCCCTTTCATCTTTTTCTTCTCTTCCTTCTTCTCCTCATCCCTCCCATTCCTTGTTTTCCACTCCTCTTCCTTCCCAGCTTTTTCTACAGCTCAAAGTCTCTCCCCTCCCCCTGTTGGGGCTAATCAGTCACTTTCAATAAACAACATTTCCTGACAGGTCCATAAAGTTTTAACGAAAATGGCTGGCTCCTTGACACTAAAGTGCAGAGCTGAAAATGTTGTTATTACCCTGTGTTTAGATTAGCTCTAAATACTTTCCTGATTAGTAAGACCTCCTTGCAAATCAAATATCTGGAACAAGAACGCACGTGGCTAGATGGGAGTGCTTATAGAATCCTACAGTTATTCAAAAAGTTATATGAGTGTTGAATTGTTGTTTATCTAAATATTCTAAATTGTCTCCAGGGAACATATAGCTCTTTAGTAATAACAAAGCTATTATTTTTAGAAAAAGAAATTGGAAATCCATGAGGGGGTGTTCACACCAAATAAGCAAGAAAACACTATAACCAACTGTCATGGATTGAATTGTGTTCCCCCAAAGTATGTGTATCAACTTGGCTGGGTATGATTCCCAGTATTGTGTGATTGTCCACCATTTTGTCATCTGATGTGATTTTTCTATGTGTTTCAAATCCTGTCTCTATCATGTTAATGAGCAGGGGAACAGGCGACAGTTCTATTAATAAGGTAGCACTCAATCTACAAGATTGGATTGTGTCTTGAGCCAATCTCTTTTGAGATATAAAAGAGGGAAGCAAGCAGAGAGACGGGGGGCCTCATACCACCAAGAAAGCACCACTAGGAGCAGAGTGCGTCCTTTGAACCTGGGGTTCCTGCACAGAGAAACTCCTAGTCCAGAGAAAGATTGATGACAAGGACCTTGTTCCAGAGCCTGCGGAGAAAGTCTTGCCCTGGACGTGATGCCCTGAATTTGGACTTCTAGCCCACTAGACTGAAAGAATAAACTTAAGTTTGTCAAAGCCATCCACTTGTGGTATTTCTGTTACAGCAGCACTAGATGACTAAGACACCAACTTTCTACTAGAGAACTTCAAGGTGGCGAGTCAGTAAAGGGCAATTACTCAGGTATACTGCATAATCATTAGAGCCAGGAAGACAGAGAAATAGTATTATGTAAATACATCTGCTTGGAAAGGAGAAAAAGAGAGAGAAGAGTTCCCATGGAGATTAAAGGCATAGACCCAGTTTTCAAAAAAACCTGAGAATCCATCTAGTTCAATCCCCCCACTTTGCAGGTGAGGAAAAGCTTAACACTTGACTGATAACACACAACAAGCAGGTAACTGAACCAGAAGAACTCCAGTGTTACATCCGTAAGTATAAAGTTCTGTTTATTTTAAAGTTCTCATAGACATGTTTTGGACAAGATTTCTGGAGTTCAAAAAAAAGGACAGAGGTGGAGTGTTTAAGAAAAATGTAAAATGTCAGTGCACTATTGCTTTAGGTAATTATGTATACTATCTAGGTTTTTTTTTTTTTATCTAGATTGAGAAGCATTTTAGAAGCACAGCTGAAGTAAAGATTTAAGTTACTTTGTTGCTCAAGGAAACTGTGGTGGCATAGTGGTTAAGTGCTATGGGGGCTAACCTAAAGGTCTGCAGTTCAAATCTGCCAGGTGCTTCTTGGAAACTCTATGAGGCAGTTCTACTCTGTCCTATAGGGTTGCTATGAGTCGGAATCGACTCAACGGCAATGGGTTTGGTTTTGGTTTTTTTGTTGTTGTTGTTCAAACCCCACGTTAGGGCACACATGTATGCATAAGTATCCGATCCTTTATTCAATATGCATTGACAGTTTACTATGTATCAAAAATTGTACTATGCCTGTATCAGCACCTGGGACTCTCCGGTAAAAGGCCCAGATTCTTCTCTTAAAGAGTTCGGAGCACTGCAGATATAAAGTGTGATAAATGTGATAATATAGATCAGTAGTTCTCAAACTTTTGGTCTCAGAACTCCTTTAGACTCTTAAGAATTATTGAGGGCCCCAAAGAGCTTTTGTTTATATGGACTATATCTACCAATATTTATAATTTCAGAAATTTTAAAAAGTTATTAATTTTAAAATACCAATAATAATCTATTACATGCTAACATAAATAATATGCTTCATGAAAAATAACTGTATTTTCAAATAGTGAAAGAGTGACATTGCTTTACATTTATATAAACCTTGCTAATGTATGACTTAACAGAAGACAGCTGGAATCACTTATCTGCTTGCTTCTGCATCCAATCTGTTGTAATATCACCTGTCATGTAACCTCAAAAACTCTACTGTATGCTGATGAGAGAATGAGAATTAAAAAAAGGAATATTTTGGTATTAATATGAGCTAATACTAAAATGATATTTGCTTTTTTTACTCAGGGAAAATGTTAAACAATACAGGAAGCATCAAAAGAAGATGGACAGAATACACAGAATCACTACACCAAAAAGAATTGGTCAACATTCAACCATTTCAGGAGGCAGCATATGATCAAGAACTGATGGTACGAAAGGAAGAAGTCCAAGCTGCACTGAAGGCATTGCCAAAAAAACAAGGCTCCAAGAATTGATGGAATACCAATTAAGATGTTTCAACAAACGAATGTAGTGTTGGAGGTACTCACTTGTCTATGCCAAGAAATTTGGAAGACAGCTACCTGGCCAACTGAATGGAAGAGATCCATATTTGTACCCATTCCAAACAAAGGTGATCCAGTAGAATACAGAAATCATGGAACAATATCATTAATATCACACGCAAGTAAAATTGTGCTGAAGATCATTCTAACGGGGTTGCAGCAGTACATGGACAGGGAATTGGCAGAAACTCAAGCTGGATTCAGAAGAGGATTTGGAACAAGGGATATCATTACTGATGTCAGATGGCTCATGGCTGAAAGCCAGGAATACCAGAAAGATGTTTACCTGTGTTTTACTGACTATGCAAAGACATTTGACTGTGTGGGTCGTAACAAATTATGGATGATTCTGGGAAGAATGGGAATTCCAGAACACTTAATTGTGCTCATGAGGAATCTGTACATAGACCAAGAGGCAGTTGTTCAAACAGGACAAGAGGATATTGAGTGATTTAAAGTTAAGAAAGGTGTGCGTCAGGGTTGTATCCTTTTGCCATACTTATTCAATCTGTATACTGAGCAAATAACCTGAGAAGATGGACTATATTAAGAAAAATGCAGCATCAGTATTAGAGGAATACTCATTAACAACCTGCAATATGCAGATGACATAACTTTGGTTGCTGAAAGTGAAGAGAACTTGAACCACTTACTGATGAAGATCAAAGACTACAGCCTTCAGTATGTATTACGTACCAACATAAAGAAAACAAAAATCCTCACAATTGGACCAATAAGCAACCATATAAATGGAGAAAATATTTAAGCTGTAAAGGATTTCATTTTACTTGGACCCACAATCAACACCCATGGAAGCAGCAGTGAAGAAATCAGATGACATATTGCACTGGGTAAACCTGCTGCAAAAGGACCTCTTTAAAGTGTTAAAAAGTAAAGATGTCACTTTAAGGACTAACGTGCATCTGACTCAAGCCATGGCGTTCTCAATCACCTCATATGCATGTGAAAGCTGGACAACAAATAAGGAAGACCAAAGAATTGATGCCTTTGGATTATGTGTTGGCGAAGAATACTGAATATACATACCATGGACTGCCAGAAGAACAAATAAATCTGTCTTGGCAGAAGTATAACCCAGAGTGCTCCTTAGAAGCAAGGATGGTGAGACTTTGTCTCACGTACTTTGGACATGTTATTAGGAGTGACCAGTACCTGGAGAAGGACTTCATACTTGGCAAAGTAGAGGGTCAGGGAAAAAGGGAAGACCTTCAGCAAGATGGACTGACACAGTGGCTATAACAATGCGCTCAAGCATAACAACGACTATGAGGATGATGCAGGACCAGGCAGTGTTCCATTCTATTGTACACAGGGTCGCTATGAGTTGAACCGATTCGACGGCACCTAACACAACACTGTCATTAATATGAAGATATTTTTGATGTTGTGAACCCCCAAAAGGGTTTTGGGAACTCCCAGAGATGCTTGGACTGTACTCTGAGAACTTCTATTGTAAATCATCCCAATAGGAGCTCATTGGAAAGGCATTTAATTCAGTCTTGGGGCATCAAGTGTATTACAACTGAGTCCTGAGAGACAGCTGTGAGTGATTCAGAAAAAGAATAAAGGGGGTTGGGAGGAGCAGAGGAGAATATTCCTGGAGATAAAGCCCAAGAAAGCACAGCTAAAGCATGGCTATAGGTCTGGAGGCAAAGAGGAAAACACTGAGAAATGAGGTTGGAGAGTCTGTCCAGGAGCCGGCCACATACAACATGCTCTGGAATTCAGACTTAATCCTGAAGACAATAGGGGGGTCTTTGGAGTTTTGAAGCAAGGAGCAAAAGAATCTGAACAACATCTTAGGAGACACATTCTAGCTCCAGTGTGGTGAACAGATTACCAGGATATAAGGCTGTGGGCAGAGAAACCAGTTAGAAGGCTACTACAGAACTCCATGAAAAAGCTGACGAGGGCCTTGGCTAAGGCAGGATCAGTGGATATGGAGAGAAAATGCCAAGTTATTTGCATTCTAGAAGTAGAATGCATAGGACCAACTAGATATGATAGATGACAATGATGGCAGAATCTGAGAAGCATGACAACTTTCTATTTTGATTGGTAGTACCATCCCCTTAAAGAAGGAATAAGAAATTTAGAAGGAAGAAATGGTTTGCACAAAGATGATGAAAATGGTATTAGATATCATGACTGCATTTTCTGAGCTCACTCTAATTGAACTGTTTAATAAGGCTGTACGAGCCTGGAACTCTGGAGCAAGTTCCAGGTTAGACAAAGGAATATACAGGTGGTATTAAAAAAAATTTTTTTTTTAATTGATTACCAGGAACAGTGTGTAAAGGGCATGTCTACTTGTGTCTTCTATATCCTGAGGCCCATGACTCAATTTTCTTCACCCTACCCCTCATTCTGTGGTCTCTCTCAACACTCTCTCAACACTCAACTTTCTTCACCCTAGCCCCTCATTCTGTGGTCTCTCTCAACACTAGCTATGCCTCAAAATCAACTGTGAAACTCTTTAAACATACACTGAATTCAGGACACAGTGGACATTCACAAGATATAGAGTTGCCAGACTTTCAAATAACTCTTGGGGTGAGGGAGGCTAGATAAAGACTAAAAAAGGGAGAAGTGGTGAGAAGACACTTAACTAGAGAAGGAAAATCTGATTTGAAGTCTCTCAGGACTACAAAGAACCAACTGCTGTG
The DNA here is from genome assembly GCF_024166365.1 of Elephas maximus indicus. NCBI lineage: Eukaryota > Metazoa > Chordata > Mammalia > Proboscidea > Elephantidae > Elephas > Elephas maximus. The sequence goes on along the minus strand of NC_064828.1, from coordinate 44,927,706 downwards.
ATGCACTAGGAACATTTTAGTATTGATCTTGAAAAAAAAGAACTTTCTGTCACTGTATGACAAGCTTGTAAGACCTGGTGTAACCAGGAGCCAGGATGCTCTGATAGGAAGTACTCTGGACCAGGAGAGACAGGTTCTAGTTGTAAAATGAGGGCACTGAGCTGTATGATTTCTAATGCCCTTCTGTTAACTTCTGTGGTTCTTGAATATAGAGCCTCCTTCAAAGCCAGAGACATTCTGATGACTCGCCTTCTCTCTTCTAGTTAGACAAGGAACCGATCTTTGGTGTTTTCCACACTTTCTCCCAATACCTTCTACTTCACCCATTGTATCTAACCTTCACAATCCAGCTCAAATGCTCCCATCCCAACAAATCATCCTGATCGACTGCTACATTTCCAACATAATTTATCTTTCTCTCTTTAGTAGTTGGGGGTTTGAGGGATAATTCTAAACCTGTTGGAGGCCCTTCCTTTTCTTCCCATAATACTTCGTAATTACCCTACCTCTGCTTAAAGAGTGCTGTAGGAGTTATTATTTATAAGTACAGGTTGCTATGTGAAAATATTATAAAATGGGAAGTTGTATTTGTCTGAACACATATTCATAGCATAAATTCCCCTCCATAAACTTCCTATGACGTCAGAGAAGAATGTTATAATAAAATTATTGGGCTTTGGCCAATCAGAGGAGAATTATCTCTAATAAAACATAAGACACATTCAGCAAAGAAGGAGGCCCAGAGTCTCACAGAGAAAAGAGGTGCAGGAATCTGGGGTGACCATCACAGGTCCCAAGAATGGCAAAAAGTGCCTTAACCATCATGGGTGGGGGTCACGTAGGAGGCTGAAGCTTCATAATGACCACAGCAGCTGAAGATGGGAGGAGAAAATAGGATGGTGATATTTGATCCCAAAAGGCCAGAGTCATTTATATGTAATCAGCTGCCAAGGCCTGATCCCTCCCATAGGAATAATAACAACGATAACCACCACCACAATAATGACAAGAGCTAACATTTACTGAGTACTTACTGCACCCCAGATACTGTTCTGAGCTTCTTACACATTTTAGCACACCTAGTCTTCACAGCAAGGAGCCCAAGTGCACGATACTTCAGAGCTTGGCTAACTGAAAGGTTGGTGATTCAAACCCACCCAGTGGCTCCAAGGGAGAAAAGACCTGGAAATCTGCTCCTGTAAAGATTACAGCTTTGGAAACCCTGTGGAGCAGTTCTACTTTGTCCTGTAGCTACAAGTGGAATCAACTCAATGGCACACAACGATTCATAACAACTCTGTGTGGTAGATGCTTATTAACCCTGTTTTGCAGAGGTGGAAACGGGCACAAAGGGTAACACAGGCGATAAGAGCTGACTCCTGGGTTTAGGCAATATGGCTCCAAAGACCACATTCCTGGCCAATATGCTCTACTCCATCTAGCACCAAGGAGGTCCCCTGTCATGGATTGAATTGTGTCCCCCAAAATATGTGCCAACTTGGTTAGGCCATGATTCCCAGTATTGTGAAGTTGTCCTCCATTTTGTGATTTTCCTATGTGTTATAAATCATAATCTCTCCTGTGGTTAAAGAGGATTAGGGTGGGATGTAACATCCTTGCTCAGGTCACATCCCTGATCCAATGTAAAGGGAGTTTCCCTGGGGTGTGGCCTGTACCACCTTTTATCTTACGAGAGATAAAGAGAAGCAAGCAGAGAATGGGGGCCCACCAAAAAAGCAGTGCTGGGAGCAGAGCATGTCCTTTGGACCCAGGGTTCCTGCACAAAGAAGCTCCTAGTCCAGGGGAAGACTGATGACGAGGACCTTCCTCCTGAGCCGACAGAAAAAGACTTCCCTTGGACCTGACACTCTGAATTTGGACTTCCAGCCTACTAGACTGTGAGAGAATAAACTCTTTGTTAAAGCCCTCCACTTGTGGTATTTCTATTATAGCAGCACTAGATGATTAAGATACCCCCTCATCCATTAATACACATTGTTCCAGACATCTCTTCCTATTAGACACCTTTTCCTTTGCCAAGAGTTCCATCTACTACTTTGCTTGCTGGATATTCATCCTTTTGGTACCTTGAAAATGGCTGTTTCTGGAGTTCTTTCCAGTCATATTTCCCCAAATAAAAGTGTGTCTAAAGAAAAGAGTGGGCACAGTATGATTTTTCATGGGTCCCGTATCCATTAGGAAGATCCTGGTCAAAGCTGTCTTGAATACAGTGGCATGCACCAAACAATTCAAACCAAGGTACAGTGAGGGTAGGATAAGGAAAAGGGCTTTAAAGAAAGTTTATTTTGGAAGAGTACAAATAGTCTTCTCTATGCTATAGAAAATAGAGAAATCAAAAGCAAAAAAATGTTAGTTTAACTTGTCAGCTTTATTCTTATAACAGACTCAAGAAGGGAGAAAAAAGGAAGGTACTAGATCACCAGTTATCACCATACACACCTCTTTCTCTCTCTCTTGCACTCGCGTGCACACGTGCGCACACACACACACACAAAGAGACGGGAGAGAGAGACATTCCTTTCTGAAGCAAGAAGTACTGAATAGTCTCTAGGCAAATCCAGAAATACCAGAGCACCACCAATAAGTGACACTTATTCAGTCTGATTTCCTGAAGACTTAAAAGTGGAAATACCAACTATATTCCTAGATAAAAAAAATGAAGGCAAGTGGTAAAGCCATTGGCTTCCTAAAAATAATGCACCTCTTCAACGTGGAAGATAGAAAACACACGGACCTGAGCTTAGTCAGCTCCTTCCCTGGGAAATTATTCTTACTCACCATGCAAACTTCAGGCCAATCATGTTTAGACATTAAGATCCACAGCCTCTAACATCATGAGTGACCTTGACATAGAGCCCTCACTCTTGGATTGATTTTCCCCCAGATTGCCTGAACAGAGCACAAACAGCACTGCTGACGGGTACTTACAAGACACTACCATAAGACAATAAGGCACTGCCATGGCAAGTCTGCCAAGGTGAAAGCTTCAAATCTGCATCGTTCAGCTGACCTTATTTGTCATGAATTCGGACTAATCCATATCTGATCCTCACTGAGTGTTATGGCCTTACTGAGCGTTATGGATTGAATTATGTTCCCCAAAATATGTGTCAACCTGGAGAGGCCATGATACCCGGTATTGTGTGATTGTCTACCATTTTGTGACCTGATGTGATTTTCCCATGTGTTGTAAATCTTACCTCTATGATGTTAAATGAGGTGGGATTATCGCGAGTTATGTTAATGAGGCAGGACTCAATCTATAAGATTAGGTTGCATCTTAAGTCAATTTCTTTTTAGATACTAAAGGAGAGAAGCTAGCAGAGAGACAAGGGGACCTCACACCACCAAGAAAGTAGTGCCAGAAGAGCGTGTCCTTTGGACCCGGGGTTCCTGTGCAGAGAAGCTCCTAGCTCAGGGGAAGACTGATGACAAGGACTTTCCTCCAGAGCCAACAGAGACATAAAGCCTTTCTCTGAAGCTAACGCCCTGAATTTGAACTTCCAGCCTACTAGACTGTGAGAGATTAAACTTCTGTTTGTTGAAGCCATTCATTTGCGTGCGGTATTTCTGTTACGGCAGCACTGGATAACTAAGACACAGAGTTACTCTCTTGTTTACTGTTACCATTGGCCCTGGCCTCCTGGCTTCTTACAAACTCTGGTGGACCCCGAATTCCTCTGGGAGGTCTGGTTCTTGTCATATTTACAGTGCTAGGAACGCAACATGAATAGTTTCATACCTCCAGGCTCATTAATACCATAGCCTCACATTCACCTACCACAGGGATCTTCTAAAGGGAATTCAACCAGAATCCCAAGGAACAGAAAGCCAGCCACGTTGAAGTGACAGAATACAAATGGTTGCTTCTTTTAATTATGCTTCATAATCAGTCTCATAAAATTTTAAAACCGAGAAGTTTCTTAGAGGTCATCCAATTCAATTCCTTTATTAATTTTTATTTTTTAAAACTGAGGCTTAGGAGGCTAGATGTCCAAGGTCACAACACTACTGAGGGGGCAGAATTCAGATCTTATTCTAGTTCTTTCAACCACAGATGATGGCACTTCCTTGGGTTCACAAGGAACTCACAATAATGGTAAAACTTGCATTTTGTAGCCTTTTGGGGTTTACAAAGAGCCTTTGCATAAATTATTCCATTTCATACTCACAACAACCTGTGTAACAGCATGACAAACATAATTTACATTTTCAAGAATAGGAGACAAACAGTAAACTTAAAATGACTTAAAAAGCAGGGTTGTGACTTGACCCCAAAGTTTCTGCCTTCAAGTTCTATATCCCTGGGTAAATTACTACCTTCTTCACATCTCTTCTTCCTCATTGGTAAAATGGGGATAAAATATAACAGGGTCTGCATGGAAGGAGGTTTTTTTTTTTAAGAACTAAATATGATGACGTTTTAAATGAACAAATCCTTTTCACCTTGCCTGTTACATTTTAAGTAGACAATAAAAGTCAAGGTTTTTTGTTTGTTTTAGCTAGAATCTTTCCAAAACTTCCTACCAGAAATGCAAATTCACTACTTTACGGTTAAGGATAAAGACAAATTCACTAATGTCCTAAAATATATTTTAGTTGAATTAAAAAATGCAACATTGAATTTATTTCTCTTTTGATTTCCGTCATCCTAGAAATATTTGCTATTAAATGCAGTTAACCTCTGTCCTAATATTGATAGAACAAGATGTTATTTAATCATAGCCTTTCCATACCAAGGAGATAACAAAGTACTGTTTTCCTCTTGAAGTTTAAGACTGCAAACAAAAGGGAACAGATCACCTTCTGTATATATTTCAGAGGCTTATAAACCAGATGCAGTAACTGGATGCAGCCTCACGGTGGTGCTAAGTCATCATTAATGAAGCCTCAAGCCCTAGCTAAAAAAAAAAAAAAAGGGGTCTGCAGAAATCAAAGTGACTCAGGACTGAAACATTCCTAGTGTTAACTGGGAAGGAATATGGCTTTGGATCCCTGGGATTCTTCTTCACCAACCATGAGTGATGGCCTCAGCATGCTATCTCAACAAACCCACACGAAATCTTAATGCACAAGTTTTTTTCTTTTTTTTCCTAGCCCTGCACCAAATAAAATATCCACAAAAGAGGATCATTCTTCAAAAGAATTTCACAACCCTTATCTTTAAAAATGTTATGTTGATTTAGAATTCTCACTGTAAATTTGGGCCACAGTTTTTACATATAACATTTACCTTTTCCTCATTCTTCTACTGTGTACCTTAATTTCCTCATGCAAGCCTTGGAACCTTCTGTTTTTCACATCTGTCAGCCCCCAAATTTCAGCTTGACATCTCAAGTCTTTTGACCCTTTTCCTCCTCCACTCTTTATTTTTAAATAGCCACAAATTTGTTTCGATTCTTCCTTTATAACATCTGTCTCTTTCCTCAATCTGCTCCCCAAACCACAGCTCGGCTTCTGTTACCACATGTCCAGGCTATGGCTATCACCTCAACATCAGTGTTAGGGCACGAGCTCCTGACCATGGCTGCACATTGTAATCACTTGAGGAGCTTTAAAAAATACCTGCCCCCAGAGAGTCTGATTTAATTGGTCAGGGGTGAATCTGAGGTTGGGCTTTTTTAAACGCTCTCCAGGTGACAATAATTTGCAGGTGCAATTGAGAATCATTGTGCCAGAGATGTACCAGCATACCAGGGCCTGATTAACCTTTTTAAACTACCAACTCTCTGAGTCAAAAATTTAAAATAGTTTCACATCTTCAAGAAGATTTCAAATTAGTGACTTGAAGCCCAAATCTGTCCCAAAAATGTGTTTCATTTGGCCTGTTTTAAGATTGTTTGGACCCAACGTTAAAAAACTGGGAGATGTCACATAAAACCCAGATTCCTAGTTCTTTTTAAAAGATGACAGTCTCTCTCCACACAGGGCCCACATTCCCATGAACATCATCTGGAGCTGAGCAGTGGCTGCCCTTTGACAGCACGGACTGCCAGTTGTCTCAGTTCCCATCACTCCCCTTTGACTGCTGCATGTCTCATTTACATTACCTGCTGGTCTCTTATAATTATTTTAGCTTGTAACCCCGGGGCTACAGGATAAAGTTCAAATTCAATGATACATTCAATCACTTGCTTATTTATTCATGTATTCATTAGACAAGTATTTACTTTCTGTCTGCACTATTCAAACACTTGGAATTCAAAGTTCCTCATATTTCAGCCCTATTCTTTCTTCCCAACTTTATATGCCCCTTCCCTTTGACAAATTCTATTTTAACCAGTTGGCTTAAGAGTCATCCCTCTCCCAATTTTAGCAGCTTAGAGGCTCATTTCCCAAACTCTTATGCACTTAGGTGATGCTGTGACAAAGTCTTGGCCAATGGGACGTGTGCAGCTTCCAAGTTGCATCCATAAGAAGAAATCTGGTTGCCCTCCACTTCTCCCTTCTGGGGAGCTGAAACATAGACATGACACTGTTGAGCCATAGAAGAGCGGCAAGGAAGAAGGAACCTGGATCCCTAGGAGACCTCCATTTTCCTCAGACTGGCTGCCTACCTCTTGTTATAAGAGAAATGGACTTCTGTGTCATTGTATTTGGGGGATTGAATTGTGCTTCCTCCCCACCCCCCCAAACCCCAATATGATATGTGTTGGAATCTTAACCCCAATAGAAAGGAGCCCAGGTGGTACAGTAGTTAAATGCTTGGCTACTAACCAAAAGGTTGGCAGTTTGAACCCACCAGCTATTCCATGGGAGAAAGCTGTAACAGTCTGATTCCGTAAAGATTTATAGCCCTGGAAACCCTATGCGGAAGTTCTATTCTGTGTTTTAGGGTCACTATGAGTTGGAATCAACTCAACAGCAATGGGTTTGGTTTTATTATTATTATTACAGCAGCTAAGCCAATACCCCCAAATACCAAGCATCTCTCTTTACTATTTTCCAAACCTTGAATATTTTTGCCTTCAACTTGGGTTTATGCCAAAGCTTCTGTCACTAATATTTCCCTCCTCATCTCTGCTATGTACACTCTATTTGTCCTTCAAGGCCCTTTTTTTTGTAATGCTTGGTCTAGTATTTCCCTTTTTTGTGATGCTTGGCCTCGTATTCCCTTTTTTTGCAATGCTTGGTCTAGCTATACTTGTTATCATCTGCTTTCCTCTGTTCTCCAGTTGCATGACTTTCCACTTGGCACTTATCAAATATTTATTGTCTTCGGTAATAAGCACAAAACAAAAAAAAACAAACCTGATGCTGTCAAGTAGATTCCAACTCATAGCGACCCTATAGACAGAGTAGAACCATTCCATGGAGTTTCCAAAGAGTGCTTAGCAGGTTCGAACTGCCAACCTTTTGCTTAGCAGCCATCGCACCTAACCACTATGCCACCAGAGTTTCCATAATAAGTACAGGGCCTTGAAATACATTGTCATGTATCTCTCAAGGTCTTAGTCTAGAATCCAAACAAAAATTTTAGATTGTACATAGTATTTTTAAAAAGAGCATTTATAGTTCCTTTAGTGTTCTACTTTTTTTTTTTTTTTACCTCTTGTTGAATTATCATCCACACTGCCAACTCGTGTTCAGTCTGAGGTCTGTTAGAACACTTGAATATGTTCAAATTTTAATTACAAAGCTGAGCCTGCTCGATCCTTTAAGAATGTGGCCTTTTCCTTGATATTTAACCTAAATCTTGTTCTCTTTCTTCTTGCATCTAAAAACTTCCTCACCTTTCTGGACATATATTTCTAAGACTCAGAAATGCACTGCAAAGATCAAGGGTTTAAGCTTGAAGGGTGATAAAGAGCCAACCCACAGTGCTCAGAGTACAAAGCAATGAATCTCAAGGTCAGCAGTAGATGGAGAAAGTAGAAGAACCTCTCAGGAAAGGAAATTAAAAAAAGAAATAGGTACTCAGACAGAGAAAGTTATCTTTTCTCCAGAAGAAAAGTAAAGAAAAAGAGATGGAAGAGAAGATGTAAGGGAGAGAGAATCTACAGATACAAAAGGGAAACTAGAAAAACTGTGAAGGAAAAAGCATAAGGGAAAGGCACATGCAAATTAAATACCAGTGAAAAACAGTGAAGTTCAATAACCTCAAAATACTTCCATCTGATGAGATGCTCATAAGAGATTGTCTCAATGCATATGAATGGTCCACTGCTCCACATACACTAAGAAAACTGGTGTTGGTATGTGTTGGTATAAAAGAAACAGTGAAGGCATGTGAGAATTGGATTTATACCAAAAACTTGATTGTAAGCGACCCTGAGGAGGGGGGTGAATAAAGAAAGATACACCTGTGTTTCAAATGAGACTCTATTCTAATCCCACACCAAGTAAATAATGTACAGAGATGCCTTTTAGAAAGAGTGACTCCTGAATGTTCTTTTCAGAAGCAACCCCCTAGAAGATGATTTGGCTCTAGCCCTGAAGAGCTGTGTCCTATCCTACAAGAAAGCTGAGGGTGGAATCCTTAAACCATGAGGGGTAACCACGCTGAGAAAAAAGAAAAGAGAACTCTGGACAACACAGTATTTCTTTCAGGAGTGACAATGTGGTGTCAGTGATGTGTCAACATACAGTTAAAATGAGGGTGGAAAGATAGGATGGGTCCTATCTGGACCCATTTTACCACTTGGAAAAAGAGGAAATGTATAAATGAGTGTCAAGTTAAGCCCAGAGCCAAACCTCTTCTACATTCAAACTACCCTGGTATTTTTTACTTCTCCCCAACTCCATCTCTAAGCAGCAGCAATGGCGACCACCTGTGTGCTGCTATCCCAAAATCAGGAACAGACTGGTTTGCAATTTTATATCCCCTAGTTATGAAGAACAAGCACTTGCCTAAGTATCTGCTGTACTGAACCTGAAAAAACTAATGTGTAGGGACATCCTTAACTGGCACCAAAGGAGTTTTTTAATTCTGGCATAGATATCTCTGGGACAAAATGCAAACAACAGCTGGCATTTGAAGACATTTATATCTCTGAGGATAAAAGGGCTCAGCTATGTCATGAATCCATTAGCTTGGTACCACTGAGTCAAACCTCACAGAGTCATATCTTCCAGGATATTCTGAGATTTTGGTGTGAGCAGGAAGCCCACGATGTGAGAAGTGGACTTTGCACTGTATCCCAAAGGACGCGTGAGGTTGCACTACCCCGCACTGCTTTCTGCCAGCCCCCCTACCAACCCTGCAGCTGCTAGCCTAGCATCAGTAATTGCCCACCTTGAACAAGTGGCTACTTCCCAGGCAGCTCATTTCTTTTCAGGTCATGAGAAAGAATTCACACTGTTCATTTACTCATCTAGTAGAGGTTTGTGGATTACATAAATAGAATTTATCTGCACATGTGATTACAGTCTAAATTCCTTGGCATTTGAATACATGTCAAGGAGAAAACCATGCACATTCCCCAAGTCAGCTCTGGCATAATGCAGACCCAGTTGGAATTCCAGCTCTCCCATTTGGCAGTAGTGTGACCTTGGGTGAGTCAGCATTCAAGCCTAGATTTCTCATCTGTAAAATGGGACTAGTAATAGCTCTGCCAAAGGGTTGTTATATGAGTTAAATGAAAGAACCTATTTTCATAGGACCTCTGAGTGAGATGGGGAGCCATTGTTGGGTTTTGAGCAGAGAAGGGATATGGTCTGATTTTAGTTTAAAAAGGATGATTTTGGATGCTGTGTTGGGAGTAGGCTGTAGCAGGAGCAAGAAGCAGCAGAAACCATTTAGAAGGCTACTGCCACAATCCAGATGAGAGGTTATGGCAGCTAGGACCAGGGTGGTAGCACTGCAAGAGGAGAGAACTTGTCAATTTCAGGATGATAAAACCTACTTTGCAGGGTCGTTATGAGAGAATAACCACAGGTAAAGAGCCTAGCAGATGCCTGGTATAAGAAAGATTTTAAGTAATACTTTTTCTTGTTGTTATATTTTGCAGGTGGAATAGATTCTTCAAATCATTAAATGAATTGAGACCAAAGCTAGGGCCTGATATCCTAGATGCACTGACCTGGATTGGGCAGCTGTCCTCACCTGAAGTCATGAAGAAGGGTTGGCCTAAGGAAGGGGTTAATTTTCTTTTAGGCTTCACCTCACATCCCAACTCTAGTACAATATTTCCAGTTGTCTATAACATACCTCAGAAACCCTGGTGACATAGTGGTTAAGTGCTATGGCTGCTTCACCAACTTCATAGGGAAAGGGAAGAGGCCGTGGATAAGTAAAGCATTACTGAAGAAGAAGAACAAAGTGGGAGGCCTCACACTACCTGATTTTGGAGTCTATTATACCTCCATGGTAGTCAAAACAGCCTGGTTCTGGTACAACAACAGATACATACATCAATGGAGCAGAATTGAGAATCCAGATGTATATTCATCCACCTATGGGCTGATATTTGACAAAGGCCCAAAGTCCATTAATTGGGGAAAAGACAGTCTCTTTAACTAATGGTGCTGGTATAACTGGGTATTCATCTGCAAAAAAATGAAACAAGACCCATACCTCATACCATACACAAAACTAACTCAAAATGGATCAAAGACCTAAATATAAAATCTAAAACAATAAAGATCATGGAAGAAAAAATAGGGACAATACTAGGAGCCCTAATACATAGCATAAGCAGTATACGAAACATTACCAACAATGCACAAACAGCAGTAGAGAAACTAGACAACTGGGAGCTCCTAAAAATCAAGCACTTCTGCTCATCAAAAGATTTCATTAAAAGAGTAAAAAGACAACCTACAGACTCAAAAAAATTTTTGGCTACAGCAAATCCAATCAGCATCTAATCTTTAAAATCTGCATGATACTGCAAAACCTCAACAACAAAAAGACAAATAGCCCAATTAAAAAATGGGCAAAGGATATGAACAGACACTTTGCCAAAGAGGACATTCAGGTGGCTAACGGATATGTAAGGAAATGCTCACGATCATTAGCCCTTAGAGAAATGCAAATCAAAACTACAATGAAATCCCATCTCATCACAACAAGGCTAGCATTAATCCAAAAAACACAAAATAATCAATGTTGGAGACGTTTTGGAGAGACTGGAACACTTAGACTCTGCTAGTGGGAATGTAAAATTGTACAAGCACTTTGGAAATTGATTTGGTGCTTCCTTAAAAAGCTAGAAATAGAAGTACCATACAATTCAGCAACCCCACTCCTTGGAATATATCCTAGAAAAATAAGAGCTATCACACAAATAGATATATGCACACCCATGTTCATCGCAGTACTTTGTTCGCAACAGCAAAAAGATGGACACAACCTAGGTGCCTATCAACAGACAAATGGATAAACAAATTATGGTATATTCACACAATGGAATACTCAGCAACGATAATAAACAACAATGAATCTGCAAAACATCTCATAACATGGATGAATCTGTAAGGCATTATGCTGAGTGAAACTAGTCAGTCACAAAAGGACAGATATTGTATGAGACCACTATAATAAGAACTCAAGAAAAGGTTTAAACACAGAAGAAAACATTCTTTGATGGTTACGAGGGCGGGGAGGTGGGGAGGGGGTATTCACTAACTAGATAATAGTCAAGAATTATCTTAGGTGAAGAGAAGGACAACACACAATACTGGGGAACTGGACTAAACCAAAAGCTAAGAATTTTCCTGAATACAACAAAACACTTTGAGGGACAGAGTATTAGGGGCAGGGGCTTGGAGTCCATGGTTTCAGGGAACTTCTAGGTCAATTCGCATAACAGAATTATTAAGAAAATGTTCTGGTGAGTGGCATCTGGGATCTTAAGAGTTATTGAGTGGCTACCTAAGATACATCAATTGGTCCCAACCCACCTGGAGCAAAGAAGAAGGAAGAACACCAAAGACACAAGGAAAATATTAGCCCAAGAGACAGAAAATGCTACATAAACCAGAGATTCCATCAGCCTGCAACCAGAAGAACCAAATGGTGCCCAGCTACCACCAATGGCTGCCCTGACAGGGAACACAACAGAGAGTCCCTGATGGAGCAAGAGAAAAGTGGGGTGCAGAACTCAAATTCTAGTGAAAAGACCAGACTTAATGGTCTGACTGAGACTGGAGGGGCCCCTGAAGACATGGCCCCCCGACTATCTGTTAGCCCAGATTTGAAACTGTTCCTGAAGCCAACTCTTCAGAAAAAGATTAGACTGGACTACAAGATATACGATGATACTCGTGAAGAGAGTGCTTCTTAGCTCAAGTAGATATGAGACTAAATGGGCAGCTCCTGTCCGGAGGTGAGAAAGCAAAAAGGGACAGTAGCTAGTTGAAAGGACATGGGAAATGTGGGGTGGAAAGGAGAAGTGTACTGTCACATTATAGGGAGAACAACCAGGGTCACATAACAATGTGTATATAAATCTTTGTATGAGAGACTAACTTGAACTGTAAACTTTCTCTTAAAGCGCACACACACACACACACACACAAAAAGGGCTACAGCTGCTAACAAAAAGGTCAGCAGTTCGAATCCACCAGGTGTTCCTAGGAAACTCCATGGGGCAGTTCTACTCTGGCGTATAGGGTCACTATGAGTCAGAATCGACTCTATGGCAATGGGTTTTATAAGATACTTTCTTTTGAATGGTTCGTCATAAGCTCAATATCAACACAATTTCTTTAAAGAATTACTTGCCCCATTTCCACCTCAAATCAGTTTCCAAACACCTTCTTCTATTAACAATGCACCAGTTCCCAGAGTCTGAAAACATGGCTTCCTCTTTGACAGAATTACAGAATCAAAGCACGCTACTATTAGAAGTTAGTATCACAGCCATCATCTGGTTAAAACATTTTTTACAAAGGAAGTAAAACGGAGGCTCAGAATGAAGCATGAGTAGCTGTGGGCCACACTGTGCTTTAATGACTGAGCGTTTTCCTGTATCCGTTCACTTCCTGGACAGCCCCCTCACACCCAGCCTGTATCACAGCACTTCCTTAGATTTGCTCATTCTCCCTGCATAGGCCCATATTTCCCCAAGTCTCCACCCTGGTCACCACCATGGCTGCCATGACCATCGTTCCCATTATTGTCAATTAAACCTTCCAGAGGGCAATTAGAGGCCATGGCCACTACAGTTAAAGTGTGCTAGCTCTGCTTTCAAACCCTGGCTCTGCACTTAACTAGCTATGAAACACTGAGCACATTTCCTAACCACATTCTGCCTACCTTCTTTATCTGAAAAATTCCTACCTCACAGGACTAAGTAGAATAAGGCAGTAAAGCATTTAGCACAGAGCCAAGCACAAAATGAAAGCTTAATAATTATTAGTTATTATCAGTTTTGTTAATACTCTCAGTCCCTTTCAGAGAAATGGATGCCTGGTAAACAACTTCTAATTGCCTTGGTCTGGCCTTCAGGGCTCTATTATCTGTGTGGAACTTTTATTGTTCTCTGCTCACAGACTTTCCAGGTAGGGCAGTTCTCTTTATACCCATCATATCCTATACTGTTATGGATTGAGTTGTGCCCCCTGCCACCTCCCCCACCCCAAAGATATGTTGGAGTCCTAACCCTTGTACCTGTGAATGTGACTGTTTGGCAGAGGCGGCGAAATATGGTTTTTCTTATAGATGTTATTTGTTAAAAAGGTCATATGGGAGTGGGGCGGGGAGGGGGAGTCCTAATCCAAATCCCTTCTGAGTTGTGTCTTATTTTTAAGACGTGGATACAGGGTCACACAGAGAGAAGACAGACGCCACATGAAGATACATCTAGAAGCAACAAAGGATGCCAAGGGCTACCAAAAGATGGAGCAAAGACAGAAGAGTCCTGCCATCACCCTTAATTTGACCTTTAGCCTCCAGAACTGTGAGAAAATGAATTTTTTCTTTAAAGCCACTCACTTGGTGATATTTTGCTATGGCATCACTAAGACATACACTCATTCCCAAGTCCCACCTCTGTTTTTCAGTTTATGCTGCTCCTCCTACCTGAAATAGCCCCCTTCCTTCTTTTACCTGTCTAAAGTCTGCATAACCTTCAAAGTCCCACTCAAGATTTACCACTTCATGAGAACTTTCCAGGCAAATCCTAACTCCATTGATTTTATTTCTTCTCCACATTACCAGAGTGCCTACATGCACTTGCTTATGGAGAGACAGGAGAACATTTAGTTAAGAATATGGGTACTGGAGCAGACTTTCTGATCTCTCTGAGGCTCAGTCTCCTCATCCGTTAAACGAGGTTAATATTAGTGTTGCTGTAAGGATGCATAAATGCTTAGCAAGTACTCGATATGTTAACAGCTATTAATACAGGCTAATAATTATTGTTACGTATTTCTGTTAACCTTTCCCTCTCTGTTTTATGCATCTGCATTTTCTTCCTCCAGGTTACTCTGTCCATACACCTGTGCTTTTTTATATAGGATGATGCTGGTCCCAGAGTAGTGTTCAACAATGAATGGATGTTTAAAAAAAAAAAAAATGGGAAGAGTAGCTTCAAGTCAGCCATGGGGGTTACATGGATATTCACTATTCAATCTGGGGAAACCTGAGCTGTTTGGTCTCCCCTACTCTTAGACCCCCCCCATGAAGGGGATACTATGCCCTGTCAGGGAAATAACATGATGCAATAAAAAGAAAACTGGACTAAGAGTCAGGAGACCGGGGTTTAGGACTCAGCTTCCCAAACAGAAGGATGGACGGACAGACTGACTCACTTAAGCTTGAGAAAAATCACTTAGTCTCACCGAAACTGTTCCCTTCTCTATAAAATTAGAATCATCTGACCTGACCTGCCTTCTTCACAGAGTAGCTGTGAAGTGCTATACAATGGAATAAGAAATCATTACAACTATCAAATTAACTGGATCTCTTTCTGATAGCCTTCTGAGGAAAGGACCCTTAGCACAGTAATCATAGTAGATCTTTTCGGCCCAGATGCCTCCTTCAGGAGCAAATCACCACTTATATTACAGAGCTCAGGCCTGAGAAGTTTGATAATCTTCCCTCAAAAACTTCATCTCATCTAATCGTTCATTCTGAAAGTACAGATTTACCCAAAATGTCAACTCTCCGTCCCAGCACTAGTGGGTGGTACATGATATGGGTATCACAGTTATTAGCCAGAGATCTTGAAGAGGAGGAAGTAAAAGAAAAACAAAGATTCCTGATAAATTAGAAACATCTGGTCTATTTCTACAGAAAGTTAACATTGGAGACGAGGAAGCTATTCTGGGGTCAGAACAAAAGAACCAAAAAGCACTGAGGATAACTGGAACGATTCCATTCACATGCAGCCAACGTACTGGTGGGTGCCTTGCTACTGTTCCATATTATTTTGTATTATATCCAAGGGTGCGGGGGTGGGGGGGCACCATTCATCGGAAGCCGTCTTAGGTTTGAGCAATACTGACAGAGAATTCTGTACCAGACAGAAACATACGAAGCTCATGCATTGATGAGGGCAGTTTCTAGTGACACGTATCCTATCACAATGCAGTGGACATTGCACTTTTATCTTTTTTCAGGGATTTAGTTAGGTTTATCAAAAATAGCAACATGTTTCATACTAGAGTGGGGAGTGGCTGAACCTTTTCTCAGCATTATTCCTGAAAATCAGGTAAGAAATCCTTCAGGTTAAGAAGCCCACCTTACCTCTATTTTTTCCCATACGGCTTCATAGTTGTCTTGGTGTTGAATATCTTGCATCAGTTTTTGAATTAAAGCTGATTTTGTGGCGGAATGGCACTCATTTTTCTCTGAGGAGGAAGCCCTCTCTGACTTCTCATCACTGTATTTTTTCATGCCAGAGAGAGGCAGACATAAGTCCTCATCAGAAAGAATGTCACTCAAGGGCCCAGATTCAATGCTCTCCCCCAGTGAAGAGGCTACATCACTGGATGAGCTTGGAGATGCCCTGCCTAGCCTCGTATGCTTCTTTTTGACGTGGTAAGTTGGGTAGATCTCAGAATCTGAATTCATTTCCGACAGTTCCCAGTCATCGATATTCTGAATGGTTTCTCCTCTGGGTTTGTGAGGCAGAAGCTTTGTTAGGTTTTCCAACTTCAAAGCTAATACTTCTGTCTGCCTTAGGTGAGAGGGCAGCGCTAGGTATTCGTCAGAGCCATACCAGGCCTCTACGACCTGGCCGTTTCTGGTGACGTGGCTTGGGGAGGATGAGTAACTTTTCTTGCTTTCGTGTTTTGAAAGAAGGGGTAATGGAGACACGATGGAGTCTGAGCCAACAGACGACTCGCTGCTTTGAGTGCAAGGTGGTGAACTTGATGTTTCTTCTAACTGCACTGGCAATTTGGCATTCCAACTTCTTTGACCACACGGCTCGAGGGAGGATGTGGAAGCAGAATCTGTTTCGGGCCCCTCTATGGCCTTGGAAATACCAGAAGGAATTCCATTCTCTACTACTGCGTTCCTAGTGTTTTCAGCTGGACTGCCTGAGTCGGTTCCCCTTTTAGGTGTTCGGCATGGAGAGACCTCTTCTGGGGTCTCATGAGACTTTTTAAGTTTAGGTTTCTCTTTACGGCGGTCGTTAAGCCTTCCCAGGCTGGAAGAGATTTCCCTAATGTGAGTTTTGACTGTGTTTTCAAGATTTCCAACACCCAGTTTGTGCAAACACTCGTATGACTGGCTGGCAGCTGAAGCGCTGCTAGGATAGGAAGACTGTAACACCAGGCAGAGCTTCGATCTGTCTGGGGGGTCCACCAAGGAGGGTGTGCTTCTGCTCATCTCGGGCTTTAGATCGATCATCTGCTTCTTTCCACCACTGCCTTTCCCATCTTTCTTAAAACTCTCCTCTTTAAGGAAAAGCCCTCTCTTTGGCAATGTGGGCTGCGTGGGAGAGTCCTCATTATAGTTAAAGCAGTCTCTGATAGACCGCTTGGGGGTTGTATTTTCACAAGGAAGAGGCTGTTGATTCTTTGCACCAAGATGGGAGGAAGAATTGGATTCTTGCTTTGTGGTCTCAGAAGAGGGTTGAACAGCATTTGTCGGAGCTTCCCCTGAAGATGATGCCCCTGGGGTTAAGCCTGGGAGCTCATCGGCTGCAGAAGCGTTGTTTTCCTCACATCCACCTTTGTCATCTGCTGAAATAGATACTTGAGACACCTCCTCGCTAACTGCTTCACTGCAGCTGGGAAGGATGGGGTCAGTGGCTGCTGTAAGTAACCCAACACTTCGGATAAGCTCAGGGAACTCCTTTTCCATCTCACTGTAGCTCCACGAGTCAAAGGGTTTGGTTTTGGCCTGGCTAGAGGTCATGTCACCCAGGCCACCGAGCAAATCCTCACTTGGACTGTAGTCAGACAGCTCAAAAGCAGTAATACCACAATCCAGAGATAAGTAATTTTGAGAGCATTTGATAGTTAGCTGTCCTGAGTCATCCACTTCCGTTAGAGAATCAAGCCGGCCCTGAAACAGACAATGACAGTGGTTACAGTAAATGCAATGTCAATTGCGCTCAACTGCTGTCCAAGTGAGATCTTAGCACAGGCAGCTGAAAAGGTCAGAGACGATCAATCTCAGTGGCTTTTGGTCTGACATATAGAAAGGCATGTTAATCAATCACCACATTGTTTTACATAGTATTCTGTTCTTAAACATTTAAGGATTTTTAACCTGGAGGACAAAGCCTTGATGGAAATGGTCAAGGTCAAGTCAAAAATATCCACTCTTACCTTAATTTTCTATTTAAAAATAGTGTATTGCTCATTTAATAAGCATTTCTTAAAAGAATATTTCTCATTTAATAAGCATTTCTTAAAAAATCTTTACAGAAGCAGACTGTCACATCATTCTCCCATGGAGGGGGTCGGTAGGTTCGAACTGCCGACCTTTTGGTTAGCAACTGAACTTTTAACCACTGCACCATGAGGGCTCCTCTTTTCACAGTAAACACAGGTAATCCTGGAGAAAACCAAGGAGTGTCAAAACTTTATTATCTTAGCTCCTCTGTTTGCATACATTCCCCTATCCCATGTGTATATGTTAGATAGCAAGTACTCAACCCCTGTTATTTAAAAACTCTCCTATGTTAAAAGGTATCATTATAAGTATGTCTATTTCTTAAAAATCATTAATTGTGTGATTGAGGCTTTTGTCTCATTACGAATGCGGTTTCTGATACCACACAAGAAATGGAGATTTTTAGTTGAAGCAGAAGGGCCTCTGGAATCCGTTATGCCTGCCAGGCTGAAGGACGGTCTAATTTACCATTAAACGCCCATTGCAGTAGAGTCAATTCACACTCTTAGCGACCCTATAGGACAGAGTAGAACTGCCCCACTGGGCTTCCATGAATGGCTGGTGGGTTAGAACTGCCAACCTTTCGGTTAGCAGCTGAGCTCTTAACCACTATGCCACCAGAGCTCCAATCTACCATTAAAATTAGACCCCTGAAAATGCCAGCCATCTGCCTCTGGACAAACAAGAAGCACAGTGGCCCTGGGAATGCATTTGATCCTTGTTTTGGTGATCACAGCACCTTGTGTCCTGGGATGCTGTCTTGCTGAATAAATGATGTCAGATGTATAGATGGATAAATAGAGGAGGTGAGACTACATCTCAGAGAATAGAGTATGGCTGCCTTTTCCTGAGTTCCCAGGGTTCTCTCACCAGCCCTTGGTCTGCAAAAGCAAGGACCACACGCCAAAACACTTAATGCTCCAAAGACAGCCCTCTCCCATCCCAGAAAGGCCACCTATCTCTGTGCATAGCTGACTTCACTCAGGGTAACTGTTTTTTATTCATACTGCATGTTTTAGCCTGGAGGAAAAAAAAAATCTTTCCCTGGGGTGGGGGGAACCGATAACACATAGTCTATCCATCTCAATTCTTAAAGACCAAAGTGACAAACACCTATACACACACATGCGCACACACACAGTAATTTTTACATAAATAATTCCTGCTTTCTGCATTTGTTCGCCAGCCGTGTCCTCCCCTAGTGAGGTATTTTCATAGACACGCTATGCTAATTTTTTTTTTACAGCAACATGTGAAAGATTGACATGGAGGTACTTGTGAGGGTGCCTTGCAGGGGGAAGACGCAGTCAGCAAACAAATGCAGAGGGTGCATGTTATTTGTGTGTACGTATATGATATTTTTACACACACAATGCACACTTTCTACGTTTGTTTACCAACCATGCCCTCCTTCCGTGAGGTATTTTTGTAAGTGCACTATGCTATTTTTTTATGGGAATTTATATGAACTATATAAATATATATTTAATATGTTAACGTATATTAACACAGTTGGTTATTATTATTTAAGAATATTCTTCAAAAATATTCTAGACTTCACCACACAGAGGAAACTTTTTAAAAAGAAAGTTCTCTGAAATTTCTCAGAGCAGCTGAATAATAAGTTTGATTTCTTAAGATATTCCTTGGTAATGCTAATATTTTCATCCTATAGGTTTCTTCTGGACCACCTTCCCAGATAATTTTCTAAAGCATGTAAGTAATAAAGTCCCAGGTGGATATGGACGTACGGCAAAGAGGGTATGCTTTCTTTGCTGCCCTTTTTATTTCAGAACTCTCACACTTAACTGTGTAGCACCAGTAGCCATGTCAGGGCTGTCTAGCAATGTCTCCATTCAAATATACCTCTATTTAACATCTTATGTAGCAGCTTTTCAAATGAAGGTTACCTTTTATGGAGGTAGTAATGTATTCACTTTACTGATGGGTAATTTATCACTTTATTGCTGGTTTCAATCTTGTCTCAGACATCAAGGAACCCCTTCTTTCTAATTTGAAGCAAGGAATTTTGCTTTGTTCCTGCCCATAATTAAGTTAACTGACGTTCTATTTCCAAATGCCTTCTTCAGTTTTTCTTTCTTTTCTTTTCTTTTTGACACTACATTTTCTACCATCTGAATGTAAGATTTAATACTCGTAATTTAGAGATTCGAAGAATTTCCTATTGAAACTCCCAAGGCAGTACCAGTGCTGTTGCTATTTCAGGGTCAGTTCACCAAAAAAGCCAAACCCACTGCCGTCGAGTCGATTCCGACTCGTAGTGACCCTATAGGACAGAGTAGAACTGCCCCATAGAGTTTCAGTTAGGTGCACTGATTTAGTGGTCTTACTGAGAAGACAGTTGGAAATAGAATTTCCTGATTTTAATCATGAGTACAGTTTAAAAAAAAAGCCCTTTCTCCCCTCCTTCCCTTTACCTCAGATGCTGTGATTTGTCTTATTGCTTTAATTTCTAACATAGACATTCATGGACCTCTTACCAGTATCCCCTGTCCTTCAGTCCTCAGACCATAAGGACTAGCCTATTGCTCAGTTTCCTCTCAGCTCTATCCTGCTGGGACTCTATGATTCTGAACACATTCAGGAGAGCAGCAGTGGACTGAGGGGAGCGAGTAATGACAGGGGAATGGGAAGTAAAGTAGAGCAGTTTCTAATGGGCAAAAGAAAAATACACAAAAATCTTTCCATATTTTCAAATACACTATAGTAATAATTCTTAAGGATTTCCATTTTCTGCAGGCTGAAATTATGAGAGTCAAATAATTAATCTTTCCGAGTTTTCCATGGTCCACCAGCCTAAAGTGGTATTTCTCTCTTTTACATCTACAGCACTTATTACCTGCATTATTTAATTTAACTCGCCACACTTTTATACAGAGCAACATGAACTAGGTGCTGTAGAGATACAGAGATGATCTGGTGCCAACCCCCACACAGTTTAAAACCTGACACATATTTTGTTATCATATAAATTGGCCTGTAATAAGTGCTAGTGGGGGACACACAGAGTATTATGGTATGAGTGCTCTGGAAAGACCAGTGCCTTCCCATGGGGGCTAAGCATTATACAGGTGAAGTTCTTACCACACTACCCAGCACATGGTACATTCTCAATCAATGTTTGCTATTCTATTAACATTATTAATAGTTATCACTGTCTAGGGAACCTTGATGGCATAGCAGTTAAGAGCTCAGCTGCTAACCAAAAGGTTAGCAGTTCGAATCCACCAGCCACTTCTCAGAAACCCTATGGGGCAGTTCTACACCACACTATAGGGTCGATATGTGTTGGAATCGACTCGATGGCAATGGTTTTTTTTTTTTTTTTTTTTCAATCACTGTCTGTGTGACTTTGCCTCTCTTGACTTCATTTCTGTCATTTATAAGACAGAGAAAAATATCATCTGTAAAATAATGATAAGAGTTTCTGCCCTGCCTATCTTTCAGGATTGTTTGAGGGTCAAACAAGACTATGGAAGTGATTACTAACTTGTCTTATTCTTCTTTGAATCCCTAATACCTTACACATATAGGTATTCAACAAATATTTAGGGAAGGAAGGGAAGAAAGAATTACAACGGTTACAACAGAAATCAGTTAAGAGCTAGTTTTGTTTTGTTTATTACTAGATTCATGTCCTTAAGAATTTACTTAATTTCTCTTAGGTTCAGTTTTTCCATCTATGAAATGGAACTATTTTTTATATTCCTTACTCTTTTTACTGAATAGATAATAAATACAAAATGCTTAACACAGTGTCTGACATATAGAAAATCTCAGTACAACACATTTTTTACATAATGTTGAGCTTTGCCTTAAAGTGTTTTCTGTCTGTTAGTTTTGCTTTTAATTTTTTCATGAGGAATTTGTTCATTTGTTTACTAGATATGGTCTGCTCTATGTTCAAATGAAAGCATAAAACTCATATATTTTGTTTTTTCGAGGGCAAAAAGAAGAGAAAGAGAGAGAACTAACCACTCATTTGACTTCCAAACTTATTCTTTAATGTGGCTGGAAACCCTGGTGGCGTAGTGGTTAAGTGCTATGGCTGCCAACCAAAAAGTCAGCAGTTTGAATCAGCCAGGTGCTCCTTGGAAACTCTGTGGGGCAGTTCTACTCTGCCCTATAGGGTCGCTATGAGTCGGAATAGACTCGATGGCAGCGGGTTTGGTTTTTTTTTTTTGGTCTGAAACTCAACTAACTCCCAAAAAGAGAAAAATTAGTCCCTGCTCCCTTCCCTAGAAGACTGGCATCTATTACTGTAGTTTACTGGTGTGTTTTATGCCATTTCCCTCTTCATTCTACAACTCTTTCACAGCTGAATCTATTCTGATAAAGTTGAGAATTTTATCTTAATCCCCTTCCTGTTTTCC
Organism: Elephas maximus indicus; assembly: GCF_024166365.1. Lineage (NCBI taxonomy): Eukaryota > Metazoa > Chordata > Mammalia > Proboscidea > Elephantidae > Elephas > Elephas maximus. Next base: position 44,905,554 of record NC_064828.1, on the reverse strand, counting down.
AAAATTCCAGTGTGCTGAGCAGAGACAAATTAAACTAAGCAGTCTGTTAAATGTTCTCATGGAGTCACCCCAGAAAAGCAAACAAGATCAGAAATGCTCAGTTTCAAGGAAGGAGGATGACAGAGGCAGAGCTTCAATTCATGGGAAAAAATCTGCAAAGCAGATGACTTAGAATCCACTGTTCCTTTACCCTTCATACAACATTTTCTTGCATCTCTACAACAGGACTAAAGATTGCCCTCAAACATGAAAATGGACTAAATCACTTCCAATCAAATCCATAAAAACTGTTGAGCTCATATTGTGAGAACCATAATGGATGCTACTTAACAAAAACTCACAACATAGCTATGAAAACAGGGGCCAGTAACAATTAGTTAGCTCAATGGCTTTTCATCATTTCTTAGGTTACCACTTCATGAATGACAGAAGTTCTAATAAGTGTATGATGGACATATTCCAAATATCATCAATAACAACAATGGTAACTTAAGAGTACTGCTATAGTTCCTGCTACTATAACACAGAGTTGATAGGCAATGTTTATTGAGAGAATAAATATGTAAAATGAGTAAATTTGACTCACTGATTCCTAATATCCATTCTTACAGTACAAAGTGAGCTGGTCCCAACTGGGAGTATATAGCAAGGTGCATATACGTTTTTGTGTGAGAGACTGACTTGATTTGCAAACTTCCACTTAAAGCACAATAAAAATTAAATAAATATAAAAGTGCTGGTATAGAAAGATAGCTGAGATGGGGGTCCAGTTATGCTCTTTGGCTCTAGTTTAGTCGCCCCTTCCCCCAACCACAGCTGGAGATTAGTTATATCTTGGAAACTTAAGAACAAACAAAAACTAATGTGAAAGATTGAATGTAGAATAATTCAACCACAATCTACAGGAACGAATTTAGGCACTGGTATTTTTATCAACTTTTCCGGGCATTTTTCATAATTATCCATGTTTCCTTCTAACACAGTTCCAGTTTGTTTTGTTTTGTTTTTATATATCTTTGTTTTGTCTTGGGGCCTTGGTGGTGCAGTGGTTAAGAGCTATGGCTGCTAACCAAAAGGTCGCCAGTTAAAATCCACCAGCTGCTCCTTGGAAACCAGCTGCTAACCAAAAGTTCAGCAGTTCAAATTCTACTCTGTCCTCTAGAGTTGCTACGAGTCCGAGTTCACCTGACGGCAATAGGTTTTTGGTTATCTGGGTTTAAAACTGCTGGGGGTCTAGCTGCATTTCTTAATTACAAAACACAGTATTCTTTTGTTGCCTGAGTTCCCTCTATCCTATCTTTGGCATGTGCTTAGGTTTAACATATATATCTTAAGATCTATAACTACACTTATAATTTTCTCCCCTCCCTATTCATTTCTGCTCATGGGATCAAAATGTCCTCTAACTTCTTGCTGCAGAAATAGCTTTGATGATATCTGTATGAGGCAAGTTACCAGCCTCCAGGAAGGACAAAGGATCCCCTAGTGCCTTATCTATCTTGAGTAATTTCTCATACTCCCATATAGTCCCTAAAACCAAGATCTTAAATGGAGATTTCTCAACACAGTGGCCGTGGCTGAGGAGGCAAAAGTGAATAAGACAGCCATAGTCTCCTTTTGCACTTTTTTTCTTCTAGAGATGAGTAATTTGGGGTATAATTTATGGTGTTTTTTTACAGGTAGGGTTTTGGTCAGAACTGCTGCAGTTCTGGTCCTTCTAGTAATAAGTGTTTCTACTTCTCTGAAGAGTGAATGGACCATTAAAATCGAATGCATTTGTGAATGCTACACAGAAGAGTACTATCCTGATGTTTTGCCACATTTGCTGTTGACATGCTTATTTCTTGATTTTGTGGTTGGAAGAAAAAAGGAAATAGTCTTTGCTAATGAAGAATAAAGAAATATAGAAGCTTAAAAAAAAAAAAAAAACCAAAGTGAGCTGGTCTGATCAGTGATAATACCAGTACATACAGTACCCAATGCCAGACAGAGCTAACAGAACATACAGGGAGGAAAAAAAAAAAAAAAAAAAGGAATGTATAAGTTGGAGGACACTAGATAGATATCTAAAGAAAGAGCTCTTTAAAGTTTAGATAAGCCCTCCCATCTTTGATCTTCACCTCATTTGTACCCACTCTTATGGATACCAGATTTGGATCAGCCAGTGTGGAATTCTTTGTCGTCTTCCATAACCACAGGAGTCCCAGTCAAGGGCCCTCTAGGGACCCAACATGGGTGGGATTGCATCTGGGGATTACAACACAGACCACATATTCATCCTATGATGTAAACAAAAAGGACTCTATGGAAGCCTACATCATCTAGGCTTCATGCTACAATTACAGAGGAGAGCTAAAAGACAAAGCAAACTGTGACTTAAAGTTAGGGGAAGCCTAATAGATATTGATTTTCATAGACTTTCAGACTCTGCAGGGAGATTGTTTTGAAACCAATAATCAACAAGCATAAATCAATGTAAATGATATTTATGAGAATTGATACAGATTTGTTTTGTGTTGTTGATAATGTTGGAGCCACTGAAACATTTTATAAATTAATAAATTAATGAGTTGTATAATACTCTTTATAAGGCTTTTTAAACTTAAATAGTCATATTAGTGCCTTATAAACTTGTGGAATATATATTTTCCACAAAACAAATACTAGAGTACTGCACTGAGTTTCAAGAGCCAAAGATCATATAGATATATATACACACATCACACATACACACAATGTATCCATATATGGTATCTATATATAGCCCCTGCTTAGCTACTCTGGAAACCCTGGTGGCGTAGTGGTTAAGAACCATAGCTGCTAACCAAAAGGTCGGGAGTTTGAATTCACCAGGCACTACTTGGAAACCCTATGGGTTTCAAACTCTGTTTTACAGGGTCACTATGAGTCAGAATCGACTCGATGGCAATATTTTGCTCTATAAATATATATCAATTTTATTTGGGAAGGATAGAGCCCATTTGAATTCAAATTTACAGAGAGCCCATCGTAACCCCTCCATAAAAAATAATGACAACAGAGACTGCAGGAACCCCCAGGCCTAAGACACCCTTCTGATATAGAAATGAAGCCATTCCCAGAGACCACCTCGCAGCCAAACAATAAAAAAGCACATAAGATAAATAATAACACCTGAGAGGAACGTACTCTTTAGAACAATCAATTATAAGATGAGAAGGCAGGAAGGAGTAGATAATCAGGACAAAAGAGTGGGGAAATCAGGGTGGAAATAGGGAGAGTGCTGACACATTGTGGGGAATGAAATCAAGGTCATGAAACACTTTATGTATAACTGCTGAATGGGAAACTAATTTGCTCTGTGAACTTTCACCTAAAACACAATAAATAAATAAATAACAACTACTGATCTGATGAGGTCCACAGAAGGGTAGCCTCAGGATAAGAACAACATGGACTAGGACCTGGAGGAGCTAAATGCCCAGGTAGTGACAGCTAGGGTGATGCAGACTCTGCAGCTCATAATAACAGTGTAATGTAGGGAGTGGCAGATGGCCACATACCATTCATGGGACATTGCTACCAAAATTAGACACTCAGTGTGAGCAAAATCTGGATACAAAAATGTCTGCATTATGAAAGGGACAAAGAGGATGGTTCATTTCTTACTCAGAAGCTTGCCAGCATCTTGGGGACATTGTTGGAGGCATAGAACATGTCGATTACTGCCAGGTGTGAGAGGAAGAAGTATACAGGGATGTGCAGTCTGGGGTCCAGACAGATGAGCCCCAGGATGGCGCTGTTCCCCAGCAGGGTGGAGGATGGAACAGGGAGAAGAGCTCATAGAGGAAATATTCCAATGCTGGGTCCACCTGGAATCCCAGCAGGGTGACCTCTGAGATTCACATCTGCCTCCTGTGCTCCACGAGGCCAAAACAGGCATGGCCACAACAGCAACAGAAAGGTCAGAGCTGAAGAGCAATCAAAGATGCACAATATTTACTAAGTGTTGGAAACAGAAAGCATTTATAGATGAATTACTGATGATGGATTTTCTATATTTTATATTTAAACTAACTCAGTATATCCATAAAAAAATGAGAAAAATTACCCTTGTTCAATGAAATAATAGGAATAATATTCATGTTGTTATGTATGCTTTTATAATACTCTCAAACCACATATGCATAAGTCACTTATAATGTGAATTTAGATGATCCAAGATATAGAAGCATGCTATAAACTACCTTTCTAAATTGGCCTTGCACAAGCATACCATGATAAAAGAAAATGTAACATATAGCTACATTTCTGTAAATTAGCCTTGAGACATAAGTCGAAAAAAGCCTCCCCAATCTGTAACGTTGAAGAGAAGATGCAACATGCAACTAATCTCTAATGGGGAAGAGAAGAGGTAACACACTGGTTTTTGTTAGACATGACATCGCATAGACCTTAGTTGCAAGTCCAGATAAGAAAATCACATATAAACCCTGGACTTCAGCTCACTGAATGAGAGACAGCAAAGGCAGGACATCTCTACCTAGATTCTGACACTCTCAGAAGACTGAGACACTGCCAGGAAAAATGGCTGAGATTTTGCCCAGCACTTCTGACCTCAAACCCCAGCTACAAAGGACCTCTGCTGAGCACAAGCCCTGGTTAAGCCTTTCTTCTGAGACCTCTTATTAAAGGTACATGCCTGAAGTCTAGAAATTTATACTCTAACCATTGAATTAACCTTATATTGTCCTGATTCTCCAGTCCTAACTGAATGTCGTGTGTTCTTACCTGTGTGCTCTGCCATGACTACCTTGCAATAAACTAAATGAGTCTATGCGTATTTAAAAAAAAAAAAAAAAGCATACCAACAAACTCTTTAAACTACTCTTAATGTGAGTATGGAAAATCTAAATAAATTGATTGTGCAACATTCTAACATCCATTTGACTCACTGCACCCAGAATGATTTTTCTAAAGGATGAATCTAATCATGGAAGTTCCTTAAACAAATCCTGCAATAGCTTCCTGTTGTCCTCAAAATAAAATCCAATTTTCTTAATATAGCTTTAAAAGTTTTCCGTCTTCATGATCTGATGCCTGATTATGTATTACTAACTCCTCCATCCTGGTCCCTAGAACTTTTTGCTTCAGTCACACCTGTAGCTCTCTCACATCTGGGTCTTTGAGAATGCCATTCCCTCTGTCTAGAATATTTTCTACCTCTGTTCATCAGTCTAATCCTCCCTCAGGTCTCGGGTTAGACTCACTTTTTCTGGAAAGCCTTCACAGTCTGAATCAGGTGCCACTCCTCTGTCCTCTAACAACATCATATAGACCTGTCGTAACCTGGCTTGAATGACTGTTCACTTGTCTCTATCTCCCACTAGACTCCCGGCTCTTTGAAGGCAGAAACTGTATCTTGATCACTATAATATTCTTAGCACCTAGTGCCTGGCACATAGTAAGGGCTCATTAAATAAATATTAAATAATTGAATTGAGAACAGGAAGCCAGGTTATCATGAACATCTATGGTATCCATGTAAATTACCAGGTGTGAGTCCGTTCTAGCCCAAAGCCCCATTCACATGAGAAGTGCCCTGGCCTCTGGTCACTATACTGAGATTCAAAGCCCAGATCAAAACCAGCTTACTTACCCACAAAGAATTCCCATTCCATGACTCAGAACTGAAACATTCTCAAATGATAACTGACAAGGTGTTACTTGGCTTCAAATAGAGTACTCACCTCCTTTGTCTCTTCAGAGAAAGCCTGCAGAATGTCCGTCTGCCTGGTGTAGTTTCCATTGGCGTCCTGCAGGCCTTGCAGAATGCGCTCCCGCAGAACCAGCACTGAGACACGGAGCTGGTGCCAGAGGAGCTGCACCGCGTGGATGTCCACAATCACATTGACTGAGTAAGACAGCAGCTTTAGGGAGAATTCGGTTTCCAGGAGGGCATGGATTTGCTCAACATGATCAGAAATATCTTCACAAATGTCCTATAATAAAGAAGAGCAAAATACATGAGGACTATCTTGCCTTATCCTGGGAGGTTAAAAAAGGTCACTCCTTCATCTGATACCAATTTGTCTGGACTTAAATCACAGGCAGCTCAGGCTGGCACATGTTGGATGCTTGGCCTTAGTTTTAGTTCAGACACACAGTTGCAGGCCTTTGACTGCATACAGGTAAATTGATCTTTTCTAAACCACAAAAATCCTACTATTCTTTCAGATGCACAAATGTAAAGTTGAGCCAAGATGAGAGATTCACTTCAAAATCCATTCCCTGTTCTCTTTATTTACCGTTTGTTTGGGATTCCGGCAAGGGAGTCAACAGCTGTTCTGTTTGCAAGTGGTACGCTACACTGAGCACACACTATTTCAGGACAGGAGCATCATCCACACACCTAGCATGAAGAAAGAAGGGCTAGAACGTGTGCTTCTTAGGAATTTCCAGCCATTCTCAATAAGCCATGGAGTCTTCAGTGTAGACAAGGGGCAACTGTCACTCTCCTTCCAGGGCATGATTTAATATGTAGATTCACAACAGGTGTCTAAAAATGCAATTCACACTTTGTAAGCAGAATCATTCTTAAGAAGCAAAGCCAGCAAAATCCCAAGGATCAAGAAAGACAAAATACAGATTTGTTTTGTTTTTGAAGGCCTGGACATTCTTTTTTTTTTTTTTTTGTACTTTAAATGAAGGTTTACAGAACTAGCCTCTCATAAAAAATTAGTATACATATTGTTTTGTGACATTGGTTACCAACCCCACAACATGTCAATGCTCTCCCTTCTTGATCTTGGGTTCCGTATTACCAGCTTTCCTGTCCCCTCCTGCCTTCTAGTACTTTCCCCTGGGCTGGTGTGTCCCTTTAGTCTCATTTTGTCTTATGGGCCTGTCTAATCTTTGGCCTGAAGGATGAACCTCAGGAGTGACTTCATTACTGGGCTAAAAGGGTATCCAGGGGTCATACTCTAGGGATTTCTCCAGTCTCTGTCAGGCCAGTAAGTCTGGTCTTTTTTTTTTTGCGAGTTACAATTTTGTTCTATATTTTTCTCCAGCTCTGTCCAGTACTCTCTATTATGATCCCTGTAGAGCAGTCAGTGGTGGTAGGCAGGCACCATCTAGTTGTGCTGGACTCAGTTTGGTGGAGGCTGTAGTAGTTGTGGTCCATTAGTCCTTTTGACTAATCTTTCCCTTTTGTCTTTGGTTTTTTTCATTCTCCCTTGCTCCAGACAGGGCGAGGCCAGTGGAATATCTTAGATGGCTGCTCACGAGCTTTTAAGACCCCAGACACTACTCACCAACATACAATGCAGAACATTTTCTTTAGAAACTACGTTATGCCAGTTGAGCTAGGTGTTCTCCCAGACCATAAGACTTGAACATTTTAAATGAAAACATTACTAACTCAAATTTTCAGTCTCTTTTTTTGACATATACTACTAGGTAGGCAGATTTGATATCTCACATGCCACATTTTCCTACAAATTCCCAAATTCCCATTGTGCTTCCAGAGACCAGAGCATAAAATGGGTAGCAGTAATAGCAGTTTTTACTGAGCAATTTAAAAATCCATTAAGCATCAAAATGTCGTGTCACCTAAAAGTGTTCAATCATTCATTTTTACTTTTGCATCGGTGACAGAGTAAAGCAGGGTTGTGGGGAAGCTTTTATTTATGATTTTTGTTAAGGCTAAAGTCCTAAGATAGCATTTGAGTTTTGCATCATATACTGAGTGTCAAAACGCTCATTCTATGCTGGAAATATAACCTTCTATTTTCATGTATTTCAGTTACTTTTTTCACTTTTAAAGAAAAACCTAAAAAATCTATTGAAGAATGATGGAAAGTTGTTGTGTTGCATTTTGAATAATAATTATTATTCAATTCCAATAAATGCTCTAATACTGGTTCCTAAAATCCAGGAACTAATTGGTGATAGTAATACAAATTGGTGATAATAATTTGAAACAGATTAACAGTTTAAACTAGATAGACTCTGGAGGACCATTAGGTCAGGTTCTTCCAAATGTAGCCCATGAGCCAATGCAGCCCAAAAGAGATTTGGAGCAAAAATTACATTACCCTTTTAACTAGCACATGGGAACCAGCCAAGACCAGGTTGCCTGGTCTTTGATATTCCCTGAGTCTCAGCTGGCCTTAGCACAAAAGAGCACGTCTCTAATGGCTACCATCAGATAGTCTATATTACCTGGAGCCTCAGCCTATGCCTGCTTGGAGCATCTGCTCCATTTATCCCTCACACCTCTTATTCCTGGTACCCTCAACCAAAGCAAATGCCTTATACATATCCTTTGCCTTCTTAGGATTCTCATCTCCGTATTTTTCTGTGTCTCTTTGGAAAACTCCCCTTCTTCCACTGCTGGCCTCTCCCCAATTCTCTGTACTCTGCTGACTGGTACCCCCATTCCACTGTAAAAACATTCCATAACTTCTTCACAAAATGTTCCATCTCCTAGTCTTACCCAAACCTGGCTCTGCCCAAGGGTCCTGCTTCCCCTGTTGCCCTCCCAAGGAAGGCTGCTCATTCTCTCAGTCCTCACCTGAAAGATGGGAGAAGGGCTGATGGAGGAAAGGCTGGGCTTAGTGCCTCTTTGCCACTTACGGATCATTATTCTTTCCCTTCACACTAACAGCCTTCTTTCTCTGGAGGTGCCTACTTTTTTCAGTGCCTTCCCTCCCTCATTGCTGTTATCTATATTCTTCCACTTGACTTCCTGACACTGAATAATGCATAAGTATACAGTTTTCCTCTCTACTCCAAGCATACCATCATCTTAGGTAACAATGTCAGTATCCACAGTGATAGACAATTTCCTTTACTCTGCAACTCTTGGGAGCTTCATGCCCATCCTATTGGTACAACTCTGCTACAGCTCTACTCAGGCCTTTGTCATCACTGCACCTGTGGAACCATACCAGAAAGCCCACTGCACCACTGATCCCATTTTGTCCAACTTTTACACTCCCCCTCTACAACAGGTGCCCTTCAACCTCATCCAGGCCACCCGTCCCTGCACCCTTTTTTTTTTTTTTCATATGCCATCTGCTCCTAGCACAGCATCTATGGTGATCAGCTACTCCCTTGGCATTGTTCCCAACTTCCTCACACTATTGATTTCATAACACCTCCGAGTTGTTAGCCTCTGTCTCCTGGGTCCCACCACGATCCTAAAGATGCAAAATACTTTACATACCTAGGAGAGAAAAAGGCTTAGCTAACGTTTATGCCACTTGCTTAGACTAGCTAAATAGGCATTTCTCACCCATCCCACTCTGATTCCCAAACACAAAAGGTTATATATAGCCTTGGCACCACCATAAGAACTTTACACCAAAGCACATGCCATCCACCCCTCTTACACATGATTTGGCTCCTTCATAATGGATAGAAGAATGTATTCTGAGCCAGGTCATGGTTCAAGATTGCTAGGCAACTATCCAGAGGAACAATCTATAAGAGGCACTAAACCATCAGTGGTGCCAGTTAACTTACACTTCCACACTCTACTATCACTTACTGGGAAATGTAAATTGGCCCCGTTCCCACAGAAGCAGATGGGCCCTGAGGGGAAATAAACACCCTCCCCACAAGTGCCGACCTCACTCTGCGGAGAATTTTGGCAATGTGCACGTGCAGTCTCAGCTGAAATTCTGAAACTAAATAATGCATAGCATGGTACAATTTTCTGGAGTCTATTTACTTATTTAATTATTTTTAAGCCCTCTAGTATACCACCAGCTGTCTCATTTGACAAAAATCACACACACACATAAACTATAGAAAAAGAACCACAGATCTACGTGTGTATGTGTGTTTACATACACATATATATGTATGTGTATGGACTTCACTTTGAATAACTAAAGAGAGGTTTGTTGAGAAACAGGTGAATGAATACAAATCAAGGTATACTTTTTTAAAAATAATAGAAAATCAGCTTCCCCCTGCTCCTCTATATAAATGTTGAACATAAATTTAAAGAAAATCAGTTTGAAGATTCTGCATGCTTAGGGCCTTAACTGTTCCCAGTTCGTTGGGCATTTGTACGAAAGAAGGTGAAGAAAATTAGGAAGATTCTGTTTAATTCAGCCAGATAACTACGTCTTAGGGACTTTAATTTTTTAAAAAATTGCTGAATAGCTTCGTCACAGCAGGAACTGTTTGGAATTAAAAGGCTCAGGGAGATCTGCTCTGTTGGAGCCCTTGCAGGGCACTTAATTAATAATGTGCCCACCGCTGGTGTTCAGACTTGACTGGGCATGTGACTGGTGCAAATAACAACTGGAAAATGGACTTGGTTAACATGGCTGTACTGTTCAGTGGATAACAGACTCGTGAGCACTGTAGCACTGGTCAGTAAAAACTAAGTCATTTCAGAAGAGATTCATAGTATTTTTAGGAATATGAAAACAACCCCTTCATATGTTTTTTTAATCTTAAGGATCTATAAGCAAAAGCTTTTCCCTCATCTGTTTATTGAGATTATTAACAGGAGATAAAAAACCTTTCATTGCACAATTGCCATAGTTGTTGTTAGGTGCCGTTGAGTCACTTCTGACTTACAACGACCCTACGTACAACAGAACGAGACATTGCCTGGTCTTGTGCCATCCTCACGATCGTTGTTATGCGTGAGCCCATTGTTGCAATCACCGTGTCAGTCCATCTTCTTGAGGGTCCTTCTCTTTTTTGCTGACCCTCTACTTTACCAAGTATGATGTCCTTCTCCAGGGACCCGTCCCTCCTGGTAACATGTCCAAAGTATATGAGATGAAGTCTCGCCATCCTCACTCTAAGGAGCATTCTGGTTGAACTTCTTCCAAGACTGATTTGTTTGTTCTTTTTGCAGTCCATGGTATATTCAATATTCTTCGCCAACACCATAATTCAAAGGCATCTATTCTTTTTCAGTCTTCCTTATTCATTTCAGAATTAGAGATTTTAAAATGCCTAAAATGGCAATGTCTGATTGAGCTGACTTAGCGACTAAACTTTGTAGTGAAGTATAATTATCCAGCAAATGTTAATGCTGCTGTTTTGGAGTTCAGATTACTTCCTGTTTTGATAGAGAGGGAATTGGTAGGAAGAAAACTGAGTGTCTCTAGAAGCTTAAATGACAGTAGAAGGATAAAGATGCCGAAGATTGTGCGACAGTCATCAATGCAGGAGACAGATAGGTCTACCATTGATCTTCTATAAAAATAGGTTATTCCTGGAAACTCACCTTTCATAGCCTTAGGCTGACATTATCCCATTTCTCCTATGCACCTAATTCTGCCCCCTATTTTTATCAGTTCCAGGCCCCTCTCCCCAGGTTTGTCTCTGCCAGGCTTTTCCTCTCTGATCTTTGGATTCTTCTCCTGATTCCTGAGTATGCCTCCCCAGGGCACTGTGGCCATTTTGACAGATCCACAGTCAGGACTTGTCTTACTCACAAGACCCCAGATTCTGTCTAATGCCCTTAAGACAGTTCCTACCCTTTGTAAGTCTTGTCCTCGGAGCAGAGAGCTGGAGGACCCTGGAAACACGAGGGTAGAGGAAGGACAGATCCAGAGAGACATGGCCAAGGATATCAAGACAAACTTTGTTAACCTTCAGAAGCTTGCCAGGAGCTGGCTCTGTTATCTTGCCCTGTTCATGGAGAAATGAAAGCTAATACATCTAACTTCCTATGAATGTTATGATTGGACAAGATGCTGTTTCATATAATTTATGAAGGCTTTATCATCGTCAGAATGTAGCTTCATTCCCAGAGAAGTTGTTTATTTCTGTATGTGAATGTTTTCCCCAACCAGAGGGCCAGCTCCCCAGGGCCTCTTTATATAATTAGTGACTACACATGAATTCAGCACGCAAGACTTTTAATCATATGGATCTCATCTTAACAGACAATGAACAAAAAATAATTTCAGTACATAAAAATGTATAGGTTTATTTTTCAATATCATCAATTAGTATGAATTGCTTTGGCTACTTAAAATCTCCCACGTTCTCCAGCAAGCTCACTTAGATGACTAAATCAATAGATATCCCAAAGAGTAATAAACTTTTAATTTTAAATCGAGGATAGGTTCTAAACGTCTTTCAAGCAGTAACAGCTTTCTACAGATACTCAAAATGTCCCCAGGCCAACTGAGATTTAATAAACACTGAGGAACACTGTCTTTAGTCATTCTGATTTTTCAGCAAATGTGCTGAGTATTAACTGTGTGCTAAACAACGTGGGAGGTATAAAAATATGAAAAAGGCTAAGGCCTGCCCCTCAGAAGTTCCCTGCCTGGTGAATATTTACCATAGAGAAATGAAAACTTACATACACAAAAATGAAAAGCAGCTGTATTCATAATCACAAAAACCTAAATGTCCCTTCAGTGGGTAAATGGATAAACAAACTGTGATACAGCTTATAGGATTGCTTGGCAATAAAAACAAACAAACAAACATGATACATACAATAATTTAGATGAGTGAAAGAAGCCAGTCTCAAAAGGTAATACACTGTATAATCCCGTTTATATGACATTCTAAAAGTGACAAAACTACAGTGACGGAGAAGAGATCGGTGGTTTCCAGGGATTGGGGAGGTAGGGCAGAAGGGATGACTATAAGTTGATAGCAGAGGGGAGTTCTTTGGGATGATAAAATTGTTCTGACTCCTGATTGTGGTAGTAATTACATAATTCTATATGATGGTCGCTATGAGTCATAATCGACTCGATGGCAGTAGGTTTTTTGTTTGTTTTTTTTTTGATATGTGGGTTGGAGCGGTGGTGATGCAGTGGGTAAGAGCTACAGCTGCTAACCAAAAGGATGGCAGTTCAAATCCATCAGCTACTCCTTGGAAACCCTCTGGGGCAGTTCTACTCCGTCGTATAGGGTAGCTATGAGTCAGAATCAACTTGATGGCAATGGGTTTTTGGTTTTTGGTATATGTGGGTTAGGAGACCTGTTGGTGTAGTGGTTAAGCACTCGGCTGCTAACCGAAAGGTAGGCAGCTTCAACCCACCAGCTGCTCTGCAGGAGAAAGATGCGGCAGTCTCCTTCCATAAAGATTACAGCCTTGGAAACCCTATAGGGCAGTTCTACTCTGTCCTATAGGGTCACTATAAGGTCATTATGAGTCAGAATTGACTCAATGGCAACAGGTTTTTTGGTTTATATGTGGGTTAAAATTCGTAGAACTGTACACCAAAAAAGAAAGTAAATTTTACTGTATGATAATTTTAAAAATAAAGAAAAAGGAAACCAGTTTATAGCATCTTATAAAAATGCACATAAAAATTCATCTTGGGCCATACACTTCCTTCAGCTTCTTGGAAATTACAAGTAACACAACTCTTAAGGTCATGGTACTTAACTGTGCTATAACCACTGGCACTAATTCCATAGCTTCCACATTATTTTCTGGGAAGCATAAAAGAAAAAAAGGCTGATCTGGAGCCCATCTCAAAGTAAATTAAAGCAAATGACAAGTCTTAACAATATATCTTCAAAGTTGCATAAGAATTTTTCCATAGATAATCACTGTGCTAATGGGGGAAAATGATGCTCTCCATTTTCTTGTTTAAGTCACATACAGCACTGTAGCCCCTGTGGCATTCGGGATTCAAAAAACCAAACCCATTGCTATGGCGTCGATTCTGACTCATAGCAACCCTACAGGACAGAATAGAACTGCCCCATACGGTTTCCAGGGAGCAGCTGGTGGATTCAAACTGCCAACCTTTCGTTAGTGGCTAAGCCTTTTTTTTTTAATTGTGCTTTAAGTGAAAGTTTATAAATCAAGTCAGTCTCTCACACAAAAATTTACATACACCTTGCTATGTACTCCTAGTTTCTCCCCGCTAATGAGACAGCACACTCCTCTCCACAGTGTATTTCCGTGTCCATTCAGCCAGCTTCTGTCCCCCTCTGTCTTCTCATCTCCCCTCCAGGCAGGAGCTGCCCACATAGTCTCATGTGTCTTCTTGAGCCAAGAAGCTCACTCCTCACCAGTATCATTTTCTATCTTATAGTCCAGTCCAATCCCTGTCTGAGGAGTTGGTTTTCGGAATGGTTCCAGTCTTGAGTTAACAAAAGGTCTGGGGACCATGACCTCCGGGGTCCTTCTAGTCTCAGACCATTAAGTGTGGTCTTTTTACGAGAATTTGAAGTCTGCATCCCACTGCTCACCTGCTCCATCAGGGATTCTCTGGTGTGTTCCCTGTCAGGGCAGTCATCGGTTGTAGGCGAGCACCATCTAGTTCTTCTGGTCTCAGGCTGATGTAGTCTCTGATTTATGTGGCCCTTTCTGTCTCTTGCTATGAGTCAGAATCGACTCGACGGCACTGGGTTTTGGGTTTCTGTCTCTTGGGCACATAATTACCTTGTGTCTTTGATGTTCTTCATTCTCCTTTGCTCCAGGTGGGTTGAGACCAATTGATGCATCTTAGATGGCCTCTTGCTAGCGTTTAAGACCCCAGACGAGCAGCTGAGCTCTTAACCACTGCGCCTCCAGGGCTCCAATAAAAATGCACTTACACATTATGTTGCCAACTTCCCACTTCACTCAATCTTCTGGACACCTTCTAGTTGCAAAATTTCAGCTGCTGCCGCCTGTCACTCAAACAAGAATCTTCTATGGTAACTGAAGTAGCTCATACAAACACTGATATGACCCGAGACTGTTTACAAATAAACTCTAGCTGGTTAGGTTTGTTTTTGTTTTAATTCAGTTTCATGTTTACGTGGAAGGGGTACCATTTTCTTCTTTTACAAAGCATATTACTGTATATTTTTCAGTTACATCTTAATTTTTCTAGGAACTTAAGGGTTGTTAAGGAACTTAAGGGTTGCATATTTAACCAGCATGTTCAGTTTTTACCCACCTGAGACAGAAATGAGGGCACGCTTCCCGTGACTGCTCTAATTGCTTATGGTAACAACTCTAAGTGTGACCTCCTAATTCCTGCTAATTGTCCCTGAAAGGGAAGGGAGGCTGCCTTCCCACGAGGCCACCATGACACTCCCTCCTCAGCCATTTTCCAAATAGGAGTCATGCTGTTTTCTTGAGAAATTACAAGTGCCCATGGATCAACATCCTCCCAAAGTGCCCAAACTGCCAATCTCCAGGGCTCTGTATGAATTCGGAAGGAAAGGTGCCATTCTCAACTTCATTACCTAGGTGCAAAAGCAACACATTGCATCTCAGTCTCACAAATGCAGACCCTCCTAGTTGTCTCTGCTGCCTGCTTTCCCACATAAAATCCACAAATGAGAAAACAAAGTGAATCCCCCCAGCAACTACAACCTGTCTCTCCTCAGGAACAAACAGTAATCAGCAGACATTTCTGCATTCAACTATATCCCCAGATAGTGTGTCTCTTTCTCTTTCCATAAAAATAATTTCACTGCTTCCCTTAAAGCAGTCTTGACTTATGTTTGTGTAACTGCACGACACATTCTATTGGTTTTTCTAAAGCAAATATGAATTAAAGGCTACTTTTAAAGGATAGGTCTCCTCACTCTCACTCCTAACTTTTTCCTACCAAAGTTTCAAAAATCTTAGACCCTACTCTTATTCATGGCATCCTATTGCATTTAGAATCAAAAGTTTTCATGCTGTAACGTCAGTGAGCAAGAGAGTAGATATAAGACAGATTTTGTGTGCATATTTTGGTCTCACTGCAAAAATGCCATGTCACCATGACTGCTCATTGTAGAAATAAATAAAACCAAAAAACTCATTGCCGCTGAGTCTATTTCAACTCATAGCAACCCTATAGGACAGAGCAAAACTGCCCCATATTGTTCCCAAGGAGTAGCTGGTGGATTCCAGCTGGTGACCTTTTGGTTAGCAGCCAAGCTCTTAACCACTACACCAGAGTGAAATGAACGATTAAAGAAAAGTGTCTTTCTCCAAGTGGGCACTATGTATGTGAGTATTTGTTAAGAGATTCTTACCTAATACATATATCTTATTTTAAAACAAGAATCAAGGGAATACCACATTTATTTATTTAAAAAAAATTAAAAACTTCAAACTAAAACTGTGCAACTTTACACAAAAACCTTCCTGTTACAACGTACTGACGTCATTCAGTTGACTCTCCAAATGGTATTTTCTCCAAAAGGCAGAATAATAGATGCTTCTATGACAAGATATTTTTATTTCCTCAAAACTGGGCCATCTTTTTGCTTCCTTCCTCTAGCAAATATATTTTTTCTAATGGTCACAGGGTCTTTGTCACACTGCGAATGGCTGTGATGGAGAGCAGTAGACATTTTATGATTAGCACGGTAGTTCCCCCCAAAAGTTTTGAAGAACTCTCTGGGTTATAAACAGTGGGTATCCTTTGATTGTTAAAATTCTGGAAGTGTGAGGACTGAAATAAGATAACCTGTAACCCACTGGCATCGGGTTGATTCCAACTCATAACGACCCTATAGAACAGAGTAAAACTGCTCCACTGGATTTCCAAGGAGCAGCTGGTAGAATCAAACCGTGCCCCAGAGCTCTGAAATGAGGTATCAACTGTTTTTTTGTTTTTTTAATGTGGAAATGCTTTTACCATTATCACTAGCTGTTACTCATCTATCTCCCTGACTAGATCATACCTTTCTGGAGACACGAAGCTTGTCTTACTGTACTAATCTTTGTATCTATAATGCTACACTACTAGAACATCGTTTTGCAAGTAGACAGTGTTCAAAGATGTTTGCAGAATCAAATTCAATTGGATAAAATATCGTATTTCACAAATCGAGGGAAAAGCCAAAAAAGTACTAGTTTAGTTTCCTCTCCAAGCTGTCTCCACAGGTATCCGCACTCAATCAACAAATGTTGCATCACCTTCTGTTTTGATTAGGAGAGGTGTTGAAAAAGCCTACAGATTTGGAAGAGTGAAGGAGATTGTGGAAAGAGGAGATTCGGAGGCCTTCACACCTCTGAAGGCCTCCTTTATCTTCAACTGAGAAAACACCAATTAAAAATTTTGTCTGGCCAAGCCCGGTGAGGCCCAAATATGTGTTGTTCTGCTTTCCAGGATTTAAAATTTTTTTTGTTTAAAATTGTTATTATAAAGCTTCAGAGGATTAATTTATTAAGATATCAATTTGAATTCCTAATCCTAGGCTCTTATCTCTGAGGAGGGAAAACCCTGAGTTTATGTACATTGCACATTGGGGAAACCCTGGTGGTGTGGTGGTTAAGTGCTACAGCTGCTAACCAAAAAGGTCAGCAGTTCGAATCTACCAGGTGCTCCTTGGAAACTCTATGGGGCAGTTCTACTCTGTTCCATAGTGTCACGATGAGTCGGAGTCAGAATCGACTTGATGGCAGTGGGTTATTGTACATTGGAGAAATTCTTTTTATAATTGGGCAAGTGCTTAGTCAGGAGTTCCTGGGTGACACAAACAGTTAAGCACTCCGCTATAACCAAAAGGTTGGTGGTTCAAATCCACCTACAGGTTCCTCAGAAGACAGGTCTGGCAATCTGTTTCTGAAAGGTAGCAGGCTTCAAAACTCTATGGTTCGGTTTTCTACTCTGTACACATGGGGTTACCATGAGTTGGATCAACTCGGCAGCAACTGAAACAACAATAGTACCTATTGTTGTTCTTGTCATCGAGTTTGTTCCTACTCCTAGCGACCCTACAGGACAGAGTAAAACTGTCCCAAAGGGTTTCCAAGGAGCAGCTGGTAGATTCGAACTGCTGACCTTTTGGTTGGCAGCTGAGCTCTTACCCACTGCACCACCAGGGCTCCACAACAGTGCTTAGTCACACTCATTTACATCCAGTGTTCTACATAACTAACTAAAGGCTCAAAACCTGAGTTCGCTTACTAATAATAAAAAAAAAAAAAATCACAGCTACGGTCCTATTTGGGAATTGCTCATAAGACCTACACTTTCCCCAAGACATCTTTATAGGATTGGTTTCTTAGCAATGTTTCAGGTAGAAATCCACAGAGAAGCCAGTGGTGGTTCTTATCCTGCAGTGTGCTGTTAAGCATACAGATTCCTGGGCCACTTCTCTTAAAGAGTCTAATTCAGGAGACAGGATCAGAGAACATGAATTTTCTTAAGCACACTGGTGGCTATGATGTCCAGTGTTCTATGCACCACATGCTGAAAAACACTGAGCCAGAGACAGGTCATGGTCTAGGCTAACTGTCAGGAAAGCGGAATCCATGTGCAAGCCTGCTGCTACGCAACTGTAAAAACAAAACTTCACAGCAACTTGAAAGGTAGCCCGCCGCTGACATTACACAGATGCGTCTGCAGTACCATTTACACTCTTTATGCCCCGGAAAACAATTTTCCGCAACTTTATTTACCCGGTGCTGACAGCGTTGTGATAATCTCTGGGGCAGCATCAGATGTGTGGGTTTCTCTAACATACTTTCTTTTTTCTATAAAATACTTTTACTATAGAATAAAACATACAGAAAATCACAGTAAACAAATATGTAGCTTAGTAAATTATTATAAGGCAAACATTCTTGTAACAACTACTCAGATCAAACAATACAACTTTGCCAGGTACCCCAGAAATGACTCTGTGTGCTCCCTCCCCATTACAAATCCTCTATCCTTTCAAAAGTGACCACCATCCTGACTTGTACAGCAATCACTTCCTTGCCTCTTTTTATGGTTTTATCACCATGCCTGGACACTATAACTTACTTTCGCCTAGCTTTTAACTTGATATGTCTTTTAAACCTCTTTTCATTGACAGGTTCCACCTATATTTGTTTCTTTCTCTTACAATTTATCTGTGGAGAAACCTGGGACACTTGACCTGCAGAGCTCCCCACAATTTGAATTTGTTGTTTGTAGCCACATGAAGCAGTCTACCATGTTGGTTCCTCTCTCCTCTTTATGCCAGTTATACCAGTTGCCATCAAATCCTCTCCAACTCATGGTGATCCTGTGTGTGTCAGAGCAGAGCTGTGCTCCCTAGTGTTCTCAATGGCTCATTGTTCAGAAGTAGATTGTCAGGCCTTTCTTCCTAGGCACCTCTGAGTGAACTGGAACCTCTAACCTTTCCGTTAGCATCTGAGCACATTAACCATTTGCACTACCCAGGGACTCCTTCTGTCCTCTTTACTTCCTACAAACTGGCTGCTCGATCTGGAGCTAGAAGATCCATAGTTATTCATTATTCAGGTTCAATTTCTTTGACAAACCTATAGGTAGTGTTCTTTCATCAAGAGGTACTTAACTTTGGTTTTCTGCTCTTTTTCGATGTTAGCAGTCGTTGATGTTCAGTGCCTAGATCTGAAAATTCATTATGTACTCACGGATTTAATGTGTTTGATGGGTTTTGATCCACTACGATTCTTAATCTTATTGAAGCTCAAACTGTCCATCTTTGATCAATGGGATCCCCTTCAGTTTGGCTTTTGGCTGACTACTCTAGAAGTCTTTGTTAGCTTTCTTGTTCCTCTTGTATATTTCCAGACTTGAAATCAGCTATTTATCTGAAAAGTCTTGGTTTCCTTTAATGGCAAAAGCTTTTCCAGACCAATCTGGGCACTTACAGATGCTCCATGCTACAGGGTTGGTCATTGTTTTTAGGCTTTTTAATTAACAAAGCTAATTCACATAAGGAATGTGAATATTTTAAAATAAAACATCTTATGTGTTCATAACCAACACATCCATTCAAATTTAGTACTACAGAATTTTTACCTAATATCTTTTATACTACAGCTATATCTCCTTTCTTCCACACCAAGAATACTCATTTTCAGAAATACAGGTGGTAATGGAATTAGAAGATCCATAATTACTCATTTATCTCACATTATACATATAATTTCAGAACAGCAATACTAGTGTTACCCTAATACTAATAATACTGGCCCTGAAGCAAACGACCAGGACAGGACATCATCTAAAAGATGTCTGGTCAAGATGGATTTTGTCACCACAGAAGAAAGCAGGGTCACTTTTGGTTTGTCTTTAACTGATTAATGAGAGAATAAAAAGTATAACCTAGACTCTCATTCACCACAGTTCATATTATATAGTTTAAATGTCTGGGGGTTTTATAAGTTTCTTTACTGTCTTCAAGATCCTTCTAGAAGGGAAAGTAAAAGCTTCAATAAAAACATGACTAAGAACCACACGACTATGAGTTTTGCTCCAGGCAGAAATCAACCCTTTTGTTTTTAGAAAACATGCCCTGAGAGGCTTCCTGCCTCAGCTGACACTTTCAGTCTTTGCAGACCATCTCAGGATATGCAAAAGACCAAACATCCATGTTCAAATAACATACCAGAGAAACTGCATCAATCCATGTGCTCTAATGCTAGGTGTGCCAGATACAACACTCTTGTTTTTTCTTTCCAATATAATAACTACAGGGCATGGAGCTATCCTTACTACTGATTGGTTTAGGGCTATATTTAAAGATAAAGGTGGATCTTCTCTTCAAGCAATGGACTATGAGCATCTCTTCATTCATCAGCTCGCGTGGCAAAGGCTGTGCACTTAACATATTTGCTTTCTTTGTTCAGTGGTCTACCTGTCATTTCTGTCTATGTCTATGAGGTCTGTCTGCCTTAGGAAATCACACGTGCAAATAGATTCTTAATACATACTGATATTAGCGACATTGAATTCATGAACCACGAAACAGAAGCTTAAAAAAAGATCACAAGAAAGAATAAATGAATCATGAGATGTGTCTAGATCATTTTACGTCAGGTTGAATGTCAGAAATACAGTGTGTCACTGGTTATCTGTGTCCCAATAGATCACTGATCCTCAGTTTCCTAATCTGTGAAGACAGTGTTCCATGGGTGATCTCTATTCTCCAGTTCTAAGATTTTCTTTTGTTTTATTTCATGTATTTCTCCTGTAGTGCAGTCTAAACTTTAGTTACCCAGAAGCTTTTGCATATCCCTGAAAATCCTTGTTAAATGGCTGCTATTTCCTGCTAGCAGTAGAACGAACACTAGATTGGAAGTCAGGAGACCTGAGTTCTACTCCTGGGAACATTGAAAATTATTTCTCTGGCTCTTGCAGGTTACCCTGCTAGACTCTGAAATAACAGCACAGATGTAAACCACCAGGCCAACAAGGAAAGATCTATGGTTCATTCAGAATGTGTCAAAAATCCTACCCCCTAACCCCAGGTAAGCCCTTTTGACTGTACCTTCCTCAGTCACCATGGTGTTTTTAGGCCATTACTCCTCCACTCTCCCCCAGCCCTATACACATACTCCTTTCAGGCTCATTTCCATCTGCATATACCATTCATGAAGCCCTGGTGGCACAGTGGCTAAGAACTCGACTGCTAACCAGAAAGTCAGCAGTTTGAATCCACTCCTTGGAAACCCTGTGGGATAGTTCCACTCTGTCCTATACGGTTGCTATGAGTCTGAATCAACTCAACAGCAACAGGTAAGTATACCATTCACTGGAGCCTTGGTGGCACAGTGGTTAAAAGCTTGGCTGCTACCAAAAGGTTGGCAGTTTAAACTCACCAGCTGCTCCTGGAAATCCTATGGGGCAGTTCTACTCTGTCCTACAGGGTCGCTATAAGTCGGAATCAACTTGACAGCAATGAGTTTAGTTTTTTGTTTTTGTTTTTTTATACCATCCACTACTCTCTCTTCATTGTAGTTATTTAGGTTTTATTTTATAAAATTCTATCACTACATATTAGCAATTTAAATTTGCTTTACCTGAGATGAAAATTTTGCTAGTAAGTCTCTTAAAATTTTGGAGTATTTTAAGGTAGAAAGGACCTTATAGGTTCATTTGCAAATGTTTATTCTTGTCCTATTCATAAATACTCTTTAAACTGAGAGAACAAAGTTAAGATGATAAAAGTTCTATTTGAGATTACATTGCTGACTCATGGTATGACCTTGGGCAGATCAAGCTTCTTTATATATTTAGATCACTAAGACCATGGCACAGCTTCTAAGGATGGGTTTCTATGTCTTCCTCCCCCACATAAATATCCACAGTGACTAGCTTGGCTGTTGATTTGTATTTAAACACCTACGACATACATGCCTGTTGGGAACTAATACTATAGACACAAGTTTTTAGGTGTCACATCTGAGAGTCCGGAACAGGAAATGAAACCTCATAGGATCAGAGTCCTATGAGGAACTAATTTTAGGGGCCACGGCTAAGATCCTGTGAATGAGATAGCCACCAATTCAGATTCTGAAGCCAATGCCACCCCCTCACTTAGGTCAGATGGGAATGCAGGTTATCAGCTAACCTTTCTAGAAAGCTCTTAAATATGCCTCCTGTTCACTCAATAATTTCATTTCCTATGAATTAGCCCTCAGATAATAATGGATTTACCTGCTAAAATGTTATCACAGAGTTGTTTATAATGTTGAAAAATTCCAACACCAAAATGTTAAAAGAGAAAAGATTGGTTTAACATGATATGGTATTTCATATAATGGAATAATACACAGACACTAAAAATGATGTTGTAAAAATACATTTAATGACATCAGAATATGTTCAAGATATATTAACTGACTAAATGTTAAGTTACAAAGGGATTCTATAAAAAATTATAGCTATGTTCACTCACAGGAAGAACTAAAAAAAGATGTCAAAGCTGTTCATAGTATTCTGTCTAGGTGGCAGCATTACAAATGATTTTTATTTATTATTCTTCTGTATATTTTAAATTTTCTCCACTAGAGATTCACTTCTTTTGCAAAAGAAAAATAAGTAAAAGTTAACAACAATGAAGAAGTGAGGTAAGTTTCCAGGACACAACAAGGATCAAGGAATGCAGGTCAAACTATGAATAGTAAGTAAAATAAAGTACAATATTAAGGTGACTGAAGAAAACCAATATCAAAGTCACAAGATCTTCAGCATTCTTTTTTGTGTAGAGGGGAGATTCTCACTCCATTCATGGTCAGCCTACTCTCCTTCTCTTAGGAATCTATGTCAGGTGGCCAGGTGCTATTAGCCAAGTACCAACAGATAAATACAACATCAATAGTCACCGGTTATTCTGATTTCAACTCTGCTTTTACTTTAAAACCTTCTTTGAAAAAAGTTTAACGAGCTTGAAATAAAGATGTGCATAAGGAAAAGACATCTATTCACCTGAAATGAGAGTGCGAATATAAACATTATTCATTGCTTCTCCCTTTTAATTTGATTCATTGATTTACACCAGAGTGTGGCCGGATAGATCATCAATCCTCTTCTACATTTTCATACAAACTTAAAGATAGAAGATCTTTCTGAGGACAGATCCCCATTAAATGTAACCAAGAGATGAGACCTTGGATACCTTGAGAAATGACTCTGACATGCTAGGATTCCCCTTTCAAGCTACCACTGCCTTTGAGTAATTATGGGGCAAGTGAAGAAATCTAGAGAAGACTCAGTGCTTCCTTTGGGGTACACTTTATATAACTGTAATTTCAGTCTTTCAAAACTGCTTAGGAATTAAAAATTAATTTAAAAATACATAAATTAATTAATTAAAAATTAATTTAAAAATACATAAATTTTATTAACTGATTTATATAAATTAATATTTACTTTAACCCAAATAATTTGTACTGGTGGATTTGTTTTGTCCCTACGCTCATCCCTTCATCCACAAGAGTCAAAAGGAGCAAAATGTATATATCTAGCACATTTTATGGAAGATTTAATTGCTGAGCATCAGAGCCTAACTTAAAAAATAGAACCCAGGCTTAGGTCTTAATTAAAAAATCCATTTTGGTATTTTGCCTGCAACATGCTTGACTGACTCTCCATATAAGAACCATTCTTCAGCAAGCACCAGACATACAGCGAGACAAAGGTTATTGAATTCCAATAATGTGGTTTTTAATCTACCTTCATGGCCCTTTCCGGAGGTCCCTTGGGAAATTAAAATGGGTCAAAATAACATATCTGATCACCAAATGTAGCGACCATCCATTATTAATGTCCTAATTACACACCAAAATGGACGGTCAATTCATATAATCCTGTAACACTGATTCAGGCTCCTCAAAGAATATTATACTTTACTTTGAAATCAGCTACCAGCTAAAAAACAAATTCGATTTCGATATACTTTCCAAACATACAGGTTAATTCTACCTATAAAGTCATTTTTAAACTCACTGCTTACTTAGACTGTAAACTAGATGTGGAAGAACTTTCTTCTTCTGATTACACATACAGAATTCTATACATACCAAATAATGAGTGGGGTTTCACAAAGCACACTAAAGGAAAAGCAGAGCCAATAAAGGAACTTTGAGATAAGAGCAAGTACAAATATCAACCCTCAACCTCAAGTCATTCATTTCAACATTTAATTAGTAATTAATAAGCTTTTCCCCCATAGTATTCCTAAATCTTAAGCCCACTCCTACCCCCATTTAACTGCAGACAGAAACTATTTTATGAATGTTTAATAAAAATCTAGGATGTTTAGAAGTAAATTAATAAAGAGTGATAAAATTAAAGCAACAAAATAACGATGCCCTTTTTTTATCAATACTCCTATTTAACATTGTGCTGGAAGTCCTAGCTAGAGCAATAAGGCAAGAAAAAGAGGTAAAAGGCATCCAAATTGATAATAAAGAAGTAAAACCATCCCTAGTTGTGGATGATATGATACTATACATACAGAATCTCAAGGACTCCACGAAAACTGTCAGAACTAACAGAAGGATACAGCAGAGTAGCAGGGCACAAGATAAACATACAAAAATCAGCTGGATTCATATATATCCATAAAGAGAACTACAAAAAGGAAATCAGGAAAGCAATACCATTTACAATAGTCCCTAAAAAAATAAAATACTTAGGAATGTATCTAACCAGGGACATAAAAGACCTATACAAATAAAAACACAAAACACTACTGAAAGAAACCAAACAAGATCTACATAAATGGAAAACATATCATTCTGATGGATAGGTCAACTCAACATTGTGAAAATGACAATTATACCCAAAACAATCTACAAATACAATGCAATCCCCAAAATACCAACAGCATGCTTTAATGAGATGGAAAAACAAATCATTAACTTTATATGGAAAGGAAAGAGAACCCCCAATAAGTAAAGCACTACTGAAGAAGAAGAATAAAGTAGGAGGACTTGTACTATCTGATCTCAGAACCTTCTATACAGCTACATAGTCAAAACAGCCTGCAACTAGTACAATGACAGATACATTGACCAATGGAACAGAGTTGAGAACCCAGATGTAAATCCATCCACCTATGGTCACCTGATCTTCAACAAAGGCCCAAAGTCCATTAAATGCTGAAAAGAAGTCTTTTTAACAAATAGTGCTGGCAAAACTGGATGTCCATCTGCAAAAAAAAAAAATGAAACAGGACCCATACCTCACATCACACACAAAAACTAACTCAAAATAGATCAAAGACCTAAATATAAAACCAAAAATGATACAGATCATAAAAGAAAAAATACAGTAACAGATAAATGGATAAACAAATGATGGTACATATACACAATGGAATACTGCATGATAATAAAGAACAATGATGAATCTGCAAAACATCTAACAAATGGATGAATTGGAGGGCATTATGCTGAGTGAAATAACTCAGTCATAAAAAAGGACAAATACTGTATGAAACCACTAAAATAAAAACTCATGAAAACATTTACACACAGAAAGAAACAGTCTTTGATGGTTACTAGGGAGGGGACGGAAACCCTGGTAGCGTAGTGGTTAAGTGCTATGGCTGCTAACCAAGAGAACGGCAGTTCAAATCCACCAGGCACTCCATGGAAACTCTATGGGGGCAGTTCTACTCTGTCCTATAGGGTCACTATGAATCAGAATTGACTCGACGGCAACGGGTTTGGTTAGGGAGGGGAGAGATGGGAAGGGAAAAACACTACCTAGAAAATAGTTAAGTGGTAACTTTCTTGAAGGGCAAGACAGTACACAATACTGGGGAAGTCTGCACAACACTTGACCAAGGAAAGGTCACGGGAGCTCCATAGATACATCCAAACTCCCTGAGGGGCAGAATTATTGGGCTGAGAGCTGGGGACCATGGTCTCCAGCTCAGCTGGCATAACAGTTTATAAAGAAAATGTTATATATCCCGCTTTGGTGAGTAGTGTCTGGGGTCTTGAAAGCTTGTAAGCAGCCATCTAAGATACTCCACTGGTACCACCCCATCTGGAGCAAGAGAGAATGAAGAAAACCAAAGACACAAGGGAAAGATCAGTTCAAAGGACTAGCGGACCACAGCCTACACATCTACCACTGCCTCCACCAGACTGAAACCAGCACAACTAGAGGGCGCCTGGCTACCACCACTTACTGCTCTGACAGGGATTACAATAAAGGATCCCGGTCAGAGTGGGAGAAAAATGTAGAACAAAATTCTAACTCACAAAAAAAGGCCCGACTTCCCGGTCTGACAGACTGGAGAAACTCCAAGAGTATGGTCCCTGGACACCCTTTTTAACTCAGTACCGAAGCCACTCCTGAGGTTCACCCTTTAGCCAGAGATTAGACAGGCCCATAAAACAAAACAAGGCTAAAAGGGCATACCAACCCCAGGGGCAAGGATGAGAAGGCAGAAGGGGACAGGAAAGCTGTTAATGGGGAGCTCAAGGTCGAGAAGAGGAGAGTATTGACATGTTATGGGGTTGGCAACCAATGTCACTAAACAATATGTGTATTGTTTAACGAGAAACTAATTTGCTCTGTAAACCTTCATCTAAAGTACAAAAAAAAAAAAAACTTAAAGACAAAATAAAAGGGGTGAATGAGCTAGAGAAAATAGAAAAGATGGAGACTCACGAGGATAAGACAGTTTATTTCTCTATGATTTAGACCTTACTTATTTCTGAAATAAAAAGGGATTTCAGGAAGCTTACAATAGTAGAATATACTACTAAAGTTTAAAAAAAAAAAAAAAGAAGAAGCAAGAGGGAGAAAGATGTACGAGACACTTAAAATGATATAATTACTGCAACTGAGCACAAGTTTAGCTCTGTGGAAGGAGGGGACAATGTGTGAACAGAAGTACGTGGTTGAAGAAAAAGAGCTGGTGTGGGAAATTAGAGACGTAAAGGGATTGTTGATGGTTAATACAAACAGTAGATGATTTCTGTGAGGACAACCATCTAAAAAAATCCTGGAACACTAAAATAGGGGAGATCACACTTCTTCAGAATTGCATGGCATCTTCAAGAAAATAATTTGAGCTTTGACTGGAAATCCCAAGCAAGGTTCACCTTAGAAGCCAGGTAGAGAGAAGTCTGGTCTAGTAAGGGCTGAACTCAATAATTAGTGAGAGCATTTGCAATCACACAAGGAAATCCCCAAGGAAAATTCATCTCTGAAACTAGTGAAAAGTGGACTCTGTAATTACACTTTGTTCACACTGTTTGTCCACTTAACACTCTTTCAAGGACTTGCACTCTGGGATTGCTCACACAAGAGGCAAGAAGATTCTCACACTCCAAGCACATGATGGAGCGCTACATTTAGAATGCTTTGATCCAGAGAGGCCTCTTTTCACCCTTTCTGTCTCAGATTGGGGCAAAAGTCAAGACCATCAATAACTGGAAGAACCCTCTGTATTAAAATGCCCCTGGGGTTTCATTACATAAGCCCATAGAGCAAGGGTTTGATCAGCCAGCTTAACTCCAGTGATTTCCCTCAGCTGGGGCTGACATGGCAAAATAACCAATTTGTTCTTGAAATGGACAAAGATTCTACCATTATATCAAACAGACCCAAAAAACCATCTTGATATTGGAATATGTAGTTATTAAGTACCTGTCTTAGTTTGCTAGTGCTGCTGTAACAAACGAAACCACAGATGGGTTACATTAAAAAACATAAATTTATTTTCTCAGGGTGTTGACCATGAAGATTCCTTCTGTGAGCCCCTCCCTAGTATCTGGTAACTGCCAGCGATCCTTGGCGTTCCTTTGCTTGTAGATGACCCTCACATGACATCTGTCTTCCCCCTGTGTTTGTGTGTTTATGTGTCTATTCTGCTCTTTTTATAAGACCACTTAGAAGTGATTAGGTTTAGGACCCATCCTACTCTGGTACACTATCATTAACATAACAAAAGAACATATCTATTTCCAAACAGGGTTGTTTTTACCTGTAAAAAAAAAAAAAAAAAAGAGCCCTGTAAAATCTGTATAACCCTGTAAAAAAAAGCCCATTGCTGTGGAATTGATTCTGACTCACAGCGATCCTATAGGACAGAGTAGAACTGCCCCACAGGGTTTCCAAGGCTGTAAATCTCTACAGAAGCAGACTGCTACACTTATCTCTTGCGGAGCAGCTCGTGGGTTCAAATCAACAACCCTTTGGGTAGCAACGGAGCCCTTAACCACCGTATCACCAGGCTCCTTTTAACAGGTATACGGGTTAGGATTTTAATACATATTTCGGTGGGACACAGTTCAATCTATCACAGTACCTAATTATAACAGCATTTGTTCTCTATATAAAGAATAGTCCTATCCTGAGTAGAAAATATCGGCACAGTCACAGCTTAAGATACAAAAGTGGCCTATATACGCGGTAGAACGAAAGTTGAAAACAACTGTGTGAATAGAAAGGAAACGAAGTACACAAAGAAATGATGCCAAAAAATTATCTCTGGGGAATAGGATTGGTTGGTAATTCTTTATTCTTTCTTCATGTATGTATCTATATGTTAATTCATATATTGCAAAGTATCATAAAGAACATGGGTGCTTTTTAAAAAAATAATAACTTCATGGGGTTTTTTGTTTGTTTGTGCTTTAGCATATACACAAAAAGCCTGCATTTTAAAAACAGGAGGCAATAATGAGTACATTACAGCAGACAGAGATGGTTAGTAGCCATGGGAGAAGAGTTAGGCAGAGTGAGGGAGAAAAAAACCCACAGAGGCTCTTGTGTGAGGGCCCTGGAATCTTGTGACAACCAGAACCCCTTTAACTGCTCTGCTCACAAAGATACTGCAGCCAAGTCCTCACCCAACTCACCCCAAAACTTCCTTTAAATGTAGCCAAATACATTTTGTTTTTCACATTGGGCAGTCAGGTGCACTGCAGGGCAGT
Source organism: Elephas maximus indicus (assembly GCF_024166365.1). Lineage (NCBI taxonomy): Eukaryota > Metazoa > Chordata > Mammalia > Proboscidea > Elephantidae > Elephas > Elephas maximus. The sequence continues at coordinate 44,876,477 of NC_064828.1, read as the reverse complement.
TGCAAGGGTTTATGGAATGACAGAGATTTCCGGGAGAAGCAACTTCAACGGGAATAAAGGAGTGTCAAGTAACATACAGCAAATGTAATCAACACCGAGGCTGGAATTACTGGCCCCTCAGAAGGACTATAAAAAGCCAGCAGAGTCTCATGTCTCATCACCAGGACTCTATTTGCCTTGGAGCCAGACTGAGTCCAGGAGTTCTGACCACTCTGGCCTTCAAAGAGCAGGCAGTGCCTTGATCCACGCAAGCAGAAGGCTGTGTCCTAGAACCACCTCCTCTCTTGTGTAAGGACCTGGACCAGACATGGCTGGGTGGTGTGATTTATAACAGCACAGCCTCCATGTTACTTGTTCAGTCAAGGAGGGTTCATAAAGCACACTTACACACCACACAAATGGCCAATTGGAGGTTTTTTTTTTTTTTTAAAACTATTTTTAAAATTTTAACAGAAGTAATATGGGTTAGAAAAGTGAAAAAAATCACCACTTATCCCTGGAGCCCAAAACAATGACTGGCACACAGGAAACCTGAAAAACCCACTGCCTTTGACTCGATTCCAACTCAAAGCCACCCTATATGACAGAGTAGAACTGCTCCACAGGGTTCCCAAAGAGCGGCTGGTGGATTCGAACTTCTGACCCTTCGGTTAGCCATCAAGGTCTTAACCACTGGCACACAATAAATAATCACTGAATGAAAAGTAATTAGATAAATCACCAATGATCCTACTCTTCATACAAAATAATTCATAACTTTCTAGACTGTGTTCTATATTTATACTGTTTTTCACTCGGTGGCATGTTATGTATATTCTTTCATGCCAATACATAAACCCAAAACCAAATCCATTGCCATCGAGCTGACTGCAACTCATAGTGACCCTATAGGACAGAGCAGAACTGCCCCATATGGTTTCCAAGGCTGTAAATCTTTAAGAACACAGACCGCCACACCTTTCTCCCGTGGAGTAGCTAGTGAGTTCTAGCCGCCAGCCATTTGGTTAGCAGCTGAGCTCTTGATCACTGTTCCACCACCAGGGCACCTATGTCAACACGTATGCTTCAAAATTCTTTATGGCTGCAAAGTATTCAATACAATATTTGTTTAATCAATCTTTTGTAGCTGATCTTTGGCCAAATGGCATAATATACTTGGATGAGATATCATTATCTTGAAGACACAAATATCTTACTGGTCAATCACCAAATCCAGCAGATTTTTTCTTTTGTTACAATATAAGTTCCATGTGAATTGGGACCTTTTCTGTCTTGCTTACCACTGGATTCTCAGCACCAAGTACAATTTCTGATGTACAAAAAAATGCTCAGTAAAGAATGAATTAACGATGTCTCTAGTGTCTGTCCCCTTTTTCAATTCCTATTTCAACTGTCCTGTTCCCATCTGAACTACTGGCATAGCCTCCATACTGGTTTCCTTCCTCCAATATATCTAACTCTCTTCCAGTCGGCCACCCTTCAGTGAATTGAACACCAATAAATCTTACTGAAATCCCCCTCTTGCATTTTGGGATTCCCTTGCTTGAAACAACCTCAAAGGGCCTGCAAGGTCAGGATAGAGTCAAAAGTCTTAAACTAGAATGTTTATCAAGGACCACCACAAAAGAATCATGGAATACTTTAAAACAGGAAGCTATCTTAAAGACATTTAGTCTGAAAAACCTCGTTTCACATCTAAGGAAATTGAAACTCATAACGTTCAATGACTTGCCAAGGATAGATGGCTGGAGAGTGGCAGATCCCTATCTCTGGACCTGCAGGCCACAGCTGGTTCTCTCACACTGCACCACCTGCCTCCCAGTGTACCTTTACAGCTTCATCTCCTGCCTGGATCCTCATTCCAGAGGAGACAATTTCAGACTATCCCAGAAATAAGCCTGACTCATTCTGGCTCCTGCCTTTTGTTCATAGCATTACTGTTGCCTGGATTGTCCTGTCCTTCCTCTGTGCCTGATCAAATCTTTTTTAAGGCCCAGTTCAAGCCCTGCCTCCTCTACAATGTCTTTCCCAGGCCAAACTAAAATTTTTTGTCCTCTGGAACTCCAATAGCACTTGGCTGCCCTACTCACTCCAGTGCTTAATTAATTATACATTGCCCTGCAATGGTAAATATTTCACAGCTGAGTCTTGAGCTTGCTGCCTGTGTACGAAGGGAAAGAAGGCTGAAGTGGGGAAAATGCCATCACAACGTGCTGAGCCAGCCAAATGCATTCTGATGCTGGAACAGACCGCTTCATGGGCACAGCCACCCATGCACTGCATCTTCATGTTCTCTATCACCCTTTCTTATTTTAACTTTAGAATTTAATTTGAGGCCAGTATTTTGGGTTTTCTAATTCTAAAGCCTTCCACCTTAAAAGCGAGATTTTTTTTTTTTTTTTTTTCCATTTTGAGGCATTGGAAGGCAAGGACTTTGAGGAAAGAATCGTGCCTTATCTCAGTATTCACAATAGTGCCTTGTGCAATGCATTAGACTATAAATTTTGGAATGAGCCTGATTACCTTCCTATAAGTAATCCTACAGATGCCCAAACTGTGGTTTGCTAGACTATGACCTCCTAACTGACCGATATTGTTGACAAATAATAAGCACTTGTTGGATAGACACAATAACTGAACATGCCAGAAATAAGATAGTCAAGAATTTTCATTAGTAATTTTGCCAAAAAACATACAAGCAAGCAAAAACCCTCTAATATCTTCAACTTACCTTATGTTAGTCACCAGTGTCTCTCCCTGTTCTATAACTCAAGTAAACCAAAACCAAACCAACCCTGTTCCTGTCAAGTCAATTCTAACTCACAGAGACCCTATAGCGCAGAGTAGAACTGCCCCATAGGGTTTCCAAGGAGTGGCTGGTGGATTCAAACTGCCAAACTTTTGGTCAGCAGCTTCAGGTAAAGTACTAGTTTTTAGGCATTTGCCTAGACATTGTTTTTCTTTTTCTTAAGGTCTTCCTAAGTCATCTGTATTCACTTTAGAGGTATGTATATGGGTGTGTACAATTATATGTGCATACACAGAGAGATGAGAAAGTTCTTCAAAACAAGAATACTAAAATGAGATATACATGTAAAAGACAGTTTATAAAATATAAATGCCATAAAACTGTTATTTATTATGATATATGGTCATACAGATTTGAGTTTGGATGTTTCTTTATGTATTTATGTCTCAGAGGCTAAATCACTGATCTTTTTGCAGATTTATTTATGCACAAATGGACCATCTCTACCTATTGGCTAACAAGTCTATGCGTGTCTAGATACTCACATATGCACACATAATCAAGGCTGGATCTTACAGCTAGAACCAAAAAACTAACCCCGTTGCTCTTGAGTCGATTCCAACTCATAGCGACCGTACAGGACAGAATAGATCTGCCCCGTGAGGTTTCCAAGGGGTGGCTGGAAGATTTAATCTGCCAACCTTTTGCTTAGCAGCTATAGCTCTTAACAACTGGCATGTATGAAATTGTGGAGTGGAGGGGTGCAGATTATGTGAATGTGGTAGGGCTAAATCTCTCCATAGTATGGAGTGTACCATAATCTTCATAATCTCTTTTCATCAGCAATTTCTACACCGTGGCAGAACGAATAAAACTATGACTTTTGTTTTATGATCTGCAAAGCTGGTACAATGTTCTTATGGTAGTTCTTTCAAGTTTCTGACAGTTATAATCCCCCATCCACCAAAACTTTAGACATTACTTCAAGTCATTGACACAGGGAAGGAGCTATATTAACGTGAAATTTTATACATCCAAAAGTAATTCTTTCCCTCAAAGTTGTCACTCTCTTGAACTATCTACATTTTTCAGCAATATTATTAAAATAGAAATGCCTAGAATTCAGCCTTAGAAATTACCTTCAGAGAAAGTTTGCAGTTTGCACAGTAAAATGAATTATCATGTCACTTCTTATTTTTAAGACAAAAATTAATCGACCCAGTTTCTCCCTTCCCCTCCTCAACCAGGTAATCATTATTATTTGTTTCTTGTATTCCTTCCAGAGGTTGTATACACATTTATAAGGAAAGATGAATATACATTATTTTCCTCCCTCTGTATTCCACAAATACTGCTCCACACCTTGCCTTTTTAATTTGACAATATACTATATACTATAGATACCTTTCTATGTCACAATATAAAGAGCCTTCTTTTTATAGCTGCATAGTATTCTACTGAATGAATGTACCAAAATTTATTTAACTAGCCTCTTACTGATAAGTATTTAGTCTGTTTCTAATCATCATAAAAAATCATCATACATTATAAATAATACTGCAATAAATAGCCTTGAACATAATTCATTTCCCAAAAAGCATAAATATACCAGAAGACTAAATTCTCACAAGTGGGATTATTGGTCAAGGCATTTGGAATTTTACAGAAATGGGAGGGAGACCTTGCATTGTTTATTTTTTAATATTAAAAAAAATTTTGAACACTGTGAGTGTATTTTCTATTCAGAAACTTAAAATAACAATAAAAACCCCAAACCAGTTTGCTGTCTGTGTGCAATCTAAGTCTAAAGAGCAGTAATCTAATTACATTGTCTTCAGTAAAACCCGCCCTGATGGACACTTGTGTTATAATTAGTAGTCCATGGAGAGCCGTCACTCTACCACCAGCTTTGAAAAGTATTATCTCATTTCTCTACCTAAAATAGCCCCTTCCATCTAAGAAATGTAGCAGCTTATCTAAGCACTTCAATTCAATAATTTCACCATTAAGAGCACTTCTGTTACCATTCTTCTAAGCACTTTTAAAAAGCTGAAAACTTCAGTTGAAGAGACTGCTTATTATAACATAAAATGCAATTTATACATTGATTGAAACAGCTTGATGAGGACCTTAATAATCCTTGCTTTGAATGAGGAGCTTCAGTTGGCGGAAGGAAAAGGCCCACTCAAAATGATAATGCAGTGCTCAGAATAGTACTATTAGTTAAACCATTCAGTAATAAGGCATATTTACTTCATTATACTGGGCTGCCATCATTTTCCAAAACAGCAGTAATAGGATACTGTCATTAAGTCATAAAGCAGCCTAGGAAAGCTGACAAGATAAAATACTGAAGACACTGGGTTTACTGCAAGAACCAAATCTACACGATCAGAACTAAAAGGGTAGCCAAGAGACAAATAAAGGGGAGGAGGCAGAGCAATCTGACGGAAGAAACACCACTCTAGGGAGCAGGAGTCTACATTCTATTTCCATTTTCCTGTTAATTAGCCCATCATTTAATCTGCCAAAACCAAAAAACCAAACCCATTGCCATCAAGTTGATTCGGACTCATAATGACCCTATATGACAGAGTAGAACTGCCCCATAGGGTGGATTTGAACTGCCAACTTTTTGATTAGCACCCATAGCTCTTAACCACTGTGCCACCAGGGTTCCTTACTCTGCCTGGGCATCAGTTTTCTGATCTGTAAAATGGAAATAATACCTTATCTGTTGTGGTAGAGACTCTGCTATGGGCTCACCAAACCCATTTCCTTTTCTCTTCCAAAGTACACAGCTAAACGACGTTTCCCAGGTGCCCCTGCAGTTAGGTGAGGTCATGTGACTGAGTACTGGACCATGGAATGTCCACAGAAGTGATGCACTTTGCTGCCAGGCCTAATCCCTAAAGCCCCCTTTGGGATCCTCCACGTACTTCGTTGTCTCTTCATTGTCGGCTGACAGGATGCAGAAGATCCACTGGAGAACGCTAAGTTCCTAGAAAAATGGTAGAGCCTCTAAACCGGGGCTGCCCAATACTGTAGCACGTGAAATGTGGCTGGTCTGCACTGAGATGTACTGTAATTGTAAAACACAGGCCAGATTCTGATGATTTGGCGTGAAAACAGGAATTCAAAATAGCTCATTAATAATTTCTATATTAATCATATGTTGAAATGTTAATATTGTAGACACACAGGGTTCAATAGATTATTAAAATTAATTTTACCTGTTTATTTTAATGTGGCCACTAGAAAATTTAAAAGTACATACGTGATTCACATTCATGGCTCACGTTGCATCTTTACTGGACAGCACCGCTCAAGATGGAGGAGCCTTGGTCCCTGAATGACTGCATAGAGAAGAACTTCCCTGTCATATTGTTTTAACATCAGCCTAGGATGTACATCCAAGGGGAAACTCTAGGGCTTGACCAAGATTCCCTCAGGGGTCCATTCTTTAGCTCCCTGTATACCAACCTGCCTAAGTTGAAATAAAGGAAAAAGAGATTTGTCCATACCAAGTTAGGGTACAGGGGATGGAAGAAGAGTATCCTACAACATGATGGAGGCCATTACCATCAGACCTTTAAACTCCAGAAACGACTGACAAAACAGACAGAGAAAAAGAAAAGCTGGGGGAGATGAAGATCAGCTGAAATTACTGAGCCTTTCTGATAGAGACTTCTCCCCACAGGTGGTGATTAGCACTGACATATAGAACTGCCTGGGGAAGCTACAAGTCCACCCAAATCTTCCCCATTCTAGCCAGCACTGGCACCTACATCACCAAACCAATCCTGGGTCAATATGCTGCATGAATGCAGTTTTACCTATTTCGTCCTGCCCAGTGAGTGTACCCTCCTTCCAACCAGAGACCTGGGAGATGTTTGGTGTCACTGAGAGATAAAAGTGTTGGAAATGGCAACTGGTTGAGCATTACATTTTCATAAAAATACCAATAAATAATTTTATCAAGTAAATACTTTGTAGCAATCTGCCAAATGATAAGGTCACGGGATGTATGTGTGTGCCTACTTCTCCGCAAAGCTCATTTAAATCTTTTGCAGGCAACGTCACTGCAAATAATAATGTGTTTATATTTCCTGTTCATAACCTGTGGGTCGAGCTGATAAAACATGTTAGTAAGCTTCCCCTTCCTCCTCTTCTCATCTCTCTTTTCTTGAAAGTAAAGATCTTTTCTAAATGGGTCAAGCACAAGATCCTAAAGAAGCAAAATCTGAGTCTCCAGTAGTTCTTAGGCATATAAATTATACTTAAACTTTTATAGATAACAGCTAAATACAGATATATCATTCCAATTCATATAAATACAAACTCTTACTAAAAAGCTTTTAACTTTTATCAAGTACATATGTACTTGCTCAGCAAATTCTAAATTTTGTTAATAATATAATAAGTATTTGTATGAATATAAATTCATCACCTGTAATTGTGAGTCTTTTAAAATTAAAAACCATGTAACAAATAAATATTGTATCTAGCCTATCTCTTTCTTACTCTTTTTAAGTGATTCATGCTAAAAAAAAATTAAACATCTGAAATGTATGACAGTCATTTTTAATTTGATAATAAATATGTAGTATCACCAAACGTTATATAACATATTTGATGTAAACTTGATAATAAATATTATGTAATAATATCATCAAACATCAAATGTTAATAGGAATATTTTACTTAATATTACTACTACTGTGTCAAAAAACGTTATCCAAGTTCTGAGCATCAATATCAATGCTTTGTAATTATCTACCATATTTATCTTCTGAACACGTCAAATTATAATACACAAAGACCTGTCTATGTAAGACAGGAATCAAAACACACAAAAACGGAAGTAAAGGGGCAGCTCTCCTAATTGTATAATGACGGCACTAAAACAGTAAGAATTAAAATTCCTTCCCTCTTTTTTTTGGTCAGTAATTTTTATTTGTCTTGTGAAATATAGCTTGCATAGATACAATCATTACAAATAATAAATGTATAATTTTGATTCAAATAATCATAAATTTGTAATTCATGGCTATTATAATTATAAATCATAAATTTACATTTTAACAAATAATTATAAAGCAAACACACATGTAACCACTACTCTGCTGAAAAAATTGAGTATTGCTGATAGCCAAGATACCCCCCACATGCTCCTTTGCCTAGAGGCGATCACACCTACTACTTCATGGTAATCATTTTCTGCTTTTATTTATAGTCTTACCTACTTAGTATGCAGACCTAAATAAAATAGCTGTGTTTCTCCTATTTCTGATCTTTATATAAATGGAATCACACTATATGTATTCTTTCATCTTAACTTCTCGCACTGAACGTTATGTCTGTAAGACCTTTTCACATCCTGGGTGTTTTTCATTATGAAAACATTTAAAAGGTTCTAATATAAATCTTTTGAATATAAATCTGTCCTATAGGGTCGCTATGAGTCAAAATCGACTCGACGGCAACGGGTAATATAAAGGAAGAATACATAATTTATACATAAGATATAAAGAACTGTAATCAGATGAGCACTCTTGTACCCATCACCCAGATTGACAATGTCCCTTATTTCTCAACTGGGTTTACCTAATAGTCCCCAATACATTTTGACAAGAAGAAGACAAACAGCAGGAAAGTTGTACAGAACTGTTTAACCACCAGCTATTGTTTACTTGGTAGTTCCAACCCTCTAAACATCTTTACCGGTAGTAAAACCAAACTAGTTTCACCTCCTCACTCTAACCCCTTGGAGCTGCCCTGGCCGAGATGGTAAGTGGAACTAATTCATTCCTGTGGCCAAGGCTGTGGAGGTTACATTGAGTGAAAAGGAATAGAGACCAGTGGAAATCCCACCCAGAGCCTGAGGTGCTGGAAGCTGCTTTCTCTGGACCACTTATTTCATTCTCCGTATGCAGAAGGCTCTCCTCACAAAAATGTTTTGTTGCCCTGATTTCAGTCCTATAGGCACATCATGATAGCTTGTTCCCGAGTCCCTGAGAATGCCTTCTGGAGTGCTACAGTGACACAGCTTCTGGTAATATTCAGCTCGTGACAGGGCTCAACAAGAGCCCCAATTTCTTACTATATTCGCCATGATAGGCAGAGGCAAATATTCATTCATTCATTTGTTCACTCACTCATTCATTCATGCATTCTTCCTACAAATATGTCTTGAGTGCCTTGAATCCCCAATGGCTGGACATATGGTAGGGCCTCAATAAATAACTGGTGAATTAACAAATATTTGACACCTGAAATTTCAACTAAAATATAAATTTTAAAAATAAGTTTCCCTATAAAATTTTCACTTAGTATAAAGAAGTCATTCCTTAAGATATTGACACACATGTTAAACTGATTAATGAATAGCTCTAGCCCAAAACCAAACCCATTGCCATGGAGTCAATTCCGACTCTTAGCGACCTTGTCCTATAGTGTCGCTGTAAGTTCTCATGAGAATAGCTCTAAGAATTCTAAATAAATAAGCCAAAACCATATCAAACCCATTACTGCTGAGTCAGTTCAGACTCATAGCAACCCTACACGTCAGAGTAGAATTGCCCCATAGGGTTTCCAAGGCTGTAAATCTTTACAAAAGCAGACTGCCACGTCTTTCTCCCGCTAAATAAAGATTCCTTTAAAAATGGTTTCTCTATAGACGGTAAAGCATTATATGCATTACTGGAAAAATGCTTCCTGTACTAACTTACGAATCATCAACTGTTACATATTCAGGCTGATATCCAGCCAGCACGCACAAGCGAGGCCACACCCATTGTTTATAGCTGGCATCCATTCTGATCAGCCAGCGTGCTTCTTGCACTAAATGTTAAATACATGACTCTCATGCATTATATATAAAGATTATTTACAGTAAAATGACAATCACACGACAATGGAGGAAGGATGGCTAGAGAAACCCAGACACTGCAAATGGAAATGTATATAGAAGGATACCCAAAAAACTCTCACTGAATTCTAATTATAGCTTAATTAATTAAATATTTATCTTAGTAGCTTGTTTTTGCATAACTATCTTTGATGGAAATTCTCTAAAAGGAAAATCCCTTTAATAGAAAGTCCAAGTAGCTCTACTATTAATATCAAAGTAGATTTCAGAGCAAAGGATATTACCAAGAATAAACAGTTATTTCAAAATGATAAGAGATAAACTCATCAAGAAGACAACCAATCCTAAATGTCTTCCTCTAATGAAAGAGCTTCAGAATACATAAAGCCAAAGCTGGTAGAATTGCAAGGAAAAATGACAAACTTCACAGTTATGGTTGGAGATTTCAATACTTCTCTCTCAATAATCGGTAGAACAGCAGACACAACATCAGTAAGGATATACATATAAGATTTTGAAAAATACTTGCCTTAGCTGACATTGTAGAATACTCCCCCAAGTGTTCACAAGAATATATACACAAGAATGTGTAGCACAATACACATTCTTTTCAAATGCACACAGAATATTTACCAGAGACCATAATCTGCATCATAAAACATGTTTCAATAAATTTTAAAAGATTCAAGTCATAGAAAGCATGTTCTCTGACTATAATAGAATTTAATTAGAACTAAATTAACAGAAAGATCTCTGGAAAATCCCCAAATATTTGGAAACTAAATAACATACTTATAAATAACCCATGAGTCCAAAAAAAAGATGTAAATTAGGAAGAATTTTGAAATGAAAGAAAATGAAAATACAAGCATCAAAATTTGCATATTGCTGCTAAAGCAGTACTTAGGAGAAAATTTATAGCACCAAGTGCCTACATTAGAAAAGAAGAAAGTCCTCAAATCAATAACTTCAAATTCCACCTCAGGAAATTAGGAAAATAAAAGCACTGAGAGAGAACACATAAGGGAAACTCTAAAACTGTGCATACAAATAAATTGTCATTGGCAAACTAGCCAGAGGATGAACCTTCTCAAAGACATTCCAAATCCTGCTAAATATCAAATCTCAACCATTGAGGATGTCCACCCACAGCCACCGGATCTGACAAACACAGTAGGCAGCACTTGGCAGAAACAGTAAGTTCTTTTTAAAAGACCAAACAAAGAAGTTAAGAACTGAAATAAAGACGCAGCACACACATACTGAATTTATTCACAGGATATAATCCTCGAAGACCACATTTTTAACTAGATACATCTCATCCTTTAATTATGAGAATACTTGACTCTTGCTACTCTAGTTGGGAGTTAAAAGCTAAAATTTCATTTAAATGAGTTAATGTTCATGAAACAATTAAGCGGAACCGCACAGAACTGCCATTTTTATAGGTTCCAGTTTGTCACTTATTGGCAATTTCATATTGTTTAAGCTAATACTTTCTGAGACTAAAATAGAAATGTTTAAAAAGTAATAATACTGTAGCATTTCAAGTTAATTAAAATGATATAATACACAAACAATAGCTTAGTATTCTTTTCAACTTCTGTTTTTAATCTATTAAGTCTCGGACCATGACCTTTGCCTCCAGAAAGTCTTTTACCACTAACTGCACAATGCAGTATCTAATATATTCAACAGGCCACCCCCAAATCGCACCACGCAGATATCCTCTTAGGGACCCCTCAAAAAGCTTCATGCGATCATATACATTTACATTCCTTGATAATGAAGATGCATTTCCAGCTCTTGAGAAATTTATTCAAAGTTATGCAACATCCGTGTTTCTCAATTTAGGAATCTGACATGAAAAAAGAAATCATTAAAGTGTCATTTAAATTGGGACTTCCTGTTCATTTTACACCTAGATTCCTTATAAGGATCATTCCAATTACAAAAACTCAGTTTATACACAATGTTTCAGGAATACATTCTGCCATAGATGTGAGGCACATGTCTAAGCTTGAATAAACATAGGATTAAATAACCCACTCAGGAGGTAGTTCCAAAAATCATCTATAGCATTTATATACTTATTTTATGTGCCAGACATTTTGATGCCAAAACTAAATTTGATACTTTACAATGTAGGTCAACATTGGAGTAAGAAGAGCAAAAATACTGCAGGATTTTATGTTAATTACACTGATACGGGGCACAAACAGTAGGCCAAGTGAAGTTATTTGGCAAGGAACAGCACTGTTTCACATCTTAGTCTGAAGATAAAACCCAGACCGTATTAAATGATTTTAAAGTATATGAAAACCATAGGTTCTAAAATATGCCAAGAAGCTTAACATTTTCCCCCATTTTTTCCCCACAAATATAAAAGCCTACCTTTTGGAGCTAGAATAAGGAAAATTAAACAGGAAAGAGGGAGGTAAATTTTAAAGAGGCATTTTATCACATGCCAGATAAATCACGCTTTGTATGCAGTCCATCAGTCTCCCCAACGTCCTTGAATATGAGTGCAGTTGTGTAACGTTGAGATGAAAACTTCTGTTTGGTGTAAGGTCTAGGTAGGGAGTGAAACATAGCACTCACCAGTATAGGCACGCTGTGTGCAGGAAAGGCACGTAGGTCCAACTTTGGAATTGAATATTTTCATGAGCTCTATCATTTTATAAACAATTCCACATAAACAACTGCCTACCTGAACTGTGGGTCAAGAAGACATCCAAAACAGGGTCCTAAACAGGCTGCCACAATTTCAGGTCCCCCATCCAAGCCATCCGCTTCTGTCAGTTACTCCACCACCAACCAACAGGTTCCAATCAAGGCAGAGCAGGCCCAGATCTTGTAACTCAAGTAGATTTGGTTTTTACCAACTGTCACTGGTTAACCAGCTTTACAAACAGAGAATCTAAAACACAAGTTACTTTCCGTATCTGAAGACTTACCGGCTTTAGACCTAACTGCCTAGAGGCTTGTTATGAACTGTAACTATAGTAAGGTTTCAAATCCTCAGTCACCCAGCTCCCAGACTGCTAACTGGAATTTCATTCCACATGTGCCCCTCACAATTAGCAGGGTTATTTTAGGTAATGACCTAAGTTGTCAGAGAATGTAAGCTGATGGCAAATGGGTATCTAGTGTCAGTTGCTTGGTTACAATCAAAAGCGTGTACAAGAAGCTTACGATCTGTGTTCTGAGCTTCCTCAACACTCAACTACATGGTGTTTTCCTTTAGCGGAGGAGAAACACTGAAATTATACCCCTATCTTTTAATACGCACAGAGAGCTTAGATCCATAAGGAATAAACCCAGAACAGTTAGAATTTTCTAGAGGTAAGCATTATCGGAGAGTATATAATTCAACAGAAGCATGCCAGTGACTTCAACAGCTGTTTCATAAAACAATTTTAAGTTCTGACAGTACCCAGTCATGCAGTGTATTGCTCCACAAGAAGCCCCATTAAAAGTAAACCAACTGCCCAGAATCTTATCGAGATTATTCATTCCCTTCTAGGTTCTCACAGAGAAAGCTATAAATACAAAATACTCTAAACATTTTTCATAATTATGAAAGTTACTCCCCCCTATAAACTGAAACATATCTATTAAGGCACGCTGTTTCTAATAAAGTTTCCGTCTACAAATTGACGTATGTCTACTAAGGCATGCTATTTCTAATAAAGTACACCACCTACTGGCTAATGTGACTGTTTTGTAGACACGAAATGTATCTCAGGAGAGAAATAACCAAAAAAAGAAACAGCAGAAGGAAACTGCATTGTGCCTCCTTACCAGCAAGTTCCTCCATGCCAGCACTGAGCATTCTGACTCCCAAAGGCTACATGGGATAGATTAACAAACCTTTCAACTTCCCCTTCAACACTGCAACTCATGCTTTCCACAAAAGTCAGAACTCGAGGAGAAAGCTTGAATTCATTTTAAATTGGATACAAGGAAGAATTCCCTGGGTTGGAGATTTGCTGAGAACTACTTATTCTGAGAGAAGTTTAAATAAAAGGATAGCTAAATCTGTTAGAAATAGCTAGCCATGATCTCCCTAAAGAGCGAGAATGGAGATGGAAAAACTCTGAAAGTCTCTTCCCTTTCCTTGGTCATCACTTTGTCACACTTCTTGAGAATCCACTTCGTGGTCATCTCCTACGGAAGCCTCATTATACCCCTTGGCTGAGTTAATGCCTCCTCTCCAATGTTCCCATACCCCACCACTGCCTGATATCCCAGTGTTCTCTTTACCTTCCTCCTCACTCACCAAACAGTGAACTTCAGTCGACAGCTGTGTCAGGCTCATCTTTGCAGAGATGACTTAAAACAGCACTGGGTTCTTAGCAGACATCAATGAACGCTTGTTGAATGAATGAATTCTGGAATGTTATTGAGCCACTGGAGCACACAAAGCTTGCTTTTGGGGTCAGCAAGACAATCCCACCCAACTCCTACTCTCTTGAGATGTCATTACTCCAGGGAGACCAGCAGCTCTGAGGTGACACGTGGATATCATATAGACTTTTTATAAAACACACTATATTTTAAAAATATATTATAAAACTGTAAATATCTGATGAATGAACGAAGGAGCAAAAAATTAACTAACCAGATGTCAAATCCTTAGTAAGTGCTTTAGGGCCCATTCCCAGCTCCAATTTTAACCCAGGCCTACTCTAGTCAATTAGTTCCAGCGATAAATAAGAATCCACCTTCCCAGGCCCAAATGCTTTGACACATTTCCCCCTCTGACATACAAACACCCTTTTCTCTACTACCCCAACTACCAGTTCCTCCACAAGCTGAGATTCCTCCTTTTGTGAAGATAATACAGAAAGGGAAGACACATCCTGTAGTCGAAGCCAACTCAAAATGTAGAGAGTTAATCAAAGATTATAATGGCTATAAACTGGTGGTACTTTAACCCTCAAATTCTTTGAATATCTTTCAAGAATAAGAAAAAAGCATATTTTCTATTGGGGTGGTGAAAGTATTTGGGCCACTGGAATCTCTCTTAGGAGTTATTTTTTCTTTACTGGTTTTTATCTAGAATTTGATAGCACAGCCTGTGGCAATATTTTTTAAGAGAGAGATATAAACCCAGTTCTGAGGTCAGTTATATCCAGGAAGAAAAAAAAAAAAAATGTACATCTCAGGATCCTATTTTTAATTCTCATTTAAATAGCTACCAGCTCTTGCAAGAACAAAAGAGGATGACAAAATCAAGACAAGATTTTCTGACCAGAACCAAGTATTAACATCAGTCTGGGAAGCTATGCTTACTTGAGAATTTACATATCCTTTAGAGAATTTAAGAAGCATCCAAACATAATTTCCCATAAGTCTTCCACACACCGAAAGTTTATATATATCATATTCAAATAGGGCCATTTGACAAAGGTAGCTATAAGGGGGATTCTTCAAAGATTCCTATGAGAAAAATATATTTCTTTAAAGGCTTTCATTATAAAATATATTCATTCATTCAAATATAAATTGTTAGTTCACTCACCATTGTATATTAGGCTGTGTACTCAGCTTTCAGAATTTTAAAAATGAAAAGAGAATGACCCCTGTCCTCAAAGAATTTTGAACCTACAGAGATAAGCCAATAATTACAATGGAGTTTGAGAAGCACAGTGATGGTATCTTGAGGGTGTCATGAGAACAGGAAGGAGGGCCACCTAATCCAGAATAAGACAGAGAAGCCAGTCAGAAGCCAAATTCTAAAGAACAAATAAGAGTAAGAGCCAGGATGCATTCAAGGAAGAAAGTATCAAATGACAGATCTGCAAGCAGGAGAGCAAGGGGCACTCTTCTGAGGAAGCTGAAAACACTTCAGCATCAGAAGAGCTTAGCATGCAAGGCTGAGTGTGAGCAGAGAGGCAAAGCATGGAACTCAAGAATAAAATAACCCCTCACACCTCAGGCCAGGCCACGGGAAGGGATGCCCAAGATGACGACATGCAGTGCATCTCAGTCCTGAGGGGCTTTTTGAGCCTTTTAATAGTAAAGGACTTGAATTAAAGCAATTCAATTAAGTCCTGATTTATTTTCCCATTTGAGTCATGAATCAGCATAGCTAAAATCAGTTGTTGTTAAATAAAATCTACCGAATTGATATTTGATATTGCCCATTATATACCATTAACAACTTAAATATGGGTGTCTCTGTAAACATAAGCTTCATTTTTAAAGACACACATAATACATTTTAAGGTAATGATTCAGAATCACAATGTCATTGGAGTTGGAAATTTTCTGGTTGAATTTCCTCTTATTGTAGAGGAGGAAACCAAGGTCCAGAGAGATCATCATTTACTCCGGTCATATGTTAAAAAGAGGTAGCCCTGTACAAGGACAGTGATCCCCAAGGATCCTGTAGCACACACTCCCTGCCTTTAGCATCTGCCATGGCAGGATGTGTATAATTTATCCTATGCGTTACAGAGAACCATTGCTGAATTTTAAGTACAGTAGAGACAGCTTGGGTAAGATCTGCATTTTAGAGGGGCCATTCTTTGTTTGATAGGGGAATGAGAATGAGGCAGTTAGGGGACTTTTCAACAACTCAGACAAAGGGTGATGATGGTTAGACCTAATCAATGGCAGGAGGATGGAATGAAATGCACAAATTACAGAAACATTGAAGAGATACAATAGATACGGGCTGGTAACCAGATGGATATATTGGGTGAAGAAGCTGAGGATGAGTAACTCCTTATCGGCCGGCATGAGTACAGGAGTAAATATCTGATGGGAGACACACGAAGCAGTTAGGAAGAAAGGATATTCCACCTCGCCTTTGAAATGGTGGAGGAACAGATGTCACAGCCGGCGTACCTTCATATCCCTCAGCATGCTAAACAACATTCCTGTATTTGAGGTAGCTTGTACTATCTTTGTTTCTCCTAGAGGTGTATGCATGGAATTATGATCATTATGCCCATTGTGCCTGCTGCACTTTAACAGTATCTTAAATTAACATTTTATACAATTTTCTGATTTCTACTTATGGTTATGGCAGACTAGTTATTGCAGACCAAACATCTCACTGAGAACATTTAGACAAGCTGGATAAAAAAAAAATCAATCTGTTTGAAGGCATCTGCAAGTCACCAAGACACAGAAATTTGAAAGGTCAAGATCACATAGAAAAGGGAAATTCAGAAAAATGAGACATTTGGTACTATTTCTCCCCTCTCTGCCTTTGCCAATTTGTAAGCAGAGTTGAGAGTTTGGGAAGCTGAGCTGAATTTACAGTCATGTTCCATGCTGGAGAGACAAAAATTAAAGTTAAAGACCCACTGAGGAGGAGGGGCCCTGGTAAAAACTCAGGCTCTCAGGGAGGATCTATAAAGGGCCATTCTGGAGGAGCTGGGGTAAACCAGAAATAGCTCAGTCTTTGCAAAATGAATCCAGAAACACATAAGAAAGGATAATATATCATACCAAGCTGAACTCATTCTAGGAATGCAAGGTTGGTTTAATATTTGGAAAAAGGACCTTTTATAATATTGTGTGATGATCTCAATATATACCGAAAAACCATTTGATAAAAAAGCAATATTCATGGATAAAGCTTAAAAACGTATTTGAGCAAGAGAAGCCAAGCACAAAAGAAGAAGGAACATATAGCATTATTCTACTTATCTAAACTATGCAATTTAGAGATGCTTACACGGGCAGTAAAAGCTATAATACAAAGAAACAGTTATCATAAAGTAAGAAAGTTGGTTACTTCTGAAGAGAAGAAAGGGGAAGATCAGACAGAAGTATTTGGGCAGTTTTTAGGTTCCTGGAAAACTTTTTTTTTTTTTAATCTGAGTGGCTGTAGGTCAGGGGTTCAATTTAATTGTGTTTACACATACAGTGGAAAACTATACAGTTCTTAAAAAGATTAAGATAGCTCTTAATATTTTTATTTATAATATTCTCCAAGATAGATGGTTAGATGAAAAAAAAGGCAAAAATATGTAATATATTTGCATAATAGGTGCTACCATTAAAAATGAATAATTCATTCATTCACAAATAGTTCTTATACACATTTTCTGTGCGAAGTACTTTTTTATGCCCTTGGAATATAGCAGAGAGCAAAACAGAAGAAGGTCCTGCTGGCTTGGAGCTTACGTTCATTAGGAGAAGGCAGACAATAAGTAAATAAAATACATGTCAGATAGCGTTCCACGCTGTGAAGGAAAAGAAAAGCAGAATAAAGGGAATAGAGAGTGCTAGGGTGGTGGTGGGGCTGCAAAGGCCCAGGTATGGTAGTGTGCTTAGAGTATTTGAGAGATATCCAAACAGGACTGAACAAGCAAGTGTGTACAGAAGATGTAGCCAGAAAGGTTAGTGGTGAGGAGAGACAGGGGTAGATCACATACAGCCATTGCAAGGACTTTGGCCTTTTATCCTGAGACAGGAAACTGCCAGAGGATGTCACAGGTTGGTTTCCTGAGAAGCAGACTCTGAGATGGAGCCTAGTATGCCAGAAGTTTATTAGGGGAACAAGGATAGGAGGGAGGCTTCCTTTTCACTGTTTGCCATTTTGTGTATTTGCATGTGTTTTTTTTTTTTTTTTTTTGAGTTATTTATGTGCAAATAGATCAGTAAATAAAATTGAACAGATAAAGTAGCTATTTATATACTGATAGAGAGATCCCCAAACACTATACGAAGTGAGCTAGTTGCATAATACTAACTTTTTAAAAATTACATAATTTATCTAAAATATAAATACGCACAAAAATTCTAGAATATTATATACCCAGTTGTTAACAGGGGGTATCTCTACAGAATACAAAAGGGGAACTCTCGCTGATCTGTTGTTTGATATTTTTAAAACAATCTTGTATATCAGAAATATATATATATTTCATATTTTAAAAGTATCTTTACCATACATGAATCTATAAATATGAGCTAATTCTCTGTGTGTTGAAGCAACCAGAAAACCATTTACCTAAAGTTCTAGAAGTTTTCTGGGCAGGCGGGGGTGGTGGTGAAGAGGGACTAAGAAGAATCAGACCTGGGCTGACTGAGTAAAAGGGTATTGAGATGAATCTTCTGAGAGTTTTGTCTTGCATTGCTTTACTTCCGAATAGTGACACCTAAATTCAAACAAATGATAAATGAAAACAGATTGTTTAAAAAGTTTTATATTTATAAATATTTTGGCTTCACATTGGTTTGTACTAAATTGAAAAACTGCTTCCCCTCTTCAGAATAGTTACATGAGTCACTTTACACAAATATCCACAAATCATGGAAAGAAACCTAACATCAGAACACATGACTGATGGTGAGTGGGCACCTTAAAACAGGATACAAACGTTTAAGAAGAAAGCCCTTTGGATTCCGCATATTGTGCCACTGTTTCAATAATAAGACTTCGGGGCTGAACACAGATCTTTTATTAGTGCAAGAGCCCATGTCAGGGAATTTCCTATTCATGTCGATCGCCTCAACATTCTATTACTTGGGGCTATGATTTTTCACCCAACCTTGAAACATACTTCTTCTAAATATTTGACATAGTTGATATATCACTCCCAGCCAAGCAAATTGCCTATCATTTGTTTGAATTAGGAAGTATACTTTTAGAGTGTGCTCCTCAAAAGAATACTATTAAGAGATACAAACTCCAACTACAAGTTTCAATTCTCTAACACTTCTAGAAAGACTGTGTTTTCCTATCAAAACTCAAGGTCCCCCGCACATCTCGAAATGACTGCACAAGGCCTGAATCATCAGAGCACCAGGATGAGGAAGATACTAATGAACTCTATAAACCCCTTAGCAATTAACTTACTAGAGATTTCCTGAGCACAAGAGCTGTGAGAAAAGATGAACATATGGGCCTATCTATGTGATAAACATTCAGGATAACTTTGTGTTCAGAAAAACCTTCAGGATGTAATATTAAAGTAACTGTATAAAACTGCTATGCACTCTGAGTCCAATTTTGTTCGTACATGTAAATAAATGGGAAGAAAAGAAATATACCAAAAATGAAAACAGTGGGCACCTCCACTGAACCTAATTGGAGTCCCAGTGGTGCAGTGGTTAAGAGCTATGGCTGCTAACCAAAAGGTTGGCAGCTGGAATCTACCAGCTGCTCCTTGGAAAACCTATGGGGCAGTTCTACTCTGTCCTGTAGGTTTGCTATGAGTTGGAAGGGACTCTATGACAACAGGTTTGGTTTGTGGGTCTAGTGAACCAGTGATTATTTTAATTTTCTTCTCAGTTTTATGAGAATACATATTATTCATATAATCAGGGACAAAAATAATAAAAGTTATTTTTAAAAGTAGCTATATGTAATGCTAAAAAATGATCAAAGTGGTAATTGGGTGTTTACTTGGTGCAAGCCACATGTTCCTGGGTGTAAACCTCGAGTCAATGGGGTTCTTTCTCAGAAAGCATTTTCCTCATGTCCCTGGGGATCCTTTAACATATCAAATTCTCATGGAAATAGGAGTGGGCAGCTTTGTCCTTTCCTTTCTTTTCCTCTCCTCTCCTCCCAACATATTTTCCTCAACTCCCTCTGACTTTAGACTAGTTGCTTTCTCCTGGATACAAATTTTATTCTGAGCCTAAGAGGACAACACAATAGAAATCAGGGCCTCTCAGTTATTATATCCAGGAGCCCTGTTTGTACAACTTTTTTGTTCTCTATCTTAATTCACCCACTGTCTCTCCATCCATCTCTATTTCTTGCCTACAAGAGCCATAACTACCTTTCTTCACCATTACAACATAGTTTGGGTGTACTAGAAGCTCCCATTAAAATCTACCCTGGCACTCGCCGTCTTTGCCCTAGCCAGCATCTTGAGCAGATGTGTATTTCAGACTAAATCTAATTTTCCAGATGCTAGCTATCTCTTTCTAACATCAAATTACATTTTTGCAAGTGTTTTCCGAGGCCAAAGGTCTCCTCTGATGCATCTTCTACCTCATTTGGCTTCTCCCCTGAGGACATTCAGTACATGGTGGATCCTAGACACCCACGGGCTGTTAGCTTAGCTGCTGCTGCTGCTTCACATCTTGACTCCAGTTGGGGCCTGGAATTTTCTTCCTCACTATTCACTTGCTTGTATGTTCAGTCACCTGTTTAGCAGAAAGACCCCTTTCTCTGTGATGTTCATCTCATGGTGGTTTCATGATCTGATTGTGATGTCCTCCTAATGCATTTGATGGTAATCACACAGACTTGGCTTGCAGGCACACTTTCATGTGTGCATGTGTGTGTGTGTATGTTGCTTCTTGCCAACAATATTCCATAATGTTGGCAGTTCATCATGGAATAAGAAAGCTCAAAATTCCATACATGGCAACATTCAGTACATGCCTTTGTTCTGAGTCTTAGAGTTTGTTTTTGGCATTTACAGCTGATGCCCACTAGGTCTGTCAAGATATGTGAAAGATTCTCTGTCGGGGACAAACCTCGCCATCCAACGCTTATTGACAGGGGAATCTAAAACTCTCGTAATGCTAGCTACATTTATATAGTGCTTACTTTTCTTTTTTTTACTATGGCCAGACATTGTTCTAAGCATTTCACAGATACTACCTCACTTAATGCTCATTACAATCCAATGAGGTAGGTGTTATTTTTATCACCACTATTTTACAAAAGAGGAAAATGAGGCACAGTGAAGTGCCTCATGTAGCCACGTAAGAAGTGGTGCTGGAATTTGAAACCAGACAGTTGGGCTCCAAGAATCAACACCCTTAACCACCACTCTAAATTGCCTCTCATTTGTAGCAACATTCTATAAATAAAAATGCTTCATTACTGAAAAGATCTGGCTAAGTCTGATTTTTAGGACCAAAGCAGTAAAAATATGCCACAAGGCATTTTTGCAAGTCTGTGATACAACACTAATCTTGAAATTGTGGCACTAAACTAATTTGTGAAGAGAGACACTTACACACATATGGAAGCCAAGTTTTCTCAGAGTTGAGCTTCAAGCCGCCAGGCCCAGCTAGGGGTTGGGAGAACTGTCAGCTCCACCCTTAGCTTTCCTCTTCAGCTGCTTCTACACTTTTTTTTTTTTTTTCTATTATTTGTAACTCTGTGATTCAGAAAACTCCTCAACTTGGGGTCCAATGTCTAAGTGTTTTAATCCTTTTCTCACACAAGTAAAATGTGGCTAGATAATTGTATACAGAACATATGGCTAAAATCCAGTAAGAGACTTGGATTGCTATACAAATATCTAAATACAATGCAGCTTTTAAGGCTAGCTTCACACAAGGGAACCTCAGCTGAAACCTCTTCCAGTCCCTGCTTTGTTGTTTAGCCTTGTCTGAGTAGAGTCTGAGCTGGCTTTAGGTGCTCCTGATTAAGGAAGAGCTTGACATTTCTGCCCAGACATTGCAGGTGGACACCCTATTCTCTCAATCCTACCTAAAAGTTGCTTCAATAGATCCACCCTCTCCTGGCCTTCTGTTGATAAAGCCTTTTAAAAACTAATAACTAACAGAATGCTAAGTGCTTAAGGTCGAGACTTCTGTCAGTTTTATTCACTGCTATGCGGGGCACAGAAACTGACACACAGTACGTTTTCCATCAATATTTGTTGAATTGATAACTATCCTATAAGATACTAAGAAATATACCATACAAATGTGTTTAAGAAAAATATACTAAACTTTTGTTTCAGCATAGAAATAGGAAAACTTAAAGGTATTAAATAGATAATGATTATAATACTGTGTGAATACTACTAGTACTAGTGGGCTTAAAGCTTTTTTTGTTGTTGTTAATTGCCATCAAGACAATACCAAGTCATGGCAGCAAGCCTATGTGTTACAGAATACAGTTGCTCCATAGGGTTTTCTTGGTTGTAATTTTAAGGGAAGCAGATTGCCAGGCCTTTTCTTCCGCAGTACCATGGGGGGGGTTCGAACAGCCAACCTTTAGGCTTTTACAGGTAGGTAAAAGAGCTGAAAGTGAGTTCTGACTGCAGACTCAGCTTATTAGAATGAGATGTAAGGATGCTCAGGCAAGTGGATGGGTGGTAGGCTAATATGACAAACGGAGGGTAGGTGAGAAATTTCATCAGGATGCTTCTTTCTGAAGTTTTATTCTTCATAGAACTGTCAATATGTACCTGCCATTAATCCTTCAAGACACCTTACCCAAATGTTACCTTCGAAACAAGAGCCAACAACAATAACAGCCACTAAATATGCTGAATTAGAGGGATGTCAGAACTGGTTTCAGTCAGTGTGAAGGAAGGCGGATGAAGTAATTAGAAAGCAAGCCCTGGAGATAGCCTGAGGATCAGTTGCCACCTAACAACTTTGAGTTTTGGGGAGAGAAACTCCACCTCTGTGCCTGAATTTTCTTATTTATTGAGTTAGGACCTACATCATAGGGTTGCTGGGAAGATTAACTGAGATAGTTCACGCAAAGTACCTGACATGTAGTAATGTCAAATAAAGGTTCATTGTGATTATTATATATTCATAAAGCATAAAAAGAAAATATAAAAAGAGTACTGCACTGTGACATTCATTCCTTTACATAATGTTCATCTTTTAAACCAGGCTATAGCTCTAGTTCATTTCCAGAGAGAAAGTTTAAAGAAGCACACTGTCTGTGTCTCAAAAATATAACGTTGAGAATTGATATGCTGTAGCCGTAGAGGTGAGCAAATGCACAGCCCTCTCCCAAATGAATGGAAGGCTACAGTTTTCATCTGTTGTGGCAGAAGCTTACACACTGCCTATCCTGCAAAGCAAAGAGCATATAAACAAATTTATAGAAATTTAACACAGAGATCTGGAATCAGAACAAAATTTTGGAAAATGAGTGAAGTGCAAATATCAAAAGAGTTTTTAAAATAAATGCAGGATCAAGTGAACTGGAAACATCCCAGAAAGTTGTTCAGGTCCTCATGTCCCTTAGGAAGAAGTCCTAGTTTCCTGCCACATGTCGTCCCTATTTCTTTTATGCATCTGTGAGCTATAAGGTAGCTCCGCCTGGAATTTAGTTTGTCAATTTGTTTACCTTGAAGCCTTTCTTCTCTCAGAAAATTTTAGGTAGGATGGTACTCTCGGTCACTCAGCTATTTTATCAGGAAATTTGTTTGTATATGTAGACATCAAATCATGTGGAATTGCCTATATTTAACTCTCTTTGACTTATAAAAATGGCCATTTCATATACTTTAACTTAATTTGTTGTAATTGGATGGATGTGGTCTTCAGGGAGTTGGAAAGACAAAGAGAAGAAGGATAGAAAAGAGAGGTTTATTTCTTAGTTAATGAATTTTTCCTTTCCCTCTTCAAAGTTTCTTGTCACAAAACCAAACACTTGTTGAGGACTCATCTGGAACTGCTTTATGTGGAAGGAGTTAGATTCTCTTGGCACTGATGAAAAAAGACAGGGGTGTTCACGTTGACAGCAGCAGGAGACCTATGACCCGACCATTCAAGAAGGTGGCATAAAAGTATAGCCACTAACCAAGTTAAGAAAACAATGGCTTCCTGCCCAGTGTGCTGGGATGAAAGCTGCATGTGTGGTGGATGAACAATACTCTGAGGGACAAGAACAGGCAGTTACCTACCATGTAAAGCACAAGATACCCAGTCCCCGTCCTTGTAGTCCACACCCCATCAAATGAACCTTGTCCAGGCAGGTTCAGTAAACAGTTGCAAAACGCCTAGATTAGGAACCTACAGGAACGCAAGGAGCAAGCAGCTCATCCCACTAATTATGCATTTCAAGCACTTCTCTCTTTTGCCTTCTCTCTTTCTACTTTGGAATTTGCATTAGTGTATGCCATTTGACTCATTCTGAAAGCAAACACTATATTTTCCGGTTTTCCTAATTTGAAAACCAGATGGCCGCTTCACTAGCCCCAGGGAAGAGGAAAAACAAACTGTTGTCGTTGCATTTGGTTTTCCATTTTCCAGTTTTCAAACACACACTAAAATTCCACTATGCTTGTTGTACATGTAACCTGGAGACTGGGTGAGCAGCCTGTGAAATTGGCTCCCAAAACATTACTGCCACCAAGGACCACCCCTTATTTTCTCCCTTCTTCACCCCCGGCCCCCTTCCCCTACGTACAGACACACACACACACACACACACAAATACTATTAAGCTGTCATCTATGTTATATTAGAATTATTGTTTCAAAACTTGTAAGAAAGCTAGAAGTAGGTCAGTCTTAGAAAAAATAATCACAGAACATTTTCCACCCTGCAGTCCCAACATTCCACAGGGCTTTATATTTAGGGAAATGCATGTGATTGAGGAGCTCTGGACTCAACTTTAATCATTCCGAGGGAGGAATAATCCAACCAGTTTAAGCTAGTTCCTTGCTCTTTGTAACCCATGTGGCATTCCAAACATTACTAAGCATTAGGATTACATCATTTTCTCTCTTTTTTTCCTTTAACACAATTACAGCCATTATATTCAATTTTCAGGACCTTTAAGTTCCCAGTATCAAATTACCCAGCTGTTGTTTCAATCTCTCTCAGTTGCTAAGAGATGGAGATGGTGGCAGACCAGACCAATTTTCTTCAACATAGAATTGCAAGTTGACATAAGAGGGAACTAAATTCAGCCAAAGCACAATGAGCCCAACAGTTGGCAGCCAGGCTGTGCATCTTTTCACAGCTGCAGGAGACAGTTGGTTCAGAGAACCTCGTTGTCATCTCCCTGCCAACATCACTGCCATGTTTTCATCCATTCTCCACAATGCCTCTCAGCAAAGACAGGCATTTTCATTTGCATTACATGGATCAGCCTGCTATAATATTACCTCTCCCAGAATTAAGTTCAATGGCTAAAGACCAGGATCCTTTCTGGGCCAAGCGCTTCATAAATAATAATAATAGAGAAAACATGTGCAGTGAATGTGCTGAGGCGGCATTTATGCAACCGCCCCCCCCCCCACCCCCAACTCTGATCAAGGCACTCATTCCCCCAGCTGCCAGGAGTGCTGGCTGCTTATGACTCTCAGCTGAGACCTTCTCTGGGCATTGTCCTCAGCTGCCTCATCCCATATCATGCCCCTCCCTGAGGGCTTTCTGCATCTAATGACTGGTCAATGGGAGGGGGGTACAAAGGCTAAGGCCTCTACCGCAGCTACACTGCAGTTCAACTTCTCCCTCTCCTTGATTCTACTTCCCTCACTGCTCACAGGTTTTTTTTTTCCCCAAGGGTTCACCCCAATAAACCCCCAGCATGCAAATCTTAGCACCTTCAGAATCTGTTTCCCAGAAACCAAACCTGTGACAAGTACATTCTGAAACTTCTAATTTCTTTTAAGGAACAATCCATGAAGCTTCCATACATACTGAAATCTGAAAAAAATTTGCACAAGGATGATTTCTCTTGGTTTATACACACTAATTAGGCCAGCACCAAAGTCATAACCCAGGATGCTTGATACACTGCATTCTCTGTGCTTTCTCAGTAGAGTCCAGCAACACAAGGTCCAGCGTTTCCCTCTTAGCCAAACTCTAGTTAGCGGGCAATGTCACTCACATGACATAAGATGGAGGCAGATGAGATAGGTAATAAACTATAGTCTACACCCTGAATAGGGGTGCAGATTTCAATTAATGCTAATTGTGCAAGGAAGACATTAGCTGCAGGCCTGGTGGGGGTACAGAATCCCATCTTCCCAAACTGAGTGAGAGAGTGCTGAAAGAGGTTACAATAAAAACTGAACAAAGGTAGAATACTCCCAGGGGACAAGTGACGCTCTGTGTCGTGAAACTAAATCCCAGTTAACAGCCACGGGCTTGGAAGACGTAAACCGTAAGAAGGCTCAGCATGGTAATCAACCGCTAGGAATCAGCACCAAGTCTTGTCTTCTGGTCTACAATGTCTTATCACTGGACCTGTCCATAACTGGACTACAGAATTGGTCTGGATCACATAACTGTTCTTCTTTTAGTTGTGTGACCATGAAACACTGGGAAAACATAGAAATGAGAATAGGGATGATATAAACCTAACCCACAATACCCTGTGCTAAACTTAGTAAATTTTGTAATTATAGAGACAATCTCTATGTTTATTACTTAAATTTTTTGAAATGTTTGATAGATATTAGCTGTGATTTTTAATGAACCTAAGAATTTGGTTAACCTTGTAATGTAAAAGAACCTGGTTTATCGTAGATATAGTTTGCTTTATCATACTTTCAAAACTTGCTTAAGTACATAGAAACATTTGGTTTAGGCAGCCTTCTAAGTCTATGCCATCACGCATCTAAGATATTTGAGATCTTTTTAAATAAAAATGTTTTAGGAAATTTGTGAATGATATTAATTCATTACCCTTATCAGTCACTTAAACATTAATTAAAAAAATAAACGACAGTAGCTGCTCTTATTTTAAACTAAGCCTGCTGTTGTCGTGTTGTTGTTAGGTGCCGTCGAGTCAGTTCCCACTCATAGCGACCCTATATACCACAGAACAAAACACTGCCCGGTTCTGCACCATCCTTACAATCGTTGTTACGCTTGAGCTCATTGTTGCAGCCACTGTGTCAATCCATCTTGTTGAGGATCTTCCTCTTTTCCGCTGACCCTGTACTTTACCAAGCATGATGTCCTTCTCCAGGGACTGATCCCTCCTGACAACATGTCCAAAGTATGTGAGATGTAGTCTCGCCATCCTTGCTTCTAAGGAGCATTCTGGTTGTACTTCTTCCAAGACAGATTTGTTCGTTCTTTTGGCAGTCCATGGTATATTCAATATTCTTCGCCAACACCACAGTTCAAAGGCGTCAATTCTTCCATCTTCCTTCCTCGTTGTCCGGCTTCCACAAGGCGATTGAAAATACCATGGCCTGGGTCATGGCACCTTAGTCCTCAAGGTGACATCTTTGCTTTTCAACACTTAAAAGAGGTCCTCCTGCAGGAGATTGCACAATACAATGAGTCTTTTGATTTCTTGACTGCTGCTGCCATGGGTGTTGATTGTGGATCCAATTATAATGAAATCCTTGACAACTTCATTCTTTTCTCCATTTACCATGATGTGGCTTATTGGTCCAGTTGTGAGGATTTCTGTTTTGTTTATGTTGAGGTGTAATCCATACTGAAGTCTGTGGTCTTTGATCTTCATCAGTAAGTGCTTCAAGTTCTCTTCACTTTGAGCAAGCAAGCTAGGAAGAAGGACCCAGCAGTCTACTTCTGAAAAGAATTAGCCAGTGAAAACCTTCTGAATAGCAACAAGCCTGCTAGTAATTATAAATAGTAGAAAAAAGACGCATGAGATAAACGTAATGGTGAAAGAAAACTCAAGCTTTAAATTCTCTGATTTTAATAAAAATACCAGATTTAAGTGTTCCTTTCTACCTCAATTGTAAGGACTTTATTTAAGCCTTACCTCTCACTGTCTTTCCAAACTATGATTCTCTCTGTCACAGCAAACTTAAATATTTTGTTAGTGTTTGAATGCCCTAAAATTTCAGAGCTGGCAATTTTCCTCTCAGCTGCTTTAAATGGTTCCCTGATTATGTTTCCCCAGAGATGAAGCTGATAGATCCTGTAGGAAAGGACTGTGCCTTCTTTGTTCTGTCTTATTTGCTAATAATGTATGTCCCAACAACAGCGGAGATACAATTTGTATGAAATGAGCCATGAGTCAGAGAACAAAGTCATACGACTTCTTCCGAGAATAAAACAGCGTAAATCCAAAATTGTAATAAAAGTTGTTTGCAAAAAAATTAAAAGAGAAAAATGCTAAAATATTTTCATCTTGGCTTGATGCCCAGTCTTTGCGGTGGTGGTAGTGGGGGAGTGGAGTGGGGGGGAACAACTAAGAAATCTCTCAAGGAGCACTTCTCAAACTTCAGTGTGTACCCGAGTCACCTGGCTCTTGTTAAAGTGCAGGCTCTCATTCAGTCGGTCTGCCTCTGGGGTGGGAGCAGGGAGTCTGCAGTCTCAGCAGGTTCCCAGGTGTTGCCTAACCTTGCAGTTCACAAGCCACACTATGGATAGCAACTTTGTGAGCATCACTACCCCAACGGATGTTTTGTGGCTTTTTTAGCAGTGGAGATTCTCACTTGGGGGGGGCAGGAAGGGAGTGATGGAGCCTAAGTGTTAACCTTGTACCTAATAGGACATCATTATTTTTTTGATTTGGAAGAATTAGTGCTTTGCCATTTAACGATGTGTTTGTTGACGGAAAGAGCAATTAAAATAAAAGCAAATATTTAACTTCCCGACATCTTCAGGCTGTTTTGTGAGTAAATAAGAAAGGAGACATTAGACTTGAAACACCACAAAGGCAGTCATAGTTAATTCTGATCATTAGATAACTGAAGGCATAATTCTTCCTTTTGGAAATGTATGTGGTACAATCTATATGTTATAACTTAGAAATATCCTGGAGCAGCATTTCCTTGACTGAGAGGCCAAGATGATAATATGTTTTAGGTATCTGTTTTCTGCTAGCTAGTGAGGCCTAGTGAGGCCAGCTGAAGTAGGAAAGCTGTGAAAACCAAGTTTGTTTTTTCTGCAAACGCTAGGTGGTGCTACAATACAAGTAAATGGTTGACAAGGCACTCCCCTTGCCAGGATTCACTTCTTAATACATTTATTAATCACTAAATTTGGCCTATCTTCATACAGGTCGAGATCAAAGCTGTACAGATTACTAAAAATATTTTAAATAGTTTTTTACTCTCAAGAAACATTTCAGGAATTTATTGGTAGTTTAATATATTGCACTTTTTTTTTTTTATGCATGGACATTTTTGTACATATATGCTTTTTAATTTCTCTTAAATTTCATGGAAGAATCTTGGTGGTCAAAAACTTTATATACACTGGCACACAGATAGGGTTGTGAAAATCTCCTCCCTTGGAGATTTTTAAGAGCAAGACAAAACCCTCTCTGGCCTTCCTGGATTAGCTTCAAAGCAAGTTGATGAACTTTGCCAGACAATGCTTAGAAATTATTTCCTGGCACGGGGTTTCATGGCAGGACAGCAGAGCACTTCCCTAATGTTGCGTTAGTTTTCACAGTAAGCCCCAGGAGTCAGGGAGGGGTTACAAAACAGAGAAGAAGTCAGCAACTTTCTAGTGCAATGCCTAGTTAGTATCCCTTCCAACAGCTTCACTACAGAATTTAGGGCAATCTCCTTTACACGTTCGAAGTAGGGGTGAATTTAGACTACTGTGTTTTTATGCAAATAATCTACACTCTTTACATTTATCTGCCAACTGTGCCCTCCCTGATTGAGGTATTTTTGTAAGTGCCACTATGCCAATTTTTACACGTCGCTGTAAAAAAATTAGCATAATGCACTAGATGAAAATATCTTGATGGGGGAGGGCAAGGCTGGCAAACAAAAGTAGAGGGCGCAATTATTTGCGTAAAAATTTGGTAAAATCCATTGCCATCAAGTTGACTCTGACTCCTGGTGACCCCATGTGATTCAGAGTAGAACTATTCCATTTGGCTGTCTTAGCTATAATCTTTACATAAGCAGATCACCAGGCCTTTTTGGGTGGGCTGGAACCACCAACCCTTGGGTGAGCAGCTGAGTGCTAAATCTGCTTATTATTCACACTTTAATATGAATTGCTTTAAATGATTGTTCTATCTCAGGTTCAAACCAAACTCACTGCCCTATAGGGTCACTCAGTTCCAACGCATAGTGACCCTATAGGACAGCAGAACTGCCCCATACGGTTTCCAAGGCCATAAATCTTTATAGAGGGAGACTGCCGCATCATTCTCCCTCAGAGCGCCTGGTGGGTTTCAACCGCTCATCTTTCAGTTAGCGGCTAAGCACTTTCACTACTGCACCACCAGGGCTCCTTTACCTCAGATCATATCCTAGAGATAATGATGTTGATGAAAGGAAAAGGCAGCATAGGATTGTTAGAGCAAAGGGGGCAAGAAAGCAGGGCACTGAGGAACTGCAGGTCTTTGGGGGTATGGAGTGCCTGGGGAGACATAATGAAGAGACAAAGATGGGAGGTGGTAGGACAACAAAGCACACCAAAAATAAAAGTCCTGTTTTGAAGTTTTGCCTTAAGTTATGGTAGCACAGGCATGTGACCTAGCAGAGATACCACACAACTTGATCTAGCAAGACTGATAACATTCTGCAACACAGGTGCAATTACAGGGTGCTCACCAAGCATGAATGATGCCCTGGTGGTGCAAAGTCAGGCGCTTGGCTGCTAACCTAAAGGTTGGCAGTTTGAATCCACCCAGCACCTCCACGGGCTGTTTCCATAAAGATTACAGCCAAGAAAACTCTATGGGACAATTGTCTGTCATGTGGGGTTGCTATGAGTCAAAAATGACGGCACCCATCAAAAATACTAAGCGTGAGACTCTGCTAACCACAGTCTAACTTGAACCAACAAGGTCCCTACACCCAAGTAGCTCCCAATCTAGTGTTTCTATATTATACTGACAGAGATAGGCTACCCTTCACTACATGAAAGAGCAAAACATTATCTCACAAAGCTTTGGCGTATTCATTTCCTAGATACAGAAAACAAGACATAAAAAAATGAAAAGATCATCTCAAAAGGCATAGAGTAAGGAATATTTCTGGCATGAAACTAGCTCTTCTGAATATGTCATTTCAGTTCTTCTTCGTTTATGTCATCGATAAATATTAATAGAATACCTACTTTGTTCAAGGTGCCAGGGTACCTCTCATAACGTTTGAATAAAAAGATTACAAGTCATCCTTGGCTCTAAATGCTCGTCTGGATTTCCATCCTGGGACTGCCTTGCAAGAGCTCTACGATGAATAGTATATATCTTTATAGCTCAACCCTGGTGGTGTAGTGGCTAAGTGCTATGGCTGCTAACCAGAAGGTCGGCAGTTTGAATGGCTGCTAACCAGAAGGTCGGCAGTTTGAATCCACCAGGTGCTCCTTGGAAACCCTATGGGGCAGTTCTACTCTATCCTATAGGGTCTCTATGAGTCAGAATTGACTCGACAGCAATGGTTTTTTTTTTTTTTTTTTATAGCTCAGCCAGGAGGAGTAGGGCCATAATCAGCAGTTGAAAAGTCACTTGATCTATGGAGAAAGACTAGGAAGAAAAGGAAACATAGGAGAAGGGAAAAGGTGAAAAAGGGAGGGAAAAAAAAACTAAAAGCAAATAAAACAGGGAAGATTTAACACATAGTGACGAAAGGAAAGGAATCTCCACTCTTTAGTAGGCACCCTGTAAGCGAGCCCAGCACAGAGGTACAGTATCTGCAGGGAAAAGGACTCAAAGACTGGGGGTCTCACTGAAAAGTAAAAAAGTGTGATAGCACAGAAATCACAGACCAACTTCTTGGGATTCTGACCTTTCCCAGACGAAGACCAGAGCACTGCAAAGAGTTACCCAAACAAGAGAAAAACTACCCTGCTTTTAAGACAGCATGGTTTAGCCAAGCAGAGACAAGACACAGGGTCAGAGGATTCAGATTGGATTTCCAATTCTGAAACCCTCTAGTTACATGTCCTAGGGCAAATGTTCACCTCCATGAGTCTCTTGTCCATGTAGTTTCCTTCCTGTCCATGAGAGTGACAATGCCTTAGCCTCAGGTTTGTGGAAAAAGCTTATATAAATGTTAGTCATTTTTTAAACATTTATTATGGAAATTTTAAAACATACAAAAGCAGAGAATGATGGACCCTCATGTATTCATCACTTGGCAAAAACAATTATCAACCCTTAGCCAGTTTTGCTTCATCTATATTTCTACCCCTTCTCCCCAACCTCAAATTATTTTGAAGCAAATCCAAGACATTCTATCATTTTATCTATAGACAATATTTCAGTATGTATTGTTGGAAGACAAGGACTCTCTTTTCAAACACGATCACAATACCATTATCATACAACCAGAAAAATTAATTCCTTAATATTACCAAATATCTAGTCAGTGTCCCTATTTCCTCAGTGTCCCAATTGTCCTATACATGTTTTGTTTCTATAGCTTGTATTTTAAATCAGGATGACTCCACGGCAGTGGGTGGGTAAACAAGGTCTGCATGTTGATTAGTTAATATATCTTTTGTAATTTATAAGTTTCCTCTCTCTTGTGCAAATTTTGTTAAATAGGGTTGCTTGTCCTGTAGAGTTTCAAATTTCACATGGTCTGGATATCTGCATATGGCTGTCTTTCTTTTTGTGATTTTTATTAGCCATTGATAATCACCGTCAGCAGTCCTTACATGGATGTTGCTCCAGTCAGTCTTTTAATTTCAGTTAGGTCTGTTGTGATACAGCCCATATCTTATTGGGGTTATTTGGTTCCTCTCCTGTTTTTCTTTTGTCAATTTGGCCAATGCTTCATCGATTCTGTTGACCTTTTCAAAGAACCAGCTTTTGGTCTTGTTAACTCTGTCAATTGTTTTTCTGTTCTCTATTTCATTTAACTCTGCTCTAGTTTTGATTATTTCCTTTCTTCTGGTACCCGAGAGCTTCTTTTGCTGCTCTCTTTCTATTTGTTCGAGGCTGTACGGTTAATGTTTTGATTTTCACCCTCTCTTCTTTTTGGATGTGTGCATTTATTGCTATAAACTGACCTTTGAGCACTACTTTTGCTGTGTCCCAAAGGTTCTTGTAGGAAGGGTTTTCATTCTCATTTGATTCTGTGAATTTCTTTATTCCGTCCTTAATTTCTTCTATAACTCAGTAGTTTTTGAGCAAGGTGTTTTTCAGTTTCCATATGTTTGATTTTTTTTCCTTGCTTTTTTTGTCACTGATTTCTACTTTTACAGCTTTAAGGTCAGAAAAGATGCTTTATAATATTTTGATGTTTTAGATTCTGTTAAGGGTTGCCTTGTGGCCTAATATGTGCTCTATTCTGGAGGGTGTTCCATGTGTATTGAAAAAGAAAATATTCTGGGCTGCTGTTGGGTGGAGTGTTCTGTATATGTCTACGAGATCAAGTTGGTTGATTATGTCACTTAGATCTTCCATGTCTTTATTGAGCTCCTTTCTGGATGTCCTGTCCTTCACTGAAAGTGGTGTGTTGAAGTCTCCTACTATTGTTGTGGAGCTGTCTATTTCTCTTTTCAACATTTTATGTATTTTGGAGCTGTGTTGTTGGGTGTGTAAATATTTATTATGGTTATGTCCTCCTGGTGTATTG
Source organism: Elephas maximus indicus (assembly GCF_024166365.1). Taxonomy (NCBI): domain Eukaryota; kingdom Metazoa; phylum Chordata; class Mammalia; order Proboscidea; family Elephantidae; genus Elephas; species Elephas maximus. The sequence goes on along the minus strand of NC_064828.1, from coordinate 44,842,729 downwards.
ACTCTTTAATCATTATATAGTGTCCTTCCTTATTCTTCGTGGCGGATTTAGCTTTACAGTCTATTTTGTCAGAGATTAATATTGCCTCTCCTGCTTTTTTGATTGTTGTTTGCTTGATATATTTTTTTCCATCCTTGGAGTTTTAGTTTGTTAGTGTCTTTGAGTCTGAAGTGTCGCTTGTAGGCAGGATATAGATGGATTGTGTTTTTTTAATCCATTCTGCCACTCTGTCTCTTTATTGGTACATTTAGTCTATTTACATTCAGTGTAATTATTGATAGGTATGACTTTAGTGCTGTCGTTTTGATGTATTTTGTGTGTGTGTGTGCTGTTGACAGTTTCTTTGTTCCATTTAATTTTCTGTGCTGAGTCATTTTTCTGTATGTATTTTCTTTCCATTTTTTCATTGTTATTGATTTTGTATTTGCTGAGTCTTCAGGTTTTTCTTCTTTTTTTATTTTGATGCGTAGGATTGTTAGTTTCCTTTGTGGTTACCTTATAATTTACCTCTATTTTTCTAAGTTTAAACCAATCTTTTATTTCTTGATATCACCTTAACTTCCTCTCCATATGAAAGTTCTATGACTATACTATTTAGTCCCTCTGTTCTAATGTTGTCATCTTTTACATATTGATGTCTCTGTTTCACTATTTTCAGTGTTTTAGCTTTGACTTATTTTTGTGACTTCCCTATCTGGTTGATATCTGGTTGGCCTATCCTGTGTTTTAGTCTTGGATTGTTATCTGATATTATTCTCTAACCAGAGGACTCCCTTTAGTATTCCTTGTAATTTTGGTTTGGTTTTTACAAATTCCCTTAACTTCTATTTATCTGGAAATGCCCTAAGTTCACCATCATATTTGAGAGACAGTTTTGCTGGGTATATAATTTTGGCTGGCAATTTTTTTCCTTCAAGGCTTTATATCTGTCATCCCATTGCCTTCCTGCTTGCATGGTTTCTGCTGAGTAGTCACAGCTTAGTCTTATTGCCTCTACTTTGTAGGTGACTTTTTGTTTATCCCCAGCCACTCTTAAAATTCTCTCTTTATCTTTGGTTTTGCCAAGTTTGATTATGTCTTGGTGACTTTCTTTTGGGATCTACCCTGTGTGGGGTTTGATGAGCTTCTTGGATAGATATCTTCTCATCTTTCACGATATCAGGGAAGTTTTCTGCCAACGAATCTTCAACAATTCTCTCTGTATTTTCTGTTATCCTCCCCACACACACACACTATTCTGGTACTCCAACCACTCATAGGTTATTCCTCTTGACAGAGTCCCACATAATTCTTAGGGTTTCTTCATTTTTTTTTTTAATTCTTTCATCTGATTTTTTTCTCAAATAAGCTGATGTCACATGCTTCATCTTCAATCTCACTAATTCTCAATTCTGCCTCAATTCTGCTCTTATGACTTTCTATTGAATTGTTTAATTCTGAAATTTCATTGTTAATCTTTTGGATTTCTGTTTGCTGTCTCTCTATGGATTCTTGCAACCTGTTAAATTTGTCATTATACTTTTGTATAACCTTCTTAAGTTCCTCTGTTGCTTTGTCTGTGTGTTCCTTGGCTTGGTCTGTGTTTTGCCTGATCTCCTTTCTGATCTCTTGACGAGCTCTGCATATTAATCTTTTGAATTCTGCCCCCGGAAACCCTGATGGCATACTGGTTAAGTGCTACAGCTGCTAAACAAAAGGTCGGTAGTTTGAATCCACCAGGTGCTCCTTGGAAACTCTAATGCCATTGGCTATAAAGAATGGGAGGTACCACCTATTCTCAGACCCCTGTTGTGGGTGGCTAGATAGTATGGGTTAAGCTACCAGTCTTCAGGCCCCTGATGTAGGTGGGTGAGGACCCTGCTTAATGGGCAAGGTGGTGTCAAATGTCATGAGTCTGCCACTACCCTTTAACTGTTGCAGTTGAAAATAGGCTTCAGGTATATAACCTGTTGTACTATGCTAATGAGTTGTACACTGCTGAAATGGGCCCACACTGGTCTAAACAGTGGTAAAAGGCATTCGAAATCCATGGACGCCTTATGTCTGTGTCTTGACGGCACTGGGTTCGGTTTTTTTGTTTTTTTTTTTTTAGGTAAAGGGTCAGTGCCTGCTCTGAGGTCCTGCCTTAGGGAAGCTGGCAGATTATTTTTCCCTGTTTATTATTTATTTGTTCCTTCTCCAAAGCCAGGAGCCTGGGTCAGAGACATGCAACAGATCCCACTTCCAGCCCAGGGGTGCAGCAATTGCTGAAGCCAGACCAGGACTGGAGCAGAGCAGGGAGGGGGCAGGTGAAGGGAAGAGAAGCACTTCTCAGAGAGGGAAGGGTTATTTTGATCTCACACAGTAGGTTAGACGCTTGCACTTAACTTTCACAGATCCAGTGCAGCTTTCCCCTGGCTCCAAAGACTTGTGCAGACTCACTGCCACTCAGTTTTTCCCAATGTGGAAAATACATCCTGAGCACTACTGCTTACCTCAGCCCATGCATACCAGCTGATCCAGCCTGCAGGGTGCTGGCCCGGTCAGGCCTGGTAAATCCTCACTGTTTCTGAACTGTCTCTCCCACCCCATGCTGCTTAGGCCAACTCCTCAACTTTGTCCTGGATGTACAGGGCTCCTAGATTGTCATATATAATGGATTCACTTGTTTTTCAGGTTGTTGTTGTAAGAGGGAAGTATCTGACTATTCTGCCATGTTGGCCCTGCCCCCCTCCAGTCATTCTGACTGTCTAACATATATTCTCCAGTAGATTCTTCAGCAAGCACTCATGGAAACAATATACTCTGATTTCCTGCAAGTTTGCCTATGGTCTTTATACTGAAGTTCTATTTGGTTGATTCCTTAGCTCCCATTTTCTTTCCTCAGTATCCTAAATGTGTTACTTCAGTGTCTTCTGGCAAAAATATTAGCTGACAAAAATCTGATAAGAATCTAAAATTCTTTCCCTTACTAATGACTTAGTTGTTTAGTCTGCACGACCATAGGATATCTCTTAATTTTTTTCTCTTTTTAAAGCTTCTCATTTTCTGAGTAGATACTTTTTCTTCATATGTATAGTGCCTTTCCAGTACATAATTTTAAATCATTTAAAAAATTATTTCATGAAGTAGAGATGTTAGTTTTGTTCTAGTCTACAGCTTTAATTCTCTTTCTTGGGGATAACTATAATACATATACTGTATCTTCTTGCAGTCTGTCTTGTTCTCAAATCCTTTTCTCTCTCTCTTTATTGTCTTATTTTTTACTGAGGTATAATTTATATGCAGTAAAATTCAAAATTTTAAGTGTACAGCTCAGTAAGCTTTGGCAATATAAATAGTACTGTAACCACCATCATAATCAAGATATAGAACATTTTTATCATGCCAAAAAGTTCTTTCATGGCTCTTTGTAGTCAATCATCTCCCCTCCCCTTCACAGACATACTCCCAGTATCTGACAACCACTGATCTTTTTTCTATCCCTCTATTTTGCCTTTCCTAGAATGTCATTTAAATGGAATCATGCAATATGTAGTCTTTTTTGGGTGTCACTTATTTCATATAGTATAATGCTTTTGAAATTTATTCATATTGTTGTATGGGTCAACTATTCACTCTTTTTATTGCAAGTAGTACTCCTTTACATATAAATGTCAGTGTCTTTATATGTTCGCCAGTTGATGGACATGTCGGTTGCTTCTAGGTTGAGGCTATTACTAATAAATCTTTTTTCCTTCCCATATTTTATTTTTCTTTTTGCATGGAATCGATTCGAAGGCACTGGGTCTGGGTTGGGAATGGATTATTGCTGCATTTATTTGTCCCTGTGGTCCACCCTTCTATCATAAGTCTTCATTTCTGAAATCATGTGTTCTTTTATTTCTAACTAGCTTCTGAGTTTTGTCATCTCTCTTTTAAAATCTTTCTTAATTTCGATCCCCATTTCTGAGTCTTTCTAATTCTGTTTCCTGCCTTTTATTTCATAGCTTATATCATTTTCTTAAATACTTTTGGCTCAGTTAGATATATTAGGCATCATTTTCATATGCTTTGTGGTGATATCTTTCTAGCATGCTTTATTGTCTATAATGACAATATTCTGCTCTTTATTTTTTTTTAAAAAAATAAAAACTTTGTATGGTAACCAACCTTTTCTGTTGCTCATTTTTTTCATTACTATTGTTGCTGCTGGTAATGGTTTTAAGGCCATTTGCAATTACAAATAACATACAACTTTCCAAGAAAAGAAAGCCATACAAAACTAAGTACAGCATCGGTAATGTATATAATTACATAGTTATTGTCACCTTTGGAAGTAGGTAACATTATTACTGTCCATGAATTTTAAAGTCAGTATTTATCCTTACTTTATTAAAAAAGAAACTAATAATTCTTCACAATTCAAAAGCTTTTCAAGTTAACAGTAGGAAAATATTACTAGCCTAAGGTCCTAATTATTAATCTATAAAAATGTTCATAATCGAACAACGAGTCATTGAAGAACTGTCTCTTCTTAGTAGATTTTTTTTCTACTTTGGGTTTCTTTTAGAAAATGAAAGCAATTTTGTAATATTTCTGACTGCTAATATACCAAAAAAAAAAACAAACCCATTGCCTTCAAGTATATTCCAACTCATACCTACCCTATAGGACACAGCAGAACTGCCCCCATAGGGTTTCCAAGGAGTTCCTGGTAGATTCGAACTGCCAACCTTTTGGTTAGCTACCATAGTTCTTAACCACTGTGCCACCAGGTTTTCCAACTATTAATACAGCTTTAGTAAAAGAATTACCATCCTAAACATGTTAGCTTTATTTTATATATTTATACACATTTGCCAAGGCTCTTCATTCACACTAACTTCCTACCAGGTAGGCAGGTGGAACAAGATGTGACTTTCATCATTTGGAAATATCTGTAGCAAAACTGATAGAACCCCTAAGTGGAAAAGTAAATAATTGTGACTTTCTAAAACAATGACCAGGTCAGCCTTGCAAAGTTGGAAAAGGGAAGTTTCAGGCAGGTGAATAGAAGAAAGATGTTTAAATTTTCTATTTGGCATGACTTGGGTCCCAGTCATATAATTAAGGTTTATGGCTTCTGATCAGAGATGAAAACGCCAACAGGAACAATTCAGAAATGTCATGTTCATGACGTGGATGAAAAGCATGTGGTCTGGGGACTGGGCCCTGTTTGTGCAGCTTTACCAGGCGCCTGAACTTTATCAGGATGTCAACCCCAGCAGCACACAGGGAAGAATTTCCAGTGTTGTCATCACGCAAGTATCTTTCTGTTTGGTTTCACTCTCTCATCTAGCACTGTGTTGAAGTCCTAAAGTTGATCTTAGATTAATAAGAAGCTTGGGATTTTTGAATTTTGCCTACCCCAGCACAGTGCTGAAAGCAAGGGGGGAGGGGTGCTCTCTCCATATCTGCTATATAGAGAACTTTCGGTTACCCAAGGTGAGTTTACAATTCTGAGCTGCCTTAACTCCACACTAGTTCGGCTATTTCAGGGCCAAACTAAGAAGCAGATAAAACAGGGTTTAGAACCCTCATGACCTAGCCTGATACTGCCAAAAACATCCACCGACAGTCGAGCTTCAGGTACTTTCCCTCCCCCACTTGATCACAACCTATCCGTTCTGTATTGCATATTCTCAGGCTCTACTCAATATAAGGAACCCTGGTGGCACAGTGGTTAAGAGCTCAGCTGCTAATCAGGAGGTCAACAGTTCGAAGCCATGAGCCTCTCCTTGGAAACCATATGAGGCAGTTCTACTCTGTCATATAGGGTTGCTATGAGTCGGATTCAACTCTATGGCAACAGGTTTAGGTTTCTGGGTTTTAACTCAGTAGATAACAAGGCCCCACTCAGTACATTAATTCAGTGGTTCCCAACCTTGGCTTCACCAAAAAACCTCTTGTTGTCTCTCTCTCTGCATCTAATTCTTTCCACCGCTGTCATGGCTTCAACTGTGTCACCAAAAATATGTGTCCCCTTGGTTTTTTTTTTTTTTTTTTTTTGGTTAGGCCATGATTCCCAGTATTGTGTGGTTGTCTTCCGTTTTGTGATTTTCCTCTGTGTTATAAAATCATAATCTCTGCCTGTGGTTAAAGAGGATTAGGGTGGGATGTAACACCCTTGCTCAGGTCACATCCCTGATCCAATGCAAAGGGAATTCCCCTGATGTGTGGTCTGCACCACTTTTTATCTTACAAGAGATAAAAAGAAAGAAGCAAGCACAGGGTAGGGGACCTCATACCACCAAGAAAGCAGGGCCAGGAGCAGAGTGCATCCTTTGGACCCAGGGTTCCTGCACGGAGAAGCTCTTAGTCCAAGGACAGATTGACGAGAAGGACCTTCCTCCAGAGCCAACAGAGAGAGAATGCCTTTCCCTGGAGCTGACGCTCTGAATTTGGGCTTCTAGCCTACTAGACTGTGAGAAAATATATTTCTGTTTGTTTAAGCAATCCACTTGTGGTATTTTGATTATAGCATTAGATAACTAAGACAACCACAAACCCCATGTTTTGAAAAGATTATATTTGTCGAACTAAATTTATTTAGTAACGATTGGGGTTTCTTTTTTCTTTCTTTTTTTTCCATTTAATGGAAAATTATTACTGCTGTTCAAAGTTCCTGACCAATATGGGATAATTGGTGTTAGTTACTTCACGGACTTGATATAATCTCAGACAGAAAGTAATAAACAAATGGCAGTCTGTAAAGTCATATTATGAATAAATGTAGACTTATCACTATGCTTTTGAAGTTTTAAAAATAGCTCGAAGGCTATCATTATTTATTTGGATATCACTGGTTAAAGTATTTTTTATATTAAATTATTTTTCCTAATGCATGTTATTTCTTCTTCTTGAGTAAGATAATATCATTCTTTGATTAAAACATATATAGTTTTTTTTTAGTTATTAGTATTAAGAAGTAGCAAGTCCATTAAGAGTTATATTTGAGTTCCATGGACATGATTCAATTCTCTGATCTGACTCTGGTCATGACCAGTCCTGTCCACCACCCACAGATATGACAATTGACGGTACTATTTTGAGACAGTTATTTTGACCTAGCCTAAAAACAACCATCCTTGAACCATAATATAAGCTTGATTAATTTAGATTTCACATCCACCAAAATCATTCATTTCAATTTGAGAGCATAATTACTTTAAAAAGCTAGCAATCAGGTACGTATTTATGTTATTTAATAATTTAAAAAACCTTGCATGTTGACTTTAAAAGTTGTATTTTGTCCTATGGCTTCTTCGTCTCTGTATTTTTGGTTTTTGTAAAGAGATTTGACCTCTACATTCTGTTGTTTTGGAAGCCAAAATTGAACTAAATTTCTGTGAAGTAAAGACAACATTTCTATTTTTTTTACTTTATTTTGGAAGATTTCCAAATTAAATATGATGACATTCAAAACACTATCAGACTGCTCAGCATTAAAAGTAAACCATGGCAAGTACTGTTTTCACATAAGGCACAGTGATTTATTTAGACCAGTTTCCATGGATCCTACTGGCATTAACACTATTGTTATACTGCTTTATAATTAATTATTTTTATGCATTTATCAAACCCTGAAAAAAATGTTAATCCTTAACCACTTCTAAATTTTTCAAATGTGTATATACTTGCACTTGTCTTCATATATTTCTCCACCACTAAAAAAGTAAAAACAAAGTAAGCAAAACTTTCAGCCCTTAAAAAAATTGCCAGGGAAAGGTTATGACAAAATCCTTTCCAGTATCCCTAACTTTCATCAAAGTTGGTGCTCCAGAAAGTCTTCCTTTGGCCATTTACTTACTCTCACCACCCATTTTATTCAAGTAGATGGACAGTCAATAAACTGAGTCATTTGTTTAGGATTTATACTTTATGTACTTCCAAAGTAGATTTGAAGAGGTTACAAATGTTACATAATAAAAAACAGGACAGACCTGGTAAGAACAGATCAAAGCCAATCTAAAGATCAGAGCCAATCTAAAGGGCCCAGGGACTACAGGCTTACCTTATTTTTTTCCCCAGCATCAGTATTAGAAACCCTGGTGTTGTAGTGGTTAAGAGCTACGTCTGCTAACCAAAAGGTTGGCAGTTTGAATCCACCAGGCTCCTTGGAAACCCTATGGAGCAGTTCTACTCTGTCCTATAGGTCACTACAAGTTGGAATTGACTCGACAACAGGTTTTAGCATCAGCATTACAAAAGAAAATTCTGAAGTGTACCAATTTTGCTTCTTACAAATAAAGGGGGGGAGGCAAGTAATTTTAGTTCCAAATTTATTTTCAGGAAAGAATTTCATGAGATTTTGAGTAAGCCATGTTTGATGACAATTTGGCAAATATGCTAAATGCTGTTCAAGTGGATGGTTTACATTATCGCCATCACACTGGCCAACTGCTGTAATTTCAAGAAAAACACACAAAACAATTTTTATATGAATAAAGAAAGAAAACATAACATAAGGAAGCACTTATGCTAGGGAAAAATAACCCTATCCATTTCAAATCTATAATTACATGCTTTTTAGCTAGATAGCAAAAGAGAAATCTAAAATACAACCCAACTTTTTGAACACCTAAAAACATGTATTATCTGCATCTTTTCACCGCATGTAAAAACCAAGTTTTCATGGTAATTTATTCCCCTGTTGGTCTGCATTGTGTCACCTCCTTTTCTTCTGCTTTATAGTTGAAAATATCAGCAAGTCCAAGACCAAGTATTGCCACGCCTGGAAAGCCCTCAGGCATAGAAGTCAGGCAGGATCACAGAAGAGAAGTTTACTCTTCCCAGGGAACCCTGCATGTCTTTGGTTCCTGTAGAAGAACAAGCATTCTCACTGAGTTGCATTCCAGCACACAACTTGCTGGAGGGGGTCTGCCCTTTCTAAATTTAGGAGCTCTTGCTCTTTCTTAGAAGACCCAGGTGCAAAGAAATAGGACGGCCATCAATCTTTATTTCTCTAAGTTATCTATTGCTAGCAGCTACTGGACACTCAAAATAAATGCCAATGAAATGAGTGATCCTGAAGGAAGCATCTGAGACCCACAGACACTCAGTGAAAGAAGGGCTTTGAAGGCATGCTCAGACAGCTCAGGGAGGACTTGGCCATCTGGATGGTTTTACAGGCTTTCGAAATCTTCATAATTTAAGGCTACCCATACTCATGGTTCCTTACGTAAATGTCATAAAGTGTTAAGTCTGGGCTGCAAAGATGAACTAGACACAGAGACCCTGAGAGTTTCACCAGATAATGTTTGTAAGGAATGCTGTCTAACTTGAGTGCCATTCATACAAAACATTTGACTTGTAATTTGACTCCAAGAGGAAGTTTGAAAAATTCAGGTATATGGTTATGCATTGAATTGTGTCCCCCCAAAAGATATGCTGAATCCTAACCCCTCTACTTCTGAACGCAACACTGTTTAGGAATAGAGTGTTTCTTATGTTATGTTAACGAAGTCATGCTGGAGTAGGGTGGGTCCTAAGAATAAACATCTAGATCACTTATTTGTTATCACGCTAGCATACAGCACTTGCTTAAATTTTATCTGCCAGTGATGATAGTTCAAATTCTGCCACCCCTTGACCTCACTGTTTCAAGCTGTGGGATTTAGAGGAAAGGAAGCTGGGCAGAGGGTCAGAAGGCTAGGATCTAACCTAGACTCCACTACTTCTGCAGAGTATGAATTGAGAACTCACTTAACTCCTCTGGGTCTCTGCTTTCTCATTGGTAGAATGAGAAGATCAGCTTGAATGATCGCTCACGTTTTGCCTGATTCTAACATTTAAAAAAAAAAAAATTACACCACTTCTCTAAATGTTCTTGTATGGAAAATCCTACCTTCATATTGGTATGGTTATGCCTACAAAAATAAATGTTTCTGAAACCAAGGACCCATAACGAAGTCTTCAAAGTTCATGTTCATTACTTATTTTGAGCATTAAACCAGATAGGAGGATTAAGCCTCTGACTCCCGTCCTTATAACTACCCTTGCAGTGGTTTAATTGTATAAATGGTGTATATGACAGTAATACATTCCTTTTTTTTTTTTTTTTAAGTATTTATACGTATTATCCCATTTGTAGCTCAAAACTACCTGGTAAGATAAGTGGCAGATATTACTATTACCATTTTGAACAGAAAAATTAAATGAGACAGAGGGGTTCAGTGACTTGCCACAGTATATACCAATGCCTCTTTCACAATCAACCAAGGGGATGTTTATTGATACAATCTTTGCAGGGCAGCTCAGCAATATGTATCAAAATGTGAAACACACATAGCCTTTGGCCCAGCAATTCCAATTTTAAATATGCACGCAAAAGAGATTACTAGACAAGTATGTAAAAACGTATGCTCAAAAACAGTAATGACACTGTTTATAATAGGGAAAACCTACATGTCCATCAGTAGATTGGGTAACTAAATTAAAGTGCATGCAGCCAGTGAAATGCTATACAACATTAAAAAATGATAGCATAGAGTTACAGTCACTAAGGTGGAAATATGGCCACAACTTACCTTTGAGTTAAAGAAAACAGGTAGGAGAAGTACAGGCGAAAATATCCATCAACAGTTTCCAATACAACTTTCTGCAGTTATAGAAATGTTCTTTGCTGTCCAATACAGTTGCCACTCACTACACCTAAAATATGGCTAGTGCAACTAAGAAACTAAATTAAAAGTTTTACTTAATTTTAATTAATTTAAATTTAAATTGCCATGTGGCTGGCTGGTGGCTACCATAAGGGACAACGCAGAACATAGAATATGTGACATATGAGTATATGCTACCTTACAACCAAAAACTATTATAAAATCACAGTATTTTGCTTAGACAACAACAAACAAAGTCAGCCAACCTGTGCCTAGGAGATAACCAAAGATATAGCAATAAATCAGCCAATAACAGGTTACCGAAGGAGCTGCTGCCTCTGCATTGTGAGGCCCTGGTCCCAGCACCAATTGATTTCTGCACCTGGGCATGATTCTGCTAATTTGCTAAGTTTCCTAGGTACCAATTCACATACTAGCAAATAAATAGCTTTATGAGAAAAAAATGGTATTTTTTGTGCTAGCTCTACAGAACAGCGCAGAAAAAAAGGTGATAAATGGAAGGAAGCGAAAAATGGAAGTTGGAGCACTGAAAGCAGGACGAGATTTTTTTGAAAGGATGATAAATTACTCAGCTCACAGAATGGATTTGTAGTGATTAGGAAGCTCGCGTTTTCTACTTACAAGTTTTAATTATATCATAATGTAGTGACGTGACAAAACATCTTACTTTCTCATATAGCAACCAGTATAAAATCTTGGCTTGTGGTATCATGCAAACCAGCTTCAGGTTAATTTCACTTTATATGTTTATATGTCTACAGATATTTCCAAATTTCAACTTACAGTGAAACTTGTGAGAACTCGACGGGACTGCCTTGTTTTTCTAAGCATCGGAAGTTTTCCGTCTTTGACAGGGTGCAGTCTTAAACCACTTTTCTATCACTCCGTATTAAAATGCATTGCTGTCAAGTCAATTCCGACTCATTGTGAAAATATTTGAGTTTTCCTTCTTTAACAGGTTTCTGCCTCCTATCAGTTCTGGCTTTTGCAGGTTGTACTCTATTTGCAAACCTAAAGCAAAACAGTTCCCCCTAGTCAACCAATTTATTATACTGCCAGATAACTAAACCAAAAAAAAAACAAACCCAGTGCCGTCAAGTCGATTCCGACTCATAGCAACCCTATAGGACAGAGCAGAACTGCCCCACAGAGTTTCCAAGGAGCACCTGGCGGATTTGAACTGCTAACCCTTTGGTTAGCAGCCTAGCACTTAACCACTACGCCACCAGGGTTTCCACCAGATAACTAAAAAAATATATAAAATAATGAACCTACTTTCCCCATTGGTCTTTTTCTCAGTGTTTTGCTATTTGTAAACAAGGTGTGGTAAATACATGATACATTTGTTTATAATAAAGTTTTGTTTGTTTATAATAAAGTTTATAAGGTTTTTTGAGATTTAAAAAGGCCTTCTTAAAGACGGAATTGCCCCAAATTTTAGAGTGCTTAACAGTAAAACTACTCTTAACAAAGGTCCTTAATTAATCGGACCCACCTTCCAATATTTCAGCAGGCCTGGTGGCACAGTGGTTGAGTGCTCAGCTGCTAACCTAAAGGTCGGTGGTTAGAGCCCACCAGCAGCTCCTCAGGACAAAGATGTGGCATTTGGCTTCCATAAAGATTTACAGCCTTGGAAACCCTATGGGGCAGTTCTACTCTGTGGCAGCGGGTCACTGTAAGTCAGAATCGACTCGATAACAATGGGTTTATGGGTCCAATATCCCACATCTTTGTCCTGAGGAGCTGCAGATGGTTTCCAACCACCAACCTTTAGGTTAGCAGCCAAGCACACCTTTGTTAAAGGTCATGTAGATTACTGAACTGTGTGGCGCCTAACATCTAGTTAGTAGCAGAATAACCAGGTCTGCCACCTCCAAATACTGGGTGCTTTCTACTCTGTCTCACTCCAGGCACTGTACCAGCAGGCAGGGAGGAGGCATGAGGGCATGGACTACAATTTCCAGCCAGTGATGTGAAGAGCCCCCATTTGAGCATTATATGCACATAAACCAAAAAACCAAACCTGTTGCCATCCAGTCAATGGTGACTGATAGCGACCCTAGGGGACAGAGTAGAACTGCCCCATAGGGTTTCCAAGTCTATAATCTTTATGGAAGCAGACTGCCACACCTTTCTCCTGTGGAGCAACTGATGGGTTCGAACTGCCAACCTTTCAGTAAGCAGCTGAACACTTAACCATTGCACCACTGGGCCTCCTTTATACACACATTAAAAAAAAAAAAAAACCCATTGCCGTCGAGTCAATTTAAATTCATAGCGACTCTATAGGACAAAATAGAACTGCCCCATAGGGTTTCCAAGGAGCACCTGGTGGATTCAAACTGCCGACCTTCTGGTTAGCAGCTGTAGCTGTTAACCACTATGCCACCAGGGTTTCCTATAGGCACGTAAGAGTCTGATACAGGCTGGGTGATACTAATGAGGCCTCAAACTTTCATTGTTCTCATTTGCCTCTGAAACCCCTGAGGCAGCTTGAACTAAATGAACCACCATCAAGAAAAGGGTCCAGGACATCCCAATATGCACTATAAACTCTAGACGCCATCCACAAGCCAGCTTTTAAGAATACTTTCAACTGTCTTAGCAATTAGGACCTAAGTGATCAGAGTTTAGTCTCTTTTCTTTCTGCTGTTTGAATTAGATGAGTAGTCCTCAAACCATATGGCAGGAGGTAAAAACTGGCTAAGTTTACCATCAGGGCCTCTTTCTGAAGCCTTCGTCTTCCATTTACACTTCATGGGGCCAATACCCCCTCCTCCATCAAAAAACCTTTCCTAAGAAAAGCCTCTGGTATTTATTCTTATTACGAACATAAGCCAATGTGCTACTGATTTCAATGACATTATTTTTAATACTTTATCTCTAATTATAGAAAGAAAGCCTTTGCAGAGGATAAAAGGAATGTAGGCATTGAAGAGCAGATTGGAGGTTTATTTTTCAAGGGGAAGATCTGTTCTGCAATCCCACTGTATACCTGTGATTGAATGGCTTCCTCAAAGCCCCTGACTTTCCTATATGTGAAGAAATGTAAGGCAAACAAGAATTCAGATGGCTGTTTTCTATTAAACATAAGACTGTGGAACCAAGTATGCATTTTCAATATCTCTTTTCTCTCTCATATCCTTCCCATTTGGAAATCAGGAAAAAGTGAACGGAAATAGCAGCATGATATAGTATATTAGTAGAGTTAATTTGGAGCCCCCATGGATAGATTTCAAAGGGTCTTTTGAAATAGCATGTAAAATATCATGGGCATGTGTGAGCAATATTATAATTTTCATCACATTATCAAAGAATTAATAATTTTTAAATGTTTAACACAGGCTTTAGGATTAGAAAGACCTGATTTTTATTCATTGCTCTACCACTTTCTTCACAGTGACCCTACAGGACAGAGTAGAACTGCCCCATAGTTTTCAAGGAGCGCCTGGTGTTATTTGAACTGCTGACCTTTTGGTTAGCAGCCATAGCACTTAACTACTATGCCACCAGGGTTTCCACGTGACCTTAGGCAAGTCAATGAACCTCTCTGTGCCTCTGGTCCCTCACCTCAGCTATTGGAAGAATTAGCTGAAACTATGCATCCAAAGCATTTTGAGAAAAGCAAAGCATAAATGCTAGGTCACTGGTTAGTATTGTTACTAGCAGAGTAAAGGACTTGAGGAACTTTAAAAGGAAAAAAGTCCTCACTCAAGCCCAGAAGGAGGAGATTGGAGATCAAGGCCACAAATATGGCAGAGTTTACAATTTGCTTAGGGTGTGCCTGGTTAACTTTGTGAAGTATAAGGGCTAGAAGGAGCCCTGCAGAGTCCATAGCTACCTAATTTTACAAATGAGCAGGCTGAGACCCAAAAAGAGAGGTGTTACCATATCGTGAGGTTAGTCACAGACACTGGACACTGGATCTTGGTTCTAGTCCAGGCAGTTGAAAACAAAGAGAAGCTGCCACTGAGGCAACTACAAAAAAAGCCGCTCAGCTTCACCTGATTTATAGACAGAAAAGGAAGTGAGCACCAGTGGATTTATGACTGGGGTAAGTCAGTCAGTGTACCTGATTCTAACCTTTGAAACCAATACTCTTCTGTAGGTGCCATTAGACAGAATATCATGAACGAGCACATTTCCATACCAGCTCAAACCTGGGCAGAGAATGGATGTAAATGAATAGTAAGCTGCTGCTAAGTATCCCAAGATGGAGCTAGATTCATAATTCTATTCCCTTTCAAATATGATATGTAATCTACTGGAGATTTAGAAGAATTGAACTGATAAAGGATTTGGATAGGGCTTAGAGGTTTGATTTGGCCCATACTTTGGGTTATATTAAGTGGAGTTTATCATCTTTGAAGGAACTTAATTGAGGTTACTCATCCCCTCATTCGTACTAACAAAAACGTCAAATTTGCTCTGAGTTAATTCCAGTAACATTGTTTGGTTTGGCTAAACCCGAACCTCAAAGTTTGTGTGAACAATTATACTAATTTTTAAATGCTTATGAATACATTTTTTGTTTTGCTGAAATACCCCTTGGCAAGTTTTGGTTTCCCTGGCATGCTGATGCTACTTGGAGAGATCGAAAAGGGAATTTAAAAATGAAAACGTGAGGATGCCATCAACTGACCAAAAAAATAAAGTGTGAAATTTTATATAAAGAAGTAGGAAAACCTGACCTTAAAACACTTTCAAACTTGTTTGAGGAGATTAGAAAACAACACATGTAAAATGTATATAAGAGTGCAGCCAGTAAACCCTGGTGCTAAATTGCGGATCAAGAAAGTAGGTACTATCCAAGCACTTTGGGCTGAGAGTATCCAGGAAGGCTTTACACAGAGAGAGGTGTGTGGTAGGCCTTGTATCATTTGGTTGTTTAAGTTGGATGTGAATGAGAACAGCTGTGAGTATAGAACTGGTGCTGTAAAGTCTAGCTGAGGTCATGATACAAGGAAAGGAAAGCATAATCATCTTAAATTGTTTCAGTCAGGAATAAGATTTTTTTTTTTTTAATTTTTTTGCTATCATTGACTAATAAATCCACCAAAATATCAATAAAAGACCACAAACAAAAACACAGAATTTAATTTGAGCAAGGAATAAGATATACATTTGCTTTACAAAATAAAAGCAGCGACCATAAAATCATATTAAATATGGTAAGTCCCTGGGTTAAGAACGTCCAGCTTACAACTTGTACCTAAGAAGGGCTTCACCTTGACCTTTAATATTATGTAAATTTGCCCTCACTTTGAAAGGAGGAAACAACTTCTACTCACAGCAAATCCTTCATTACAGTCCCCTTCACTTGCTGCAATCCTTGAAAAGGCTTTGGGCCTCTTCTTGCATTAAAGTAGGCTAAATAAGGACAGTAAGCACCTGTTCCAACTTACCTACGAATTCAACTTAAAGACAGACTTGGGAACAGCTCTCATTCGTAACCTGGAGACTGCCTATCATTGCATAGTTTTCATAAAGTCTGTTGCTTTCAGCTTCAATAAATTTGTTCTGGAAAACCCACAACACGTTTATGAACTGCATTTTAAAAGACATATCGCATTGTAGGATAACCACAGTAAACAGTTATGAATGATTTATTCTTATTCATGATCCCATAGCACACACACACAAAAATTGCTTATAGATCTATAGGAAAAACTAAGCCTAGTGATTTTTTTTTAAATAAGCAAACAACAAAACAGATATCCATCTGCTCTGAGAAGAAAATTCTTTGTTTTTCTAATACAAGTTTAATACATCTACAACTGAATTTATGAAAGTTTAAAAAGAAATATTAATTTTATGTAGGCTCCTCAGGTTTATAACCAATTAAGAAGAGATACACTTAGATCACAAAAAGCAGGAAAGAGAAAAATGAAAACAAAAGCATGCACTCATATGCACACAGAATAATGTCAGCTACTGTATTAATACATAGAGTTTTGATTCATGTCAATTTATGAAGCTCATTACTTACTGATGAAGACAAGAATCCAGAAGATAGATACACCCAAAGGAGAACTATCACAGTAAACACATTTATACAGAACCCAGCAAATCATCAAGTCCACATGGGCATTTAACAAATAGTTTTTGCCATGATAATGAGGTATCTAAACACTAAACCAAGCCCGTTGCCTTCAAGTCGATTCCAATTCATAATGAGGTATCTATGTGTCCACATATACAAATCCTTCCTTTTTTCTGCACAAAACAAGGAACAAAATAACTTCAGTAAAAACTAAAATAGCTCATCACCTTCAAAGGTCTCCCTGAAGTAATCATTCTTTAATAACATCAAGTTCTCGCTACCAACATGATTTACCTCTAAAGGTTTACTAATGTACTATTTTTGAAATTGCAAACACAGAACTTTTGAGGTGAGGATTTTCCCCCAAGTCATACTCTTAACGTACAAAGTGTTCAGGATATGTTGCCCTAGGTCAAGCAAAATGAAAATGTGCACGCCCTAGATATCCAGAGTAGATGTGAGAAGTACCAATTATTCAGAAGTCTAAATACGTCAGTTTGTTTTCCATCAACAAGATAATCAAAGGAAATGTATTTTATGATGATGGTCTTCTTTTGTCCTGATTTCAAAGTCATACAAAGGTATCAACAGAGATATAGTTATGGGGTATAAAAACAAGGTTCCTTATAACCACCACAGATTAGTAGTAATTAAAACTGCAGTCTCCGTGAACATGTTACAGTAGGCACCGTAGGAAAATATGGGGAGAACCTGTAGGCCTGTGAAATGTTTTCACCAAGAAAGCAATATTGTAGCTAGGATTTGGAGAATGTATAGTCATTTCCCTATGCAGAGAAGTTTTGGATAAGGAGTGAGGTGATTTCCCAGGCAGAAGGAAGCCATGTTCCCAATGCATGGATTTCTGAAAGGGCCTGGCTTGTCAGAGGTGCAGGAAGGAGGTTTCAGAAAAAGAAACAATAGGTCGGCTGGGTCCAGACTGTGAAGAAATTTGTATGCCATGCCCAGACATTTGAATTTTATCTGGGGGGGCAGCTAGAAGTTAAGGGGGTTAACACAGCAGTTAAAATATATATTTTTTAATATTATTTTATTGTGTTCTCAGTGAAAGTTGACACAGCAAATTAGGCTCCCATGTGACGATTTCTATATAAAGTGTTCAGTAACATTATTTACCTGTGTCAAAATTCTCTTTAATTGCATTCTGGTTGCTCTAGTTCCAGTACTCTAGTTTCCCTGCCCCTTTGTCTTCTCATCTTTGCTTTAGAGTAATTGTTGACCTTTTGGTCTCATACAGATGGTGTTTTAATACAGCACCATATTCACGGGCAAAATCCTTTATTTTGTGTGCCAATCTGTTATTTCACTAAAAGGTGGCCACAGAGGATAGTTTCGGTTCAAGGCTGAAAGAGTATGAAGGACAATAGTCTCAGGGAGTCCTTTAGTCTCACCTGGTCCAATAAAGTCTGGAATTTTTAAGAATTTAAGTTATACAACAGAGAATCCCTGATGGAGCAAGAGAAAATGGGATGCAGAACTCAAATTCTAGTAAAAAGACCAGACTTAATGGTCTGAATGAGACTGGAGGGACCCCAGAGGTCGTGGCCCCTGAACTCTCTGTTAACCCAAAACTAAAACCATTCCCAAAGCCAACTCGACAAAGATTAGACTGGACTATAAGACATAAGGAAACCCTGGTGGCGTAGTGGTGAAGTGCTATGGCTGCTAAACAAGAGGTCGGCAGTTCAAGTCCACCAGGCGCTCCTTGGAAACTCTATACGGCAGTTCTACTCTGTCCTATAGGATCACTATGAGTTGGAATCGACTTGACAGCAGTGGGTTTTTTTTTTTTTTTTTTTGGATAAGACAAAGTGACACTGGTGAGGAGTGTACTTCTTACCCTAAGTAGACATACAAGACTATGTGGGCAGCTCCTATCTAAAGGCAAGATGAAAAGGCAGAGGGGAGCAGGAGCTGGGTGAAGGGACACGGGAAATACAGGATGGAGAGGAGTATGCTGTCACACTGAAGGGAGAGCAACTGGGGTCACATAACTACATACATGTGTGTATAAGTTTTTGTATGAGAAACTGACTTGAATTATAAACTTTCACTCAAAGCACATAAAAAAAAATTTTTTTTTAAAGAATTTAAGCTCTGTTCTGCATTTTTTCTCCCATTCTATCAGGGTCCATCTATTGTGGCCCTTATCAGAATGGTTAGTAATGGTAGCCAGGCATCATCTAGCTCTTCTGGCAGTTAAAAGATTTTTTAAAACAACATTTCCCTCCTACCGAAGTTCTGTCCAGCATGGGGACATACACACATCCCTAAAGGAGGTAGTCTCCTATATGATGTTGTATGAAAAGCTCCAGAGTAGCCCTCAGTGGAAATCTCTCTGCCCATCTTGTCATCAGTGCCTGACTCATCATTACAGAGATGGATTCCTTTGGCCAGTGAAACAGCATTAATTCTCTTTGCAAAAGTTTTAGCTCTGCCACTGTCAAACTATAGTTTTAATTACTTTATAAGGTCTTTTCATAGATATTATGTTTCTGGAAAGAGGGAAAAATACAAAAAAGGTGCTGAAGACCTTTATAATTTGCCTATGGCCAATTTCCTCCTCATGAACTGTGGTGAGATGGATTACAGAGAAATGGTGGCAGAAGAGACAGTGGGAGATGGCGCAATGGGCTTCTGGCCCACAGAGCGAGAAAGCACCTTCGGGCGAAGGCTTACTGGCAGAGTGGGGTGCTTCTGGGCATTTACCGGCAGAGCTAAAAGACCTTCGTAACACTTGCCTGAGCAAGGCAGAGGCTGAGGGCCAGAGAGAGGCGTGGCAGCGGGCACAGCTGAAAAGAGGCTGTCCTGATGGAGGAACTGTATCCTGAGCATTCCTGAACCTGAATTGTAACCTGTTACTTCCCTAATAAACCCTATAATAGTGAGTACTGTCTGTGAGCTCTGTGTGGCCATAGCAATGAATTATTGAACTCAGCAGAAAAGTAGAGAGTGCCATGGGAGGGACTGTCGGTGTCAGAATTGGTAAAGATGGTGGAGAGAGGAGGCATGTCTGACCTCCACCTCATAGGAATCAGCCTTGGGCTGTTGATCTTGATTCTCCTTCCCCCTCATGAAGATAGAGTAGATCAGATGCCGCTGCCATGCCATTTTTACATGAACGAATTCTTCTGTGGGCCTTATACCCGTTTTCTCTTCTTTAAGAGAAGAGTGGATCACTTCCTATAATGCATTTCAGATTATTTCTTTTCCATCTAATGATATATTTTGTAAATCTACCTGTCATGGATTGAATTGTGTCCCCAAAACAGGTGTATCAATTTGGCTAGTCCATGATTCCCATATTGTGTGATTGTCTACCATTTTGTCATCTGATGTGATTTTCCTATGTGTTGTAAATCCTATCACTATGCTGTTAATGAGATGGGATTATTGGCAGTTATGTTGATGAGACAGGACTCAATCTACGAGATTAGATTATATCTGAAGCCAATCTCTTTTGAGATATAAAAGGGAGAAGCAAGCAGAGAGACATGGGGCCCTCATACCACCAAGAAACAAGAGTCAATAGAATAGCATGTCCTTTAGACCTGGGGTCCCTGTGCTGAGAAGCTTCTCAACTGGGGAAGACTGATAACAAGGAACTTCCTCGAGAGCTGATAGAGAGCTTTCCCCTGGGGCAGGCACCCTAAATTCAGACTTCTAGCCTCCGAGGCTGTGAGAGAATAAATTTCTCTTTGTTAAAGCCATCCACTTGTGGTATTTCTGTTATAGCAGCACTGTATAACTAAGACACTGCCTTATCCAAATAATGAAAATCGGTGCATTAAAGTATCACAGAACAATAGAAGCAACTTACACCAAAACACCCACTAATAACAGCCACATTGCTAAAGTAAAAAGAGAGATTTCTGTTCTGTTGCTTTTCACTCTATTCACATTTATAGAAAGAAAAAGTCTTCAGCCCTAACACCAAGTGACAACAGACATATCAGTGCAGTTTGAATCTGATGAGGGCAAGTTAAGCCACAAAGAACCAGTCACCTGTGACTCCCCTGCATGCTATCTCATTTTCCATCAATCACCTGATGGATTTACTCTTGCTTCCTGCTTCTACCACGCAAGCCCAGCCACTCTGTCATTTACCGAACAGCCTCATAACTGTCTCACCCTCTCCCCTTTCCAGATCACCCTGCACACACCCGCAAACTCATCCTAAGACGTAGGCTTTAATCAAGTCATTCCTTCGTTTGTGGATGTCTTTATGACTACTGGATCAAGCCCAGACTTCTCTGAGGCAGTCAAAGCATTTGTGGTCCTTCAAAATGTGGCTCCACCAAACTGAATAATACGTCTCCCATCATTCCTTGGCTCTAGATGGGAATGAAGCCCTTCTGTCTGTCATATTCAAAGCACCTTTTACTCAGGTTGTTCCCCATGCCTATACAAGGTGACCAGGTATGGCCATGCAGGTTGTGCATTGCCCAACTTCCAAAGGTGCTATTCATATACAACCTGTACAACCATACGTGGGTGTACCTACACCTCTCCATAAGATATTTCTAGTTCAAAGAGCTGTTGTGAGGGAGTTATTGCTTAATGGGTACACAGATTATGTCTGAGGTAATAAAGTTTTTGAAATAGTGGTGATGGATGTACAATATCGTAAACCTAATTTTATGCCACTGAATTATACACTTAAAAATGATTGCAACATCAAATTTTATGTTATACATATTTTATTACATTAAAAAAAAGTTGAGAATGGAACATTTGCTTTATCTGGATCAAGTTTTTCTTTCGTGTTTAAAATATTTAAGAGAATAAAATGAGATTATATATTTAAAGCATATAGCCCAGTATCCAGCATGTACTCATTCCTTTCCCTCCTCTTTGTTTTTACTGACTTTATGAGTCACTTAGAGAATTGAAGTTCAGCAGTATATAGAGCCCTTCACTCCTAAAAAAGTGACTTTAAATCCCTGGTTGTCTTGTTGGGGGGAAAGGGGGAATGCATGGAATAAACGAGCGGTATCAAAAAGCCCTCAGCTCAAAAAACCCTACTCACAGTGGATCTTACTTTCGGTTGTGCACTGGAATCACCTGGGGAGCCTTTAAAAGTACTCATGCCTGGGCCCAACCCCCAGATTCTGATATAGCTGGTCTGGGACATGGCCTGGGCAATGGGTTTTTCAAAGCTTCCCAGGAGAGTCTATTGTACAGCTAAGGATGAGAACTACTGTATCTACACATGCCACAATCTGAAGTTAGCTGATTTGTTAACATTTCCCATTAAAGATGTTCATTCCTTGATTCTCCCTCCTTCATGTTTTTGATACTAGTAATTCACATCTAAGTACCATTTCACTTTAATTAGATCACATGTCTCCCTCCTCTGAGATGTAAAATTTTGAAGGGAGGAGGGTGGAAAAGGTAGGCAAAAAAAACCCAAAAAACCAAACTTGTGGCTATCGAGTTGATTCTGACTCATAGCGGCCTGGCAACTGGCCTTGAAAACCCTAGGGAGCAATTCTACCCTGTCACACATAGGGTCACCATGAGTTGAAACCAACTCAATAGCAACTAACAACAAGAACATGATGCCCACAGGTCCTAGGTGGCACAGTTTGTGCTCGATTACCAACCTAAAGGTTTGTGGTTCAAACTCATGCGGCAGTACTGCAGGAGAAAGCCTGGCGATTTACTTCCGTACAGCCAAGCAAACCCAATGGAGCAGTTCTACTCTTTAACACATGGGGTTATCATGGATCAGAATCAACTTAACGGCAACAGGTTACGATGCCCGTACTTAAGGGAATCGCAAAAGTTCATTTATGTCCCCACTTCTACCGCCTCATGCTTCTACTTCTGATGAATTAAAAAACACCTATGTTGGATCTTCTCAAAAAAAGAAAAACTATGAGCCCTCCACCCTCACATCCTAACCCTCCAGTCTAAGAAAAACGAAACTATTATCTTATGCTTTATGCTCATTCAAATTTCTCACCCCTGGAGATATCCAAAGGGACGGATTAACCAGTAAGCAAGGTACGCTTACCTGTGTTTACTTGCTTACTAATCTGTAGTGCACAATTTCACATGAGTTTCATCACATCCTTGATGTGGTGAAAAACAGGTGAAATTCTGCAGTACCAAATTAGTAAGCAAACGGAAGTAAACTCATGGGTACCTTGCTTATTGAGTAATCCTTCCCTGGACAGAGGCCAATGTACCAATAGTGAAAAAATATTAGACCTGAGACTCAAAAAGCCTAGTTGGACGCCCAAGCCAATCACTTACTAACCCTTCTGAGACTCAATTTCCTCATCTCCAACAGAGTTGTTGTGAGGATTAAGTAAGATATGAATAAGTAAAACTCCTGGTACATATTAGGTATTTGATGAATGTTATTGAACTGAAAACTTTCTAGAGCAAGAAAAAAGTTAAAACTCATACCCTGCCTCTTACTGGTTGCCCCTACAAACATCTAACCACCTGCGACCACAAAAACAGATGGCTATTGTTGCTCAGTGATACCTCAAGTTAATATTATTAAAACCATTTAAGTAACAAAACCCAATAACACTTGTCCAACCAAAATAATGCCAGTTTCTTCAGACTTTTCTCATTGGACTCATCTTCAATTTTTTTTTAATATTTATTACTTTTCTCTAGACCTTGTTTTCAGCTGACTTGATGGCAGCTAACAAAAAAACAATTGCTAATTAAAAATTATGCAGCTGGAAAATCTGGTAGACTTGTTGGGCTATCTTGACAATTAATGCTCCTGCCAAACTACAAAATCCATCGTCTTCAGTCCATCAGGTGCATCTGATGTGCTGAACCCCAGATTTGGTGAGAATTGAAGATTTTTTCCATAGAGGCCCTTCAGATCCCACGTGAATTGAGTGACCGAGTATCTGGGTCAACTCTAGATGTGAGACGCATCTCACTCTAGGAACAGCCCAATCAGAACACCTAGTAAACAGCCTCCGTCAAATGCTCTAACTTTGAGACACAAATCTCATGTGGAGGTGGTTTAGAGTAGAAGAATTTACTAAAGTGGGTCACTTGAAGACTCCTCTTTGTCATTCAGCCACGGCGTTTATCCTGTGCTGGCTAATCTAAGCCATGCCCCTTTTCTGTTACCATGTTTCCAGGAATAAAAATAATATTCTCCCTAAGAAGTCTGTCAGTCAGGAAGCAAAGATGCCTACTTTGCCTGCTTAAAACTCAAATACTTTCATCCAGACTGGAATTTCAATTAAAATCAGAACTGTTTAAGGTTCTTAGTCTGGTTTTCTTGCACAGCAGAGCTTCTAAATACAAACAGGGAAAAAGCAGTTTCTAAAAATGGTTCAGCTGGCTTCGCATACATTTTACTAAAAAAAATCTGGAAACTAAGAGGCAAAATATGTGGATTGCATTTTTAGTTTAAAAAATGGAAAAAAGTACTCAGTATAACATATTTCATTGTTTCTATTTTTTAATCTTAACATTGGATGTTTTTATTCACTCTCTAGAACAATCACTCCCTTGGAAATTGTATAATAGTGATTTATCCTGGGGATTATAGTAAAACACCCCTAAGAATTTGGAAATAAGGGAGATAAGATTGGTCTCCGATAAATAAATTTTAAGATCAACACAATGACTTTAAAGATAACTCAACCCAGTGCTGTCGAGTTGATTCCAACTCATAGCAACCCTATAACTCAAGCTACCTTTAAAGAAAAAGAATGGTTCCTAGCCTAGAAGATCTGAAAGTAAATCTATGGACCAAAATCGTTACTAAAGAAGGAGTCATAGAGAAAGGAGCATGGGAGTAGGGTCCAGGAGCAGAAACCTACAGGAAAAAAATAGACTGTCCTGTGCAGACTCTCCAGAAAATACCTCCATGACTCCTGATCCACTCATAGGACTTTCTTTAATGGGAGAACAATGCGGAGCCTTGATTCATCCAATGCCTTTGTCCTAATTCAACCCTTAGCACCCCTCCTTCTGTGATTTCCATGCAAGCCTGCCTATGGGACAAGAAGATATGGACCATAGGAACCCTGGTGGAGCAGTGGTTAAGCCCTTGGATGCTAAACAAAAGGCTGACGGTTCAAACCCACCAGCCGCTCTGCAGGAGAAAGATGTGGTAATCTTCTTCTGTAAAGATTTACAGCCTTGGAAACCCTATGGGGCAGTTCCACCCTGTCCTAATAGGGGTATTATAAGTTGGAATCGACTTGACAGTAACAGGTTTGGTTTGGTTTTTATCTAGTCATAGATGTGAACTGGGCCCCCACCAAGTGCCAGGCCCTGTCCTAGGCAACAGGATACAGTTGAAAAGAAATAATTAGATATTCCAGATCCTTGGGGAGAACACAAACAAGTAAACAAATAACATAATTTCAGCTAGTGACAAGAAATCATTAAAAAAAAAAATAGATAATGGCTACAGGAGGGAATGAGTGTTAAGAAGAGAAATCGGAATGGCTTTTTTTTTTTTGAGAAAGTGACATTTAACATAAGACCAGAGGCCAAGCCTACCCTGAAAATTTTCCTAAAGCATTTTTCAACTGTTTCTTTAAAAATTATACATTGACATGATAGTAGAGAAGACTATAATGAGAAGACTTAGGGCAAGCAATGTGAAAGGGAATAAAAGGCATGTAGACATTTTATGTAAAAGGTAGCTTCTTATTTTGTGCTTGTCCTTCACCAAACGAAAGCACAGGCTGTGCTTCTGGCCGATGGCTCCATGAGGATCAAGATTCTGCCAAGCAAAGACGGGTGCAGTGAGTTTCTAGGGAGAGGGAACAGCAAAAGCCTTGTGGCAAGAACTAGCCTATCATTTCCTTGGAACTTCCAATGTGCCTGGACACATGAACAAGGAAAAAGAAAGAGAAGATATGGCCAGAGGCAGGCAAGCGCAGAGTTACAGGACGGAACTTGGGTTTTACTATAAATCCAATAAGAAGCAAGGGAGTGACAGATACGATTTATTAGGCACTGCGCCACCAGGGCTCCAGGCAAGCAGTGATGTAGTTTGATTAGGGTGGCAGCAGTAGTGCTGGGGAGAAATGAATGACTTTAGGGCATATTTTGGAGAGGGGTTCTCAGGCTTGTTGATAGAACATATACGTATATGGGGTGGGAGGTTCCTTCTTTGACTTGACAAACAGTGGTGCCTTTACTGAAACTGGGAAGACTGGGGGAGGAAAAGTTATGGGAAGGTCAAGAGCTCTGGGATGGGCATATCTGGTCTCAGATTCCCACTAAACATACAAGTGGAAATTCCAGTTAGGTACCTGGGGATCCTGGGAAAACAGGACTGGATATACATATGTGGCAATTATCAGCACCTAGATGGGAATTCCCATCCCTCTGATTCATTTTTCGCTGTAATTGAATAAACTGAGTAATTTACCAAGGTAGTGGAAGCCAAGCAAGGCAGCCCCATAGGAGGTGGTTGTCCTTGCCCCAGGCTGTGCCTATCCCTATGCTTTGCCACAGACCTCAACTGAGACTTGCTTCTACAAAGTTGGTGCAGTGGTTAAGAGCTTGGCTGCTAACCAAAAGGTCAGTAGTGCAAATCTACCAGCCGGTCCTTGGAAACCCTGTGGGGCAGCTCTACTCTGTCCTATAGGGTCACTATGAGTCAGAATTGATTCAACAGCAACAGGTTAGTTTTGTTTTGGTCTACAAGATTGTTTTGTTGTGTTTCTACACTATGTTTAAATTC
Organism: Elephas maximus indicus; assembly: GCF_024166365.1. Classification (NCBI taxonomy): domain Eukaryota; kingdom Metazoa; phylum Chordata; class Mammalia; order Proboscidea; family Elephantidae; genus Elephas; species Elephas maximus. The sequence goes on along the minus strand of NC_064828.1, from coordinate 44,816,349 downwards.
CCCTTTATTCTTGTGGATCCATGTGGAAATTTTAAACTTAAGGACATGAATTTTAAAATTAAAAAAAAAAATGTATCAAAATGCTTATTTGGTTGAATTAAGGAATATTATAAAAACAAAGGGTAAACTTAGGAGCAGATTAGGAGACCCAAACTAAATGATTGTACAGACTGTTTTAGAAACCACAGGCACTGACCAGGGCTCGTTGACTTAATGTGCAAAGGGCTCCATTATTACAGAATATTTGAGGACATTACAAAGAATGTTGGTTAGGTCACTTGATGAAATAAGTACCAAAAATGTAAAGACAAAAACTCTGGAATTAAATTAATGTAGGCAATTTCAATTCACTCTTTTAACAGCCCTTGACTGAGTAACCACTATGTGACTACTGTACTTGATTTCCTGCCCTCATGAAGCTTCTTTTTCATCAGGGGTGGCAGACCACGCTATGGGATGGACCTGGATGGGGGCAAATATGAGCTGCCATTTGACAAAGGACAGAAGATGATAAGCAGTTTCAAAGAGAAAAAGACAAGCAAATCACCCTAGAGGTGATTTCTCAAACACTAAATATAATTCTAAATTAATTGTACAAAAACTTTACCTTCCTATTTGGAATTTAAATTTTCACTTTATTTATTAATTTTTTATTAGTTTATTATTGATGTTATTAACTGAAGCTAATTGACACTTGTATGCTTTTTTAAAACCCTTAACAGCATTTTTAGTAGAGTCTTCTAAAGATGCTTTCATCTTTCTCCCATCCTACTTTATCATTTAAGAAGCCCTGGTGGGTGCAATGGACTCATTTGCGATGGGTTTGGTCTTTGGTTTGGTGAGCGCAATTGGCTGAGTGCTAGGTGCTAACCAAACAGTCGGCAGTTTGAACCCACCAGCAGCATTTCAAGAGAAAACACCAGTGATCAGCCTAAGAAACCCTATGGGGCAGTTCTACTTTGTCATATAGGGTCGCTATGACTCCACAGCACACGAGAACAACAAAGTTTATCATTTACCACATTTTCTGTGTAAGTCTAAAAGACTGAGAATAGTCAATTTTCCTTAGAAGCCTAATCCTGTATCTACTTCTTATACTTTCTTCCTCCCAAGAACCTGTGGAAAGAAGACCCCGGGCCTGCTCAACCTGGGAGAAGCCCAGCCACCTTTGACTTTCTGGTTCTTTTGTTCTATCCCTCTCTTTCCTCTCTGTCTCTCTTTCTCTCTCTGACATACTCTCTGTTGAACCAGTCTGAGAAGGCTGAGGAATCTCTGCTCCAGGCTTTGGGGCTCATGCTTTCTCTGACTGCCCATCCTTTCCCACTAAAGGCTGCATCATGCAAGCCATTTAAGTATTAAGATCCAACCATCTGCTTGGCCTTTGATTTCGGGTCATTTAGGATGAACTACATAAGGAGTCCCTGGGTGGTGCAAATGGTTAGTGCACTCAGCTGCTAATCAAAAAGTTAGAGATTCTAATCCACCTAGAGTTGCCTCGAAGAAAGGTCTGGTGATGTATTTCTGAAAAATCAGCCATTGAAAACCCTATGGAGTACAGTTCTACTCGGACACACATGGAGTCACCATGAGTCACAGCTGACTCAATGGCAACTCAACTGGTTTAGCTTAAGTGAAAGAATTCTCCTTAGGATCCCATCGAATTGACTGGAAATTTACACCAGGGTTTGGGGCCAACACCCTGATTGGTTATGAACCTGCTTGCTTCGCTAGTCACTAACCTAAGCATGAATTTCCGTCAGGGACCTAGAAGAAAGAAGTGTGTGTGACAGGACAAGATTTCCAGTATTTTGGGGTCCCTAGGCCAGAAATCTATTAATAACACTCTTTATTAGTACCACCATTCCATTATTACCAACAGTTAAGCTTTTGGAAGGTTCCAGAAACCAGACATTTTTTACATGTTTGAACTTAGATGAGTTGTTATAAAAGCACTTTTGCTCTGCATGATGCATCGTACCTGGATAAAAGGACTCGTTCTCAGAGACGAATGTATGCCCACCACACCATGCCAGGATCCATTGTTCGCCACAAAGGCAGCATCAACTTCAGCAAAAGATAATAATCACATACACTCACACAGTCAAAGCTCAGTTTGATGCTTTACCTATTAGAGTCTTTTTATTAAACCTTTTGTAATATTTTTAAAAATACGTTTATTCGTTTTAACCGATTTCTATGACATTGCCCCAAAACGTCCCTCTCTTGCCCCATTTCTCCACATCTTCCTCAAAGGCCAGTTTTGGGCTACATAATCAGCACATGAAGTAAAACCAAGAAAGAATTAATTCTGCCTGTGTTTACCTCTGAGGATAACAGTCTCAAACCTGTTACTCTATTTTTCTTCCTGGACATTTTCTCATTGGGAATTATAGAATTCAGGCTCTAGGCACCAAAGCCTTTTTCAGACTTCTGTCCTGAATGTACCCTGAGCCCAGAGACCCGCCTTACCTTGAGCTGAACTAGATGCACATCCACATGCTTGCTGTCCGAGTCCTGCTGGACTGAATAAGTCAGGTCTCGGACTCTCTCTGAGGTCATCCGGAGCCAGGTCTCAATTTCTGGTAAGTGGAGGACAATCTTCCAGTCGGCCCCTGTGTGCAGTGGGGGTGGTTTTTCATACTGCTGGTCAGAATCCATGTCCTTCAGTGCCTCTTCTCCGTCACCCCGCTCCACAGTGGGTGTTAGGTTGATGGCCATGGGTGAAGCATCAGTAGCCATGGGATCCAGGTCCTGTGACCTCAGGGGGGAAAGTGTCACGCTCATGGTTAACATGGAGAAATCTAAACCTTGCTTCTTTCCAAAACAGCTGAAAGGCAAGAGGAAAGAAGAGAGTAAGAGTCAGGCAAGATTGCCAAATAAAGAAATGGTACTTCACAGAAGAAACAGGATTTCTAAATTAAGCCTGAATTCTAAATTAAGAAACTATAGCTCATAGCAAAAACAGAAAGAGGCGTTTTGACTTTGTGCATGGTAGCCCTAAGTCTCAGCATATTATAAAAAAAATTTTTTTTTAATTTTTTTTTTTTAGGAACATAAAATCATAGTGGTGTTGCCTGCCCCAACATCCATCCTCCCCCTCATTCCTTAGTAACAAAATCCTGATTTTTAGCTGTGCATATTCCTGCCCAGAATCAAAAACTACTTTCTCTATCTCCTTTGCAGCTAGGTGTGGCATGTGACTAAGTTCTAGCCTATGGGAAGCAAGTGGAATTGCTGTGTAGGAAGGGTTTCTGAACGAACTGCTCAAAGGGAGCAGACTCAGTTGGGACGAGCCTCTTTTTGCCCTTCTGCTTTTCCTCCTTCTTCCAGCCTGCAATGTGGACTTGATGGCTGGAGTCTCAGCTGCCATCTCAGACCAGGAGAAGCTCTGGAGTATGCTGAGTGGAGGATGGTACGGCAGAAAGGTAAAAATATTGGGTCCCTGATAACGACGAGCCACCATACAGTCCTGAACTGTTGCCCCTGGACTTCTTTATGTGAGAGAAAAATAAACACTTGTTTAAGCCACTATTATGTTTGGTTTTTCTATTAGAAGCATCTAAGAATCATTTTGACAATTATGCCAATATCTTCAATACACAGGATAGCTAGAGAGGGGAGATGTTCTAATTTCCAGAAACACAGTGGTTAATTCAGGAGATGTTACTCCTTTCTCTTATCTGTTAAATAAATAAACACCATGCAGTTAGTAATTTCAGATCTTTACTTTCCTGATATATGTAAATAATAGATTGTTTTTCCTGGTTCTACTTATTCAAGTTAGTTTATAATGTCCTTTCCCCAAAGGTTAAAGGTAGCTGACCAAAAAGATCAGAGATTAATGCAACTGTCAGAACACAGTCCGTATTGTTAAGATTTGAGTATTTGTTTAGTAACAAAAGCAGAACATATTTTATCTACAAAAATAGAGAGAAAAAAATCAAGAAAACTACCTATTTGACTAAACCAGAAAACCAAACCAGTTGCCATGAAGTCGATTCTGTCTCATGGCAATCCCATGTGTTACAGACTAAAATCGTGCTCTATAGGATTTCAACGCTGTGACCTTTTGGAAGCAAACTGCCAGGGCTTTCTTCCAGTGCACCCCTGGGTGGGTTCAAGCCATCAGCCTTTTGGTTAGTAGTGAAGCGCTTAAACATTTATGCCACCCAGGGACTCCATCCAATTTGACTAGTAGCATGTAAATTTCCATGCAGGAATGGGAAGAGGGACTAAAAAGACTTGTTGAACTGGGAAAAACCTTAAGATTACTCCCATGACATACTATTTCAGAGATCTTACAATGCCATGACTTGTTTCCCCTCCTCAATTTCTTGGACATCTAACTTTTGAATTAAATTTCGGAAAACAAAGTTATTTGCAAAAGCAAAAGTTTATATTAAAAAGTAGGCTTATCATTTTGGTGCCTGCCTTACAGAATGTCTTTAGACTTCCATTCAACAGTTTCTTCCACTTGATTACAAGAGGGAGAAATCCATGTTTCACATTTTTAACCACCTTTGTATACAGTTTTTAACATAGCAATAATACTAGGCCTGGATATTTTAAAAAACAAATTAGAAGATACCAAAATTTCACTCGGAGGGATAAAATTCCAGTAAGTGTATACTACCATACCACTTCTTAATAAACAATACTCCATCGTTAGAAGGCTCCAAGTCTGATTTCCCAAATCACTTGTAAATTATTAATTAGTTCACTGCCCTCCAGAGAAGGAATCTAATATAACACAGAGGTTAATAAAGGTTTCTAGCTTAAGGTCACAGAACGGGTGAACGAAGATGGCATTGGTGTCACAGTGGTTCCCTCCTCCAAGAAACCAGACTCGGTCTAAACCAGAAAACAAAATGCCAGGGCAATGTACAATGAACTGTCTCAGCTATACCTACACACGCCCACTCACCCAAGTGCCCTGCATAACTTAAAAATGATGTTGCATCAATGTGTTTTACCTGACATTCCTAAATCGAGATAAGCCTCCTCAGAAACATACATCCTACGGTAAACTAAAAAACATACCAAAGAATTAGCTCAATGCAGTTTATGTCCCAATCTACAACGCCTCTATATATGCCAACAGACTGTTTACACAGTAGGAACACTGCAGTTTTATGTGAGTTGGGGCGAGACACTCCACAATTCTGGTCCTCAGTTTCCTCACCTGTAAAATGACAAAATTGAACTAGACAATAGTAAAATCCTCTAAGAATCTGTGATGGCATTATTTATCCAGAGATATCCATGTTTGGCAGCATCCTGCCTCTACTGAGACACTCCTGATACTAACTGATGGCCTTCTGTTTTACCACAGCACACAAACATCATCAATAGATTTGTCCTACTTACTGGAAAGAAATGGATCATTACTGTGAAAAAGCATTTTGTAAATCATTATTTCCACATTATGGGGTGCAAATTCTTCCCGAAGGAATTAATAGGGGAGATTCTCTCCCCTGGGAGTTTGTAATTTAAGATTGACAACAGAGATGTGGATATATAAGTAAAGGACAAACAGAATAAAATAAAAATATTCAACAAAAATATAGCTGGAGAAGAAAAGGTGTGCATCACGTAGGAATAAAGGGTAAGGGAGCCTTATGTTCAAGCTGACAAACCAAAGTTTTCCTGTATCTACACAACTTCAGCCTAGATGTGATGTTTCTATATTTAACTCATCAGATAAAAATGAGAGAATGTCAAGAACCCAGAGAAGTAAAGCAAAGCAGTGCTTTACTAGAGTTCCACTTTAAATTCTATTTACTTTCCTTCACAAACACCTTTGCCACTGGGAAAGGAATGCCAAAGGTGTCCTATTTTAATAGCATCACGAACCTGGGAAATAGCATACAATTGATCGATTACCCTTTTCACAGATAACGTTGAATTTTCAATTCTAGCAATTCGCTTTTAAATGTGGTACCCAAAAATATCAAAAACCCATTGCCGTTGAGTCCATCCTGACTCATGGTCACATAGCCACCCAGCAGGATAGAGCTGAACTGCCCCATAGGGTTTCCAAGGAATGGCTGGTGGATTCAAAACATCAACCTTTTGGTTAGTGGCTGAGCTCTTAACCAATGTGCCACCAGGACTTCAATGTAGCACCCACGGCTGACCAAACTCTATTTCTGATTTTCACAAAATCACATTTGATTTCAAAGATAAATTTATAATTTAAAGGAAAAATGCTTCAAATTATGAAGTCCTAAATCTTTGTGCATAGTTTTCCTGCCCTTATCATGACTATTTAAGCTCACTTTCCATCAAACCAATCTGAATGCAAACAAATAGTAGGGAATTGAGCACAAGTCTATTCATTCTACCAGATATTATGTAAGTTTTCTATTCCACCCATGCAAGGCATCTTACAATAAGATCCCTTTCCCGTCAGAGAGAAATTTTTTAAAAAGAAACCACTAGCCAACAACTTCTGGCCTTGTAAGCAAAAGCATTAGCCCAAGTACACACAAGTACCCACCAAGTTGCAATTCTGGCTTTATTAGGAGCTTGAGAGAAGTAATCAACCAGCTTTTTGGAACCCAGTAACCTCTTCCCCCCACATAATAAAATGCTTGAGTCTATAGCCACCTTTCCGGCATTAAAGATAATACCACCTTTATCCCAGCTGCTGTTAAAAATAACATCCATCAAATCCTTTCCTTTCCGCAAATCCAGAGAAGATGCAACATTTGAAGTACAAGAGCTGAAAGCAGTAAAGATTTTAAAGCACTATTTTTAATTTGTGGGAGGGCTTTTCCCACCACAGTCTATTTACCATCTGACAGAAACAGAAGACAACATACCATGGGTTGTTTACTAACAAAGACAGGTTCTGCTAGCTCCCTGACAGTCCACAGTTTTGAGTCAAAACCCGATGTTAGCAGATTGTATTCAACTTGAATAAACAGTCACATTTAAATCAGGAGAGTGTTCTTTGGCCAAACAAAAAAGCAAAATATCCAGCTATGCAGTCATCAAAGCTGTCCCCTTCTTTCTCCCTTCTCCTGTAATTTCCCTTTTAAATAAAAGAACAAAAAGCCGTGTATCTGCCGACTGTACTCACTGTAAATGCTTTCGTCTCTAATGGCCCTCCAGGATTAAACGTCTGGCTCCTCCTTCTCTCCTCTCTCCCTTGGGGGTTTTCTTCTCGTGGCTAAACAAGATAAAGGCCTACAGGCATGAGGGCCCACTCCATGCCAGTAGGGCATAGGCGAGTCTGTAGGACACTGGCTTCATATGCCCTTAATAGCCTAAATCTCTTGCTAAGAAAGGGCTGTTACTGCATCCCTATATGGAAGCTAATGTATAAGCTCTGGGACTGTGTAGTTTATAGGGAGGCTTTTTGCAAACAAAAGGTGATAAGTGAGCTGAGAAAAAGGAGACAGCTGCCAAAACAAGGATCATCATAGAAAGAGTGTTAGGGTAGACAGACCATACCCCTTTGTGGTTCAGAAAACCAAGGCTGTATTCCCCAAAACTGAGAAATCTTAACACAGGGTAGATTAGTACTGTGTGTTTAATATCACCATCTGACAAAGCCAATCTGAGCTAAATAGATTCAAACTCTCTTTCCTCACGAAGAAACTGTTCCAAGTAAAAGCATCATCATGTGTACAGTTTGAGAGGCTGCCTTGTCATCATGTAAATCGACCCATGCCTGAATACTTTATTCTCAATCTTTCTGTACCCTGTCACACCTTAAAAAATAAGTGAGTGGCTAAGGCATAATCCTAGCCAAATTAACAGATTTCTTTGCTACAAAGCACATGTTATATAAAACTGAGGTAGGGAAAATTATGTTAGGCATCATTAAGTGTCCTTTCATTTCTTTATTTTCAAATAACAGCTCTTCACAGAATCTATTCATAAAGCCACTGGATTTAGGAAGAAAGAAAAAAGTTCTGCTGGAATGTTTTGATTTTTGTCAACGGTTAGCTGTCATGCTTTAATTGCATTAAGGAAAAATAAATGAACTCAAGTAGTGCACCCTGTATCCGATTCCAGGATACCAGAATCAGGCTCTGGTAAGAAAACACAAAAAACGAGTCTAATACATTGCTTAATTAAATGCTGCTGCCTACCCAGATGGGTGAGGATCTAATTCATCACCTAGTTTTAAATCTTGCTGCCTGTCTACCTCCCTGGTGTCTTGTGGGGTCGAGAGCTGGGAAAATTTAAATGGCTTTAAACTCTTAAAGAAGGAAGCCAAAGAGTTCCTGCCAAGTATTAAGTTAAATCTGTACTTAAGGGAAAAAAGACAGAGAGTGGCTTTTACGATGCTCCTGTGGAAATTTCCACAATCGCTGTCTGATTTCCCCTTCTCCTTGGCCCTCTTCCCTTCCCACCCCACGCCCTCCAGGACTCACCTAGAGTAACGTGGTTTAGGGAGATCACTGCGGTAACCCGATTAGTCTCACTTTCTAATCCTCCTGCGTTTACAGACAAGCCTGCAAGCAGTATCAGTGAGGAGGAGGATTTCAAGTGCCTGAAGGGGGAAACAGCATGTAAATAGTGGGGTTTGGGCAGATTTCTACAATTTAAGAGGTCCTCTTGGCGTTATCACTGCTGTTTCCTCTCTCTCTTTTTTCCCCTTTAATATCTCCTTTGTGTATGCCTGTGCTCCCAGGCAGATGGCTGATTACATCCTGCTAATCACATCGGGACCATGCACCCTCTCCAGGGTCTCCCCTCAATCACCCACTAACTCCCTGGCCCAGAGCCTGGAGTCTGCTGTCAGCCATAACACACTCCATCAATCATCTTCCTCCCACAACCCCTCCTACCTCCAGATTATTCAGGCTCTTCTCCTGTGATATAGGGACACCCAGACTGACTCAGCTAGTCATCATGCCTCCCATGTTTTCTTTCTCCCATGACAGCAGTTGATTCCTGTCAAACAGATTTGTTTGGCTGCTTCAGCCAGTCAGCCCAGCCAGAATGGCCCTTGCGGTCCTCAGCAGTATAGACCTGGATACAGAAAACGCTAATGAATGTTCATATTTCTCACCCCGCTACCTCAAGTTGCTAAAAATCAGTTTTAAGCATTAGGCAACTGCCTCTCTGTTGTTCAGGAAAATGTTTCAAGAGGAACTGGATTTCAGTGGTTAAGAGCTCAGCTGCTAACCAAAAGGTCGGCAGTTCAAATCCACCAGCCACTCCTTGGAAACCCTATGGGGCAGTTCTACTCTGTCCTATAGGGTTGCTATGAGTCAGAATCAACTCTATGGCAACGGGTTTGGTTTAATTTGGGGTTTAATGCATAGCTTGTACAGTTGTTTTTTGCCAATATCATTAACATCAAGAAAATGAAATAAGATTAATTTCAAATAAATTGACATCACTAAGAGCCAACTATATATGTATATATGGCATTATGTGTAAATAGGAGTCCCTGGGTGGTAAAAAAAGAACATGGTTAATATTCACAGCTGCTAACTGAAAGGTTGGAGGTTCAAGTCTACTCAGAGGAGCCTTGGAAGAGAGACCTGGAGATCTACTTCCAAAAGACTAGCCATTGAAAATTCTATGGAGCACAGTTCTACTCTGACACACATGGGGTCACCATGAGTTGGAATCAGCTCATCATTTTTACCTTCAAGGAGTTTATAGTTAAACAGCATCTCTCTCTCTGTGTATGTCACAGATTCATACACACCCACATAACCTATTTTACAGGCAGGATGTGGCCAAACATGTGGGAGGCAAACAAAGTCCTGTGAGGCCCCAGTGGAGTGACATTAATCCTGGGTAGGGAAGAGGTAAGGAGAACCTTTCCCTGGAGAAGGTAAGATTTGAGATGGGCTTGTAAAAATAAGTATGATTTAGATGAGCAGAGATGGAAGGAAGGTGGGGGAGGAGCTCCACGCTGGGCAAAGTGCACGGGCAAAGACACCTCAGCATCAAGGTGTTGGGAGAATCAGCAAATAATTCAGTGTTGAGAAGGAACGAGGAGCTTGATGGGTCCCAGAAACAAACAAGGCTACTTGGTAAGTTGTGGCCATACTGTATGGAGGCTGTGAACGTCATGCTACAGAGTTTGTTAGCAGAGATCTAAAAAGATTGAAAAGAAGAGAATTAGGAATGCAGCTGTGTCTTAGAATGGGAACGAAAAATCGGTAGACACACTCTCATGTACCAAGAAAAGGAAATGAGAAATCTGCATTCTGAGAAGATCAACATCCACTTTTCCAGACAAAGACTCCTCTAATATAAAGTGCCACCTTAATAACCTCTTTCTAGCCTAGAAAAAAAAAGAGAGAGAAAGGGGAAGCGATAATTCTCACTTTTGGATCAGAATGACTGAAGGCGTTCTGTTCTCCATCTTACGTACTCCATTAAATATAAAAAGAGTTCTCCATTTTTAGTTCTCCATTAACCCTATTCACAGTCCTAGCATTACAGATTTGAAGCTGGAAAGGGTTTTAAAGACCATTTTAGACAACACTTTTACTTTTTTTTCTTGTTCTAAAATGATTTTTAATTAATTATAAACGTCCGTTACCCGTTCCCATCAAATCGATTCCAACTCATAGTGACCCTATAGGACAGAGCAGAACTGCCCCACAGGGTTAATTATAAAAGTAATATACATTAATTCAAACATTACAAAAATAGATATCATAGAAGTTAAAAGATTGCCCTGTACCCCCATATTCTCATCCCTAGTTAACAAGCGGTAAGAGGCTATTTATCTTTTGTGACCTCAATATGTAAAGTAGAAAGACAGTGAGCCCTGAGGGAAGAATTATTTTTTTTAAAGATCTGAAGTCTGAATTAGTTATCTGCATTAATGCAGCAATACAGAAGAGTCTGCTAACAGAGTGCTTGTTTTACCAGGTCTTCACAGGTATTCCTCAAAAAAAAATTACCACTGACAAAGTAGAAAATGCTGGGTAATCTCTGAGTGGAGACAACAGATAGAACACATCTAATTTTACTCCCTCCAGAAATTCCACTAACACTACTACAAATGTTTTTTGTTTTGTTTTGTTTTTAAAGACATAAGTGGGAGGGAAAGCTACAATTTTTGGAAAACTAGAAATCGGATGAATGGGTGATAAATGATATAGCACGCTCAAGAAAGCTAAAATCAGGAAGGTGCATATTGACCAAAAATTGTTTTTAACAAACAGTTATAACTCCAACTTGCTGTGTTGCTGGGTTGGTTGCACTTCAATTATGCAGAAAACAGAAAGTTTATTCTCCAGAGAGGGTAAATCAAAGGGATACCTACCGGGTACACGTATCCCACTGAAAACGGGGATTAAGTCGCCACCAGCATTCTGAACACTGCCCCCCAGCCCTCTTCCCTGACTTGACTCTTCAAACACCAGCAGCAAGGACTTTACCCTTCAGGGAAGAAACCAGAGATCCCCTCTAGTTCTAGGAGACATGATTAGCCCAAGAAGATAGCGCATCATTGGCCCATTCAGAGCACTCTATAGTGATGATCTAGAAGTCCCGGTGGTGCAGTGGTTAAAGCACTCGGCTGCTAACAAAAAGAAAGGAGAGTGGTTTGAATCTACCAGGTGCTCCATGGGAAAAAGATGTGGCAGCCTACTTCTGTAAAGATTTACAGCCTTGGAAACCCTATGGGGCAGTTCTACTCTGTCCTGTAGGATTGCTATGAGCCAGGACGACTCAATGGCAATAGGATAGTGAACTTCATGATGGACATGCCCCACCTACACAATCCGAGCATCCAGTCAGCTTCTCAGTCTACTACTCCTAAGTAGGAGCAAGCAGCAAAGGATTAGCAGAGATCTGGAGAAAGCTCTAATATGGACAAAGAGGCCAAAACAAATGAAAAACAATTAACCTGGAGGAAATAAACCATGCAGGGAAAAGATAATTTTGGTAAAGAAGAAATATTATCAGAATGTTATATCCATGTGTAAAAACGGTGTGGTTGATGCATCTGACTTCCTCTAACTTCACAAGGGGGAAAGAGAATCACCATCAGCTCAGCCCATTGCTGATTCCTATGAGGCAGAGGTCAGACATGCCTCCTCTCTCTGCCATCTTTTCCAACTCCAGTGGCAACCACCCCTCCCATGGCACTCTTTACTTCTCTGCTGAGTTTGATAATTCATTGCAATGGCCACACGGAACTCACAGACAATACTCAGGGTTATGCGGTTTATTAGGTATGCAACAGGTTACAATTCAGATTCAGGAATACTCAGGATACAGCTCTTCCATCAGGACAGCCTCTTCCCAGCCGTACCCACAGGAACACCTCTGTCTGGCCTTCGGCCCCTCCAACTGGCCTCTGCCCTGCTCCAGGAAGTGTTACAAAGCTCTTTTAGCTCTGCTGGTAAGTGCCCGGAGGCACCCCATGCCACCAGTAAACCTCAGCCCGAAGCACCCAGCTCTACCCCCATGGGTCAGGTAAGCAAACCTAGCTCCACCAAGTGCCTGGAGGCACCCTACTCCGCCAGCAATCAGGCACTCAGCTTTCTTGCTCTGTGGGCCGGGAAGCCCACTGCACTGTCTCCTGCCAGTCTCATGCCTCTGCTGCTGCTCTCGTTCTACCACTGCTTCTCACAATCTTCAGTGTTACAGTTCTTTCTCTTGGTCACCTGATTCCAGGAGCTTCTCAGTGCAGGGATCCCAGCTCCAAAGGATGCATTCCACTCCTAGTTCTTCTTTCTTGGTTGTGATGAGATCCTCTCCTCCCACCTCTGGGATGGCTCATTTTAAGCCTAGCGGGATGGCAAAACTGACCAATCCCTTTGTTGGGGTTCCATAAACCTTATTTTTATGGTTCCACCCCGACATGGGTGCCATGAGCTTTATGTGCATTATTAGCAAGCTATCCAATCCCCTTGATAGGCAAAAGCACCCTACCTGTATATTCCCACCCAATCAACCTGGGTGGGAGTTACAAGGTCATGGAGAGAAAGGCCATACAAAAAAGATCTATCACACCACACCATGAAACAAGAACAAGGTGCTATCTTAAAAAAGAAATATTTATAAAAAAGAACATTGGAAAAATAAAAATATGATAGCAGAAATGAATACCTCAATATAATAGCTGAAAATAAAGTTGAGGCAATACCATAGACAGTAAAGCAAAAGATAAGTAGATGGAAATTATGCAAGAAAAGGTAAGATAATTAGTGACTAATCTACGAGGTCCAACATTGTACAAATAAGAGTTTCTAGCAGAGACCAGAGAAAAGAGAATGGAGGACACTACAAACAAAATCATTCAAGAAAATGAAGGATGTGAGTTTCTAGAGTAAAAAGACCCACCTAGAGTACCAAAAATAGACCTACACCAAATATTTCATTTTGAAATCTCAGAGTATTAGGGGAAATGAGCTTTGGGCTTAGGGGGGAGGCATACACAAAGTATAAATTCGATTACTTTGACCTTCTCAATAACAACATTGGAAGCAAGAACATAATTGAATAATGCTTTCCTTTTTTTTTTTTAAGAATAGGAAACACTGGTGGCGTAGTGGTTAAGTGCTACAGCTGCTACCCAAGAGGTCGGCAGTTCAAATCCACCAGGCACTCCTTGGAAACTCTATTGGGCAGTTCTACTCTGTCCTATAGGGTCACTATGAGTTGGAATTGACTCAATGGCAGTGGGTTTGGTTTTTGTTTTTTTTTTTTTTCCCTTAAGAATGGAGCCCTGGTGGTGTGTGGTTAAAGCACTCAGCTGCTAATTAGAAGGTCAATGGTTCAAACCCACTAGCCGCTCCACAGAAAAAAAGGTGTGGCAGTCTGCTTCCATAAAGATTTGCAGCCTTGGAAACCCTATGGGGTAGTTCTACACTGTTCTATAGGGTCGCTAGGAGTCAGAATCAATTCTACAGCAGTGGGCTTTCTTAAGATGGAAAATGAATTCTGGACTAGAGTTGTATATCAAGAATAATATAGATTGATAAATTATCAATTAAATGTGAGGGTAGAATAAAGGTCTTTTTAGACATATAAGTTCTCAAAAATTAACTTCCCATAAATCTTTGGTAGGATATATCCTACCAAAACAAAGGGGTAACTCAAGAAAGAGGAAGTCGTGGGATGCAGGAAACAAGAGATTCAACACCCCATGGTGAAGGAAGATCCCAGGATGTATACCAGGCAAGAAAGGCATCCAGTCCAGGCTAGGAGAGGCCAGAAGGCTCCTAGAGTAGCTGCTTCAAACAGATGACATTGAGAGAAATAAACATATTGAGAAGAGGCTTACTCAACTGGTGGAAAATTGGAGGTTTAGCGATAAACACATAGAAAACTACGCAAATAATAATTATAAACTCCAGAGAAAACAAAAAGTTGTACAAAAATAGAATAGGAATTGTATTCCTCTACATGGTTTAACTATGGGTTGCATTTACATATTCTTAATAATATAAACATTTAATACCCATATACCCCAAGTTACTACATAACTTTACAGAAAGAACAGGACAATGGGAAGTGTACATATGTGTGTGTGTGAGAGAGAGAGAGAGAAAGATATGCGGAAGCAAGCTAAATAAATTCTCATTTTTCATAGTGAGAAGTCAGTAGATAAAATTAAGAAATTAGAAGAAAAATAGATAACTACTCAGGAAGTAACTATACTATTCAGTCAAAATGGAGGTAACTACAGAAGAATTAGCTAAAAGATGGAATGCAGGTTGCCTCTGGAGAATGGAAAACAAGAGGGCCTAGGAACTGCCTTTTGCCTTAAACCTCAGAACTACTTGATTCGCTTAACTATTTACATGCAAAAGTAAAACTTAAAACTACCTAGGTTAAAAGGGTTAACGAGTTTCTTTATTGCAGAGCAGGAGTTTAATATGCTCAGGTACATTGAGCATCTCCAAATGGGGGACAGGAATGTAGTGTACGTTAGTTTTCAAACTTATGTGACTATGAAAATTTTTTGTTTGCTTTATTTTTTTGTTCTTGTTGTTTGTTTTGGTAGAGAATGCCATAGGACTGGGTGAGACACTATTTGGTTGATACTAAGTTTAAAATTGTGCTACCAACCTCCTAAAACTCCCTATTTTTAATATAAAATGCTCACTGCAACTTAATTCCATAATAAGGTTGTATCTGACCTTAAATATTTCTCGGAAGAGAGCTGCTTCCTATGAACGAAACTTGATCTTATGATGAAAGCCACAGGTGATTAAGCGATCGAGCTGAAGATAAGGTTATTTCAGCATAGGATTTGTCCCACGAATATTCTGGAATTATTCATTTCTATTTTTGAAAACACTTGAGTCAGGCTGAGACACCAAATAATGGACTTAAGCCAAATCTTTCAACAAATATTACATTCGTTTTTGCCGTTCATGCAGCAACCTGAGAACACGTCAGACAACTGCCCACAACTGTTGTTCTTCGCTAACTAGAATGCCTTTTACAGCGATGAACTCTCGTAAAGATCAGGATTTTCAAAAGCCTTATTTCCTATTCACTATGATTTCCCACTCCCCCTAACCTTCCAGTCATGCAAAAAGGGTTTACTCTAGAAGGCTGTGATGTCAGATTAAGCACTACTAATGGGAGGCAGGCAACGCTCTTAATACCCAAAAGTCTGAAGTGATCAGAAATCGGAATGTTCTTTATTACAGGGAGAATATAAAGATCTTCTACTATCTCTGCTGTTCAAAGAAACAGTTCCAGCAAGGTAGAATCTAATTATCTCAAGTATTTTACAATGATTTTGCTCAAAGTCCATTAAATGGCATGCATTTCTACTAAACCAGTCATCCAAGCTGAAGGTGGGTAGCTATCTGGTCAAATGTGGATGGTTCTGACGCTAACTGGTGTTTTGAAATATAATTCCTAGATCAAATAAAAGTTATACATCATAGACTTTCAAAGAAAAATACAATACATATTTTTCTGGTGAAAATTTCATAGATGGTACAAACCAACAAATATTTTTTTCCTGTTTATGCTGTTAGACAATAAAAGCACGGGTCTTGGAACAGCGCAGCATAAATTCATCATTGAATTTTTATATTTCTCTTTCTTAATATTTATTCCTCTTGCTTAACAATAGCAATTATAGGAACTGATGAGTAAGCACTAATGACTTAAAAGCTTCTTAAAAAAACAGCAGATCCTTTATCAGCCTTAGAAAATCGGTTAATTTCTAATTGAATGTTACCAGATACCTTACCAAATCTTTCTTTCAACAATGACAAAAAAAATTTTTTTTTTTAATTTTTTAGATTTAGAGACCCCCTAAATCAAAGGAGTATACAGGGCAAATGCTGAACACTATATCAGGCCAACTCATTCTCTTCCCTCTGCCATAAGATGCTAAAGCCTAAATTAGAAGCAAAAACCCTCCAACCGTTTGATTTTATCACTTACCACTAACTAAAGTCTAGCCATAGTGTGGAAGGAAAGGAACAGCCATTCCAAGAGCGGTCATAATCTCTGAGTCTTCATTTCTCGTCCTCCTAGAATAAGTCTTGGATAAGACTTCATCATCCAAGCACACAAGCAAGTAGCTGCCATCTAAGGGCAATTCAGAAGCGTGACATCTGACTGTCCCCTGAGCTTTTTATTTTAATTTTTCATGTCTTTCTCTTTGTTAGCAATTATTACTCACACTGATGTGAAATTCAGAAACAACCGACTCTTCTCAATAGGCCCTAGAAATCATCTATTTATACTTTTTTTTTCAATTAATGCTTCATAATCATATCTATCACATGACACAGCTACTTTTGGTCTTACTTAGTCATCTGCAGCCAAATACAAATGAATCTCAGACAATTTCTGCTTGTCATGGCTACTGTTGTCACGGTGCCCTTTGTCCTGCTCCACAACCATGACTCTGTAATTGTTAATAATTATGTATGATTCAAACATTGCTTTGGATACTCGAGGTCCTTTGAGTTTCCTCAACAAGAAATGTTAGTTCATATTCCTGAAAACAAACAATCCAGAACGTTTCATTAACTTGCAGCTGAATCAATTTTTAAAATAAAGGCATTTGAAACAACCCTTTAATTAAGCTGGAGTCTATAAGGTGAGAGTGTAGTTTTGTTTCATTTTCAATAATGTAAAACACAAAAAGCTGAAGGAATATGGTTTTTCTCTGCTTCAACCATAGTGTTCAAGATAACATGAAAATTCAAAAACAAGAGAACAAAATTAGACAGATTTATGAGTCCAAGGAGTATGTTGGCCTGACAGTTTTATGTATGCTATAATTTAAGGGGAAACCTTGGTGGCATACTGGTTAAGTGCTACAGCTGCTAAACAAAAGGTTGGCAGTTCAAATCCACCAGACGCTCCTTGGAAAGTCTATGGGGCAGTTCCACTCTGTCCCTTAGGGTTGCTCTGAGTCAGAATCAACTTGATGACAATGGGTTCGGTTTGATTCGGTTTATATTATAACAATGTTTATATTTAACCCAGGACCTCAGTGTTCAAGCAAGATCATTCTAAAATTTCAAGAATATTTACCTTCATGAGGGCAGAACATTTTAAAATAGCATCTTGGGTTCAGACTATGAAACAGTCACTTGAATTAAATATTGGTTTTTATTATTCAAAAAGTAATCAAATATTTTAAAATAACAAATATAATTCTCAAATACTTATTGAGTATGTGCTCAGTAAAGGTATGGAGGTAGGCACAACAATAGAAAATAATCACTACTATAAAAATCTTATAAAATGCCTGTGCATCACATAGGATATTGTGAGATGATGTCATCTAGTCACTCATAGAGGCCCTTCTGCACATGTGTGATGCATTCATTATACCTCCCAAAGGATCCATACATGTGCAGATTTAGCTCCGCTCTTTTAATTTTTTTCTAGTATCACTAGTTATTTCCAGTATCCAGTTTCATCACTTATTTCTGTGTTCATAAAATATTTATGGAGAAAAATACCCAAAACCCCATTCTTAGGTTGTAAATGGATCACTCTATTTGAAACCGAACTTGGAGGTTAGGAGGAGTGGTTAAAAAATACATAATTACTTGTACTTTAAACTAAACTTGCATCCACATTTAGTTATTTAAACAAAGACAAGTTTAGCTCAATACTGGATTAGTCTGGTGAATTATTAAAGGTCATTCACTCCCTAGGGCAAGACTAAATAGAGACCTGAACTCTCTAATCAAATCTGAGAAGTTGCAGTTTGGTCATTCTCATTTTTCACTTGGCTATAAAATGAAAGGCTTCAAATTTTTCTCAATGCTTTATGTCCTATTAATAAATCCTACTTACATAATAAGAATAAAACATATCAAATATACGTATATATGTACGTATACACATCACACACTCATACGCAAAATGAAAAATATCCAGTCTGGAGTAGAGCAACTTCAAGTCAGCTTTTTCCCAATCAACTACAAACGAACAGGGAGTAATTCAGGTAGCTGCCAAATTTCATAAGGTGAACTCTAACAGCCTGTGAACCAAAACGTCCTGAGCAGAAGAGATGAAATTCAATAACTATACTAGGCCCAAGATGCAGTCACTTACGCTAAGCCCCACTTCAGCAAACCAAAACCTAGCTAGTTTCTACTTCCTGTAAATGCCTGACCTTCCCAGAAGCCGAAACCTAAGTCAAGCAACCTGCGCTTGCCACTTGAGATACAGCATATGACCTGGCTACATACAGAAGTTCCCAATATGCCGCAAAAGGACAGTAACAGAATTAACCAATTTCTTTTTGCTTAGTGTTACTTCCTCATTCTTACACCACTTTGCCCTTACAACTTTGGTCTCTTCCATATGTCCCTTGGAGTTCATATCTGACTTTCAGACCAGAGAGCCCCCTAATTTATGAATTGCAAATAAAGCTTATGAGTTTGTACACAGATTTAATCTTCTGGAAATTTTACTTTTAACAAATGTGAACACAATATTCAGAGCATTGTTTCCCAAAACATGCTCCACATAATTCTGGTCCTGTGAAGTACTTGTAAGAGTCCCTGGGTGGTGCAAACAGTTAATGGCACTCGACCAGAAAGGTTGGTGTTTTGAGTCCCTCTCTTTCTTGCAGAGATGCCTTTGAAGAAAGGTCTGGTGATCTCTCCTGAAAAATCAGACATGGAAAATTCTACGGAGCATAGTTCTACTCTGACACACATGGGGCCATCAGGAGTCAGAATCAACTCAATTGTTGGGAAGTACTCATAAGAAAGAGTTTGGAGGTTGAACAGGTCTGGGCCCCCCATGGGAGATAAAACAGCATACAGGAGTTCCCAGAAGTCTTCAGAGAGAAACTTACTAATTTTGTTTGACCCATTGTTTTCCAAACATACTTTTCCACAGTAACAAAATTAAGTGCTCCTTGGGACACATCTTGGGAGGCTGCTCTAGAAAACGACAAGCATTCTTTGCATACAAAGAGGGTCTGGATCCTAGACCTCATGTGGTCAAAAGGAGAAGGCCTTTCCTACCTGCCTTCTTCTGAGCCCTTTGAGTTTAGCAGTCCCCGCCCCTGCTTGCCCAGGCTAACCCAGCCTTAAGGTAAGCAATGTTTAGCCTCCCATTTTATTTACCTTTTAACTTCTACTCTGAGTCTCCTACCCTGCTTTTGATAAGTTTATGTCCCTTTTGACATTCCCTTAGCTTCAGACTGGTGCCCTACTTCTGGTATTCTAGATTTGGGCTAGCCAAATCCATGACTTTGACACTGATACTGTTCATGCTCTAAGTCCAGTTTTTCCCTTTAATCCTGTGCACAGTCCTGTCAGTTTAGGTCTCTGCTTTGGGCTCATCCTTCTGCCTGTAACAAAAACAATAAAGGCAAACCCCAAAATGTGACAAGGAGGGTGTGCTCCACAGAGACAGTGAAAGCCACCGATGTTGTCTTGCAGATTGGATTAATCTATCAGTCATGAAAGAAATGCTTAGAGAGCAGCTTCTCTCATCAAGACACTGCGTTAACACATAAGGAATGTGCTTCTTAGTTCAATCAAGTATACAGGACCAAATGGGCAACACCTGCCCAAAAGCAAAGCTGAGAAGGCAGGAAGGGACAGGAAAACTTGACAAATGGACATGGGAAACCTGGGCTGGAAAGGGGGAGAGCTCTCACACATTGTGGGGATTGCAACCAATGTCACAAAACAATTCGTGTATAAATTTTGGAATGAGAAACTAATTTGTGCTATAAACTTTCACCTACAGTTCAATAAAATTAAAAAAAAAAAACTGTGCTAAGAGCTGTGGAGAATTCAGCAGCAAACACACTTCTAGGGCACCTTTACCTTAGGTTATATATTGGAGAAGGTATGGGGAAAGAAGAAAAAGACAAGTGTGTGGTTCGATAACTGTAGGTTTCCCCTACCTTTTCCCCATAGCTATATAAGAATTTAAGAATTGTTTGCCTTGAATACTTTTTGCTTACTAATGCTTACTTAATGCTACCCTTACATAGCCTCTTTTGGTGATGAGAACAGGAAACTGTTAAAAAGAAAGAGGCAATTTAAAGCAGTATATCCATTGCCAAGTGGGCACCATGATAAAAATCCAAAAGATGCCGTATTGAAAATGGCTGCTTTGGGACGTACTTTGGGATGTGCCACCTTACTGTCTTTCAGTGTGCCTTCTAAGATCAAAATATAAAGACCATTTTATTCTATCTTGAAGCAAAAAGAAAAAAAAAACACAAAGACACCTAAAAATTTATGTTGCGTTGAATGAATGGGTTGAGTGGAGACAAAATGTCACAAGATGTCATACTGCCCTGCTCGAGCTAAGGTTGATAGTAGAGCCATTCACAGGAATACTGAAGGTAAAACTCTCATCAGCGCCATCAGTCACTGCTCAGAGATTTAAATTTGTTACACGGAACCAGAGCATTACTAACATTTCTGCTTTCTATATTGTGAGCTACTGTCTCTTAGTGTGTTGTGCGGCTGATTGCCTTGTTCACAATGAAAACCTCCAAATTCAAAATTAACAGAAGCAAAAGAGCCTTGCGTGTACCTACTCCCAGCCTCTTTTTTTCTTTAGCCAAAGGTGTTTGCAATTGTTTGTATACAAGACTAGA